>NW_028324147.1:0-632500 GCF_054372755.1 Phalangium opilio | reverse complement strand
AGTTCAATGGCGGCTGTCAATTTCTCGTTCACTCTCTTCCATAGATTCAATTCGTGACTTTCGTCAACTTCCGCCTTTGATTTTGAACTCGTATTCTCGATTTGGGTGGCGACATCCTTTAAGGTCAACTGGAGATCCTCGTGAATCATTTCAAACGCTCCGTGAATATTTCCGGCCTTCTCCAATAAATACATCATACCATCCCTGATTTTATATTTCTCGCAAATCTAGAAAAACGCCAAATGAAAATGTCGCTCGAAACTTCAATTTCGAGGTGATTTGAATTGCCGAACCTCGAGCGTTTCTTGCAGCCGATAACCGTCGGAAGTGCTGATAAAATCGGCAACTTTATCGGGGTCATACTGACACATTAGTTCGATGTAAGTTTGTTGAAGTTGCGCGTCATTGTAACCCGGAGACGCGGACCCCGTCCGAGAGTTATTATCGCCTCCCCCGGCGCTCCTGGATCTACTTTGATGTCCAAAAATGCCTTGAAGTAATTGATACAATAAGGCTTGATTGTTGGCTAAGGCATCGGCGAAATCGTTTAGATTCTTCGGGAAAAAATCAATCAGGATTTGTGCCGTTTGCCGATTATCAATTTCCACAAATTCCTCGATACTTTCCAAAACTTGAATTTCAATGGCCGTTTTTTCTTTGGAATTTAATTCGTCGCCTCCCAGGCAACGGTCGACGTAATAAAAGACCTGAAGCTAAAAAGGACGAAGTTCAAGGACGGACTTTAGCGCCAGTCCTTTCAATTTAAACTCAATTAACTAACTTTTCTGGCGGGGTCTTGAAGATAGCACGTTAAAATCTTATCATACTGGTGATGCTTTTCGTATAAATACTCGCAGACGCGATAACTAATTAATTGCGTAATTAATTAATTAATCAAAACTCGAAGGGGGGGGGGATTAAATAAGGTTATCTTTCTTAACGTACAATTTAGCTTTCTCGGCTAAACCCATTAATCTTTCTTCATTAACTTCCAGGAGTCCGGCTCCGGCTTGAAGAAGTTCCATGAGCACCTGTTGTCTCTCTTCTTTCCTGGTCTCGTCATCGGGATTGGTCAGATATTCGAGAACCTGCTCGAATAACATCCGATTGACGATGATGGAATCGTCTCTTTTGGCCATTTGACGAGCCAGGAACGTAAACAGGGCTCCAACTGCCGAGGGCTAAACGTGGGGGGGGGGGGACAGATTACCCCTAATAACAATTAGGCCTACACTAAGTGAAACCTAAGAAATATCTTACGGAGAATCCTTCGCTAACAACCATAATTTGTAAAAGAATATCGACCAAGCGTTGTTTCATGGCCATACTAATTAAGATACGAGAAGACGTTTAAGTTAACGAAGATTTTTAAAGATTTCTGTTAAGTTAATTTTAACAAACCCAGATTCGGTTTTGAACTCGTCTTCCTCAAAGGCAATCGCTAAAACGTTCAAAAACTCTCGAGTATCGAAATGAAGTAAGGTTTTCAAGTAGGGATAGACCGTCGTGTCAGATTTGCTACCGCGGAGTTTCGTGACGCATTGAAATACTTCGGTCTTGACTTTGGTCAAGAGTTCATCCGGGATATGTCCCAAAGGATATCCGCGTCCGGCCAGACAGCAACTAATGTATACCAAGAGTTTATTGCCCAATTTGACGCGATCGTCCGTCAGTTGTTTCCCCTTTTCGACTTCCTCTCGCAATATTTCGAACAAGTCCTCCATGGGTGAGACGTAATCCAACATGGCTCGATTATGGACGTAAAGAAAGGCGTCGTAAAGGCCGTGTTGACGGCAGAGCGTCAAAACTTGGTGCAAATCTAAGCAGGCCACGTCCAGTCTGACGAGACACGCTTCTAGGGCGTCGAATTTGTTCGGGTATTGACTGTAATGTTGAACGAAGGCTTGGGCGATCGGAGGCGTCAAGGCCGGAAGTTTATCGTCCAGGATGTGACTCTCTAAACTTTCCAAATAAACCGCTTTGGCTAAAGGATCCGAGCTTAGTTTTTCGTAAGCTTTTCCGAATAAGAAATCCCTGGCAAATTGGTTTTCGATACTGTAACTCTATTACTGATCCTAAATGGAACTGTTCCGTTTAGTTTACCTTTTACGGATTGCCAAACAAAAATGAACGACTCTAGGAACAGTTTCGCGGTAATGCGAAATTAAATGTTCGACTCGGCCTCGTTCGGGGCACAATCGCGTCATAATGACGTCAACGTACGCTTCCAAAAGCTCGCTCATTTTGGCCGAGACTAATTGTTGCCTTTGAGGTCTTTTACCCGAGATTCCCGTGACGGCTTTGGCGTTATCCTCGTAGAAGGACAAGGCCAAAGACAGGGCTTCCGGATACATCTTTTGTTTGGCTAGGAGATCCAATCTCTCGATCCACGTACGTAGAGTTAAAACGTGGACGGATTTGACGCCGAGAAGTAATAGTTGCGAACCGAAAGACGCCACGGAATAGTAACAAGCTCTTTCACCAGCGGCCGCCTGAAATGCACGAAATTCAGGAAGGCGGACAACGAATGAACTCGAATCGAGCCTACCATGGCCTTGCTGACGTTTCCCCCAGTAGCTAACCCCTTGAAATGACTCGTTCCATAAACTAATTGCGCGTCACCGGCTTCGAAAACCTCGAGTTCTTCGTCAGATTTAACGTCTATAACGTGAAGATGTTCGGACGTGTCTAACGTCACGATAGTTCTGGTATTCAACCACTAAATTAAATATACAACCCACTGTAGATTCCTTTTAGATCAGAAACAGGCCTTAATAATTTTACCGCGAAATTTTGAACCAAATGGTTGACCCGCATCTTTTGTAACGGAATGAAAGTAATCTTTTCGGCGGTGGCAAAAGTGACTTGATAAAAATAAATGGTATTTTGTCGACCAAAGGCTAAGACCGGGTCGATGACTCGGGTCGAAGAAGACACTTGAATCACGACAAATTGCCAACAAAGTAAAGGCAAAGTATCTTTATCAGCCTAAAGACGAAACAAACGAAAACTATTGTCGCTGGCGTTCATTTTAACGAACCGAATTAAATAGGCTATTAACTTTTAATTGATGCGTGAACCAAACTCTCAAGAATGGTCTGACGGTGACCACGATTACTTTGGTCACCGTTCCCAAAGCTAAAAGGCAGACGTCTTGGCTGCTATGTTCTCGGAAATGAGGGGACATTCGAAGAGGTTCCAAAGTACAAACTTCTCCGCGACTTTTAATGTAAAAGATTAAATTGATTTTAATTCAATTTCCGAAATTCAGAAAAGGTCTAACTGTTGTACCTTCCTGAAAATATGCAACGAGATTCGCAAGTTCTCGTTCCCATGACGCGTCTGAAATTTAGTTCAAATACCGATCCTCCGCTATCGCTACAGAGAGCAAGCGCCGGGTCATCGGTGAACTATGGAAAAGTACTTAAGTCCCAACCACACGCCAGCGAATCTTTAAAACCTACGCACCTTAACGTGTAAAATGGTAGTTTCTGGCGGATGGGCGTCTAAAATCAGTCTTAGAAGTTTCCCATTGTTAACATCCCACATCGTAAGCTAATTGATAAATAATTAACTACTTTCGTAAGCGAGAATAGAGGGTGGTTTTCAATACCTGACCCCTGGCATAACCGCAGAGTAATCTTGAACTATCTCCGTTAAAAGTAATTGCCGAAACAGCTCCGTAAGATTCCCCGTATTCCCGTCCCCCCAAACACCATTTTAAAACTTGCTCCGCATCTACAACGTTTCGACAACATTTTTCAGTTAAACTCTTTACAGGAACAAGCCACTAGGTATTCACCAAAAACTAAGACCATTCCTTTGGAGGTTCCAATAGCGATGAGTGATGAAACAGCCATAGAAGTTGGCTTCCCCGCTTGAACCCTATCAGCGGCCGATTGGAGTTGAGACGAAACGCCTCGCAATATAACGTGTCTGAGTAAAGAGCCATGCGTAGTCGCTGAAGCCCCCGAAAATGAACCAACTGGGCTTCTTCTACCCGATCTAAGATCGAATTTTTCCGAATTTAACAGTGATCTTTCAAACGGTACCTTTATGGTTTTAAGGTTACTTGAAGCGCGCGATCGGACCCCAGATTACTTGCTCCGACTCCTCCATTAATATTTAAATGCCACGCCTATTTACCCAACTCTTATCGGTAGATTAGAAAATAATCACCTGTTATCTGATCTTCTACCAAATGACTCTGAACTTCCCACGGAAGTCGTTTCCCCAGAGTCTTGGAAGAAATCAAACGGTGGTTGAATGTCTTGCAGATCCTCTTCGCTTAGCGATAAATCATCGGGCTATTTATTTTTAAAGCAAACCTATGAGACCTTTTCGCCTAGCATCCTTTCATAATATCTAATCTGACCTCGTTTAAAATGCTTTCCAAAGTGGGTGGAGTCCCCACAGGAGGGAGATCGTATTCTTTATCATCTAACTATAAAGTTTAAACTTTTAAGCTTATATATCGAGGGATGAATACCGGCGAAATTAACCGTATACCTCTTCAATGTCGAGGTCTACAGAGAGACTTTGAGGGTCATTACCGACAGTTGAAGTTGAGCCGAATTTACGCGTTAAATTTGGGGTTTCTTTACTAACGTTTTCCATTTTAAGAGATAATGTTATCTGATATTATTTTAGATTGATTCTTTAGTCTTTAGTTGTGGAAAACGTGAAAAAATGCGCTTTCCCGCAAAACACCCAGGCCAACACACCCCCTTTAAATTTGACACTTTCTTTAAGCCTTGGACTCACGGTTTCGATGTTAGACGTTACAGCTTCTTTCAGACAGTCATTCCAAGTAAAACTGCCATAAACGGTATTCCAATAGCGTAATTAACACAAAACACAATATTTTTAGTATAAACTGGTAAATTTTAATGGCGAATTAACTTATAATTATAAGAAACACGGGTGTCAAACGCGTGAAAACCACTCAGGCGACCGACTTCCAGGTGTACAAATTTCGTCTGCTTCAAAATGCAATTTTGCGTTTTGACCAATCAAAAGCTAAAGATAATCGAGGGAAATTTAAAAAGCTTCTCGGAACATGTTTGAAGAATGTAATTAATTATTATCCAAATCGTCGGTTTCCCACCAGTGTAAGCTACACTGCCTAGCGATGTCCGTTGGCAAACCTAAAAATTTACTGGAAGTGAATTTGATCAAATTTTCAGGTTGGGAAAATAAGACAAATGGTTGTCGAATAAGTTCATCAGTTGATGGCCTTTCCTCTGGATCTTTTCTCAAAATGGTCTCAAACAGTTTTGAGAATCCACTAACAGTATCACTATCCAATAAAGCAAAGGGGAGCATTTGTTCGATGACGGCTTTTAGACGCCGAGTACTTTTTAAAATCTTCAAACTTTCTTGTCTTCTTTCAACAAATTCAGAGGACGCCAGACACCCATCACCACGACTCGATACAGTCGACGATAAGTCATCCATTTCAAATACTAAGTCTAACCGTCCCGCGGTCAGTATGTCACCTAAGAGCATTCCGAGACACCAAACATCTACTTTATCGGACCGTAACACTGATTTCTCATTTCCCAAGAGAGACTCGGGCGGCTGAAGGACAATGGGACAGCCGATACTCTTGATATCCACCTCGTTTCGATTGTTCAAGTAGGTGAAGTCGGCCAAGATGGCTTCACCGTGTCGTCCCAACAGAACATTGTTGGGTTTCAAGTCCAAATGGTACAGATTCTTCCGGTGGAGGTAATGTAAAGCGTTCAGAATGTCCCAAAGCCAACTACTAGTTTGCTGCAAAGAATGGCTACTGTTTCTGAAGTCGGAAGATGATATTTTACAGTCCAGTGTGCCGGAATATAATGGCATGATATAAGCAGTCCAATTAAAATTTAACTCGTCTTCTTCCGTCTCAGAATCGTCATCAGTTTCCCCCTCAATGGGAATAACGGCAATCAATGGCAGAACATTGGGATGTTTAATCTTTAGCCAACTTTGAATGACGACTTGATCTCGAAAAGGTTCCACTTTGACGGCAATTGGTTCCCTTAAATACGTGTTGACCATTTCAGCCACGGCGCCGTTTTCACCACTAGCCATGAATTTGACAAAGCGAAATCCTTGTTTCGCGATGACTTTGTCCAGTACTTGCCTACAAAAGTCAGCCTTAAGAAAATTGTCACTCGGGCGGGTGGGGGTCACATTTGAGCCTACTTGTACAAATATTTGGATATTTTCGGAGAATTTAACGGCGTTGAATCCTTTTCCGAAGACATTTTGGTGGTACGCGTCAACAATCCGGTGATTTCCTTTAATTTTAGAAAAACCCAATCGGCCAAGAGTTTGAAAAGGCGCGCGAAAGAAGCGCGCGCCATCTCTGCACTTGCCGAGTCACGCGGTGACCGGAGCTAAAAAACGTCCATGGCGATTGATACGGTATACGCGTCCGTCAATCACTTGTCCAATTAATTATGTATTTTATCCCTCGATAAAGTCTCTCAAATTAGCCATTTAAAAGGATGAAAGGATCGTGATATCGCGCCCCTTCCCAAAAGTTTTGTTTTTATCTTTAAAAGTATGAATAGACAATTTCAATCGGGTTTGGAGGACTTGGAGCAAGGGTTGCCCCATTCCTCTTTAAAATCGCGAATTCAAGCGTCAAACGGAGTTATATCAGTGAAAAGATCTCCGAGTTTATGGAGGGTAAATTAATTTAAGCCTAATCTGTAGTTACGCTCTTAAAATTCACCCTAATCCCTATGACAATGATGCAGTGGTGGAAACAGCGATCGCGCCTCCAAAGGTTTTACATTGGAATTTTCGCCGTTTTCTTTATTTTTACGTTTTTGGTCGTATTCCCCTGGATGTCCGACACATTCCCCATGGGAGAAAAGAAAAGCCCACCAGCCAAAATTTTAGAAAGTAAAGCCAGCGCCCTAATTGCGAATAAACTAAAATCAAGCATTCCTCAACAAGTTCAAAAACCACTCGAGGTGGTCAGCCCATCCGAGACCAAGGAAGAGCCAATGCCAAATTATCAAATGGCTCATCGGTTGGATGGAAAGAAAGTTTTAGAACCCTTTTTGGATAAATTTATTCAAACTGGTAATCCCCCCTAACCCCCTTAACATTAATGTTTATCTTACATAAACTTGATTCGCTTGTTTTGAAGGGCCAACAAACGAAAGGCAGCAAGCCGTCGTAAATGCCTTCAAACACGCGTGGACGGGTTACAAAAAATACGCCTGGGGTCACGATCATTTAAAACCAATAAGCAAGACGTACCAAGATTGGTTTGGTCTTGGTTTAACGATAGTTGATTCTATCGACACTATGTATATATTGGGTTTAAACGAAGGTTAATTAATAGACGTACTAATTAGGTTAAAAACCTCGAAATCTAACTTAAAATTTGATGAACGCAGAATACGAAGAGAGTAAAAGGTGGATTGAAGAAAAACTTAACTTTGATCACAACAAAGACGTGAATGTTTTTGAAACTACGATAAGAATATTGGGTGGATTGCTAAGCATTTTCCATTTAAGCCACGAGCAAATATTTCTAAAGAAAGCCGTAAATAATTTACTCGAGACGCGAAATTAAAAATTTTAAGTAACTTAACGGTTAAGTGTCCTTGAATGAATGAATAGATCGATTTGGGGAATCGCCTTCTTCCTGGTTTCAAAACAACGTCGGGAATTCCATACTCTGACGTCAATTTAAAGACGGAACACGCGCACGCCCCATCCTGGGGACAAGACAGCTCGGTCTCGGAAGTCTCCACCATTCAGTTGGAATTCCGAGACTTGAGTCGCGTCACCGGCGACGATAAATACGAAGTATATTTATCGATTACCTTTTTTAGCGTGTCCGAATCTAAAGGCGGGTGTCGTGTATCCCAATTTAGACAACGGCGTTCAGGGTTTCGGAACATATCCATTCCCAAGCCAAAAAAGAGGGTTTGGTCCCGATGTTTATCAACGCGGAAACGGGCCGTTTTCGGACGACTTCTACCTTAACGTTGGGAGCCAGAGCCGATAGTTACTACGAATATTTACTGAAACAATGGGTGCAAAGCGGCCGGACGATAGACTGGCTTCGAGACGACTACCTCGAGGCGGTCAAGGGCATGATGCATCTACTAGTCAAAAAATCCCAACCCAACAACTTGGTCTTTGTCGGAGAATTGTTGAGTGGACGAAGTTTTAGTCCCAAAATGGTATTATAAGATCGAAGACGTGACGACTCAATGGTTATAAAGTTAGTTAATGGAGTTTTTAACGTTTTTAGGACCATTTAGTTTGCTATCTACCGGGGACTTTAGCTCTGGGACATCATTACGGCCTTCCAGACTGGCATTTACAACTGGCCATTCAATTAATGGAAACGTGTTATAAGATGTACGAGACGACAGAGACGTTTTTAAGTCCCGAAATAGCTCATTTTAACTTACAACCCCATTCCAATAGCGATATTATAATTAAAGTAAGCCCCCGCCGCCTCTTAGAGTCGTTTCTTCCACGGAACAGTCTTAATTGTTAACCTATTTCGTTTCAGTCAAACGACGCTCATAATTTACTACGTCCGGAGACGATAGAGTCTCTGTGGTACTTGTACCATCTGACCAACAACAGAACGTATCAAGAATGGGGTTGGAAAATCTTCCAGGCTTTTGAAAAGCATACCAAGGTGGAGGACGGTTACACTTCGATCGGGGACGTGCGTAACGCGGCCATGAAAAAACCCAAGGACATGATGGAAAGCTTTTTCTTGGCGGAAGTCTTAAAATACTTGTTCATGCTTTTCAGTGACAATCAAAACGCCTTTTCCGTTGAAAAATACATCTACAATTCGGAAGCTCACTTATTACCCATCTATAAAAATTAGAAAGAATTCCCCCCCCCCCTCGTCGCCTCAGCGAAAATGTAAATTAATTAATGCTAAATTACAATCAAAAATAATCAAATTTCGTTACATAATAGATTGAGAGAGAGAGAGAGAGATAAGTAAATTATATATAAAATTAAATTAAAAATAATTAATTAATTAATGATCTTAAGAAGGAAAAAATGGGAAAACATTTCATCATCATCGTAAATATATTTTCTACCGGAACATTTTTCGCTCGCTCGCTGTATACGGACGATTAATTTTGTTTCGTTAATTATTATTATAGTTAATTATGGCCAGTTGCCGCCCGCTTTAAGATATCTTATTGGCCTTAATTACGGACCTACGTTAGTTACACTTTCCCTCATCCTTAGATCTTAAAAGTTAAAACCCTTTTCAGTTCCTGAAGTTAATTAATAACCTAACCTGACTTTATATTATATAATTTTCCCGAATAGTTTAGTTAATGATGTTTTATAGTCTATGGGAGGCTTATTGTAAAAACAAAAAAAAAACCTAATCTCCTCCTAAGGTACTCAAAGACTATTGGGTCTTAATATAGTTCTTTAGTCTCCCGATTGTAAAAAGAAAATTAAATAATATTGTAGAATACGAAAATGAGAGATAGATGGGTGGGTTAACTTAAAACGGTGTTTTTTTCAGAGCGAGAGAGAATTAAAAAATAAAATGTTAATTATAATAATGTTACTTCCATGAAGTATTAATTAATTCTTTTTGATAATAATAAAAATTAAACTTTAATTAACCTCTGAAAGAAATAATAAAGATTTTAATGAGTGTTTTAGAGAAGCTACACTACTTCCGGGTGGGTGGGTTCCTTGGGTTGTTTCAATTGTTAGTCGAAGGCGTGAGAACCTTAATTGGGGGTTGTTTCTTCGTGTTAAATTTGTTAAGAAAGAAATATGATGGAAAATAAAATGATGCAAACAAATAAACAAATTGTTGTTGTTGTTGTTTCAAACTGTACAGAATTTTTTTTTAATAAAGATAAAGAAAGGTATTTGAAACATCGTTAACGGGGCAAAAGAATAACAATAACATAATTGCCAATCAATCAATAGTTATAATTAAATCAATTAACCACTAATTAGCGTTAATTTTAAACGGGGGGGAGAGTAACTTATTTATTTATTTATTAATTAGCTTTTATATAAACTTATAATAAACGAATGATAAATTCAAAATCTTTTTTTTAAATAAAATATTGCCTTAACTTATTTACGTAAAATATATTACAAAATATAGAACTATTATTTACAATTAATTAATTAATCAATCAACGGGAATTGGGGATTATTATTTTATAATTAATTCTAATTAAAATTATGTATAAACGAGAAAAGGGGAGGGGGGGTTTAAAAATTAATTACATATTGTGAACCTTTTAACGAATGAATTGTTCAACCCCGCGACCCTTGATCAATCATTCTAGCATCCCTTAAAGCTTAATTAATTACTTCTCCACTATATATCACACTAATTAACGATTAAAGGGGGCGGGGCGTGTGTGAATAATTAACTATTGCTTAAAAAATTAATATTAAATCTCTTCTTAGTAGAAAAATACGAGAAAGCGCCTTTTGTTTTGTAAAAACCCTTATCTTACACTATTACATTTTAAAACACGGGTCCCCTCTGCTTAGTCGCTTGTAAAACGCGTTTTTAGGGTTAATTGCAACC
The DNA here is from genome assembly GCF_054372755.1 of Phalangium opilio. Lineage (NCBI taxonomy): Eukaryota > Metazoa > Arthropoda > Arachnida > Opiliones > Phalangiidae > Phalangium > Phalangium opilio. The sequence continues at coordinate 621,927 of NW_028324147.1, read as the reverse complement.
TAAGAAGGGACACTTTTCGATTATTTCACCATTGGGATCCTATGGTAATTAATTATTACGCGGATTGTAAAAATAGGTATAGCTAAGTTTGTAAAAATTGGGGGGGAAAAATATTGCCTAAAATTAAAAAAAAAACAAGGATTGTTTGTACCATAATTAAATTAACAGCTACGTTTGTTTGTTTGTTCGATTTCTAATCGTTAAAAAATTTCCCTTTCTTCTATACGAAGACGACAAAAGAAAGCTCTCGAAGTTTGGTTTACTTTAAATATTATTATAGTTACTCTTAATTAAAATGGCGACGTCCCTATCCCTACGTGACCGCTGACGTTGAACTGGTCATTGTGCTGACGGAAGAATTAGAGGCGCTATTGCTACCCGAACTAAGAAATCTTTTAACCAGTGGAACATTCGTTCCCAATTTACCCTTTTTTCGACTCAGATTGGGCGTAGAATCGTTGTTGTTTTGCGCCGGTTGTTTCGGTTTTAAAACGAAATTTAGCTCGTAATTTAGGTTTATGGCGTAATAGACGTTGGCCGAACTCGGAAATTCAATTTCTGCAATTATAATAACTCTAATTATAATTAATTTCAACGGGGGGAAGTAATTAACTCGCGTCATACCGCCTCCATTAGGTAACAACTGCGATAGCACGTAATCATCGGGGCTTTGACTTTCGATACCGTGTTTTATCATGGCATTTTGAATCACCGTTCTCGTGTGATCACGATCGTACAGCTTTTGAAAAAGAAATAAGTTTAGCTTAGGGGGGTGGGGGCGAGCGTAAAAGACGTCTTCCGATAGCGTACCATGATGCTTTTATACAAATTGACGCCGACGGGTTCGCCACTTTTTTGATCCGACTGTTTAACGCTGACCCTAATTATGTAAAACGGAGGAACGTGATTGGGCGAGTAAGCGGGAGATTCCATCGATTCCGGCGAGTTTGAGGGGGGCGTCGGAGGACCGCAATTATTCAAGGATGGCAAGGATAAGTTTAACCTCATCATGGAACCCTGAAGACAAACAACACGCGTTTTACAAGAATCCGACGCTAGTAATTTCGAAATGGGGTATGGATGATATACTTTTAATTCCGATACGGAATGATTTTGAGGCGCTTGTAATCCCGACGATGTACTACTTAAATCGCTGTTCGGCTGATCGTACAACTGGCTGATGGAAGAGGCGGTGGTCGAGGTTGATGAGGTCGAATTGGTTTTCCGGTGGCCCAAGTGATTCTCGACGCTTTTGCTCTTATGGAGGGCCACCGGTTTTTTGGATAAACTGGGGGGTTCGATTAAACAGGAAATTTCGTAGCTTTCGTTGTCGTCCAGCGTATTGGCGCAACGAAACCACGATTGAAAGAGGGGGTCGGGTTCGATGGAGTAATTATTGGCGGAACTTTGCAAGAGTTTAATCTGAGCCAAAACCTCAAACTCTTTTCGTTTTTTATCAAAGTTGATGTAACCATCGGGTAATAAATCGGGAATGGCCGTATCAATCATCGTCAAGTCCGTTAAAAATGTCCCTAAATAAGGCACCGTACCTTGAACGGTACACAACTTTGAAGAAAGAAAAGAATACGTCAAAATTATATTTGAAACTATCAGTCAATTTGAACTTTGATTACATTTTGATTAGTGGTTTGTCGTTGCATTAATTTCTGTAGTTGCCTATCATCTTCCCCGACGGAATCCGCAAATTTCGCAGTCCCCTCCTATAGTCGCATTAATTTATTCATTTTTAATTAAAGTTTCAGACTATTAACAATTAACAGTCGTACTTTTAGCAGCAACTTTCTACAATTGAGCTGATTATTTTCCTCTGAAAAAATTCGCGCAAGCTCGTTAAAGACCTCGACTTTCTCTCTTTGTACAGCCATCCAAGTCTTTTTTAACCGATATATGGCGTTGCTTTGTAAAGCCGCGGTTACCGCTTTTAACGAAGAAAAATTCTTCAAAACCCTCAATTCCTTCGGGCAAAATAAAAAAGAAAAACTTAAGTATGGCGTTCAGTTTCCGCGGAAGAAACGTAAAGTCTATTAATACCTGCGCGATATCGATCCATTTAGTTATGACTAGAGCTCGATTGTTTGATTCTAATTCTAATCCATTCAATACTGTGGAAATGACCCGAGCCGAGACGGCGTTAAACTGGTTAACAGTGGCCGTGACCGTATTGGAACAATTTTTAGAAGATAAGGTTCCATTAACGTTACAAGAGACGCCGCCCCCGCCGCCACCGTTCCACGTCCGAACTTTTTCCCTTCGAGCCCACGTTGAACCCAGACAATGATGCGGTAATAATCGCTTAAAAAGCTCCTAAAACATTAACCCACGCCGTTAATATTATTTAACTAATCAGGGGGTGAGGATTTGAATGAAATTCGTTCGTACAGCGTCCATATAGGTTAACTGCGCCGCAAAATGACTGGGGGTAATGTCTCGGAAGTCATAGGCGGGTGTCGGACACGGCGGTTCCGAGGAATCATTTTCGGTACTGCTCATAAACCAATCGACGTCGGGTGACGTAGGCGGAGTAATTATTCTCGGGGCTTTTAACAGAAAGGTAGATTAAAACCTTGGCAGGGAAGTTGGGGTCAATGAAGAAGTTATATATTATCGTACATTTAACAAATTCTCTTTGGCAACGCTCGAGTCTGTGCCTGGTTCGTATTTCGAGCATACTACCAGGAAGGAACTGAATGGCAAAATCTAGAATTTGGTTCAAAGTGGGGAACTGGGGGGGTTCGGCAAAGTCCTCGGGATGCATATCCATCCAGACCATTAGCGCTCTGGCCATAGTCCTTAATTAAGCCACCACCCATCAACAAAAAACTATTAGAACTAAGCCAACACAAACAAAGACCCCGTGAAAAGAAAGAAAGACGCGTACTTTCTATGCTGCTCTTTCATTTCGTTACTCAATTCTTCTTGGTCTGTGTTTAGTCTTTTATATCTAGACGCGAATATATTAAGATTCAAGCTTAAAAACAAAGCCCTTTAAGCAAAAGTAGGGGTCCAGCGGATCCCCTACAAGTTGACTTTCCATACGAACTCCAATTTTGGCCAAAACCGGAGTACAGGGGGAAAGTCACCTTGTAGGGGACCCGCTCTTTGCTTTAATTTCAACTTGATTTGACAACCTTTCGAATATGGAAGTCAAAACTTGTTGGGCAGTCGCGTACGAACGATACGTTGAAAGGAAGATATTTAAATAGGTCGATTCCAACTCCCCGGAATCATTGGCTAAACACTCAACCAAACGATCCAAAGTCCCCGCTTTGATGATTCTAATCCTAACAGTTTCCCATTCCAAGTGGGATATCGTGTCGTCGGCATCCTGATTCGGTTTAAATGGTCCATACTTAACCCAAATACCTTAATTTCTACAAAATCTACGAGAATATTTACTTCGAAACTGACGCTAGAACTGGGATGATATCGCACTTTCTTCAAATAAACGTTGAACACGGCCCCGTCGACTTTCTCCTCTCCCCATAAACGCCAGGCTGGTTGCAGCTGGCCATCCGTGATGGGGTTCATCCCAACAAGAACGTATCAGTTACATCTAGGCATCGCTGAGTGAGAACAACGAGCGCAAAATTCCTTAGAAGACGCTTTAAGACCCCCGCGGGAAAGGGATAAGTAAACGTAGTTCCTCAATTAACTTTAATTAAGGCCAAATAATTTAACCTAGGAATTTATTCCCAAGGCCCGTATTTTCGCGTCAACTTCTAAACCAAGGCTTAACGATACTTCAAAAATAAGGACTTTAATTTCTCGGAAGGAATCTCGCGAATAAAAAACGATCGAAGGATATTCTTACGTAATAAAATTATCCGTCTTTTCAACCCCATCGTTTAAACTAAAATAACATTAGTCCTAATATAATTAAAAATTAATTACTTTTGCCCATTGAAGTAACGCCTTCTTTAATAATCTTCCTAGTTGATGGCTTCTTTTTTTATTTGAAGGTTGATGACATTTTTTAAGAACCTAGCGGTGATTTTACGAGCTAGTATTTGGGGGTCGTCTATAAATCTTCATTCTAAAAATGTTCCGTAATCGTTTTAATTGGGTTAGCTGAGAAATTATTTACGAGCCGACCCTCTTAGGTCTTCCCAGAGATTGACTTCCCCCAAAAGGTCAAACCCCCCAAAACGCAAGGACGGGCTAGTGTCAAGTGGCGCACATTTTCCAGAATCCACTGTCATATATAAATTTACCAGTTTGGAGTGTTTAATTTAATTTAACTATCATTAAGTTAATATCATCATGGATCAAGCGGAAAGTAGAAGTTACAGTATTCCAAAAAGGGAAGTACTGTCAATAAATGACATGCCAAAATGGAAAACATGCGAGGTATAGTATATAAATATAATTAAATAATTATATTTAACGATATTAAATTGGCAGGCGTATCACGAATACATGGGGTTTGTCGTCGCCATGAATGAGGCTGTTAAAGGCAAAAAAATCAGTGACGTTACGTCAACTTCTCCAGTAATTGACAACGTTAATAAGTTATTAGAAACCCTGGATAAATGGGTGGACGAAATACCTCCGATTCAACAACCCCAAAGATTTGGAAACAAAGCATTTACAATTTGGTATGACAAACTAAAAAAGGTACGTCGTCAATTCTTCTTTAAAAGGGAGGGTCCTACTAAGTGTCTTCAAAAACGCGTCCAGGAGTCGGAATCTGTTCTGAAAGAAGCTCTCCCCCAAGAATACCACGATGCTGTTCCCGAAATTAGCGTTTATTTAACGGAATCTTTTGGAAATTCCACCAGGGTCGATTATGGAACTGGTATTTACTTTAAAACTAATATTTTTTTCAATTATTTTTTAACAACTATCGTAATTAAACTTTGACAAGGTCACGAAATGGCATTCGCCATGTTTCTATGCTGTCTATTCAAGATTGGCGTTCTGAAAGAGGGCGACGCCGTAGCGGCCATCTTAAAAATATTCAATCGTTACATGGTTTTAACGCGAAAACTCTTAATGGTGTACAGAATGGAACCGGCTGGAAGTCACGGAGTTTGGAGTTTAGACGATTATCAATTTCTTCCCTTTGTTTGGGGAAGCTCTCAACTCATAAGTATGTAATAGACAAATTCGTCTATTGCAAACTGAGAAAGTAACACGCGGGGACGAGGCCGCCATTGTGGTGTCTTCCCTCACGCCAAGAAGTAACGCCAGAGGCTGCTCCGCGAGTTGGTTAGCGTCCCGCGGCGCCTGGTGTAGTGAACTCCGTCTGGCGTTCCTTCTTGGCGTCAGGGAAGACACCCCAATGGCGGCCTCGTCCTTGTGTGTCAGTTCTCTGTTTGTAATAGACGAATTTGTCTATTAGGCCTACTATGGACGGGAACTAAAGTACTTTTACATAGATCATCCGCGATTGGAACCCAAATCATTTCCAAATGAAGGCATAGCTGAAAGTTTCGCTAAAGATTACATGTTCATGGGCAGCATCGCCTTCATAAATAAAGTAATAAACATGCATAATTAAATTACATCGCCTCAAATTATGTTAATTTTTTTTCTACGAATTTAGGTCAAAACTGGACCCTTTGCCGAACATTCCAATCAACTTTGGAACATCAGTGGCGTTCCAAGTTGGACCAAAGTTAACGCGGGCCTTTTAAAAATGTATAAGGTCGAGGTAAAGTATTAAATATTAGAATTTTTTTTATTATTTTTAATAAAAACTTGATAAAAATAAAACATTCTTTTGAAGGTTCTGGAGAAATTTCCCGTCATTCAACACGTTTTATTTGGTTCTTTATTGTCGATTAAAGTTCAAGATCTGAAAACTTGATTATTTTTCAAGTGAAAAACATTTTTGCGTTGGAAACTCCTGTGATAAAGTGTTGATATTAACTTAATTAATTAAGCTTCAATATTAATTGATCCCCAATTGTACCGAGATGGTGTTTTTTTCAATAAAGTAATAAACATAAAACGCAAGAAATATTTGTCTGTACAATTTTATTTCAAATGATCATACTATATTATAATATATAATATCGGTTTTATATATAAAAAAGAAACGAGAACATAATTCAATTCAATTTTTTCAAAATAGATTATTTAGGCCTATAAACATTTTATAAAATAGATCAGTTTTATTTTGGTTATGGGTACAAAAAAACAACAACAAAAGTTGATTGGTTGATTGGGCTTTGGTATGAAATATAATTAATTATCCTGATTTGTTTTAATTGTAAGGCAGTATTTTTTTTTTTTTCTCCGGCAGGATTATATAATTTAATTTCATTTGTTTGTTTATAAAAATGCTTCCCAAAATATTATATATATATATTTTCTTTCAGATCAATACACGTCTTGTCTTTTTAATTTCTTTTGAGCTATTTTTAAATATTTTATCTTCTCTTTAAATTATCATCAATTTTTAAGTATTTTTCTTTATCAAATTTTTTTTGGAAGGACTCTGGTTCAAGCCGTCACCGCTGCCACGTGTTCGTTGGATTGGGAACCTCTCCTATAAGCAATTTTCGCCTGTTTGGAACAAATTTCGGCCACCGTCTTTTTTAGAAATGAAGACTCCAACTTGTCACTCGTTTTAAAATGAAAGGTGGTTGTGGTGGCGGTAATGGAGGCGCCGCAATCCGGTTGTAAACCCAATCCGTCAAAACTGCTGCTAAAAACGGTTGATAAGATGGTGATTTGTTCCTCGTCCGTCGTTTTTCGAAGGCTTTTGTGATGATTATTGATGAAAAAGTTGTCGATTAAGGCACTGGCTTGATTTTGGTGACCTTCCTTTAATTTTAATTTTGAGAAATCGTTGAAAGATTCGTCGTCGTCGCTGTCTGTGTCAAAAGATATCGACCATTCTCGCGACCTATGTCTTTTAAGAGTGTGACGTTTAGTCCTATGAGGCGATGTCCGTGTTAAAGAGGAAGTCCGCCACTTTCTACTAAAAGTTTCACCACCGTTTTGATGTTCGTTTCTCTTGGATTTTTTGTTGTTTAGCGTTACCGTGTCTTCGTCCGAGACACTTTTACGTTTAAGACTACAACCGCTTTCTTCTTCCCCGGATAGGCTTTCTTTCACATTCGCGGAAGAGTTTAATAAGAGTTCGGGGCTTTTAGACCTACTGGGGGAGAATTCGACAGTGTCTAAGGTTGAAAATCTATTGGAGGAGTATCCTTCGTTATCAACATTGTCCCGAGCTTCCAGATTTTCTTCTATTAAAGGTTCATTTTCCTTATTGTTTTCGTCCCAATTTGGGTTCTTTAGCTGCGATGGTTCTTCCGTTTGGGAAGAAACGCGATTCTGCTGCCTTTCTCTCGCAATATGAGTCTCTTCCTCGGAAACTTCCTCGATTATGACGTCATCTTTGTTGTTGTCCCCTAATTTGGATTGTTCCTCTTCTTCTTGTAAAAAGGTAATTTCGGGCCTCGGCTCTTTTAAGCCTTGGCTCGGTTTAATTTCCGTTTCATCTTCAAAAACGTCGTTTTCAGTTTCCAAGTTCGTTTCGGGTAATTCCGTCACGTTATTCTCCAAAGTTAAGCTTCGAGACGAAGAATAAAATTCGTCCACCACTAAAATCTTGGCTTTTTGAATTAAATTGGCCACCAACAAGTCCTTGAAAAGTTTCGGGCCTCCTCTTTGCATGCGAAAGTTGGCTATTTTATTTAGCGACATGGTAATCACCCTGTGCGCGTCCAACTCGCTAAACTCTTGATTAGACATTTCTTCAGTCTAATTGCGACGAAGTTTACATAACAAACGAATTAATAAATTATATTTACGCAACTAGAGGTTGACGGGGCTCGGGCCTAATATTTTGACGTCTACTTCCCTATCGTATCAAAAAATCCGTCATCTAAGCTAGTCAACTCAAATTAGTACGCCGAGATAAAAAACGCGCAGTAACACGTTCGATGAGCCGTTGCGGGAAAAGCGCTTAAAAATCGTGACGTCAAAGGTCACTTGACACGAATGGCGGCAGCTACTACGTCACGCTGTCGACCAATCAAAAAACTGGATCACGGTGGCGCAGCCTATACATAGACAATGTCAAATTACAGCGGTGTGGAAACTGAAGCGTTCAAGGCGGAAAAAGTCAAGATAAAATGACAAAGCGTCGGACCCTTTTGAACTAGGCCTAGGGAAATGAAATAAGAGGGGGGGGGGAAACACGCCACCCTTATTGGCGGCGGGGTAAAAAAAGGCGCGAAATTGAAATAAAACAACTTTTACGACCCAACGTTATATTTTTATTAGAATTATTACCATGAAATACTGTTTCGTTTTTTTTGGAAGGAAATAAATAACAATTTTTCGACTAAAATTTATAGTACAGGGAATTATATATTTAGCTGTACATTTATACTATAGTGTCTTCCGAGTGTTGTTGTTTGTTTAAAATGCTGTACAAATGCGAGACAGGTTGAAATATTTTTACACCAAGCGGGGATGGGACTTTTACACGATAGAAAGGGGGGAGAGGTAACCTTTGACCTACCAAAGGTTATTATACTTTTCTTTACATTCACGAGTTTAATTTAATTTAATTTACAAGTAGAGAATATTATTTATTTATTTTTTTCTGGGGGGAAGACTGTCCATTTAGCAAAAGTATAGGATCATTTATAATTTCAAATTTACATATACAATATATATATATTATAATTTTATATTATTTGGTATTTTTTTGAGAATATGTTAATCATTTTAATATTAATCACGTAACAATGGGAATGTTAATGTTTAACACGTTTTAAATGTTTTGGTTTTTGTAAAGATCAAAGAAAAACCGTCTCTCTCTCTCTTTTTACCTCAAAATGGCCGCCCTACACCCCCCCCTAGCGGCGGCGTGTGTGGCAGACTTCTTTGGGGGTTTCGGACCACCGCCAGCGCGAGGGAGCACCCATTTTGGGGGGAAATAAGTGTTAAGACGTTATTATCTTTGATTTATGTCCATTTTAAAAAGAATATGACGCTTTTACCCATTTCCAGCACTTTTAACTTGCCAAAAGTCATCGTACTCTCTTTAAAATGTTAAAAAGGAATTTGGAATAATTAATTACGATTTACCACCTAGTGTTAAAGAGTATTTTTATGTTTGTTTGTTAGTTAAGTTAGTTTAACTTGTTTGCGTGTAATTGTTTGACTAGAAATTATTTTAGGAAATATGTTTTGACTAGAAAATATTTTTTGATTAAAAATTATTATAATATTAATTAACCGAAATTGTTGGCATCATTAACGGTTTTGGCTTTTGCAATTGCAATTATAAATGACTAGCGTAATAGTAAAATAATTAAAATAATTATATTGTTATGTTTTTTGGTCTGTGTTCGCGTTGTGGGAAAATAAATAATGATTGTCCCGTTGTTAAACTTTTAGGAATTGGTGCAAAATAAAAGAATAAAAAACAATTAAAGCCGCTTTGGTCAAGAGAAAGAAAATAAAGTCTAAAGCGGCTTTCAATTAAATAAAAGCAAATCCACTTGTACCCCCATCTTGTATTTTTCAGTCCGTCAATTAGTCAACGTTTCTATTTTTATAAACATTCTTATTTTTCAATTAAAACAACTTTTCTAATAAACTCTAAATTTCTAAACATTAATATTAATTTTAAAATCAAAACAGACGCCCCGCCCCCTACATATTAATTTCGTTTAATTTGACCTACGGTGGTGGTTTTTTGGGGAAGGGGAAGAGGGGGGTGTCAATTGTAGCGTTAGATAATTAGCAACCAACCATCAATTAGTAGGCGAGAGTTTAATAATTAAATCGCGAGATTGTGACGACGATACCTAAGCTTTAATTAATTAATATTCTTTCTGACTCGGCCTAAGTGGGGTCTCCAAAGACTATAAGGAATGAGAGGGGACCCCAATTTGGGCGTGTCAGTTAAAATGGTCAATAGGATACAAACATGACGCGCCCTTTCTATTAAAAAATCATTTTTCAGGTACTAATAGACTAATCAGATAAAGAAGGAACCAATTCGACTAAAATCGGTCTATTTCTGGTCAACTGTAACCCAAAGGCTAATTCTTTGGGATGTTTTACTTAAAAGAAGATACTGAAGAAAAGGTAGAAAGAATTGGTAGTAGAAGAAAAGGGTGGGAGTAGTTAGTGGTTGAGATAGTAATCTCTCTCTCTTTATGGCTTTTGGACAGTTGTTTCCTTGGCCGTCAAAGGAGGGGAGACTGGAGTCGAGTCATCGTGAAATAGAGGATTTTTAACTTCCATTTCACCAGTCTAAGATGAACAAGACAGTCAAGTAATTAGGTAAAAGAAATTATTTAAGAGGAAGTGAAGAGAAACTTAAGGTAACGTACAGAAGCTAAACCAGGGCATTCGTAAACAGTGTAATCTCCTTCCTCATTCTCTTCTTCGGAATCAACGTCAGAGGCGGAAGCATTACGAACCGTCGTGGCTCTAATCACCATGTTTTAATTAATTAACTTAATATTTAAAGGGACTAGAGATGAAGGAATGTTATTCCTCCAACTCTAATCCCTTTAAAATTAAAGTTTCGCGCGTAGTTACTTTTCAACGGCAATCATTTGTTGTTTTTGATGTTGATAGTGGTACATTTGGGCGCTTTGTGCCAATCTCCGATCGCCGCTGGGCGAAGTCGCGTGCTCTTTGCTAGGACCCGTTACTCCGTAAGCCGGATAATCAACTTCAGCCGCGGCTTTACTATTCTTTTGGATCCTTAATGTAAAAATCACCCCAAATTATTAAACACCAAACTTGCGTGTACTTGTACTTGTACTTATCAGTACTTATCCTAACATCCCCTTACGTTTTCTCTACAAAACACTGAACGTAATTAGCTACTTCCCTGGACTTTGACGCGAAACTATTCTGCCATATAAGAAAACGCGTTTAACCCCACTGACTACCCTGTCCGTCCTTAAGCTGGCTGAAAAAACCGGTTCTAAAACTGCACCACCGCCTCAGATAAGAGAGAGAGACTAGTAGACACCCTGGAATTTCTTAACCAATATTCTTGGGTCAGATGAAAAAAGTTTTCAGGGTCTTAAGGGTATGAATGGAATGGAATTCCTTTATGACTCAAAATGGGGGGGGGGGAGAAGAAGGGGGGGAGAAGGGGGTGACATCACTATAATAATAAGATTTGACAGATGAGAATCTATGGAATTTCTGCCCGTTATTAAGTCTTTTGAAATCCAGGCTAGAAAAAAAATGTTTTTTTGTTTTTTTATTACCTGTAAAAACAAAAACCAGCTCCAATAACGCCAAAGATAGCGGCCGCGCTGCATCCAGCCACAATTACTAAATAAAAACAGACAAGTCAGAGGGCCATTACTCGCCAGAAACTAATTAATTAATTACGCGCTCAATTAAGTCTAATATAACTAACCGACAAAGTAAATATCAGCCAAAGGATTAGGATTTTTTGATTCAGTCTCAAAGTCTTCTTGGCGGTGAGCCATGAAATTAGGAGCAGCGTTATCCCGCGACCCCAAAGTGTATTGGGATGATTTTTTGTGCTCTTTTTTAGTATCCTCTTGGTTGTTATAAACGGTGGTACCTTTTTTCATTTTATTTATTTAAAAAGAAGAATCCGAAATAAGTTTATTTTTTAATTAGTCCAGGGTCATAAACAAAGCTTGTTCAAGGGTATTATACTTTTATCATCGTGGGGACGTCTTGATATGTCAACTAATTGCGCCGTTTGTGGTCGAGGAAAGAAAGAGGAGGAGGAGGAGGGTTTTTCGATAGCCTGATCGTCGTGTCTCATTTCGTATTGGGATTGAGAAGCCCTTAACCATTCGGGGAAGTTAACGGGTCCTCCCCTATAATATTCCTGGCCGCGACTGGGCCAGTTTTCTCGTTGTGGAGTGGCGGCGGAGTAATATTGAGGTAACGTTTCGACATTTCTATTTAAGAGTTGCCTTTGAATATAATCCTCGTTTGGCCTGACCGCTTTTAATCTTTGTTGGTGTTGTTTATAAAGGGCTAAATATTGGCGAATACTCTCCTCCGAGGGACCCAGTTCCGAAGCTGGAACAAATTCATCAGGGCCAAAATGAGCGCAAACGTAATTTAATTTAACAATTTTATAAGAACGCTACTGATAAAGGGCTTAAAATCAGCGCGAACGGTGACGTAATTATGACTAATATTAATTAAATGTCCGCGATATAACGCGGCATATGGTACTGGTTAACTTATTCAAGGTAATCATTTTTTTAAGCCTCGGTCAATTTAGGCCTACCGATTGCGTAATTGATGATAGAACTTACCAACTACATTATGTAATAAGAAAACGGCTATCCAGTGTATCGTTACGAATTTGTTAAAGCATAAACGAGTAAACATGCTTCCACTTCCGACATGATTTGCCATTTGACAAGCGACGGACTATTTATTTTTAACAATAAATAGACCTTTAGGCCTATGGCTTCGACCTACCCTACTTCGACTATGGCGGCAATTCACAGCCAAAATAGGTCTAAAACGAGAAGCCGCTACACCGCTCACTAGGGCATTTCGGTACAGAGCGCGAGCGCAATAACCTTCGAGTTCATCAATTGTTACAGTCATCATTTGCTATTGTACGAAACGGCGCTTAAACCTTCGGGGAAAATAGTCCGTAACTAGACGTCATCTATGGATACCGCGCGGAAAAACCAAAACAAACGTCACTACCTCGTAGTATCCAATGGAATTATAATAAAATCGCGGGAAACGAAATAGTAACCAATGGAAACCCCCAGACTCCTACGCAAACTCCGCCTATTTCAAAATATGACATTGTCGGCCAAATATGCAAATTGTTTCGCTGATTTTTTTTATCGTCTACCCGGTCTACTGCCGATGGAATCGTCGGAATGATAACTTGTCAAAGTTTATTTTAATTTTTAAAATATTAGCGTAAATATTAAAATACCGGTAAAAGCGCGTGGAAATTTTTAAGGCCTTAAATCTCTCTTTGATATTTTTCTACAAAACACGCGAATATTTCCTAGTAAGTTTAAATGCTAAGCCTTTTTATGATTTATATCTAATTATTAGCATGCGGGATTTCTAGATCTACTGGTAAACCATGGTAATATTTTTACGAATTTAAACATGATTTGAAGGATGTAATATTCAGCCAATATGGCTTTCGTAAATTCGAAATTAGTTAATATTATATTAACCTAGATAAATATTGCGCAATATTTAACATGGAGGGGAGAAGGTTATCTAATTGTTTCTAATTACTATTGGTTGTTAATTACAGTTTGAGATGGCCGTAGTTAAAAGTGGCGTGGACACTCATCCTCCACACTACTACGAACAACTTCCGACGGTGGAAGAAGAAAGATTAGACCGAATTTTTAAACAATTAGATGTTAATCAAGATGGTAGAATTGACATCAAGGATTTAACCGAAGCCTTTCAAAAAATGGGAGTTCCTCATTTACCAGGCAATGCTGAGGTACCTACCATTATCTACCTAATTATCTATTATCATCCTCAATTTAAATCTAATTAAATTAATTTTAATTTGTTTAATTAGAAATTTTTAGAAAGAGGTGATATTGGAAAGAGTGGCGACCTTGATTTCTCCGAATTTGTGCATTACGCCATTGAACACGAAAAACAGCTGAGAGTCATATTTAAAAGCTTCGATGAAAATAAAGATGGTACGTTAATGAATTTCGTATCTCATTATATTAATCTAGATTAGGGACCTTTAATATTAAGACGGACAGACATTTAGTCCACCTTGATAAGACTAGTTATAGTTATAGCAACGGAAACAAGTTGTCCCGTGGGGAACCTATGTACTCCCGTTGTTTATAAATTTTTCTCCGCAATTTTTATTAACAATATTAAATTACGTAATAAAAGATGGGGTAATAATTGCGTATATACAAATTCTTTCAACAGATAAGTTAGATTCCGAAGAAATTGTTAGTGCATTTAAAAAACTAGGCGTAAATATAACCGAACCTGAAGCTGCTAACCTGCTAAAAAGGTAAATATAAACAATACTTTTCTACTCGCGTTTAGAGACAATACTTAGTTTTGCTTTGCTTTGATTAAATTGCGCAATATATCTCCTTAGATCTCTATCAATATTTAAATTTCGTTAGGATTGTCATCAAACGATCTAATTAATTTATCAGTGGTTTTTCCAAAATCCTTGGTAGATGAATTTACGTTGGCAGATAAAAGTCGCGCGTATCATAGTTCAAGGATTGTATTTCATATTTTTTGTAGAGAGGGGGAAACGTTTGCGCCTTCAATCAGACGCGTAGAATGACTTGATTAGGGATGTAGTTTCGTCCTAAAACTGTGATAGGGTCACGCGGCGTGTAATATAATTTATTTTAAATAGGATAGAAAGTTTAAAATTAACTTTAATTTTAATTTATTTATATTTTAATTTAATCATGATGTTATTTGAGTTAACGAGTGTTTTGCACGAATTGGTGAGTTATAAGATTCATACGTATTTCAAAAGCAATTTTTATCTACCGATCGTGGCCACACGTTCTTTTAAATTAAATTAATTATTTAGTGAGTTTATTTAATTATTATTGAATAAACCCCATCACAGTTGATAGTATTTAATTCCCTATGAATTTTTGAGAGCCAATGAAATTGATTGTCGTAACTAAAAGGCAACATTTTCGAAACAAAGTTGATGATAAAAGTTTTCATTACGAAACTAACTTAGTTTCCCCCCTTTTCTTGGAAATCGGTTTGTACCGCAATAAAATTGAAAATTGATAAGAGCTGGGAGTCTGGCGCGCAAAAAAGTCAAAGCCACGAGGGTTTTCAAAATCAGTAGATAACCCATCCCGGAATAGAAATTGTAGTCTTTAAGCGCCTTAGACGGAATACAAACTTCTCCTTTACATATTAATTTCCTTCCATTCCAAGCCTCTATAATCCTCGAGTGAATTGGAAGGAAGATTCGCGGTGTTATTTATTTTTCCAAGGCGCTCAAAAGCTATAACCCATACCGAATAGTCTTTAAGCGCCTTAGACGGAATACAAACTTCTAGTTGATATATTAATTTCCTTCAATTCCAAGCCGCTATAATCCTTGAGTGACATGGCTTAGAAGATTCGCGGTATTATTTTTCCCTTCTAAGACACTCAAAAGCTATAACCCATACGGAACAGTCTTTACAATTAGTCTTTAAGCGCCTTAGACGGAATACAAACTTCTCGTTGATATATTTATTAATTCCCTTCGCGGTGTTATTGATTTTGCCAAGGCGCTCAAAAGCTATAAACGCGTTAGCGCCAAAGATATAATACTGATAAACGGAATGAATGTACATATAATATTTCAAACCAATGAATAAAGGATGGACAGAGATGGTTCGCTCACAATTACATTTGAAGAATGGCGGGATTACTTGCTATTCCACCCGAGCTCCGAAATTACCGAGATTATAAAATACTGGAGACACGCTACGGTACATAAAACATTGCAATCCCTTCCTTCCTTCCTTCCCTGACCAAAGACTGACGACTACTGACTGATATCAAACGGAATGACTTATAAATCTAGAGAACGTAAAAATAGCTCCCCCTACTTCATTATACAAACCACCTTGAATAACGTCGCGAATTATTTTTATAAAAACCTTCCTCCGGCAGCAGCGACACTTGTGACTTATTTGGCGTCCTTCCAAAAGACTAGAAACAACCTAGACCTAGTACACTAAGCTTGCCATAAACACCTTAGTCGCTGATGTAGACGGATGTTGTTAAGTTTGGTTGGGTAACGCGTTGAACACAAATCAACACGACACGATGGAATATTCCGAGTTTGATACTCCGTTTAATATCAGTCTAATAGCGTTTTTATTAGACGAAGAGAATCCAAAGTTAATGATTGACACCCTACAGTTTGTCGACTTGGGCGAATCATCTTTGGTACCCGACGATTTCACCGAAAACGAGATGCATTCCGGCATGTGGTGGCGTCATTTAGTGGCCGGTGGCATTGCTGGGGCGGTTTCGAGGACCTGTACGGCGCCTCTTGACCGTTTAAAAGTCTTTTTACAGGTTAGATACGCTCCATTCTCGCCTACGACGCGATTATCTGACTACCACCACCAACGGCGGCGTCTGTCTCTTTTACGCGTACAGGTTCAAGGTAACCAATTCGCGTCAATCCGTCATTGTTTAGCTCACATGTTAAAGGAGGGCGGGATGGCCTCGCTTTGGAGAGGAAATGGAATCAACGTTCTGAAAATCGCGCCCGAAAGCGCCCTCAAATTCATGGCCTACGAACAGGTACCTTAGCCATAGCCTTGACGTCCCGTCGTCATCGGCACCTAGAGTGTTGTTGTTGATCTTGACGCAAAATTGGCATTGCAGGCTAAAAGACTCATCCGGGGCAAAAGCGCCACGGAATTACATATTTACGAAAGGTTTCTGGCTGGCTCCATGGCCGGTGGAATTTCCCAAACTGTGATTTATCCCATGGAAGTAAGTTGGTATTACGCCGCGAGAAGGGACACACGCCGATTCTAACGGGGGTTTTTCTTGATGGGTTTTTAAAAGGTGTTGAAGACGCGATTAGCTCTAAGGACAACTGGTCAATACTCGAGTATAGTCCACGCCGCTAAGAGTATATACAAACAGGAAGGATGGCGCAGCTTTTATCGGGGTTATTTACCAAACTTATTAGGAATTATTCCCTACGCTGGAATTGATTTAGCTATTTACGAGGTAGGTAACGAATCGCCATTCTGTGTTTAATGTATTTAATTGAATGGTTCTTTTTTTTTTTTTTTTTTAGACATTAAAAAGTATGTATTTAAGAAGACATTCGGAACAAGAAGATCCGGGTGTCTTAGTTTTATTGGCGTGTGGTACGACCAGTAGTTCTTGCGGTCAGCTAGCCAGTTATCCCTTGGCCTTGGTGCGAACCAGGTTGCAAGCCCAAGGTATATATAGACCTCCTTTCTACCTCCCTTGGTAACCAAGAGTAAAACAATTCCCCGACTTTTCCCTGTTATTTTTGGCCTATGTTTAAATTCCCCGACTTTCCCTGACGTTTTTGGCCTATTTTTAGATTCCCCGACTTTCCCCTGATATTTTTGGCCTATTATTAAATTCCCCGACTTTCCCCTGATATTTTTGGCCTAATTTTAAATTCCCCGACTTTCCCCTGATATTTTTGGCCTAATTTTAAATTCCCCGACTTTCCCCTGATATTTTTGGCCTAATTTTAAATTCCCCGACTTATCCCTGATATTTTTGGCCTATTTTTAAATTCCCCGACTTTTCCTTGATATTTTTGGCCTATAATTAAATTCCCCGACTTTTCCCTGATATTTTTGGCCTATTTTTAAATTCCCCGACTTCTCCGTGATATTTTTGGCCTAATTTTAAATTCCCCGACTTATCCCTGATATTTTTGGCCTATTTTTAAATTCCCCGACTTTTCCTTGATATTTTTGGCCTATTTTTAAATTCCCCGACTTTTCCTTGATATTTTTGGCCTATAATTAAATTCCCCGACTTTTCCCTGATATTTTTGGCCTATTTTTAAATTCCCCGACTTCTCCGTGATATTTTTGGCCTAATTTTAAATTCCCCGACTTATCCCTGATATTTTTGGCCTATTTTTAAATTCCCCGACTTTTCCTTGATATTTTTGGCCTATAATTAAATTCCCCGACTTTTCCCTGATATTTTTGGCCTATAATTAAATTCCCCGACTTATCCCTGATATTTTTGGCCTATTTTTAAATTCCCCGACTTCTCCGTGATATTTTTGGCCTAATTTTAAATTCCCTGACTTTTCCCTGACAATTATAACAACCCTTGAAATGAATCAATCCATTAATTCCCCAATTAAATATAATAAATAATTAATTTCAGCGGTGACGCATCCGCACGATAAAAACCAAACAATGGTGACTTTATTTAAATCAATTCTTCAACGCGAGGGATTCGCGGGACTTTACCGGGGAATTACGCCTAATTTTATGAAAGTGGCTCCGGCGGTTAGCATAAGTTACGTCGTCTACGAACATTGTCGACGAGCGCTCGGTGTCACCATGACTTGAACGCGTACGCCACCAAAGTTAATTAAATTACTAATTACGCTTCCCCCAATCCTTTCTCTCTTTAAAATTTGAATTTCTCTCTATCTCTAATGTGTTAGTGGAAAAATCTTCTATTTTAGAAAAGAGTGTATTGTAAAATTACAATAACAAAACAGACGTGTTTAAATTGTGCGCGTGCGCGTCAGCTATTTATCAATGCAAAACAAAGAAACAAACAATAGCAAGGTGAAGAAGATGGTAAATAATTAAGGAAGGAGTGTGTGAGTGTGATGCTGAAAAACTATAAAACATTGCAATATTTATTGTTGCTTCTTGCCAAAGGAAAGGAAAAGAGATTGTCAAGTTTGCGTCATGTGATTCGATTCGTCGTCAATGGGGGATAGTTAAGTCTTACAAAATCAACGATAGAAAGGGTTCTCTATTTAATATTAGTAATTAAGTAATTATTAATTATTGGATGTTAATGACTTCTAATATTTCTCATTTTTAATTAAAAAAAATTCCCCAACCAATCAACGTCTTTCCTCTAATATTCTAATATTATTGTGAAAAATAGACCAAGTTTCATCCCACCCGAGTTAATTTAATTATAGTGTTTGAGCGCCTTATTAAGGTCAAAATTCGTTATTTTGGCTTATTCATCCCGAGTTAAGGTCTTTTCCTTAAATTATAGTGTTTGAGCGCCTTATTAATTTGAAAATACGTTATTTTAAACCTAATTTTAATCTTACTAAGCCGCTCAAATGCTACAGTATCTCTGAGTCGATGCCAAAGGTCAGATGGACACCCGCCGTTCCGTTTCCTACTAAACTATAAGACAAACCGGGTCCTTAAGGAAATTAAAAATTAAATACTTCCAAGCCACTAAATGACTATAATCCTGGCCGCCATCTTGCAACCCCCTTAGTGACGTTTAAGGGAAAAAGGGGCGAGGTTGAAAAATCAACCCTTTGATCTCGTTACTTTCAAACTGATTCATTCTCTCTCTAAACCTTTCTAATAAAATAAAGACAATTTTTAAATCAAATTAATTAACATTCCTCGTTAAGACATTATTTATTAATTAAAAAGACAGCCAATTAATTAAAGCGGGGATAAATAAATAAATGAAAACCCCTCCAAGAATATTGGCTGGCTTATCTATATTTAATATAATATTGACTCTTAATTATTACAAATAATATCGTAATAATTAACTGGCCTAAAAAAGGTTTATTAATAATAGTAATCTTTTAGGGGCTTTTAACATTTTTAAAATAAATAAAATAATAAAATGCGACAAGTATTAAATATTATTTTTTGAAAAAAAATAAAATACGCCTAAAATTAGTAATATTAATATTAATTGATAGCTAGCTTATAATATCGTTTAATTATAATTATTAATTATGATAATTAGTTTATTAGGTATTATTTTTCTTTAAAAAAGTAAGTATAAGTTGACGAAAAATAATAATATATTTATTTTATAAGGATTGTTAACGTTAAGGCTCTTATTTTAATGAAACATATTAATTAATGAAATCGGAGAGAATAAATAGTAGAGAAGTTGAAATTTCACTTCTTTTGCGAAATTTAACTTCTACGACTATTACTCCTCTACGGTTTATTCTCTCTGGTATAATACTTGCAAGCTAGCTAGCCTTTCAGCGCCTTGGAAAAACACCGACTGGATTGTTTTTAATTACCAAATAACTATAATTAGCTCCCAATTATTGAAATTACGCGGTGCTAATTAAGGTTTACAGCTACAGAGAATTTTCTGCAGCAAACGCGTCTTTTCACTTTTCAGTTAATTCACCCCTTTCAGCTCAAAACTAAAACCCTCGGCAAACAATTCTTCTCATTGTCAATCAATCAATATATTCGGTAGTTGTTGTTGTTAAATGTTTGGGATGAATAAATAAATAATTAAATTTAAGTAAACACTATTAAACAATTAGCTTTAACTTCTTACCGTGCCTTAAAAATTAATTAACTCTGATAATGTAGCTAATCATAATAATAGTTATAATAATAATTATAATTATAATAATATTAATAATATTAAAATTAAATTTAATCGAAACGACTACTAACGACAAAAAATATCATTCATTCATTCATTCCTATCTCTTAAAAACCATAATTTTCGAATTCGCTGCTAATCAAAATTAATGTTTGTTAATTAAAACGAAATATCGTCAATTTAAGCTATTTTGAATTGTTTTTTTTTTATTGTCACACTCCCCCCAAAGCTTTCGTATAATTTTTTTAATATGTAATTTTACGTGATAATATTTATTTATGTAAAAAACAACCCCAATTTGTTCGTTTGTTTTTAGATGCATTTTCTTAATAAAATATTTAATAAAGGGAGAAAATGTGTTTTGATTAAATGTCTGTCCGTCCTTTAAGGACCTCAATTTACACTTGAGCGGATAACAATTCTAAGCGCATTTCACGTTGAAACGCTAGGGACGTGTCCTTCTATCTTCCGTTTTTATCAATGTCAAAAAGAAACAATTTCCTTCCCTCCCCCGGGCCGGATTAGTATTACGTCACCATCATAAGGTCATTACCGCGATAAGTTACAATCAGTTAACCCTTTATAATTGGTCACTCTTGTTACGAAAATCTACGACGATCTACGTACCGGTCAGTGTCGAAGCACATTGAACTTAAGGAGGACGTACCTCGAGTTATTGACTTATACTCTTCTATCATTACGACACAGAGGCGCGTCACATCAGCTGACTCGCGGGAACCAAGAGTGTGTCCCAGAAAGTCTGGCGCCGAGCCAAAAGTCCAGTCACGAACAAAAATGTAAATTAACCAACCGACAACTGACCCCCTAGCTAGCTAAGAGTAGTAGCTGCTAACCCAATTACTTAAAACAGTAGCGTCTATGGAACCAGGGACGATACCTTAACCAAAGGACAAAAAGTTAATAAAACCGAACTAGGTTTAGGGCGTCCACCTAACTTGAAAACTATAAAAAATAAAATTTTAGGCCTACAAATAACAGCTAGGGTTCGGACGAAATTTTAAAATATTGAAAAACCCCGACTTCTCCACCAGCTTATCCCTGACCAAATTTTGACACCAATATCCCTGGGACCATTTTAAGTACGTGTCCACTTCATAATGACACCTGGGCCCATATTTAGCATTGCTCGAAGCATGCTTCGGTTTGGTATGCTAATTGTTAAACGAAATCCCTGACCTATCCCCGAATTTTTAGGAAGAAACTTTAAATCCTTGACTACTTATCCAGGGTCCGTACGAACCCTGAATAAGGAGGACATCGGTAGAGGTAGGCAGGCTCTAAGAGTTTTAAGTTGAACGGGGGACACATGAGTAAGAACAGTCTGGTGGTGGGAGAAATTACTACGAATTATATTGATTCGTTATTCTTAGGAGAGAGGGAGGGAGGGAGAGACGAAATCCCATTTCAAGTATAGTTCCGCCTTGGGTTGGTCTGGCCAGGGAGAACGGACTTTACTGGGAAAAGGGCTTTCCAGGAGAACGGAACAACGGCCGCTGCTCTCCCTCGCTCGATGGTCAGAGTCAGGGAAGGGGTTAAAAGGGTTTAGTGACCGCGATGGGACTCCCTCTCTTCACTTACTGGTAATGACTTGAAAAACGACCTAAAATTCAAATCAATTTACACTCCCCAAGTGGAACCTACTTTTCAACACACTGTGGTTCAAGTTCTAGGGATTCTTTTAAGCGCCAAAATGGTAAGTTATGTTTCATGAAATATGGATTTTAAAACGGTTTCTGATTTGAATTAATCGCGAATTTAAGAAAGTTAATAAAGGGCGGGCCATAAAAACACCGTTGTTGTTTACAACAAGAAATTCTTTAAAATTACTCCCCCGAGGAGGAGGGGGGGGGGGTTATAATAACTTCTAATAATTACGTCACTTTTGTAAGATTGTGGCGTTTGAAAGTTTCTTTGAGACTTAACGATTCTTTTCTCACGGCGAGCGACGAAGAGAGAGAGATAATCTGTTTTAAGGAACTTTGAACTGATTAGGGGGAGCTTTCATTAAACAGTCTGATAACAACAAAAAGGTTCAAGCTCTTAACGCACTTGTAGCTTTTTTAACATACATAGTTTACGTTCTTGATCATTCGATTCGGCATAAATTTGAATACGTCGACGGAATTAAGTAAAGATTAGCGTTTAATTTCGTGTTTTTCAGGAAATCAAAGTATTTCACCCCGAAATGAAGAAATTATGGAATTCCTATCGAATGTATTTAATGATTGGTTTATCCGGGATGTTTTTCGGCGCCGAATTGGTGGCCAGTCAGGTCACTTCCTCTATGGTCCTGCTGACAGATTCCTATCACATGTTGTACAATATCATGTCACTACTGCTACTAGTCATCAGTTATAAAGTAAGTCTTGTCTTCCCAACTCTTTTATGTATTGATTTTTTGGACACCCAACGTAACCTGTCACCTGGGCGGTTGACGACATCTTATCGCGCGATTTTCTATTTTGTAGATGTCGAAGGATGGTACGGTTAAGAACACGTTCGGTTGGGCCCGAATCGAAGTTCTCGGCATGTTATTCAATATCCTGTTCCTGAGTGCCTTGTACTTTGCCAACTGCATGGAAGCTCTGCTAACCCTGGTCCACGCCTCCCACGAGAATACCAAACCTCCGTATCCTCTTCTGCTCTTAACCTTCGGGCTCTTAGGAATTGTCCTAAATGCTCTCTGTTTTCTTCTTATCGGAGGATATACGCATCATCAAGATTGTTATTTAAGCATAGAAGGAAGCGACGTGTATTTTAGTTACGTCGTTAACGAAGCCAAAGAACGCAACATTGGGGCTTCGTGTATCATGCCCATCGAAGAGGATACCGTCGGTAAGAATGGCAGCTCTATCTTTCGTCTCCTTCCATGGTTTTCTTACGGTCAATTTATCAATTTTAGACAAAAATCGTAACTCGGTAGATATTGCCAAAATTCCACTTCCTAAAAGGTCCAGGAAGTTATTATTCCTGGACTTGACCCGTGACGCGGCCGGATGTCTTTTGGTCACCGCTTGCGCCTGCATTATTTATTTGGCCGACGGATTTTGGGCGGAATACGCTGACCCCTTTTTCTGCATCGTGGCCGCCTCCCTCGTCATCATTACCGTCTATCCCTTTCGTAATTAATTACCAATTGAATTCAATTAATTCAATTAATAAATAACTAATTGAAGGCGCATTATAATTTTTAAGTGAAAGAATCTGGGTTGATTCTACTGCAAACTATTCCTCATCATATCGATATCCACGCCATCAAAAAGAAACTAATGATAGAGGTACCTATTCAATCTCGCTAATTGGACCACGTTTTTAATTAATGACTTCACGAGCTAATGAGGTAATTGTATTACGACGCAGATTCCTTCCATACTGGACGTTCACGATTTGCATATTTGGCAACTAACAAACGCTCAAATCATCGCGACGACACACGTCACCGTGGCTTCGCCTTCAATCTACAAAAGTATCTCGCCCAAAATTGACCAGTTCTTCGTTAAACAAGGCGTCACCAAGGCCACGATACAACCGGAGTTCTGGCAGGCAAGTACTTGAGGGGCAATGGGACACGCTAGTTCTTTCTAACAATGTACGTCCAATACGTAGGGTGATAGGAATACGGCATTCCATTGCATTCTACCGTGCACTAAAAACTGCGACGAGCCCACGTGTTGCGGGGTCAAGGTTCCTCCGGTGGACGCTGCTCAACACCGGCACTCTCATACAAGTACGTCGTCAAATACCTCCTCGGAATCGGCCGGCATTTCCGAGGAGAAACGCTTGATGAGCGTGAGCGTGGCCACGACCGACAAGGCCGATTTCATTTCGCTTTTACCCAAAGATTTGAATATCTTAAGGTCGCTCAAAGAAACTGTTTTATAAAGATAATAATCATTTCCACGACGACAACCCGGTCCTGGTGGTTAGCCATAATAAATCTAGTCTAGGGGCTGCGCGCGACGACGACCAGTTTGTTTTATAACCGTCTACTGTTTGTTATATTATAAATTTTGTTAATTTTATACCTTGAAAATAAATATTTATAAAGTAAATGTAAGAAGCCCATCAAAGTTCTTTGACTATGTTAAAGTCCTAGACCTTATAACTCTGGAGATACAAGCATGTTATAGTCCTCTGGGCTACGACAATCAGGGCCCGAATAATTATGAGAAATCAGCCTAAAAGAACGCGTCCTCTCCATCAGCATCCTTCTTCGACTCCTTCAAAAATTTACGATATTTGTTTCAACATCTTCCCACGGTCTTTCCTTCCCCAAATGTAATCTATTCAAATACTCGGGGTTACAATAACAGCAGGGCCGGAGAAATGAGCTAACATAAAGCAATAACATTATTTCAAAGGCCGATTGAAACAAAACCCATCCACTGACGTTCGGGATAACGCGAGATAATTTTAAGTATAGGGGTATATAAAATTGAGAGAGATAATTAATTGAATGTGGGCCGTGAGAGGCGCTGATGTCGCGGGGAAATTTGCTTATTTGAAGCGACGCGCGAATTAAGATCGGGGTTCATTCGTCGCTTTCTTTCGCTTGATGAAGGCGCTAAGTTTAGGAGGAGCCGCCAAGCCTCGACTAGTCGTCTACTCCCTTCCTGCTTCTACTTCACCCTTTGGTAGCAAATCTCTTTCAAAGATGCTTTCAATGAGCGGCATATTCTACGGGAAATACCCCGGTAAGTACCAAGACGCTACAACTTAATTGTTAGCTACAAGTTGTACGAAAATAATCTTCGCTTTTAAATGTTGCTTCATCGCTTTTTGTTGAATAATCAATCATCATACGGAATGTTAATGTTAAGAATATAAAGATTCGATCTTAGAGAGTGGCAAGGCACTCAAAGACTATAATTTAATTATTTCTCGCGAATTCAGAGCACGCGCCACGTGCAATTTATTTATTGGTCGGACATTTAATACTTTGTTAAAAATCGCCATATTCTAGCCTATAGTTTTCAATGGTAAAATAATTAATTTTTCGATTCGTATCCGACCCCTCCTAAGTAAGAATCACTAGACATAGTAGTTGAGTGGCTTGAAAAACGTTCGCGGCTGAAAAACTATACAGGGATGTTGGGGACTAGCTTTTGGCATGATTCGCAACCGCCAACGTTCCACCAGACTTTTGTAAATGTAAATGTAGGGGTAGAATATTTTAATGACGTTTCAATGGGAATGGGATGGCCCTGAAATCCGGAAAATAAAATCCCCATGCAGTATCAAGTATCCTAGCGAAGTTTCTGGGAATAATTAAGAGAAAACATTTCGAAGAATGTCTTAGATAGAAGAGTGTACGTAGGGGTACCTCGAATATTCCAAGAATGAATAATGGGACCCGTACCCTCGCCTATAGAGTAGAAGAACTACTTTTTTTACCAGAGAAAATACTACGCCGGGATAGAAAGTCGGGGTACCTATATCCAAAGCCTCGGTTTCGTACACCTCCATTTCCGGTAGCCCAATCAGAGCCAGCAGGAAATGAACGCAAGTGGTAGGTGGACTTTCTATTCCTATTCTACAGTTTCTCTGATTCCACCCTCCTCAATTAAGACAAGGATAAACAATTTAAAATACTTGGAAGTCTAAAAACAAAATAATTCGGGATTTTTCCATGATATCTGCTATGTAAAAAGTTGTTCTAAAGCTTCGAGAGCTTCGAAAGAATACAAATAATTACTAAGAGAGCCAATAATGAGGTCAAACTCGAGTTCAGGGGCTTGTACCCCCCTCCCACCCCAACCAATTTCCGCATTGTGTGGCAGATACTTATTATAGAAGCGGTGCAAAAAAATAGAGATAAAAAGGCCCTCCATAAAAACTCAAAAATAGCAAGAAATATTAAGTCTTATCTTTGGTTAGAGAGAGAGATAGAAAAAACGTTTTAAAGCCATCGAATAAATTTATGGAAAATCATAAAATTAACATGAGATATTTTAAGATAGTTAATGTTTTTCATTGAGAAGAGACATTTTCGGGTGCTAATCTTTCTGACATTGAGAAGAAAATGTTACCCCCTCCCCTATTTCCCCCCCCGGGTCTAATCATCCAATCATTCGCGGCATACCAAGCTTAATCTAACCAATGAGAAAATTACATTATATCTTTTTAAAGGTATTACAAAACTATTCTTCCAAAAATAATTCGTGAAATTCACGTGTAACGAACGGAGTTTGCGATACACCTGGAATTCATTTCATTCCTACAAGAGTAATTAATTAAGGATTTTTAGAAGCGGTCATGCGCCCAATTTACCGCTATAACGACTTTGATTATTCGTGGGTTAATGTAATAAACTCGAATGTTCATGATTTCCTTATCGAGGAAAAAACGGATGAAAAATATTCCATGACTCATAGATATCTCGGTTTCACTTGAAACACTAAATAAACCGCAAATTTCTTCCTCGGTTAATGTACTGAAACGTAGCCTAGAAGCGACATGGAGAATATTTATAAAACAACCTAGCCTAGAAGCGACATGGGGAATATTTATAAAACCGGATACGAGAGTTAGTAGCTCTTACTGTCCTTAGTACCAAACCCCGCTCTTATCAAAGTACCATTCTTACTGTCGCCTCTATTTATTCCGGGTTGAATCTATTGATTAAGGAATGTTTTTTTATGGAAAAACTAGGCTATAGATACACCATCCCTTTAGAATATACAATTTTAGATTTATTTCGTAATGATAACAAATAAGCTTAGTACTCGAAAGTGGCCGACCCTCGAATTTGTCGACGTCAGAGAAATACCCGTGGATTCTCGATGCGTGATACGTTGCCAAAAATGGGATGGTGACCGCCAGCCACACACATAACACACACTGACTGTATTCCCAAAGGTTCAATAGATAATTCGCCTCAAGTGGGCACTCATCAAAATATAATTCTCTCTTATCCAATCAGACCCCTCCATCCAATACTATATCAACTTCCATTTTTATTTCGAGATAGGTTTTAATTGGCAACCCCCCCCCTCTCCTCCAAGCGAGGTAGTATATTGGCAACTTCGTACGTTGGCTCTATTAATTTGTACGAGAAGATAAGATTAAGTGCCGGTACTCTCTCGATTCGCGATAATCAGGTCGAACTTAAGTTCGACAGATTACGATATGAAATTTTAATTTGAGCATAACATATGATTCATAGAAATATTTCCCGGGTTCAAAGGCTAATAAAAGAGAGGCCGTAAGGACGGTAACCTAACCTAAACACCCCGCCCCAATTGTATGGTCATGCTGGATTTGGCAAGGTTGAGGGGTCAGGTAAGCGAGCGCAAGAACCAAACCGTGTTTAATCGTTTCTAGACGTTCGCGAAAACAATTTCAAGGATAAATAACGGTCGACTCATTACGTATTCAACTGTCTATTGCTAAGCCTAATTATTAATTAAATCTATTGGCAAAAGGTCTTTAACTTAGTTGGGAAGGAGCCAATAAGAAAGGCGGCCTTCCCTAGGCAACCAACCAAAAGACTTCCTCTTCCAGTCTAGTATAGCCTTTTCATCATCGGGGTTAACCCTATTTTTGGCAAACGTACACATCTCCCAGAAACAAAGAAAGAAAAAATAAACTCTATTCGCGTCATCAGACTGTTCCTTCTAATACGATTTAACATTAGGTATCCATCCGCCTTAGATTCCCCCTAATTATCAAAAGGCGATTGAACGCAACCGCTACACTTGTCGTACAGCGTAGTTGGAGGTGTGTAACAAATTTCTTCCGCGATTTTCTTATTCCTCTTGGCAACTAAAGATCATACCAGTTATAAAATGCACCGAGGGTAATACTAGGCGTAATTAGACGGTAATATAAAGATTGGTAGGGAATAAAAGTAGTCTATACAACCTAATAACACTCTTGAACAGTTTTTTATATATATTTAAAAGTCAGAAACCCCCGGCAATTGATCACCCCCGCGAATGAACCAAATTAAAGAAGTACTTATTTTGACGGCCACGTGAAACGCACGTGGAAGGTTTTTCCCGCCCTTTTAAAAAGGGAAAAAAACTTCCTCCTTTTTTTTAAAGCTGTATTTCCCTGAGTGTTAGTTGCTACCCGCGATTTAAATTGCGGGAAAATTACTTATTAATTTATTAACTATGTTTATTTATTTATTTATTTATTCATTCATTTATTTATATATATTGTGTTTGCAAACAAATAGAATGTAGGCTAGGTTTGTTTGGATTTTATATAATTTTTTTTATATGTTGCCTAAAAGATAAAAAGCTGCAAGAATAGCAACGCCGCCATATAAGATAAAATAATTTAGCCATCCTCCCCCGCAAATGATTAAATTAATCAACGGGCCTTCAAAATATCACGTGCAGACGTCGTGGGATATAAAACTCTAAACACCAATCTCAAAGTGCAAACAAAACTATTTTTAAAAATAATTTTTATCTAACATTTTGGGTGATTTTTTATATTATTATCTGCCACCCACGCATTGAAATTTGAAAAAGCTTTTCTCCTCCATGAAAGAGTAGCTAGCTCGCGTCGATAAGATTAGGTTTAACTTGACTAACTCGTCCCTGATTGGCCGCCTTTTTACGTAATTGTTTAGTTACTTATAATCAGATTGTATCAAAACTAATTGGCGTCAGTTTAAATGACAGTTTCCTGGTTTATAATTGCTAATTTGAACGAAATACTAGCGGTAATCTTTGCGGTATAAATTTGGTTTGCATTGAACTCGAGATTGAACCTAACACGCCAACGCACGAATTCATTGGAAATTATGTCTAGGATGTTTGTTTAAACTTACATGAATTATATCCGTGTTGTTCTTTATCGTTATTTCACTAATTGGGTTGTTAATTTAACACTTCGCGACATTTGCAACGCGGGTGATTAAAATATTTGAGTAAACAAAGCACCCGCATGGAGAATGAAACACAAACCGGCCAACAATTAGGCTTAACAATGCGCGCCTTTTCATGCCCGGCGCCAGGGGGAGGGTCGGAGGTCAGGTCAGGGGCTAGAAGAGGGAGGGGCCATCAAAGTTACTAAGGAATAAAATAGAGGGGTGGGTTTGGGTGGTTGAGATGCTAAATTATAAGCGTCTGATTTAGATTTTTAGAAGAAAATCAAAAAATTAAGGAAGAAATGATTGAAATTCATTGGAAATATTATTTTACGATGTTGTTTTAACCTCTGGTTTACAGGGAAATAACTAAAATGTTGTCGACTTTTGAAGACTCGTTTCGTCGAGTTGGGAAACACTAGCTCAAAAAGCAATCAAACAAAAAATGTTTGGCGTTTCAAGAATAGTAGCTATTATATATTCATGGTAATTTCACAAAGATAAAGGAGAGGAAACGTGATAAAACGCTTTTCAGGCCATGGACCTAATTTAATTCCTTTCAAACCGCAAAATTATTAAAATTATAATAAATAGTTGTATAATTAAATAGGCAAGGTCGTTGAAACGAAAAACGGTAATTAAGGCTAATTATTTTTAAGGGCCACTTAAAAACCTCAACACTGAACTTTTGGTACGTTTAAGTACCCGTTTAATAGATAAACCATCCTTTTAAAGGAGAAGACATTAAGTTGTCATAAAAGTGGATATTTTGATCCAGGTAGCGGGAAAAAGTAAATGGATCCTAAGCCCAAATTGATTGGACAACTTGAAAGAGAGAAGATTGTCTTGTTACGTGTCTCCGTTCAATTTCTGTCATCCTTCCTGTCTCTGATCAAATATTAACTAAGGTGTAATAAAAAGCCTATTTTCGTTGGGGAAGCTTTTTGTTCCTAACATATTGTTATAGAAATAGGCTTAGCTTCTTTTCGTTATAAATGTATTATTAACTCGGATAAGAACTCCGGGGACACGAGGAAAGGAGTGGTTCAACGCACCTCTTAAAGGACGAGTGTAATAATCCTTGAGACTTGACCTAAAATATAAGGAAACTACGGTGATTAGTCGATGACAAACTCGTCCTTTAAAATTAATCATTACGTCCTCCCGTAGGGTTCTTTTTTATATTCTCCGTGTAATTTTTTACTCGTTCCCCGAGGCCAGATAATAAAATAATACTAAAGGCCGTTAGGTATGCCGCTGTGACTGTAATACACCTGTCTGTTGAACTTTTTCCCACGAGGCGAGCACGTGCTCGCTTATCATTGGCTAAAATCGCTTCCCGCCTTTTCCCTACCATTTTTGAATCAACCGGTAAACCATTAAAAGAACGTTTAAAAAGAAATTTTCGGTAAAGTTCTTACTTTATAAATTTTAATTAATAGATATAGCACTCGTTCTATTTCCCCATTAACTCTACTACAGTCAAAGACCGAGTCTGCCACTTCTCTAACTTATTTTCCACGTAGTGTAAATGATATTTCTCATCCCCCGCCAAAAATAGTGGGTGTGGTCAACGGTGGGTGCGCTGACTCGTGGTTATTTGAAGGAAATGGTTTAGCGGGGGAAAAGTTAGAGGGAGAAAAGCGTATCGCGAAAGCCTTTTTCCCGACTACCAGTCTGCCACGATCTATAGAGTTTAACCATAATTTGGGAGTAACCCCGTTGGAGCTACGTCACTGGTTTCCCTTCAACAGCTGACCAATGCCACGCAACGTGGCTTCCACGCTTGCGGCTTAGGGTCCCCCTGGCACGTAGTGAGTACAGTACGGACGCCTTATTAAAAATGTAGGTTTCGCGGAGGAGTCTAGAATAAAAGCGAGAATTCTTTTGAAAAAACCGCGAGATTAGCTTCTGGGCTTCTTGGATGGTCAAAGCGGCACCCTAGTCTCCTCCTCAGTCTTCTAGATTGTACAAGAAATAAGAAAAACCTTTGACGTAAAATCCTTCCTCATCCTCTCAAAGATAAATTTGATTCTGTCGTCGAAAAAGGTTTGTCAAGTTTGTTGTAATTTAGCCAAGAATATGATAAGATAAATCCGAGATGAAAGATGCATGGCCCGCTTCTTTCTTTCTTTCTTTCTTTACTATCCCCTTTTTGGGGAAAGGAATTGCCGAGATCTCTAATCTAAGCATGCTTTAGCGCTGCTGCCGGTATAGTAGTAGACTAGGAGGTAGTTTTTTTAGGCCTAATTGCCCTTCATTAATAGATAACTTTAGCTAAAGATTTTCATTCATGTCTCCTTTGGCCACACGCGGATGTATAAAAGAAAAAACACACGAGGGACTTGGCCTCAAGTTGTTGCCGAGTTTCCCCCAATTTGACCCCTCTTGGCGACTTGCGCCTTATTTCGAAATTTTTTAGGGTTTTCTTTTGTGCCTTTTGGGTAGTTTAGATCGCAGGGACTCGATTTTTAACCAGAACTCCTTCCTTGTAAATTAAGATGAATTTCGCCACGTGCGTAGTTAGAAAATTTGCCTCTTTAAGTTCCTTTAATCCAATTAGTATCGTAATGTATAATAACTTGCCAAGGCTTAGCGCGAAAACTCGGGCTGCCTTCAAATTGGGAAGCGTAAAAGGTGCGTGTCAACCGTGGTGTCAACGTTGCTTACTGTTTACTGTTTTTGTTGTTATCTTATAGTTTGTGTAATTTAGTTCAAGAGCAGTTTACAAGGTAGAGGTCTAACTATTGAACTAATTAGTATTAAAGACGTTACCGTTTTCATTGTAAACTGTTCTTAAAATTGATTCGAAGCGTGTTTGGCATACATTTTTACGCTCATAACCTGTTTTATTTAACGCCGCTTTGAATGCGCGAGTTATTCGTCAATGTAAAGGTATAACTCCGTTACTAGTTAAGAGTAAAATTAAACCAGATGTTCAACGTAGAGATCCGATAATTGGATCACTGGTTGAAGACTGGGTTCCGTTGACGAGTGACTTTAATATATAGGCCTATTTCTACATTTTCAGCTAGCGGTATGAGCGACAATCAAATGTTGCACGAAAGGATGACTTCGTGTCTCTTGAGCTCGGAGGAGAATGGGTGTCTTAGTAATTCGCCACCGGGTCACCCCTTACTGATTCCAGGGAGCAAAGGTCAAGGTCCTTATTGGCTAGGAAACACCACTCGTGCATCGACGATGTCTTCGAGCGGCATTCGACCCTTGGTCATTTGCGGTCCGTCCGGCAGCGGGAAGAGTACGCTTTTGAAGCACCTTCTAGGGGAATTTCCCGATTTATTCGGCTTCAGCGTTTCCCGTTAGTACAAAAACAAACAAACAAATTAGCTATCTATAATTTATACCAAAAAATTATAGAGGCATGTATGTAGTTTTGCGTTCTTATGCGATTTCTCGCAATCCTTTTTAATTTTTTTCCCGTCTTTTTAAATTTAGACACGACGAGAAAAGCCCGACCAGGAGAAGTTAATGGAAAAGGTAGCCATTATTTAGTATAGAAGGGATTTTAAATAATTGTAAGTTTGTTATCCTGAGCCCTCGTTAATTAATTAACAGATTAATTTTCAGATTAAATTCCTGTAATGTTAAATATTTTATTCTATAAATAGTTCAGGGAAATTATGGTAAAATTAAGTTTTTAACAAAATGGCCGAGGCTTAGCTCTTCTATCAAAATCACTCGCCAAGGCTTAGTTAGCTCTTGTTACGAATTAGTTTTACCATCTTTTAATCTCGTAGTTTTCTAACGATTAACAACATTTTGTTAATTGAATTTCGTATCTATTTTACTAAATATTGTCGGGTCCTTTTTTCTTTTTTCTTTCTTTGGTTTGTGTGTGTGTGTTGTGGAACAGATTATTATTTCGTGGATCGTAAAGAGATGGAGCAAGGGATTCAACGCGGCGATTTTATCGAGTACGCCGAGTTCTCGGGGAATCTTTACGGGACGAGCAAGAAGGCCATTCGCAACCTTCAAGATCAGGGAAGGATTTGCATTTTGGACATTGAAATGGAAGGGGTCAAGAAAATCAAGAAGACCAATTTGAATCCCTACTTTGTTTTTATTAAACCACCCAATATGAACGTTCTCGAGCAACGTTTGAGAGGAAGAGGAACTGATTCTGAGGAGAGCATACGCAAGAGATTGGCCAAGGCCCACGAAGAAATGAAGTTTGGTAAGAGAAAACCCTTCCCTTAATACCTAGTAGCCGCGAAATAGGCCAAATTTCGGGTTTGTAGACGCGAAATAGGCCAAATTTCGGGTTTGTAGACGCGAAATAGGCCAAATTTCGGGTTTGTAGCCGCGAAATAGGCCAAATTTCGGGTTTGTAGCCGCGAAATAGGCCAAATTTCGGGTTTGTAGCCGCGAAATAGGCCAAATTTCGGGTTTGTAGCCGCGAAATAGGCCAAATTTCGGGTTTGTAGCCGCGAAATAGGCCAAATTTCGGGTTTGTAGCCGCGAAATAGGCCAAATTTCGGGTTTGTAGCCGCGAAATAGGCCAAATTTCGGGTTTGTAGCCGCGAAATAGGCCAAATTTCAACTAAACAATTTTTTCTTCATTATTTTAGGCGAAACTGAGGGAAACTTCCACTTGATTCTAGTCAATGAAGATGTAAAAGAAACGTATAAGAACCTCAGAAATTTTCTTCTTAAAGTAAGTGTTATTATTTCCAACCCGATTTAATTAATGTAATCAATTTAATTTCAGGATCTTGAAGAAATGTTAAAGAAGACGAGTAGTTAATAGTGATAGTTAATCTGTTTTCGCGATGGTTGTTGTTGGGGAAACAGAGAAAGAGACTTGTAAATGGAAAAAAAAACACACCCAAGAAAACGGAGGCTTCCTTCCACGTTTCTTTTTTATCTTTGTAGTATTTTTTTTACGCGCATTAAATGCGTGCAAACTATTTATTTACCGCGTAAACAAACAAACAGACACCAAAGTTTATTTAATAATAATAATTATGTCATTTTCCTTGTCTTGTTGTGTTGTGAATTCCTTTCACGCATGATTTTATCTCGGAACAAATGATTATTTGTTATTTACTTTCTATTCGTAAACAAACAAGCAAACAAACAAACAAACCCTTTTCTGCGATATTACAGTATATATTTAGATCTAAGATTTAAACGTTATTAAACGGGAAATCAACGTGTTTGTTGTTCCCGATTTATATTTGTTTGTGACTCGTACCAATTTTTTTGATCATTTTCTTGTTATATTTGATGTATAAAATCGTGTAAACTTTGACCTTTCTTTCTTTTTTTTATTACATTTAATTGGAAAACGGTTGGTTGTTTATTTTTAATCGCATTCCAATTTTATGTGACGGAAAAAAATAAATAAATAAATAAACAAACAAATTGTGAAATAAAATAAAATGAAATGAAATGAACAACATGAAAAAAACAGAAAAAAATACAAAATGAATTTTCCTGAAAGTGGACCATTTTGAGGTGTAAATTTTGGCAATAAATTTTGTGGCACCCCCAGTTAATCACGCCTTCTTATTTATTTATTTGCTTGACTTTAATTAGAATTAATTCTAATTGTCTAGGGCGTTAAATGTGATCACTTATGGTTAGTGTGTCACTTTGGAACCCATATAACATCTAAGAACATGTAGGTTGGTAGGTCTGATGTTCCTAGCTTGGTTAGTGGGTGCATGCATTCCTTGTGGGGGCAAAATTAGTATAAGAAGTATATAGAACATTTTCCACTCAAAAAGATTTTCCATAGAACCATCCCGCACTGGTGTACTGGGGGGAGGGCTCCTATAATTACCCCCACCCCTTTTTCTAACCCCAGTGACCCTGTATATTGGCAAGTATGTATTAGATTCTCTTATATTATCCATAGTTTACAACAGACTAGGAGGGTTCATATCATTTACACAGGGAGGGCCGGCTTCGTGTGTTACCACTGGATGGGTGAGTCTAAAGCTAGGTCTCCTCGCGTAAATGGTATAAATCCTCCTAGTCTGTTGTAAACTATGTATAGGAAGGAGTTCTATGGGTGTGATGAAATTCGAATTTACACCTAAAACTATTTTAGCAAATTCAGCGCGGTAGATATAGAGGCGAGTAAATCTTACTTAAACTGTTTTTGATTTAGCCACGTAAACTAAAGGACATAAAAAGTAGGTACTTTGAATATCTCTCTCTCTCTACCAAATGACAAGAAATCGCTGACTACCACCAACGTATCTTTTGAATTCCTTGAAAGCTATTTTAAACTATCGTTAAGATAAGTTTTTATTTTCGTCAAAAATGAGATAAAAACGGTGTTCACCCGAAACAATCAATCAATCGGATTGCTCAATAATAGGAAACGGATTCAATTTTAATTTTAACCTCCGAAGGTTCTTTTTTTGGTTTTATTATAATAATCTGATCATAAATTATATTGACTCCAAGATACCTTATCTCTTCTCTTCCATGGTTAAAAATGGAATAAATTTATCACCTACTAATTTACAATGGTATATATGGTAATTTACCGGGGTAATTGTAATTTTCGATTACCCCTGGTTATTTATGAAAACTGTAATTTACCATGATAATATAAACGGTAATTTACCAGGGTGATTGTAATTTTCTAATTTTTTAATGTATTTAAACTACTTTATACGTGTGTCTTGTTAGCTTCATTGGCGCGCTTCGATTTTAAAAATATTAACGGACATTTTTAAATTTGCATCTCAACCAATGAGATGGATCCACCCATCTCTCCTCCCTCCCATCCCCTCGCGCCGGATCAAAAAAAGGCGGCAAAAGTAACTCTTGAACCTAATTTTGGCCCGTTTTAACTTTGCTCCTCGGGATTTCCCTTCGTTTAGCGAAATATATTAATAATATCGCATTAATAATGTCGCGTAATTGTTAATTAACATCATAATTAGTCGCGAAAAGACTGAATAACTAAGAAGAACAATTATTGACGTAAGTTTAAAAAGTTTTCTATAGACTTTTGTCGTGGTTTTGTGTACTTATACATAGTTTTCAGACTAGGAGTATTGATACCATTTACACCAGGAGACCAAGGCTACTTTGCGGACAAAGTGCAGTACCAAGTAGCCTCATCTCCTGGTGTAAATATAATAATATCAATCCTCCTAGTCTTAAAACTATGTATAGATGAGTCTTTGGGGGTATTACTGTATCGTAGCCTTGCATTTTGTTTGGCAATTTCCATCTCTCTGTCATCGATATCATCGGAAAGCTTTTATGTCACTAGTTATTATTTACCCCTAGTATTTCAGCTCACCTGACACCATTATTAATAAGACTGTACAGATAAGACGTCTCCAATAATGTCCAAACAACCAGGCCTACTATTTATATTTATAAATAGAGTAGGCCTTGGCCTCGGGGCTCTTATAATAATGGACAACAGAATACAGACCCCCTCCTTTTAGGGTTGTTGGTGGTAGGACACACGTGTTAATACTTTTGTTAGCTATTTGCATTAAGTCTCGGGATGGACCGGGCCCGAGTGCCTGGCGCCGCCGTTTACTTTAGCCAAGGACATAGATGTATTACTTTTAGCAAGTCCTTGGCTAAGAATTTTCTTCTTATCTCGGCCCACCCCATCATCTCTCGCTCGCAACCTAGCTGCAGCTTTTAGTAGGGACCATTCGATACAAAGATGTGAGCTGACAGATATAGGCCTAGCTCGCTTTGTCCCCCGAAACTCCATAGAGAACCGGAAGTCTATAGTCAGAGAAAGTTACCACCTTTTAGATTTTTCAAGGTTCTTTTTAGAGTACGTTTTTTAGACACAAATTTTCCATTGAAAATTGGTAACATTGCCTTTATTATATTATAAGGTGAGCCTAGTAATTAAGGTGGTAGGGTTTCAGATAGCCCTCAGGGAGAATAGGTCAATTTATATTCGAAATTATATTGTTGATTTTCAACTCCGTAATCTTAACAATGATATGTTTATAGAATCTTGAATTATTTATTTTGTATAACAGGAAGATGCCAGGTTGATTTCAATGTGGGGAAGGGAGGACACAGTGTCTCAGTCATCTCTTATGACACCTGAGATGATTTTTACCACCAATTAATAAGATTACCTAGTCTAGACTAGCAAATTAACATTGGCAGTGGGTGAGTGTTATATTTATTTAGCCCTGATGTTTTATCTTTTTATTGCGTGATAAAGTATCGTAAATTATATCATTCTTGAAATGGATCTAATTTGACATTGAAACACGTGTTTTCAATATCATTTTACCGATCCCTTTCGAGGCTGTAACAGGCCTATCATTGTTTTGTTCAATCGGTACGCGATGATGAAATGCCTACGGAATGCGTATGGCGTTAGTCATCGTGATTTAATTTAAGGTCGACTCTCTCAATTGTTAAGCGGCCATTAATTTATTGGGGTCCGTTTGAATAAGTCACCCGAATCATTAAATAGGCATTAACAATTAACTGGATAGGTTGTAGGCTTAATTACCAAGCCATATTTCTTCCCCCCTAACTATAAATTTGCTCGGCTCAATTAAGTTGAAATCTTAAAAATGATTAAGTATCCGATAATTTATAAATTTGATAAATACCGAGTCGATATTATCGAATCGAATTTCCGCCTCTTCGCTCAATTGGCTATACCCTCGATTACGATCAATCGACGCTAAGCCTTGGATAAATTATACAAGTAGTTGTTACAAAAACCCCACCCCAAAGTCCAAGTCGCACTCATACTCTACGCGTGACGTCACGTTTATCATTACATTATAATCGTTCAAATTAGAAATCTCTATGATACTCGATTATTTCCTCCAAGGTTGGGGGTTGGAAGCCGCGTTGGTCACTACTCTGACCCAAGGAGTTATCACGACCCCCTCCTCATTGAACCATCATCATTATTACGTCTTAAGGGGGTAAATTTTCAATAGATGAAATACTGTCTTATAAGTATCAAGCCGTTTGTCTGTCCGCTTACTTCAGAACTATCTCGGCTAGTTCGGTTCGGTTTGGTGTACTGTTCAATGGGTTTATCTTATGGACCCTGGGGATTGTCTCGGTGGTTTCCTGTTGGCACGGCGACACTGACTGATATCTATTGTGGTTGAAACTTGAAAGGGTACTGCTCTGGTGATTTATTGAGATGGGGTTGGGGGAGAGTAGGGGGCGCTGGGGGGGGGGTTTGAAGTCTTTTTACCTCGACGGTATAATTTAGCCATTTTTCTTGGGGAATGAAATCAATTTATCCGAATAATAATGGTTTGGCGACCATTTTCTCTCTCGTTTTCCTCTTTTCCCAAGTTGAAGCCACGAGGGTAATTGAAAGTTACTTATCGAATATTTTCGCCCGAATAATGTCCATCCCCATCGGAACTCCCATTTCCATTTTAATACCGAAAATATTATTTCGTATCCCCCTCCCCCCCATCTTAGAAGGAAAGAAGATATTTCGTGGTGACCTCCTTAGTTAGGGTTACGGATGACCCCCGACTAAATATTTTAGAGCCCGAGGGGCCGCTCACTCGGTGTGTACACGGCTGTACCTTTGACTGTACTAAAGTAGTGATTACGAGTAATTTTTAAAAGCCCTGCCCTTAACAGTGCTAAAATGATTAGAAGTAGTCGGTGTACAAGAAATCTGACAGTGATTAGCCCCTCGTTTCGACGAATTACGCTTAATTTCTTATTTAATTATTTTTCTTAAGTATCAAAAGTATATTTCTCGAGTTTCTCGAGTCATAAAATATGAAATTAATTGTTATTTTTAATTGTTATATTTTTTAAGTTCTCGTTAATGAGTCTCCCCAAAAATTAGCGGCAAACAATAGCTTTGAATTATTATTTCCATCTGTCTTTAGTAATTCTTTTTTGGGACAACTTATTTTTAAGCCAAAATTGCCCCCCCCCAACGGAGGGGAGGGGGGTGATTTTAAATTATCTCATTAAGAACAAAAGTTCGCTCGCTCGGAAATAAGTTTCGCCGAGGCGTGATTTCCACCCCCCCCTTTCCCCCGACCTCAGTTTCAAAAGGATCCCTCTTTCAAAAGTAGTTAATTTGTCCCCAACATTTTCCCCCCTTTCAAAATAATTTTGATTTTCCTACTTTGAAACCATTGTTTCAAAATATCAGACTTTCACGCGTACTATCAAGAGTATATGTAAATTACGGACTCACCCAGGCATTTTTCCGCTCGGTGTACATCACCACTTGAAGACAGTCCTTTCGCCGTGTCGTTGCTGGCTGCCCGGAAGTAGATACGTTTTTAGTTCCTTTTTTAATCGCGAATAAACAGTTAATGTTATTGAGTTCATCAAATTCGCGTCTTTTAAAAGTTAATAAGTTCAAATTAACCAATCTACGCGGACACTAAACTCGGCGTTTGATAACTCGGTGTACATCACCACTTAGAAACAGTTCCTCCGCTGTGTCGCTGGCTTCCCCGAAGTAGATCCGTTTTTAGTTCCATTTTTTTAAAATCGCGAATAAACAGTTAATGTTAATGCGTTCATCAAATTCGATTCTGTTAAAAGTGACCAAGTTCAAATTGACCAATCTAGGCGGACACTAATCATTACACCGAGTAAGGTAGAGCTCTATCTTCTTCCTCGCTAACTAAGGCTTAGTTAGTTATATCGAGCCAAGGACATCCCAATGTCAAACCGTCCGCGATCTCCGTGCGTTATACCCGAGCCAAGGTAACAAGGTTATTCCGATGTCGGACCCCGACCATACGTGTCAACCCGAGCGACTCTGCCTAGAAACTAAATAACAGATTTCGAATTTTACTTAAGTTTCCAGTGCATTTTAGGCTCTTTTCTTTGTTTGAGGATCCCACGGGTTTAGGTAGTTGCTTCGGGGGTGTGGGGGTGTGGGGATGGGGGTAATGGACAAATGGCGCCACCACCGACTGGGATATATGGTGGAAAGTTTTTAACACGCTTGTCAATCTAAGAAGTATTTACCAGTTGGATGCTATTTTTAAAGGAGGGGAATAACCTGGAAAACCCAGTGGCCCACAAAAGCCGGTGAATTTTGGTGGCCCGGGTGTGTCCTTGAGTTGAGATGAGGGACAATAGACCGCCTAGAATTATAGAGTTCCTGGAAAGTGCTAGAACGAGATAAGAAATCCCAACCGAGAATCAATAGAGCCCTACTAGGAATACTATAGGCCAACCTATTGGAAGTCGTCGACTTTGGGTCTCGCTAAGTTAGTCCCGCACTGGGATGGTTATAGCTTCGTTTTCCCTTTGGTTTCCCAATTGTCGGTTAATTGCAGTGTTAGTTTTACTTTTCTTGGGTTCCCACGCGAAAAGAGTGTTTTTGTGCCGACTTTGAACTCTCAGCTGCAACTTTTATGACCCCCCAAAGTAGGGATTTTATGATTCTGTAGGGTATGGCTCCAGAGTTCCAATGCCAAGGCCTATTCCATGATTTATGGGCTTGTTTTTCGTTTTTTTTTCTTTTTTTTAATATTTAATTTGAAGTCTTTGATCTTAAATATGTCGACTTGAGTTTCGTTATAATGACGTAGCCATTGAGTTGAGGGAGGTCGAGAGGGGGGAAGGAAGTTTGACGAATTAAAATTTCGTCCGTAAATTTCAAATCGACACTTCTTAATAATTTTTTAAATGAGATTTTTATCACGAATTTAGAAAATTATATCATTTTGGGGAATCATAACTGGTACCAGAAATTAATTAAAAGAAAAAATGATAAAACTGGTTCTTTTAATCCGTTAATATTCGGTACTAGTTTGGTAACTTATTGAACTGATAAGATGAGAAATTAAGACACGGGCTTAAATACGTAGTTTTTCAAAGACAACCCCCGCTCCTTAAAACCATTATTTTTAAAATGATTTTGCCTTGGAAATAAATAGGATAGGATTACTAATAGCGTCTTTAATCCATTTTAATCTGGGGATTAAATTTAATTCAACGCGGTATATTACACGTACTGTACTATATATTAAAAGT
Organism: Phalangium opilio; assembly: GCF_054372755.1. Taxonomy (NCBI): domain Eukaryota; kingdom Metazoa; phylum Arthropoda; class Arachnida; order Opiliones; family Phalangiidae; genus Phalangium; species Phalangium opilio. Next base: position 581,039 of record NW_028324147.1, on the reverse strand, counting down.
ACTCGCGGCTGGCTGCTCTTGTTAATTAATACGTTTTAATTATATCGCGCCATTACCAGTTGTTAAAACGGGGTCGCCCGTCTTATTATTGCAGAAGGAGGAGGGGAAAAGCGGGAGTATAAAAAAAAGTGTAATATTTGTCACCTTTCGTTAAGAAGTTTAATTAATAACGGTTTTAATTACATCTGTAATGTAACACCATTTTTGTCGGCGGCGGCGGCAGGCCACTCCGGTCCCCCCCCCCCCTTTCCCTGAATCTATTTAATTACGATGAAAAGCGATTTTTAATCAGCTTCGACTCGATTAGAAATTCCTCGGCGCCGATAGACCCCCCCCCTTTTATATAAGAGATCGCCATTAATTTCGCCCTCCGGGGCCTTAAACCCCCCCCCCCCCCACCTATAGAACCCCCTTCTTTACTGTATATATAGATTCCTTTGAATTATGGATTGGAATCTATCCATCTACGATAATCCATTATCAGTTTTTAAATCGACGCTCGGTAATTAAATCTCGACATGTATGTATTTTTAGGTGGGAATTAATGCCGCGTACGAATACACTAATGTAAATACGCTGCTATGATGAAAGTAGTTCCGCGGGTTGAATTTTTTATGGCGTAGACTTTATTAAGTTTCGTTTAAATTGATTGAGAAAAATCATGACGTAGGTTTGGGAATTAATTCTGAACTTGTATGCTTTAAGTAAACTAATAAGCCAATGTAAATAGTAAATACTGAAGTCGTATCGTGGGGTTTTTCATAAATGTTGAATTTTTCATCGGGTAGACTTTAAACTTGGAGGAGAGAGGTGAAATGGAGGGATAGAAATCTCCATACCTATAACGAAGCCTTTGCACCCTCATCCTCAGTGGCGTTTTGGTAGGGTCGTACCAGGAGAATGTCATTTTTAAATGGCCCTTAACAATCCCTTACCGAAGGTAGCGAGATACTCTGGGTGAATTTCTTTGGACCACGTGACTCGCCTACAAATTACTCCGTATCGCGTCTCTCCTCCAGGTTTGAAAGAGGGCTCGTGATGAGAACCGAAGAAATTTCTTCAGATCAATGTTTTTAATAAAGCTCAATAAATGTATTAATGAATTACTGGTCTACTATACTCTTTAAGTGGCTTGGAAATTCCAAGACCCGTCGTATTTAATTTTTGTCCCTCGCCAACCTCTCAAAGGGTATTATTCTAATTTATCTAACCGATGGAACGGTATTTTATCCTCCGAATGATGCTTGGGTTTTTCCGATCTTTCCAAGTCACTCAAAGGGTATAATTCCCTAATTTATCGTACGCACCTGGAGGATATATCATGGCCGCCGTTTGATTTAAGAGCTGATCCAAATAACTCTTTGTAAATTGACTTCTTCTGTACGTACGCTTTGGTTACTTATATAGTTGCATGGGCGTCAACCCAACCCTTGGGAGTTAACCAAACAACTTTCTTATCGAAAAAGAGACAGAGATAGAAAAAATAACCTTATAAATTTTACTTCAGTGATAGTTTAATTAAGTTGTAACAACGCCGAAGTGACCCCTTCCCAAATCTAAAAGGCATCTTAAGTTTGTCAGTTCCAAGTAGCGGTCCACATTCCCGGAATTCAGCTTAGAAAGACCACATATTGGGTACGCTCGAAATAAAGAGAAAAACACGCGCGCACGTGCTGAGGTTCTTTTCAAAACAGAACCGGCACTCCGCGTGCAATTTAACATAGTTAAATAGTAATAAGTGCCATTAGTCGGTTTAAATATCTCAATACGAAAGGACTTTATGGGCGATATTTCATTTAAATCGGGGTAACTTTAATTACGTAGTGACTTTTGGCGTTGAGATGATATTACTACCTATAAATTTGCAGCGTGTCTCTATAAATACGGACGGTAGAGGTCAAAATTTATAGCTTTGGTATACTTCATTTCATTGCGTTATATAGTGTCGGGTTGGCCATATACTTAAAACGCTGTAAGCCAAATTCCCTTCTCGCAATCCGCAGTTGGAAGATTAATTTCTTCTATATCATTCTGGAATTGTTTTTATATACTCCTTGCCCGAGGTATCCTCCCTCCCTCCCCTCCCATCCTTTGAAATTATTCTCTCTTTTTTTTCTATGTCTCTTTCGAATTTATCTAAAATTATTGACATATAGGAATTTTGCGGAGCTATTTATTATGGTTTTTTTTTGATAAAATGTACGCGTTTTTTCATAATTTTTGGGGGTTCTTTTTTTTGAGGGGGGGGGGTATCTAATATTTGCTTCTTAGTCACGTGTTTGACGACAAGAATCAACTTTTGGATTTTAAGAGTTTCTAAACTTATTTTTTTTAATGATTTGAATTGATTTAACGTGAACTGAAAATAATTGACTGGAAGGAAAACGTTTAGAGTGACTCCCCCCTCGTTTTAAAAGGGGCCAAAGGTGAAATATTTTTACGACCGTGAAGTTGCCACTCCAATTTCAATAGAACTGTCCTATTCTTTCGCTGCTTTTAGCGAAAAACATCAACCGTACCGCATGAACTTTTCCCCACTGCAGCTTCAATTAGGCTTGTATTTTTCAGAGGAGATGCGAAATATTTAAAGGGAGGGTGAAATTACAATTTAAATTCGGTAGTGATGCCTTTCCTTTACGAATCGAAATTGTATTTAATAATATATATTTTGTGACAATCCTCCTCTCGCTTTAGTGACGTCGTTGGAATGTTTTTTCTTTCTTCCCCAATTTGCCCCATGGCCCCTTCATTATATTATGTGTCTCTCCCGCCGATTCTAGTTTTGCAATTCTTTTTGACATATTTTGGTTAAGTCGCTACTCGTAATTATAAAATTCTACGTTCCTTTTTTCTTTATTTCATTTTTAGGTAATGAATGGTAAAATTTGTGGATGTACACGCGAAGCCGCGATTTATCTTCTTTGAATCGGCAAGAATGTCGTTGTCCGCTTTACGGAGACATATTTAGTGACAGCGCCGACCGTGCTCTTTTTAAATCGGACATATTTTTCGAAGAGAATTATTGATCGGGACTTTTTAAATTTGGCCTAAAAGATTTGAAGAAAAGTCTATTTGAAGTAAAGTTTAATTAGAACGGCTTAAAATACGCTCAGTTTTAAAATATTAACCGCTGTTTTTAAATAATATATCGAAGGCGAACTCGATAGAAATGAAACCGTAAGTTTATAAGTGATATGTTCCATCCATAAGTATCACACTGCCCATAGTTCATAATGCTAGTCTGAGAGCTAGTTCGAGGGAGAACGACGGAAGCGTTGTACTTAGTCTGCATTACTAAGCCTTTGAAAGCGACCCACCAGGCGTCGCTTTACCCGAATCTATGACCTACCTCATTCACTTCGTTACAAGCTCCAGTTTGTAACCATCCAGGGACAAACTTATGGCCAACATATCTTATGAAGTTATGATATGGTGAAATAAGGCGCTTGTCGAAAATCTTGTTAACATATTTTTCCGGTTAATTACGTCGTCTCTTCAGTTATATACTTGTTTTTGCATTAATATTCCGACGCCATACCGAATGAAAAATATATTTTATTAAGAGCGTCACTATTAAATAATAGCCGTAAGCCCGAACTTCCAATATTTCCAGCCTTGTCTCGTTTACGATCGTCCTAGAGTTGTTCGTTTTTCTTTTCTTTTACTCGATTAGAAAATAGCATTTTATTTATAGCGAAATAGACATAATTGCTAAGAGTGTCCTTCCAAGAGATAAGTCATTTTGGATGTCAGATTTTATGTTCTTTAAATGGTTTCTATAATTAGCTCTCGTGATATATTAAATTGAAAGGCAATTAAGAGAGGTTAATCGTCTTTATTTTAAGAAGTAATTAACGAGATGTTTAAATGGATTTTAACCTCAATTTTGGTGTAACGATAAATGGAAATTAATTTTGCTGTAAGCTAATATCTCGGCGACATTTAAGAAAAGAAACATCTTGTCAACGTATAGCGAATCAGAGACCTTAATCAAATTTATGGCGGTGTTTTATCATTTCGTGTACACCGAGTTAAAAAATGGTCTCCGCCTTTTGGGTTTTTTTATTTTTCCTTTTTGAACTCTGGGATATTTCCCATATGACCTCTTAATACTAGGCTAGGGCCATTTTTTTTGTTCAGGGTCCCTCGGGGTTAACGCGTTATAAATTGGCTTCTAGCTGCTTAAGACTAGCTCCGAAATATAATATTCAGTGCTAGGAAAAATAAATCCCGATACAGTTTTCGTTGGACTTGCAATTTGCAAACGAAACGGGACCAAGTCTTTAGAAGTTTGTCGTTTCAAAGTGAAGGTATTAACCTTTGTTTTATAGTATAACTTCAAAGGTTCTCAATTTTAAATACAGAATCCTTAATTAGCCCGGAAAGATTTCTAATGCCTAAAAGACTAAATTATAATTTTACTAAATTAACTTTTAAATATAGAGTTTTGAGTTTAGTAAATTATTCGTCTACTAGCTTTTGGACTCTTAATGACTTTGTTTGGAAACTCGGATCTATAATAGCTTGCAGGATGTCCGTCCCCGCATATAATCTCGCGGGACGCGAGCCTTCCATTTATTTAAAATATTAAGGGATGGAAATCTGAAATCCCCCTTAATCCCGGAGGGAATTAACTTCTTAATCCGTATATACGAACTCGATCCGTATCTTCCATTTACTTAAATTAAACCCAATAAAAAAAGAAACAAGATTGTTTTTGGACAACTGAATTGAGGGATTAAGGACTGGTATGATAAATTTCTTTTATCATTTTGAAAAACCCCCAGCTACCCAAGAATAAATCAAAGCTTGGCGCTTAAGTACCACTTTCGCCGCGATAATCCTTCAGCTCAGCGCGGATTATACATTTTTCAATCCCCGATAAGATCTAATCCACGAGTCGAAGGCGATCCAATTAAATTTTGGTTAATCCCTCGACCGCGTGATTTCTAAGCCGGCCGGGGTAAAGCTAGCTTTACTATAGCTACCTGTTTTGATCATTTGGCAAATAAAATCATTTATCCCGCCTATATCCACATTCAATTTCTCTCGCCCCCCCCCTTTTTCCCGCCAAATATGATTGATTGCGCGCTTCCCAACTTCCTCCTTTCTTTCATTCTTTCTTGTACAACCCCCCCCCCCCCCCGGGATCTGTCTCTCAGCTATATAGGGAATTTCTATTCCCACGCTCGTCTAGTCTTTGAGCGCCTTGTAAATGACCAATATATAAATTCCACTGGGAATTAGTTATAACCGTCGCTGAAAGACTATCATGGTTCGCGAAGTCGTATCAATCATGGCAACCATTTTTTTTTTATATTTGCGATGAAAGTGTCTGGGGCTCTAGACTAAGCCGAGGAACGATATTCATTAAAAAGATTTGTCTATTCTATTTTAGTTGCTAATTAAGGCGTATTGTTTTGAACAATAATCTCCTAAACTTTTGGTCAAATCCCCTTGCGTGGCCACCAATCGAAAGAAAGGCCACTTTCTATTTTAATTTTAATTTATTCTTGCCTTGTTAAGGCATTGTTTAGAATGATATCGGTTTACGCTTCGACCTCGCGCTCCCAAAAAATAAAAAGGTCACGTGTCTCTTCTGGCAGTCGTTAATTGACGGGTGCCCTAATTATAAAGAAATTCCTTCCAGCCTAGATTATATATAATGTCGTTCCTCGTAGCTATATAGACTTTCGTAATTTTTGAAAAGAAACTTGAACAGTCTATCCCCCCCTCTAATCCTTTCGCCCCCCCCCCACCACCAGAATAGTATAACAAAGCGACAACAACAACGGTTATATAGTGGCGAATTAGAAATTGAGAATTTCCAGAACAAATATTGAAACGCGATATATTTATTCATTTTAAAATACTCCCTATAAAGCGAATTAAGCGGAGGAGACGAATGAATTAAATATAATTGAATTGGGTTAAAAATCTCTTGATTCCAACTTATACATACTCTTGATTAAAAACTTGATACTCGTTTTAAGGAAAGCGAGCGTATTTAATTTAATTATGACAGATAAGGGTTTAAAATGATTGACGTATTTAGAACCGTTTAAAATTATTGGTCCGCGCTTGAGCATTAATTCCCTATTATCTTTTTTTGGTAATTCGGCCCTAATTTCCGGATATTCAGTCCGCTCCGCTATCAGATCGAGCGCCGCCGCGCTTGGCCCCCTTTTTTCAATCCAATACTTATAAAACCATAAGTTTATAAGTGATATGTTCCTTCCATAAGTATGACACTACCTATACTTCGTAATACCCCGAATCTATGACCTACCTCATTCACTTCGTGACAAGCTCCAGTTTCTAAGTTGCCAGTGACAATGGGGAACGTATCTTATGATAAAGTCTACGTAGGTTGATGTAGCTTCCGAGAACTTAATACTCATTAAGAATTAAGTCTGTATAGACAAAGAATATACTTTTACCCGTGGGTTATCTTCGAAGAATTAAGTCTCTGTTATTTTTAAGCCGCCGTTGTATTTATCTGTAACTCTGACTTCCGCGGTGGGTTTTGTTTTAATCAACGTGATTCCTAAAATGAGCATTAGACGCTCGTCTTACCTTCTAAGGTAATCGAGTCCACGCGTGACTGATAATGGTGGAACGAATTGAAATCTGAAATTATACTTCCGAACTTCCTCCCAATTGGTTCCCATTGATTATAACGAAAGTATATCATTTTCTCTTGGATATTGTTCTTATATTTAATTTTTAAATGTAAACTGTATCATATCATGACGCGCTGGGGTCGTATAACAGTAGGCGTTTTGACATAATTGAACGAGAGACGCGCTTCTCGTCAATGGTGGGCGTCATGAAAAGAAACCGGAAGAGATTCTTTTTTCTTACTTACTTAGTTACTTAAGGTTTCTTTCTTTCTTGGTTTAATTAGTCATCAGCGTTAACACCAAAGTGGGTGGTGCGTACCATGAATGAAAACGGTATACAGGGGAATTGAGTGAGTGAGAGCTATCGGGGAACAGGTTGCGCTCCTCTCAATTATTAAAGATCAAGAGATGATCTGGAGCAAAGGACGGAGGGACGGAGACTTCCAACAAGCGTATTAAGAACGACCTTCTATCCTATGATCCTATGGCTCCGTTTTAGTTGTTGGTTATTTTTTTGGTCCTTCCCCATCTCCCCCCTCCCCCAACTCAGCATTGCGTTTGAAGTGTAGGAATACTGACGGATAAATTAAGGCATGGCAACTGTACTTCCTGACTACGTAAATGTATTAAGTGACGTCAGGGATAGATTTCGCTAGCTCTGTAGATAATAATATTGGGTGCCTCCACACCTGGTCCTCATCCCCGCGGCTTCATTGTTAATTGTTGGAAAACTTTACTACAGGTTGAAAGATTGGGCCCTCCAACTTGGGGGGAGCGTTAGTTACCATTTTTTGGAACGGGCTTACTGTACGCCATTAGAAGATCAGGAAAAGATTCGTAATTTATTCAAACGCGCGTCGAGTATGTCAAGTTCGAGTTCCACCACGTGTAAAGTATACTTAGGGCAGTTTAGCATTCTATCCCGGGTTTTAAACCGCGGCGCGCGGTGTGTAACACGCCGCGTCTCTCTCTCTCTCTCTCCATCCTCCGGCTCTTCTTCCATCCGGGATTGGATTGGAAGAGGCAGGGAGATAATAATCCCGAGAGGAATACCCCCCCCCCCCCGGTCTCCAACTCTTCTTAAAAAGAATGCCCCCATCTCCCCATGCAGGACCAGGAAAAATCTTTTGCACTTCTCCGGCTGGCGTCCGCGCTGACAAGGCCGCCGAGAAAATTTCCTTTCGCGCCCCAACGCCCAAATGTAACGCGCCCCCTGTAGGACATCTTCGTCCTCAACACACACACACGTTAGGCGCTGCGCTAGAGAGTTTTGGTGGTGGCCCTAGCTAGCTCCACCACCGAAGAGTAGTAGTTTACTCCTAGCTTTAGCAGCCAGCTGCCAGGAAAGAGTCGAGTCGAGTGAGTCGGCCTTTGGCTTTTCCAACTTTCTCAGTCCGGCCTTCGCTATCTACCGAGTCAGTCTCGCGGGACACGAGTTCGTTCTCCGGACCACAGAACTTTAAATCGCCGTCAAAATCATCATCATCATGATCTTCTTCTTGGGTCCCGAATATAGTAAACGCGAAATTTAGTTATAAAAAACTTTTGTCAGAAATTTTCTTGGCGCGAACTAGATTATTTTCGCGGAAATTTTAATTATTTTTTTTAATTCATTCTTTCTTTCTTTCTTCGGGAATGTTATTAATTAAATATTAATTGAATTAAGCTGGCGGCCACCGGCGTTACAAAACATCGCGTTTCCCAATCTGAAATCATTTTCGATTCGTTTATATACGTTTCCATTGCAATAACATAATTTTTTTAAAAATAAAAACCCCTTTTTAAATTATTTCGACCCCACCAGAAAAGCAAAATACCATAGACTATATGCCCCCGAGAATTACGTTTTAAAAATCCATTTTTTTTATTTTTAAGTTCGATTCGGCGTTTATTCCCCCCATTATTAATTTCTCTTATCAACCAGTTTTCTCCGCCCTTTTTTATTTGACCCCCCTGAAATTTTTAACTGGTTCCAAAATATTTAGTTTCATCCCCCCTCTCCCTTATTCCCCAAGTACTACGACAACGGCGACTCGTAATATTAAATAATTATCCATAATTTTATATGACTCTTTTTAATTTTTTATTATATCGTAAAAATCACAGTCGAAAACGTATAGGAAACGAGTAAAGACACTTTTTTATCAAAGTCCCCGTTTTTTCAAATCTTTTTTATTAAATCTCCAAAAATTTGAAGAGAAAATTCCGCGAAAAATCGATATTTATTTTGATATTTTCAAATTAACTTTAGTTGAACTATATTTTATAGCCGCGTTCCACGTGAGTTACTGTTAGTCGCGGTTACGATGGAGAAACGAAATCATCTTTAGCCTAATCAAACATTAAATTCAGCGTTATTAACTAGTGTGAAAAGTGTGTTTTTTGGGGATGAAATAAGTCATGTCCGGAAGCGATTTTAAAGTCGTCCCGAGATAAGTTGACTTCTTCCGAATTGTCGCTGTTTAAGTGTTTGGAGTGTTTGAACTTTTGAGTCTCGATCCGGGACCGAGATGGGAACAAATTCGGTGTCCCCGCGAGTGATGATGGGGCCCAAAGTGGTGGTCAGTCCCGAAACTGATTCCTACGTTTTGGCCACGGAATCCAGCGAATTACATATTTTAATGGCGGCTCTTCTTCAAGGCATTAACGAAACGGTTAATAATCTTTTGGCCAATCGGACCAATACTCGAGACAACTTAGAGTACTTTTACTTCTACCGGGTAAATACGATTTTCATTAATAATTACATTCTATAAGAGAGTAATTGTAGCTAAAAAAGCGGTTCTATAAACTATAATAATACTTTTACCGTCTGAAGAGAGATTGATTTGGAATAATTTCCAACAAAATCTTTTAATAAATTATTTAATATTTAATTTAGGTTAAAACGTAAGTAGTTTAAACTAATTTTGTAAGTGCATTTGTTGTAGCGGGCACTATAATTCGTTTTTAAGTGATAAAAAGTATAATTCCATTTGCTAATCAAATAAAATTTTTCGGTTTAAAATGTGGGTTACGTTTTAAAGTACGTTGTTTCCATCCAAAAGAAATAAAAGTGTACCTGAAGCGTCACGGCGGGAGGCAACGCGTCTTTAAGACAGTGCAGCTCACTGCCCATCAGGCACAATATGAAAATTCCAATGTTTTATGATGACCTAATATTACTAAATTATTCGAAATGCAGTATCGAAAATGATCATTGCATTGCGATATTCGAGCTTTATAGTCTATCCGACGGTTTTCAATGTTACGCCATGTAATATCCGAGTAATTTGCAGTTTACTGTTGTGATTAGACCTAGGCCTTGGTGCGATAAATATTAATTGGACACTTTAAGCGTATTATCGTTTTAAAGCTCATTTTATTACGAGATACCAAGCTATGCTTTTTTTCTTTTTCTTTTCCAAATGAGGTTATAAATATTATCTTTTCGTCCAAATAATCTGGTATGTACCGTTAAGCCTGAGGCGGATGGATACTCGATGTTAAATACCGTATAGTAGAAAGGGCGGGGGATTATTTTCGCGCCTTTGTTAATTGGTGCGTGAAGTAATAATTGGTTTGGATTATTTTTTTGTCTTAATCAGCTGGAAATTATCTTAAATGCTTCAATAAATTATATAACGATGCAATTTTCTTAGTACATGACAAGGTCCTGGGAAAGCTTGTCTTTGTAATAGTAATTTTGAAAAATTATTTTGCGAGAAATCAAACCGAAGCCTTAAAAAAATCCCGAAATCCGATTAACTTTGAAGTTTCAAAATAAAGCGAATTAATATTTAACCGTGTTTCTAAATATAATTCGAGTTCGTGTCGTTCATGAAAAGGATTAGAATTTTCTTTGAAAAATGCTGGCCGATGGGCGCCAGGCAATCTCGAAAGGTCAAAAAGAGGTTAATTAAACGGTGGCTGCTATTTTTGAAAGCCTGGCTCAATAATTGTCAGCTTAATCTTAATTAGTTAATTAAATTTGACGCTGCATGCCGCTCTTCCCACCAGCACCAGCACCACCATGCACCACCACCCCGTCTAACCCGTTTTCCGTCTGAGGGAATACCTACACACCCACTTTCTTAAATTTAGAAAAATTACACCTTTACTAAGAAAGAACCAACACCCCTAAAAAAACCATTTTATGAAAAGTGATAAATCACAAACTTATTAGACTATCCATCCATTATCTGGCGAATCTAACGGCGATAGATTTTCACCATATTAATATAATATGAGCCAGGAAAGTATTTTAGGGATTACGAAGTTGTAACAATAATATTCGTTCGGGATTACTGTTAGCGTGGGAATATCGTGTAATGTCGGAATATTAGTTTGTGAATATTAAATTAAGAGTTCTCGCCTCTCGGACTGGGGGGGGGGGGCTTATATCGAATTCAAAATTACAAATTAATTTTCTATCACCGTGGGGATTGAAACACCTGCTTCTTTTGGATATACCCTACTACGTGCTGTGTACTAATTATCTTTCGTATTAGGTTTTCCGAATACGTAACAAAGAGTAAATATATACAACCTTACAACGCGGCCCTCCGGCTCTATCTCTAAATACAACCTCGAGGGTTTAAAATTTGGCTACCGATAAGCGTCTAATCCGGAAGCGACGCTTTTAATTGTCTTTTATTATTATTGGTAATATCATAAGTGATATGTTCCTTCCATAAGTATGACATTTCGTAATGCTAGAGATTTACAGCTCGAGTTTGTTCGAGGGAGAACGACGGAAGCGAGAATTGCAGACTACACTCTGTGGTTAATTTTGCAGGACTTCCATCTAGTCCTATTTAGTCTGCATTACTAAGCTTTTGATAGCGGAGCCTCACCAGGCGTCGCTTTACCCTGAATATATGACCTACCTCAAGCTCCAGTTTGTAACCAGTTGCAAACTTATGGAAGGAACACATCTTATGAACTTATGAGAACGCCTATATATTTTCTACACGAAACCGCTACTTTTGAATTGTTTAATTATCAATTTATGAGTTGACTATTCACCAGAATTCGGTTTGGGGGGGGAAGGGGGTCTCGATCGAGCTTTGAAAAACTGAATTAATTTCAAAGTGGTGCACTCTAACAAATTCGCTTTAGAACAAAACGCGTTCCCTAGCCATGCAGCTCGATGTTTTTGGAGGTTTTGGCTCATCGCCTGAAACGAAAACGACTTTATTAAAAGAAGGTAAAAAAGAAATATATGAAAGAGGGGGTATCCACGCGAGATGAGTGAAGGGGGCTTGAAACTAATTTGTCCAAAATCAAAATTTCGTCATGGAGCTTCTGAAGAGGCGCAACGCGACACGGGATCCAACCATGGCCTCCTCATCTTCGTCTATTTGAAAAAAATATGTATATCTAACTCGGAAAGAAATATCTCCAGGGGATCTTTCAAATTAGAAAGAACAACTTGATGTTGTTGTAACTATTTCTTCTCTCTCCATCGAACTAGGGTCAATCAATTTTAATAAAAATGTTACGTCACGCTCGCCAACCGCTTCAAAATTAAATTAATGGTATCACGAGTGACGTAATAATCGTAAGTATGAAATTCACCCAATATAATGGAGATGTTTTAGTCTAACAATTGGTTTAAACTTGTTAGATAATGTTTTTGGGAATAAAAGCTATAGCTTAGAATACCGAAGCGATCGACTTCTGGAGTCCGAGTAATAAACACCAAGTATAGCTAAAACGGATGGTATAGTTCATTAAGACATTTATCAGTACTTATTGTTAAAGCGTTACTTATGTTAATGCTTTAATTCATAATTAGATGTACATTCATTAAAGAAAAACTGATTGCACTTTGAATTTATTTATACACGAGTCATGTCCGGAGTAATTATTTCCCAAAAAGAATTCCAGCGTGTTGCTAGGAGAGGAGAGGGGAGCTGGGGAGCTTGCTTTTGACGCGTTAAATTGCCATCAATCATTTGGGGGGAGAGAGGGGGGACGCGACGTTGTACTTATTTCAAATCTGTGGGGACCACGCTGCGCTTGACCTTATACAGAGATGACACGAGCCTATCTTGATTACGAATATCCATCGCTCCTAATTATTATCTGTTATTCAAACCCTCCCGATTAAATTTAAAAACCCCTAATTAATTTTTTTGCATTAATTAATTAAGGGGATCAATCCTTATAATTGATAATATTCCTTCCGTGGTCTCTCTGGTCCAATGAGGATTCCGCGATATTCTTTAAATCTATCACGTGGTTGGCGCTGGCTGGCGTCACGCGGGCCTTTTAATGGCGTCCATTTGACGTCATGTGCGGTCGTCGTCGTGTTCATTGAGGTTAAAATAAAATATCCAGCCGCACGCAGAGCCACATTTACTTTGAAGAAAAGAAATTGTTATAAGACGAGCGACAATGCGGTGGAAAATTGGTTTCCATTCAAAGCTCATTCAACGTTGTTGTATATTTTTTTAAAAACCCCCATAACCTAGCGGGAGTCCATTTTTCTAAATATTATCCACAAAAATTGGTTTCGTTTAAAATCCATCTGATGGGGTTTTTTTATTTTTACTGAACACAACACGAACGAGTGAAGGGTTCTCCCGGCATCACCCGATTTAATGTAAAATCAATGACCTCCACTCGAACCCCGAATTGCGCCCCATGCCACCGCGTGCCTTCTATCTCTCTCCTCCTATTTTATTCTTTCGAGTCTAAAACTCCCGAATAATAGTTGCGTATAGTAATATTTAATGGCTAACCTCTTTAAAAGTACATTATCTCATCCTTGGCGTAACCATAGGGCGACTCTGGGATGTCGCCAAGGTGTACTTAAATGCCCCCGGACCGAATTTATTAAACCCCCGTTAATTTAGTATCTTATTTCACGCGCGTAGTGTGAAATTCAAAACAAAGTTTATAACCGTAGAACTAATTATTTTCTATACTTGTCGATACGTAATGAGTTTAATGTTTAATTTGAAATGATTTCATTGTCTCTTTTAATTTCAATTTGTCCTTGCTGGAACTAATTACCGTCCATTTCTTAAGTCCTTAAACTATGTCCTTAAAAGGCGAGAAGGGGGGGGGGGCTTGTCTCCTCGTGAAATGGCCCGCAATTACGCGCTATACTTATTGGGATAAGTCACTTTGTCAAACTCTCCCCATTCGTTCCTCGAGTTACAATTAATTACTTACTTAAGTTAAAGTGTGAAACAGGCGGGCGCTATACTTCGTTTAAATTATTTACGCGGCCTTACTGGTAATATCTTAATTTATCGCCTTAGACGCGTTTTAATTCCGTAATACAATCGTTCCATCACTCACTTTATTAACTAGCTAGCCCTAACTCGAATCGCTAATTAATTAAAGTCATTAAGACACTCCAGATATTCTCCAAGATCCTTGGTAAGGCCCCCGCACTCCCCGGCTCGGAAGTTGATAAACTGGGGAAGTTGTTGACGTCATATTTCCTCCCATGATTCCATTACGTCATTTTATCCGCTTGAATAAATTTATTATACGGAAATATTTCTTGAAATGATTTTAATTTTACCGATAACTTCCGTGCTTTATTGGCTTCTGATGCTGCAGGCGCGTTGGCTGCGGCTCTTTGTCAGGCGATCTCGATTTGAATCGTCTCTTAATTCCGTGTATTAAATTAAGCGCCAAGATTATTATGTTACAAACAAGACGCCCAATTCATACTCGCCAAATTCGAAGTCGCCAGCTTAATTACCTCTATATAGATGAATGGAAATGAACAGCATTGTTCGCGTATTAAATATACATTAAATCTTAAATGAATTTTGGATGATTATGTTCTATAGAACTAGCTCGCGCTTATGGCTTTCAAAATAAATGTTTCAAATTTTTGAAATTGAATTTGTAACTGCATTTCGCGTCGTGTTTCAATTTAATACGATATACTCTCCTGGGCGGCATAAGTTTATAAAATATGTTCCCTATAAGTTTGTCACTGGTTACAAACTGGGGCCTGTAATGAAGTGAGTGAGGTAGGTCATAGATTCAGGGTAAAGCGACACCTGTTGAGGCGCTGCTGTCAAAGACTTAGTAATGCAGACTAACTAGGAAGATGGAAGCCATGCCAAATGTAGTCATCGCTTGTCGTTCTAGGACTAGCACTCAGTAAGTCTCTGGCATTACGATCGAGTATGGGTAGTGTCATACTTATAGAACATATGACTTATAATAATTATGTCACGGTTATACTTGGATGAAATCCAAATCGGAGCTATTCTCTCTAAAAAGAAATGTAGTCTGAACGTATAGCTGTATTTATTTGGCGATCAAAATATATTTTTTTGGAAAAAGCTTTCAAAGTGTAGATATATATCGTAGATTTGTTTTCTAAAAAAGCGGAGGATCTCGAAAGATGTTTTAAAGATATAGGTAGGCCTTTGTCGCTAGAAGCTAAAATACCAAATAAACGCTATGATCCGAAGCATTCTTCATCGAAACCCCCCTTAAGGGACTCCAGAGAGATCTTTTCTTTCTTTATGAAATTTATATTTTCTTTGTCTCTTTCGGGCTTAAGAGCCCACGGTCTTATTTCCATCTTGCTTATTGTATAAAATACTTTTTCTTCTTTAAAAACAAAATATGACGCTATCTTTGTAAAGGGGACACGAATAGATCAAGGAGTATGCCCTTTATGGTCCCCCCCCGGGGGCCGGGGGCGAAAGCGGCGGCGTCGGAGAATATCGTGACTTTTGATACCAATCATTAATATTTTCCGCCTATTTTCGAAGAAATGGAAAAGGTTTATAGTCCGGACGGATATATATATGGATCTATCGCTTTGAGGAAGTGAAAGAAAAAAATAGGAAATAATAATAGGAAGCTCAAGGGAATTTTGTTCGTTAAAATGATAGAGATGGGAGCTAGCTACTAAAAGGTTCTAAGGATAAATTCTATGTTAAATATAGACCCCTTTTGTCTGCTTGATATAGAGGATTATGACGGAGAATTGATAGGGCGGCTACAAAGTTACTAGTCCTCCACCAAATTCCTTATTGTTTGAAGTCCACATCTAACGTCTTTGGAATGAACATAGAAAACTAGGTGGCCCAGCATGCATGCACCAGACCCTATTTTAGCCCCCTACCACCTTCCCGACCTTTGAAACCATGGTCACAAGGTGTCTGTTATACCTGAAAGGCTCTCTGTAGCGGACGACGTCACCTGGAGTGTCACCGGCTCTTTAAAGAAATTCAAATATGACTTGTTGACACGAATGTGTCAAGGGATAATATATAAAAAATGGGGCCACTCGAATTTTTCTTTCTTAATTTTTTGACACTGTACACATAGCGTACGGTAACAACGTAGCATGGGTGCTAATTTGGAACGTAAGCCCTGGTCGTGTTAAGATTGATTGGCGCTATTTTGAATGAACGCGGAGAAAATCCCCTCCTCTGTTCTACTTGATGGATCGCGAGCTATATAGCATTGGTAAAAAGAGAGGGGAAAAATCAGTTCCAACACGATTCCGGCGCGCGCAAACACTCAAAGGGACCCTCGAATGGTCAAGTACTTGATGTATCTTTGACGTGCACCGGCTTTTTGTGATTTTAGTTTAAGCTTCAAGCGTACCTTTAAGAATATCCCCCCAAAACTCTCAATCATCGGGACTGTGCGGTGGAATTTTTGTTGAAATTGAATAATTTGGGAAAAGCGCACCGCGAGAGTCGAGTCGAGTTGGCTCGATATACAAACAACACTCTCGTCTTACGGCGACGATAGAGCCATGGCGGATGTAAGCGCGCTCGCTCGCGTCTTCGAGAGCAGCCGAGGAATGTTCCTTAAGACGAATTGGTTTGGTCTTCGTGCCATATTCGTGACCAATCGCTCTTTCTCGAGGATTCCTTTCAGGCGCTAATTTAAACAGAACTAATTTGCTTTTAGAGTTCTTGACCCACCATCAGGGCAATTTAGAATTCCTCGTGGTTCCATTTTGAAGGAATACGTAGTCCGTAATCAACCGCTATCCCTAAAATGGGGTAACGAAATTTAAACCGCACTTATTACGGGATATATGCTAACACCCGGTTTGAAAAAAAATATCTTGACAAGTTGTTTGAGGAATTGGCTAGTTTCGACTATAATTAGAGATTGAAAAGAGATACGCAAATTTCTGTCTAAATAGGAGCTTGATTATTACACCCGGTCCGGGCTTAAGAAATAACCCCAGTTTGTTTTGGGCTTTTTTTCGGGGTTATTGGAGCGACCACTTTCGAAATTTCCAAGAGTGTACGCGTCAACTCTAAAATATGGCGCTTATCAAACAAATATCAAAGTTTAAATTTAAATAGTTTGGAATATATATGGTACAAATACATAATGGAAAATCTTTGTCTGACTCTCGGGTCTGTTTAGTCTCTTTAGTCGTAGCTTTCAAGCAGTTTTACTTCAGTTTATGGCTACCATTTGACCTCTTCTCGTACTTAGGGGGGTGTGTGCGTGTCGATTGCAACAGTACATTGACCAAAAGCAACAATCCCCCTGGGGGAATTTATATAAATATACGTAAACAATATTTCTCTTAGTTAAAATTATATACTTTTAACGCCAGATTCTAATCGAACCAAAAAAAAAATATTTTTTTCTTAATTTCCCACGTGTCAAAATCAAAGCCCACATGTACTGAGATTTAAAAAAGTATATATAAATAATAATTGTACGGTTTTAAATGACAGGGTGTATTATTTGATAAGTCTTCGAGACATCCCCAGTTATTACTCTCGACTAAAAATATACTGTATATCTGGCCCATTTGGCAGGCGGTCGGTCTCAGCTAGCCGACCAATTTAGATCTGACGATCAAGATAGCGAGTTAATGGGACCACTTAATGTGGGATATACCAACTTACACCGCGGTAAGCGTCAAACGAAAAAAAAATAATAATATTACTGAGATATCTAAGCTATTATTATTATTATATACCGCATAGTTTATAATAATTGCCTATATGTCTTGGAATTATAACCCTTTTCCTTTCTCGTGTGGTTAGATTGTGAACTTTGATTAGTGTCAGTGCGTTAATTTGTTTAGCCTTAGCGTATTGCATCATTTTTAGGGTTAATTAATTATTCAAACTATATAATGGATTATTTAATTTGAGGATTGGCGCTTTTGTTATACTCGTAAACAAAATAAGTAGGCGCGCCTAACCTATACGCTATACCAGGGGCGATGAACTATATATTTATCTTTCTATATGTTCCATATATTTTGAAAGCCTTTAAAAGTGTATATAGTATACATTCAACACTTTGCCGCGACAAACCGAAAACATCCACTTTATTTGTTTTTTTTTAAATTTGATCAGACTTGAACTTTATTTTCAAAGGTACGCGCAAATTGAATATAGTTCTTAAAAGCTGTTCCTCGATGAAAAAACACAAAGTATAAAGATTGGATAGAGCTGGGGTTTAGTAAGAGTTGCGGCAACAATTTTTGGCAACAAATTTCGTTATATCGCCAAAGTGCATGCGCGGGTTGGTCATCCCCCGGAATTCGTTGTCGTTACTCGTTTCGCATCAAGAGTGACGCGGTTTATATAGAGAATGAGGAGGGATTCTAAGAGATGGGCATCGTTATGCCAGGTATACACTCTTTGATGCCGCCCCGATAAAATACTCGTAATATACCATACGTTTATAAGTGATATGTTCTTCCTTCCATAAGTATGACACTACCTATACGAGTTCGTAATGCAACTGAGAGATTTACAGCTCGAGCTAGTTCGAGGGAGAACGACGGAAGCGAGAATTGCAGACTACACTTCCATCTATAGTCCTATTTAGTCTGCATTACTAAGCCCAAATTTGACAGCAGCGACTCGCCAGGCATAGCTTTACCCTGAATCTACGACCTACCTCATTCACTTCATGACAAGCTCCAGTTTGTAACCAGAGATTTACAAACTTATGGTGAACATATCTTATAAACTTACGCGTAATATTAATACCGCGACACGCCAAATAGGAGGGCCCGAGGGGCTCGACACCTTCGAAATTAAACGAATCTTATCATTGCGATAAAAATTGTTAAGGACTCGGTGTTTGACCCCCTCGGGAAATATAATATCTTATTTCGACTTAAGCCGCGCGAGAGTACAGCCTACATTTTAATTAATGTTCTCATTTTATTTTTTGGCATTTTTGGAGTCGTCGTAGTTAATATGTTGTATCCCTTTTGAGTTTTGACGACAGCCCTTACTAATCGCGGTGTTTACCAAAGCGAGCCTTTTTAACCGCTCGGTGGTATGTCAGAGACAATTCTAATTGAGAAAGGTAAAGGTGTCGCTCGCGAAAAGAGGAATGTAGGACATAGTATAGTACTTGGGAGATAATTTGTACCATGGCAGAATATAGAACTGTGTACATTTGTACTGGTGTTTTATTTCTCCTACCTTGTAAATTCCAATTGGTTTAAGATCTTGTAGAACCTGGGGTGTGGGAGGGGGGAGAGGGGACACCAAATTGAATGTTTTTAACACTAAATTCCGTGTTTAAAAAGTAGTTGGCAGTTTGGACACAAATGTGACAGGTTTAGGTTATACTTTGCGTTTTCGCTGTCACGTTTGACATTTAATAATTCCCCCCAGCCCCCCCCAACCAAAATGCTTCGTCGTCGCTAAAGTAAGGTAAAAACGCTGAAATTATTACGTGAAAAAATAAACAGTTGGCTAGGCCTATAGCTATTATTTTAAAAAGGTCTGTTAGGAGAAATTAAACGTTTATTCAGAGTACGCGGACCCGAATTACAGTTCACTCCTTGCGTTAATCTACTCTTGGGGGTCGTATCTCTTAGGGGCGGGGGGGGGGGGGTTAAATAAATAGTGGAGTGTCTTGACGCCAAACAGAATTATCGAAAGAAAGTGAATTTATGACTGTTATTTTTCTCTCTCTTTGTCGGCGGCGATTTGAAATGTAACGTGTAATTATATCGGTGCATTAAGAAACATTTTTAATAGCTGCGGGAATTTAGTTTTTTGGTCTCACTCGATTCGATCCGCTCTTTTGGCCCTTCGACGGAATATTAATTTCCACACCACTCTCTTACTCTCCTTCTCAAAGCTATATTAATTAAAGCAGAGTTCTTGGCGGGGGGAGGGGGGCTAAAGTGTGGGGGGAGGGGGAGACGCGAGAATGAAATGGATGGTCCCATTCCCACCAACTCGGCGAATTCTTAACGAACCATATTTAATGCCCCAAAAAATATTTGTGGTCTTTCATATTTATTCATACGTTTATATCATACTCCCCTTTGGGACGGCGCGGTTCAACTTTTTAAAATTAATATTTCAGTATTGAATTTATTTTATAAGCAAACCAAACGGTAGCCTGATTATTTGGTTTCCAAACTTTACTTAAGATAAAATTTAAATATTTTATTCGGGTCTTACTTTAATTTATTTCTTTAAAAAAATATTTATTTTTTTCTTGTGGAGGTCCGTATACTCGGAGTTTATTTATGATAACATTTTTTTTATTTGAAAATATATTTTTATCAATGGATTCAGTTTGGTTTATTTTTTTTTGACTAAAAGAGGGGGGAAAATAAATCGAATTTTTTCTTTTTAGAATTCTATTGATTTATTATTTGTTTGGAAACAAAACCGAAACCAGAGAAGTATTCAAATTAAGAATATCTGCTATAGTCTTTTAGCGCCTTGTGTGATCAAATAATATTTAAATTAAAAATAATATAGTGCAAGTTTAGTAGATATTTTTGCAAGTCGCTCGAAGCTAGGTTATCTTTAGCGTTTTGAATGAACAATAACATTTATAGAAAGCGGGGTAGATTTTGATTTACGATTTCAAGTAATAAATTGCCGAGTAAAGGTTTTTAATATTATAGTCAAATTATGGTCGGGTATTTTTCCTTACGGGATTGTTACTTAACGCGCGCGTCTGAGAGGAGGGGGCCAAAGATAACAACGGGCATTGGTTAATGACAAAACGTCGTATCTCCAATTGGTTTCTCCAGGAGTTACTCGATTCTGGTTGCGAAATGAATACATATAAAATTTAGTATTCCAGCTTTTCTTAAAAGACCGTTATCTCGAAGGGTTCGTTTATAGCTTCTGATTGATGGGATTATAAACGCGCTCCCATAGTTCCTTGCGAGCACGCACGCGTGACTGCGGCGGCAGTGAAGGATGTATTTCTTTAACTTATTTCGACTGAGCACATATATGAATTTTTGCTTCCATTTTTATCTCGGGAGTTATAAATAGAGGGCGCTAGGTTTCAAGATGAATTATTGCGCTCTGGAAACAATTAAAGATTTATGGAAATATTAGATATTAATTACGCTTTTAAGTACGATTAAGTTAACGTTATCGGGATATTAGCTTTGTAGTTTTGTGGCTGACACTATTTAGTTACTGAAGCGTTATTTCCATAAAATGATTTAGTAATTTTAAATAAGCAAATAAGCGTAATTATTAGCTAGGTCAGTATTATAAAAAAGTGTTTACGAAATTACCCCTCTCATAAATGATGAACAACATTTTAAACACTTTACCCTCGTAAATGCGAATTAAACCACCCGTGCCACTCCCAGAATGATAATAATAAATATTTCCAGAGAGAATTATATTAGCGGGAGTAGAAAAAAGATATTGCGTTGACCCGGAAGATATAAGAAAGTGTTAATTAATTTCCACTCCTCTTGAGAGGATTCTCGGCGCGGTCTATATTGTAGTTAAACTTAAAGAGCTTGCCGGATTTAGTAATCGCTTAATTTTCTAATCATTCAAGATTTAAAAGTGATGATTTTCGTTAAATAGCTTTTTAAGGCGCGTAATTTAATTCTTGGCGGGGCGAAAAGATGATCAATCCGTCAGTCAGATTCGGGTCGTGACCTCTTTATAGCTAGAAAAGAGTAAGTTATGCTGGGAAAGATAATTTTCTATATCCTTATCTGTCCGCCGCGGTAAAGTAAAACCAAAAGAGTGTCCTTATCGGGGAGCTATCACTAGCGTTTCTAAATGGATCGGGATCCGCCCATCCACGTGCTAAAATAATACCTAAACCAACCCAACCCATATTCTTCTCCTTAATTCCGACGCCCAAGAATCCATCAAAGGGAGGATGAAACTGTAATTGGCGTTATACCTTTCATAGGGGTTAAAGCCGGCCTTAATAGTACGCATTTCATTGTCCCTTTGGGTATATAGAAATCCCGACAACTTAACTTTCGTTTTTCTCGAGAAATATATAGATAAGAATGAATTAAGGGGGTTATAATATCGTCGTTAAAAAGCTTGTCTCGATATTCCCCAAAAGACCAAACCCCTGTACGATATATTAAAGCCGCGACGTGGTATTTAGCGTCTTGATGTCCGACCAGATGATTCGATCGGACGGATTATCTCAAAAGGGCCAATTTAATACGCGTTATATCTGTCAAGACCCGAATGCGTTTTGACACTAAACTAGTTTTGGGTTAAAAGATACGAACCAAAAAATGAGAGAAAAACCTCATTTTAAAATTTTGTAGCCGAGTTAAACTTTTTATCAAATTTATTGGACAAATATTATCATAAGTAGGTAACCTGACAGTTATAAGTACGCGCCTTTCTTTTTATGTTTCCCCCGTTCATTCATAAAGCCCCGTATAGAATTCTAATAAAAGAAGGCCCTAGATATATTTGTAAAAGTCCATTGAATATAGTTTGCGTCTGGATCGGGCAAGCGTGAAATAGCCATGAAGAAGTTAAATATTTGTCCATAAAGATCCGCGTCTCCGATGTTTGGTTACTTTAGCCCAGTATAGGTCCTTTTTCTTCTTTCCATATCCTCCTCGCGTGTGTCACATAACGGACCTGGTGGCCGGATAAGGGGGAGGGGGGAAGAAGCTATTTGGAATGCGAAAGCATGAACTCTTCTCTTTTATACTTTCGATCTGATGGGTAAACAGCCCGATCAAGTTTCCAAGTGTTGGTCTCAATCCCGCTTTTAATTAAGATTACTGTCCTTGCTCCGGATTATCCTCTCAAATCGAAAACACCCCCCACTTTCCGTTCCGTTCTTCCAAAGCTACAACGCGTACCGAATACTTTAATCTTTTACTCCTCTTTCGAAACGGCGTTCGGAGCTGAGAATTAATGAATTCGGACTTAAAAGGGATTAGAGACGAGCGTCGACTCCTCTTGTTAGAATTCTTAACGATTCGTAATACGACCTCGGTTGGTGGTTGAAACTTACGCGCGCCTTTGTTTATACCAAACAAAGTCCGTTCTAAATATATACACGGAGGAATTATTTACCGCAGTTTGGTTTTATAAAGCCGCGTGCTTCAATCGGATGAGTTGATTATTCTCATTTTTAGGTGTTCAAAACTGAAAATAATCCTATTATAGCTGATTAGAATATTCTAAATATTATCTAAGAGTAAGAGACGGCACGCGGCGAGACGAAGCTCGCGGTGTCTTTAGGTTGCACTCGTACTTGGATTTTCTTAATCAAATCAGCCTTTTACCTCTAAAAGACTCGCCGCACGTGACCACCAGCGGGCATTCGCGCCCTATATATGACTCCCATGCATGCGAGTCTGCCTGCCCTTAAGTCTCTGGGTCGGGTTTCCCAAATGTATACGTGCTAGCTGCTGGAAGCGTCGTCTCTGTTGTCTTTCTTTTCTAACCCGCTATAGGATCTCCTAAGGAGGGTGTCGGAGGGGCGTGACCTCTCGACCCCGGCTAATCTTTCAAACGCTTTTAACCCCTTAACCGAAATTAACTTCGTTTGTCGGCGAGGTCCCCTTCTTCTTCCTTCCTCTCCTTCTTCCCCCTCGTTTAAATAATGAGCCGCGCACTCTAGCTGATGAATCCCAGCTCTCCATTACGAGACATATCCGAAAATTCCCGAAATTTAATATTAGGCCTAGCGAACTTTAGCCTCTTTATAATAAGTTTTACGTCTTGCTTGCTTGGTTGTTGCGTAAGGAACGCGATAATATTCGTAGACCAGTTCCTAGAGCAACCATGCAGGGCCTTTGTTTCGCTGTTAATGTCACGTGGTCTAGCTGTCGTTAAGACCGAGCTAGGTCTTTACGAATATGCGGGCCTTATTTCTTGCTGACTGACAATTAAGGTTAATTAGCTTTATGTCGGCTAAAGTAATTATTATTATCGGATGCGCTAAGATACAAGCCCCGTAAAGGGATCGGGGTTTCTGAATTTCGCTTCATTACCACGGCCCGCTAATTCGTCAAAGACCCTGTGGTGGTAATAATTAATACCTACCCCTAGACTATTTAATTACGTAAATGAGAGTGCGTCACTGAAAATACGCTTTATTTCTTTTGTTTAATCGGATCGAAGCGAGAAATTTAGGAGAAAAAAAAACAAAAATTGGGTTTTTTTTGCGCAATGCTAGGAAAGCCCCCACCAGGCTGAAACGACCCCGTGTAAACTCTATGGCCCCTGTAGAAATGTTTCACCCGCTATACACCCGCGTTCAGGGAGAAGCTACCCACCAGGCGATAACGCTATTTATTATTGGTGAAAGTAAATTTTGATTTTAGATCTTTATAATTAAATAGAGTGGAGTATTAATAATGGAGGTGAAGTTATACATTTTTTGTAACTTTTAATATTCTTATTAAGGGCTTTATCCACGTGACAAACAAGTTGGTAATTCAATTATTTTTGTATTAGAAAATGTCATTACATAATCTCGGTTCCGTTCCTAAAATATCCTCCTATTGCAAATAATTCGCGTCTATCATTTTCCAATCTAGGATGGTAATGTTTTCTCTTGGCTTTGACACTAACACGTGGCCTAAATTTGTTTTTCATCCGCAAATACAAGCTCCAATAATAAGTCCATCCCAATCCTGGGAATTCGGTAGAGATATTAGTAGGGCTTATACTCCCGAGTTTCGTATTCGTAAAGAAGACTGGTAGTGAAACGAGAGGGGATTGAATAAAGCTTCATCTGTCCGTTTGAAATGAGTGGCGTTAAACTTAGGAGTGTATTAAGGTTTGAAGAGAAAAAAGAAGGGGGTTGTGTATCGTAAAACGCTGCAGGCTCCGTGCTGTAAGCTCTCTTTTTCTAGAGCCTTCACCACCGCGCCAAACCCTTCGAAAACAGATAAAATGTTAACCTTTTATTTTTCTCCATT
The DNA here is from genome assembly GCF_054372755.1 of Phalangium opilio. Taxonomy (NCBI): domain Eukaryota; kingdom Metazoa; phylum Arthropoda; class Arachnida; order Opiliones; family Phalangiidae; genus Phalangium; species Phalangium opilio. Next base: position 556,289 of record NW_028324147.1, on the reverse strand, counting down.
TGAAATGTTTCTGTCTCTCGGTCTGTTTATTTGAAAAAGCGCGTCTCAAGTCTATAGATACAAACCCGAGTTTATTGGTTACGCTTTTTCGTTTATTTTTTGATCACGTGCTTTCAATGTTTTTCACCTTTTTTTACAAATCGCGATAGATGAAAGAAAGGTACCCGTTATATATACATCTACGCTCGAGCCTCTGCTCTGCTCGGCTCGTGAATACGCGAATGTTTCACGCGATACTTCTATTACTTTAATGCTAAGCCTAATTTCATACTGGAAATCGGTGTTTTCTTCGGATAAAGACGCGCCTGAACAAGATTGGACGCTACTTTGCAGTATAGTTTTCAGACTAGGAGTATTGATACTGCATTTACACAAAGTTCAGAGGCGTAAATGGTATCATTACTCCTAGTCGAATCTTTATCAGGCGCATCCATGGTTCTGGATTCAAGGGGATAAAAAAGAAAGACGGTTTGTTTTGTAAATATATTTTTTTGAATTGAATGTTCGAGGGTCCCATTATGTCGCAGACATTACGCGGTAAAATGTACCCCATGGGCTTTAAAAACAACCAAGCAAGAAATAACAAGATTACTGCTTTTTTACGTTCATCCCAAAGAAAAACAAAATCAAGTTTTTTTCCTCTTTTTTTGTATCCTCATTCTCGATCTTGTACGAAAGAGAGAGAGAGAGAGAGAGAGGGGGGGAGGGAGAGATCAAATATCGTTAAGGTTTTCCAAACATTAAGCTATCGTGGATAATAAGAATGTTCAACAAAAAATATGGCCGCCATTGTTGTTGGGGAGGGGTATTTTTTTCCCCTAATTATTATTATTGCTTTCTGGAAATATAAGTGTACCGCGAGCGGTATATCGGTAAAGTTTTTATACGAAATGTTAAACTTCGGTAGGCGATTATCTATAATGAGATAATATTGTTACAATGGGCCCGAATTACCAGTTGCGAAATGAAAGCTCGGATGTTATATAAGAGCGGAGTCTTTTCAACAGAATGAATTAAACTTTTAGAAATTACAAAATTAGCTCGCGGACAAATTTTTCTATTGATTATAAAATCACCGTTTATTTGCCAGGTAAAATAAGTGTAAATAAGCTTTTAGTTGAAAATTCTGGGCCCAAGGGAATTACTCTCGAGTCCCCTTCTATTTTTAAAACTCATGCAATGGAAAACGGTTGATTAGTTAGTTTGTTTAAGGCATTCATTTTTATTAGTCGAGAAAAGAGTATTAGCATCTTACGTTACCTTTACATTGAACCGAATACCGTCAAAGTCAACGAGTTGCCAATACTCGTTGTTTCCGACTACGCGCCATACGCCACTGTCGCGAACTTATGGCTGCAGACTCGTTACTCGGCAAGTATACAGTAGGGAATATTTGTTTAGTAATATCGAGTATGTACATTGACTCCTTCTGATCATTTTGGTTTATGGGCCCTCTCTCTTTTGCCCCCAAACAAATTAAGGAGTTGGCCAAAGATCGAATAAGGTTTTTTCAACGAACCGGAAGAGAGTTAAGGCCCAATTGAAGGCAGCAATCATATTATTGCCGGGGGATTTCATTCTGAAGCAGAAATTGAACAAGAAGAAGAAACGAAGTTGTTGGAAATATCCAATAAAATCCCAATTTGAAGGCCAAATAGACAGAACCTAGCTCCATCCAGGGACCTATTTTATCTAGTTATACTACGCCTACATTCCGATGACCAGTCGATCGAGTAATCTTCCTCTTCGAGATGGAACCGAAGGTCACGTGATCTGTATTGGGCCAAACTAGATTTTAGTGTCAAATTGAACTTTTAAGCCATTGAGGATTAAGGTTGGCCTTTCATATTTGAAAATATAAAACCCCAGCTCGGGACCTCCAAAAGGTTGTTTTTTATCCTCGCGACAATTCTATTCGGTTCGGATATTTTAGGGACGAGAACAGCCTGTAACTTCCGGTACAAATATACGCGCTTCCGGATTCTACCTCCAGATTTCTGTGACAGCCCTTTGTATTATTTATTTAGTCGGATTAAACATCGACAGACGGCTCGAGTCGTGGGGGAAGAAGCTCAGGGGATAAGTTGCGATAACCTTTAACCCCGCGAGTAGGCGGTCTAACCAGGGTCTGGGAAGTACCTCGCCTTCTCGTAATATAATAAAAATTTAATCCGAAGAAAATCAGATGTTTATTGATGGGCGCCATCTTGAACTTTGTAACGAGTTTGTACTCGCAACTCTATTTTGGTCTAAACTATAGTTATTTTCGTTACGAATGAATGGATTCCAAGGAAGTTTTATCAAAGCTAAATCCCCTCTCGGAGCGAGCCAGAAGAATAATGTGGTTTCTCATTTCATTTTGACGAACTTTGTCGTTCGTAAGCTGATTAAACGAGAGATAGCCTATAACTTCTATCAAATATTTTGTAAGACTTTGAATAGCGTTACGTGAACTGGTTCAATTTCAGGCCTAGAGAGAGGGAGAGTGAGTGACCCCTCGAAAGGGAACAAAATTCATCCCTAGTAACGTCTTTTTTTCCCACCGTCTTTCATCATTTCCGTTTTGCCGCCAATACTTACCCTCTCTCTCTCGCGCTGCCCCCTTCTGGCACTGGCAGTCGACAGAACGCCAATATTCCGATGGGCAAAATGTCAAAAAAAGAATTCCAGCGGCAAAAAGCCCAAAATTAATTTTGGCACGTCCCTGTCTGTGTGTATACTTTGGCGGTAGAAGATATATTCCGTCCAATTAGAGAGAGAGGCTAGAAATTGCAATGCATGAGCGACTTATTGAGCCTCCGCCGTCTCGAGTGAGACTGTCCCTTTAAACGAAAAAAATATTCCAAGTTTTAAATCAATATGTTTACACTTATAATGGGAACATTGACCTAGGTCAATTTGTAAAGATATCCACGATGACGTCATTAGGGTGATGCACTTAGCACCCCCTATAATTGTTGATAAATATACGGGGGTGGCCATCTTTTATTGAAAACGGGGGGGGGGGGGAGTGATTCATAGATCACCGAGCACTTAGCAAATATCCAACATACTTGAATTCTCTCATTTATTTTTCTATACTTTCTCCCCCCTCTCTCACACACATAAAGACAGACTTTTAATCGTAATCTCAACTTAAGTTTACAGCGCGTACTAAGCTACAATCCCGTATAATTCTTATTAGAAACTTAACTTGGACTAGAGTATCAATTCGACCCGAAACTCGAACCCGATTAAAGAAATGGAGAAGATTTGTTCTCCGCCAAGTTAACGTGATAGTGGAACTGAAGTTTAACGCTTAATTTAAGCTCGGGTTGAACGTGTAAAACGATAAGTTGTCCGCGGTCTTATGGCGATAGTCTTGCTCCATAGCTCCGCTTTCTTGCTCTAGAGTTACTCCGGGATCCGGAGAGTAGAAATCAGTGTAATGATTATGTTATACCGTTATTTATCGGTTTGAGTTAGCGAAGAGTATTTCCTCTTTTTACACCAAACGGCTTCGGGCAAGGGGGGGGGGGTGCAGGGGGCAAGGAAATAAAAGGATCTCATTTTTCTTCTCTCTTTTCTTTTGGGCTCGCTTGAAAACATTCAATTTTTCATTACACTTGATTTATGGTATTATGGACTATTACGTTATGGCTTTTTTATTTATCGCTATTATTATTATTATTGTTGTTATTATTATTTTGAAGTCCTATTAGATTTCAGAGGAAGAAAGAAAGAAAGAAGTTGTTGCTATTAATAACATCCGCTTCCGAATTGCGCCTGGAAGTAACTTCCTTTCGCTTCCTCTCCGAAGAAATCTAAGGTAAATTCGCAATTTCTGAAATTCGAAATTCGAAAATGCTTTTTTGATAAGATAAAACGCTCCTTTGGGAATACACATGTTAGCGCTCGCTTGTGGCATTGAGATTTTTTTTTTCTCTTTTCAAACCATTAGTTTCGTCTTTAATCTTTGTAAATTGCCCCATCCCTTTTATTTAAAAAAAAGGTTGTTTAATGTTTCCTCGAGTCTTGATTGGAATTGAGATTTCTAGCTGGGATTAGCAGACTTTCATTTCCGCTGTTGTATAATTTAAAGTAACCTTTTTTATAAAGAAACAAAAAAACCTCGTTTCTTTCGCAGAACAAAAGAGTACCTATAAATTAACAACGTGATTACTGTTAAAGATGTAGGGAATATTTGGTTTTCTTTGTATTCAAGTCCCATTTATATACCCTACTCTTCATTGACGCGTAACATTCGATGAAAGAGCATCAAGTTCCTTTGGGATAGATTTATCGTTTCCTCCGCGCGGCGTCCCTAAGACGAATGTCTTCTTAATTCCTCCAGGACCCCTCCATAGAGTAAGTACTCTTGCCCATCCGAGCTATACCTTATAAGTCACCGAAGACTGCATACGTCAATTGACGTATTCCTTTAACCATGTCAACACCCAATTCTAAATATTTAAATAGAGCGCTTATTTAGGCAAAAATAATTACGTGCAGGTAAATACGCTTTAGTTCATCCTTTGATTTACCTAAATGCGGGTACGCTGGGTTGAAACTCAAAGGCTATAGTTATATCCTAAATGGGATGTTTTTTTTTCTTTTCTTTATGTAACAGGGCAGCCTGCGGGTTTTCTTTTTTTTTTTTTGAATATGTTTACTCTAGCGTATATAGTAAGAATCGTTAAGCCTAACTACCTTACGCCTGAATGAAATAAGGTACAAGCTTCCGCGTGGTTTTGCTTCGAAAAAACCGCGAGTTTACTTTAAGCTTTCGTTGATAGTCGCGTAATACGGTGAGGACCAGAAGCGAGCTGTTGGATAAATATACAAAATTTTAATGAATCAATGTTTGGAGACGTAGAAAAACACCACGCCTGCAATATTTTTCATAAAGGCGCCCGGCAATTTTTAGACCCCGAGGGGTAGGACACTTTGTTTAGAAATAGAGCTACGGTAAAATAAGCTTTGGCAGTTGGCCATGTTTGGTGTAACCGCTTTGGTTTTTAAGCGCAAATAGCATGGGTGACGTCACACTGAGATAGCTCTATTGTTTTTCAAAATATCAAGGATTTGAAGCGTAAATCTCGACGATTAAGTATGCGGTGCTATATTGCTCACCTCTCGAAGCGACACCATCTGTTGTGTTGAATTTTGGGCTCTATGCCTATCAAGGTATATTTATATATTGTCTTAAAAATGGCCAGTTTTTTTCTTTTTTTTTTATTGGAAAAATTTTTTTTTGGTTTTTTGCCTCTCATCGATTTCTAGAATATGTGGGAGAGGAATTCGGGGGAATGCTGACGCGGATGAATACGCCGTGTTTAACTTCGTAAGGAAGAATGAAGGAAAGTAGTCTTTATCAAATAGTACCTTTTTAAGTATATAGCTTCTTTGGGGATACGCGAGTTTCCCATTGCTTAAAAAAATAAAATGGAAGTTGGAAAATCTTTTCGAAAGAATTTGAATATTCTTTTTATCTACAATTTTATTTTTTAACCCTTTTAAAAAGCTGTATTTTTTTCTATCCTTTTTATACAAACTCGATAGATTAAGTTTCATTGTAAAAATCGGTATATTTTTTTGTTCAGCTAGTTTCCCGAAATAAATTCGACAAGGACAAGAACCTTTTATCGATAAAAGATAAATTAACATCAAAGATATTAACCGAAAAAAACAAAACACTATGGATTAAAATTCAGATTATTTTTTATACGTATATATATCTTGAAGGGCTGTTGCTCTCTCCGATATTAAGAAACCATTAAGAACAACCGTAATTATAATTATTTTTAAGTAATAATGGGGATCGTGTATATCGTTTCTTAATTGCCCCGGCAATTACCCCTTTTTTAACTTCATGGAAATAAAAACGAAATAAACGCGTTTAACGATGGGTTTTTACGGATACGAAAAATAAACTTTGGTCGTTTCTAAATTTAAATATTAATTATAGGTATTGCCTTTAAATACGAAAGAGTTATAACTATAAGAATTACCGGCGTCACTCTGGATTCTATAGAATAGATTGGATTATTGAAATAATGAGAAGAGATTCGAGGGTCTTAATTTCATTTCGAATTAAATTCATCGTGATTACGCGCCCTCCACTTTCAATTTGATACCCGTCTCTTCTAGCTTTGGATATCTTAAATAATTCTATAGTTTAAATAATTTGAGCCTAATTATTTCCAGCGTTATTTACTTAAAAATAAATATAATTATACGACGTCACTATAGCTTTCACGGTGCCTTTCCTCCATTTAAGTCTCTTGCGTATCATCCTGAGAGAGTATAAATTGAGTTAGACATTTCCCAAAGAGCCCTTCCCTCTAATATAATATATAGGTAGCTAAATATAATTTATAATATAGGTATAGCTGGCCGGCGCTTGATTGAGTTTCAAAGACGCGTTTCGTCACGGGGCTTAACCCCCCCCCCCCTATTTGACCCTCTTAAATTAGTTATATATCTCTCTCTCGCTCGCCTGTCATCTTGTACCGATATCTACTCAATTGGGCGCTTTGGTCAGGTGGCGTCTCGCTCCCCAAGTGACTTTTGATAAGTGATACCGCATATCCGCCCAAAAAACAAAAAATTGAATTTAAAATTGACGTAACATTAAGTTAGATATATTTTGACACGACACGTTACTCGAAGTTAAACCCAATTTAATCTGAAATATTTTAACGAATTCGGAACCCCCCCCCCCCCTTCCCCCGTCTCGGCTGATTAGGGTTTATTTAAAAATTTTATTATTATTTAATAACGAATATTTGGTACAATATTCTCTCTATAACATCCTCAAATTGTTTCCTCTTAGCATTTTATTTATTTAAAAGAATTCCGATGTCCCGAAGTTTGACCCAATTCCGACCCCTTAATTGCATGATACCTCGATATTTTCCAAATTTTTCCTTCCGTTCGAATTACCTTGAAATTGAACGACGCCTCCTCTTGTTTAACTAAATGGAAATGTTTGCATCACCTCCGTTCCAATTAAGGCTTAATTTTAATAACACGACTCTCGAATCGGAATCATCCGAAAGCGAGAGAGAGAGTAGAGTCTAAAGAGCAATCGGTAACATCCATCATCCATCTTTTCTCCACTCTCGCCTCGCTTCTCTAAACATCTCTCTCTCAAGAGTGCGTGGGCATCTTCTCTCTTAAAGTTGACGTCATTCCTTCGAGTCCTTTTGAGACGAAGATCGTAGCCTGTTTAACCCCGGCCTGGCGTATATACCTTGATCGCTCGTTCCATTTGGAAATCCTCCTTTCCATTCCTCGATCACTAATAATTTCCGTTTCGAATTTGATTCCTTCCTTCACTTTTCGGAAGCGCTTTACGCTGCCATTCTCCCCAATTTCCATACAGCAGTTCCTTCAACGGCGTCGACGGCTCCTCTCAATATATAATTTGACGCTAAAGTCGCATTTGCAAGAATGAGACTGCTTGGCGATTCACAAATGCCTTCTCTGTCGTACGTACGTGGTAACGTTAGTTAGTTAACCCGATTTCCTTATTTGAATACCCGCGACTATTCATTCGTTGGTTCTTCCTTGATTAAGAATTGCAGGCTTTCTTTCGCTTTGTATCAAGACCTTACACCCACCTACTTTTTATTCTTAGATCTCTCTGCAGAGTTGGTAGAGAATATGCATTTCCCGTCCTTTATTGCGCGTGGTAAGATTGGTATTTGACATTTCCAAAGTTCAGGGCTGACGCAAATACCGTGAAAGACTATCCTAGTGTTTCCGAAATTTATAAATTAAATAGCAAATTTGACTTGTGGTTATTACCTTGTCTTCTCGTGTGGTTTTTCTTACGCGGGAGGTATAAGGAGCACTGGGCCTGAAAGTCCATTTCCCTTTGGTCGGCGGTTTTCATTCTTTTGTTGGTTTTCTTTCGCCCTTGTTTGGATGCAAAAGGCCTGCCTGTAGTGGAAGTGACAGCGCGCTTGCTTTTTGACTTTGTTTTTCTTGAAATTTCATTCTGGAAGATTGTTTCTTTCTTATTTTCCCATTTCTTATTTCCGGTTTCGGTTGGCGAGTTCAACCAATCGCTTTATGGAGGGGGGGGGGGGCAATTCGATCCAAGAGAGCGAATTAAAGGGAGGGGGAAATTACCTAAGAGAAAAAAAGGTGGGGGAGTTTCATTGAAGTAGAAAAGTGGTGCACGAGTTGCGACTGGAGAGGAGTCCCTTTAAAAATCTTGTTGCTGCTGCTTTTTGGGGGTTTTTCCATTTTCTTTTATGTGAAAGAGAGGCAATTTTCGGCGAAGGTAACTTTGTAATTATCTCTTTGACCCGTGTGAGAGCACCTTTTTGAAAAGAAATAGAAGATCTACCTACTTTGCAACTTTTAAATTGAATTTCGTTTCAGGTTCTATAAAGCGCTTTATTATACGTTTAAAAGATTTTTGAGGAGCCGCATTTTGCTATATAGGAATTGAATTAACGATACCAGTTCGGTTCGGTTATCATTATGTACACAGCGGTGATGGTGATGTTTTAAAATCGACGTTTATTGTATGGAAGCTGGTGATTTCGATTTTTAACTTTTCGCCTCGAGCTTATTAATCTCCGTCCAAGGCTCTTACGCAATTAGCAGTCGATTAACTCAAAGTAACTAAATATTCCAATCTTTATCGTTGGCGGTAACGCTGGGTAAAGTTTAGAATGTTTGTCCTGGTTGAAGATTAAGTTAATCTCTCTTATTATAATTATGGCTTGATCTACTTCTGGTACGTGCTTCCTGACCGTCTGTTGACTTTCTCTCCATCAGCCCTGAATAATATTCTTTTTTCTTATTCTTATTATTATACGCCCAACAAGGTCTTTGTCATTTTAGAAACCTTCTTTTTTTAAGCAAAGGGTATTGTATTGGTGGTGGCGTGAAAAGTGGTTTGCTAAAGATAGCTCGTTAATCTTTCGTCGTGGCAAACTAACACACCCGCGGAGTTTGCGATAACTATTCGATCAGATTACAAAGGCCTAGAGATTAATTAATTTAAAATTAAGTTCCAAGTAAAGTAATATTTGATTTATAATTTTAAATATCTCGACCTTCGATCTTTATTTAATTAATTTTTCAATAGAAATTCCTCGTTGTCTTTATAGTAAGAATTCACTCTTTGAAGCAGTTATTTCGCTTGGAAAATCATTATTAGATCAGGTACTTCTAAGGCTGATCGCATCCGGTTTTCATCGCGTTTTTCTTTTTCCTCCCAATTTTTTTTCTTTCATCTTAATATATTAATAGAATCAGTTCAGCGTGTAAAGTCGCTTTGCAAAATGAGATTGCGATCCTGAATGGGAGGAATTATGGGGAGGGGGAGAGAGAACCGAGGCTTAACGATCAATATTGCGAAATTGATTATTATTGTACGTGTTCCATCAAACCAGAAATATGTCTTTTTAAATTAATTGTTTTAGCGGGGATGCGCGTCTCCTCAAAAAGGACAATTTTTGACCCTTTGTTAAAACGCCTATTAATGTTCGTCTTTATTATTAGAAAATTGGAAATAAATATATAGAATAAAACGAAATTATATAAATTTATATAAATCTGGTATTTTAAAATATATTGCCCCCTTTTTAAGCCACTTAAAATTTTTCACGAAAACTAACAGTTTTTAAATCGCTTTGCAATTCAAATTTTTACGTACAACAAATTATTTCTCACAGTCGTAAAGATCCATCTGGCTTTAGGTGTTTGTAGTATTTGAGTGGCTCGTAAGTCGCCATTAATCTTTAACCTTAGCGTTTGCACGCGAGACACTCGGATTTAAAGATGGTCCAAACACGTATAAATCGCGTCAAGTAAGAGCCTTACAAATTGCGTGCCACTTAAGGCAACAGCTCGAAGCGTATTCCCCTAGCTCCCTCCCTGCCCTAGCTGGCAGTTAATTTTTAGACATTTAAGAAACTTTTTAAAACTCCTCCCGCGTGGTCTCCAGATTCCGCTTTCAAAATTAAAGGAGGAATTTGCATTTTAATAACGTTTCGGATGGCGAGCTGGAAAGAGAGAAATGGCCATTTATTTTGTCACGTTTCGAGGCCAGCAGTTGGGCCTAAACGGGTTCATTCTCGTAATTGGCTTTAAAATATCTTATTCGCCAGTCCCCAAGCTATGTCTTTGACAAACTGTTAAGCGCATCGGATTAAGTCGAAGAAGTTTTTGACTCTGACCTAAACACTGAACTTTGAAACTCCTTAATATAGACAAACTTCTTTCGAGCGGTTCTCGCCATCCGAAATCTATAGCTTCCAGAATAATAACTTATCTCCTACAAGTATCCCATTCTTATGAAAAATGATCGCAACTATATTTTTATATCCAAAGGCAATTCTCTCGCTCTCTCTCTCTCTCTCTCTCTCTCTCTCTCTCTCTCTCTCTCTCTCTCTCTCTCTCTCTCTCTCTCTCTCTCTCTCTCTCTCTCTCTCTCTCTCTCTCTCTCTCTCTCGAGTTTGGTCGGTTACGCTTCTTTTCGCGCTCCGATGTTTTTTGTTTTTTAACCGGTTTTTTTGCGGATTTTGACCAGGTTTTTTGCGCACGGTCTCTAGTTACCCCTTTTAGTCGGTGACTCTGGGGTTTTTTACCCCTTTCGGGACTTTTCCGGTGTTTTATTAGCGTTCCTTTGGAGCGCTTTTCCTAAGCCTTGGCTGATTTCTTCAACGGCTTTTACCGATGGGTGAGTTTAGCTCCTCATCGGGTGATGATTCCCCCCTCGCCTTCGCCCGACGGAACTCTCATTCCCTTTCGTCTGGGACGGGTGCGGACCCCCAGACCACCCCGCCGGTTGGCGTAGCTTCAGCCGGCGCCCTCTCACTCAAGACGAAGGCTCCCAGTGCTGCTGCCGCAACACCTGCTAGCGCCTCTCCCTCGATGTCTACCCCCCTTCTGAAAATTACTACTGAAAAAACCTCAAATGGTACCGTTATTCCTACGACCATATCACCAACTCTCTCAAACGTTACCGTCCCACCGCTAACAATTCCGACTACGATCTCTAACGCTGCTGTTTTCTCTACGTCCGTTTCTCCAACGCTCACAAGAGATAACGCCAGCACAACCAATGTCCCTCATTACATTAACACTACGAATTCTCTGTCTACGATCTCAAGCATAATTGCTATCAGTTCGACCCTGACTTCTACTACCTCTACGACCACTACCTCAACGTCGTCGTCAACTGCTCCTGGTACCGCGTCCTATTCTCAAGCTGCCGCTGGCAGTAACACACTTACGTCCCAGTCGCGTAACCAAGACAGTGCTCATACCAATCGTACCCCTTTGGGTAAAAGGACTGTGTTTAACTTTTCCGCGAACACTTCGCATCTTCAGTCATGGCTTGCTAGAGCTGTGACGTTTAGAGCGAACCACCCGAATACCTCTCTTAATGATTACCTCTCTGCCATTGCGGCGACAATTCCACCGGACCAAATAACTGACTCTTCCCGTGTCTCTGGATCAATTCAGGTCTATTTTAAAAACTCCGGTTGGGCACGTCAACTCATTGCTTCTGGTCTCGACTTCAGAGGTACCCGCATTGACGTCCTTCCAGTTTCTATTGCCCCCAAACGTATCATTATCTCCAATGTACCGCCATTCTTCCCAGACCCTGAACTTCGTCAGGCCATGTCTGAGTTTGGCAAAGTTCAAGGTCGTATTGAACGGTTGCCGGCCTCTGTTGACCCCACTCTCTTTGGAACTATTCATAGTTTTCGACGCGCCGTCACCCTTCAATTCGCGACGGACTCGGACTTTGAAGACCTACCTGATTCTATTGAATGTATTTATGGCATGAAGCGCTACAAATTCTACTTAAATAATCCCCTGAAATGCCATTTGTGCAAGGAAATCGGGCATCAACAGCATACTTGCCCTACCTTTACAATGCCACTTCCAGGCCAGGGTGAAGGCCAGGGTGATGTGGAAACTCGCGATAACATTGTCGATGCCGTGGCTTCTACGTCAATGGACGTTGACACTAACCTTACTCATGCTGATGTTCAAACTGATCGCTTGGCAGATCTTGCCACGAAAGCTTCCTCGCTTGAGACCCCTGACGGTTTGGCTGAAACGGTGGTCTCTGATCACCCTGACAAGAGTCTGGCTGAGAATAATACGGCCTTTCAAACTGTGACCCCCCGTCGTAAAAGAAAGAAGTCGCGTCAAGCTTCTACCACACCGCCTGCTCCTGACAAAAGCTCTATGCCGCCACCTTCCCTCGTGCCCCAGAAAATTACTCGGCGCTCGGCTGATAAATTTTATTATGACGGGTCTTCAAATACCTGGACTGACACTGAAGGTCAGCTGACGCCCCTCGTTGACCTAGACACTCTAAACAATTTCATGCTTAAGGCCTTAGCCGGCACTGCGCTGGACAAACGGCGCCTAATAGAAAGCTTCATTAAAAATGGCGAGGAAGCTTCCACCCTTGCCAGACAAGTGACTATTTTGGCCTTTACTGACCCTACGATCTCGTCGATTTCCGATACGCGTGCAAGACATCGCGCGCGGCAACGTTACGTGTACGTTTCTAAGGAAATTCGTCGACTTTACTCCACGGTCTCGTCGGATCAATCCGGAACTGATAATTATGACTCGCAAGTCTAACCTTATGGTTTTTTATTTTTATTATTGTTTAATGTCTTTTTTTTTCACATTATACCCAGTTATGTTAAGTGTTTTAACTGTAAATGTTAGGGGCATGGGCACTGAAATTAATTGCGTAAGGGCTTTGAACTTTATTGCAAAACAGCGTCCGGCTGTAGTTTGTATTCAAGAAACTAACGTCTCCCCCGCTTTTGCGCGTACTTTCATTTGGACTAGGTCCCAGTATAAATTTTTTCACGCTCACTCGGCTCAAACTCAAGGTTCGGGGGTAGCTGTCGGTGTTTCGCGAGAATTAGCCTCTAAGGTTGTTTTTCATGACCTCTTTGCGAGTAACTGCGTTTACGTACGCTTACTTGAGCAGCACGTAAACTCGCCAGATACTAACACGCACATCTTCTCTGTTCACGTACCACCGACGGATAACTCCTCTGCTGCAGAGCTGTTTAATTTTATCGCGCGTATCCTAGATCAAGCCGGGGACTCAGATAAAGTTATTCTTGCCGGAGATTTTAATTGCACTCTCGACCCTTCACTCGATCGCCAAGACTGCGCCGAACGCCGTACCCCCGTTTGCGCTGCACTTCGCGACCTGGTCGACAGGTTTGACCTCAAAGACGTTTTTAGATCAGTTAACCCTCATCTTTTAGCATTTACCTGGCGTTCCCTCAACCATGGCAAACTTTTGGCTGCCCGTTTAGATCGCATTTATGTCTCGGATAACACCCGTTTACGCTACGCCCGGCATATTAAAACGCACTTCTCTGATCATGATGGTGTTTTCTGCGATTTCTTCCCGGAATCTCCGACGCCTCGTCGGCCGCCTTACTGGCGTTTTAACACCTTACTTCTAGATGACCCTCGTTTTATTTCGGAAATGCAGGCTCACCTCACCACCTTCATTTCCCAGAAACCGAACAATATTTCAGCTGGTGATTGGTGGATTAATCACCTAAAACCGCTTATAAAGTCCTTCAGCGTCAGTTACTGGCATGCACTTAAGAGCAAGGAGAATGCGCGCGTTTCCACCCTTGAACGCCTACTCTCTACTTGCCCAGCTAACTCCCTTCTTCACGCAACCTACTCTGAAGAACTCAGAGAGCTTCAACTTGTTGAAGCTCGCCAGTGCCTCAAACGAGCGCGTTCTGAACATTTTACGTCCATTGACACTCCATCTAAGCTCTTCTTCAATTTAGAACAGAAGGCTTTCTCCTCGAACTTGATTCACGGACTCTACGGACCCGGTCGCGTGCTATGCACTGATCCGACCGAGGTTCGAAACCTTGCGACAACTTTCTACGAAAACCTATACTCAGCTGACTCCAATCTAAACATCTCTCCTTCCCCACTGTTTGACGGCTTACCAACCCTCACCAGTGACCAGGCTCAAATTTTTGAGGCAGATTTTACTTCGCCTGAGCTTTTCACAGCTGCTAAATCTTTGTCTCGAGGGAAGGCTCCTGGACTCGATGGTCTCCCAGTTGAGTTCTATCTCACCTTCTGGAACATCCTAGGTCCTCATATGCTTAATGCCTTTAAGGACTTTTTACAACACCCCAATTCTTTAAGACGTTTCACAGAATCTGTCGTCAGTTTAATCCCTAAGCACGGTGATCTGCTTGATTTGAAAAACTGGAGGCCTGTCTCGTTAACTAATGCCGATTATAAGATTTACTCTAAGATACTTGCGCTTAGAGTGAATCAGGTCATCGGCTCTTTGGTTGGTGCTGGCCAAACCTACTCCATACCGGAACGGTCCATTTTCCAAACACTCGGTACACTCAGAGACATTATTTATCTTGCAAACCGCCAGAATGAGGCCTTAGCTGTCATCAATATTGATTTTGAGAAAGCTTTTGATAGGGTTGACCATAACTACCTTTTTCGTCTCCTCGGTTGTCTAGGTTTTCCGCTTATGTTCGTCCAACAGATTGAGGCCCTTTACTCCAACGCGTTCTTTAGGGTTCGGATAAATAACTCGCTCTCCTCACCGATCTCTTTTAGTCGCGGTATAAGGCAAGGCTGTCCCTTGTCAGGACTCCTTTTCTCCCTCGCGATTGAGCCGCTCCTCTTGAACATACAACGAACCCTCACCAAAAACGCCTCTATATCACATATGAGGCTTTCATACACGTCATATGCTGACGACCTCAATGTTTTCATACGGTCTGTGGACGATTTCCAGCTTCTGCGTCAGGCCTTAGAACTCTACTGTCGGGTCTCTGGGGCTTCTGTAAACTTCACCAAGTCTTTTGGCCTTTGGTGTGGTTCGTGGAAAACCCGTGTAGACACACCCTTAAACATTCCTTGGCGTTATGACGGCGGAAAGTTCCTCGGAGTTTTCCTCGGCAATGACCCAGATTATGAACAAAACAACTGGCCCGATCTCCTAACACGTCTTCAACGCACACTTGGACGTTGGTATAGACTGAGACACTTGTGCTCCATTTATGGTCGTGTCTTGATCATAAATCAACTCGCGTCCTCGGTGTTATGGCATAGACTCAAAGTACTTGACCCGCCTCCTGATTTTCTCACTACGGTGCAACAACGTCTCATTCATTTCCTTTGGGATGGAATTCATTGGGTACCTTTGAAGACACTCACTCTCGACAAAAGGTGCGGCGGAATGGGCTTAGTCGACGTTGCGACAAAGGTTTGCGCTTTTCGTCTTGTCCAAGCGGCTGACCTCCTTCGTGGGGATCCTGTCTTGGCACCTTACTGTAACACCGCCTTCGCGGTTCTTCGGAGCCATTTCCCTGATCTCCGCGATCTTAAGATATATTTCGAAAACCCACACCTCTCGTTTTCTTCGATTCCATTCCATGGTTCGTGTCTGAAAGCGTGGTTTTCTTCCCCAATTCAACTGTCGCTAGACTTATGCGACCGCGTGACAGTATTTTCCATCAATATTTTCGATAACCGCTTTGTCCAGGAGAAGGATGGTGAGCCGCTTTTTGGTTCACTTCACTCCCGTCTTAAAACTGCTGGTATACGAACCATTGGTGACCTTATTAATCACCGTACTCTACGCTGGCACACCTTAGAGTCTGCCATTGTAGTAGACCGCCCTTCGCGTTTTCAGCTCAAAACTTTTGACCTGATTAAAACTTCAGTAATCTCCACCTTCCCCACCATTTTTGACAATTACGGAGTTATTCACGGACATATTTTCGGGGGATCCACAACACCGTCGTACTCCCTCCATGCCAATCTCTTCTTTGGAAACTGCAGTGTAGATCTGACGGATTTTTCGGTGACTAGATCTATTTATCGATTTCTAGTGCACTTTAATGTCATTCCACCAACACCAGTCACCCCTTCATGCTTGCTTGAGGATTTACTTCTTCGCAGGCATGCAGATCTTTGGCGCCCGTCCCGTTTCTCACTTTTCTCCACACGGATGGAAAACGGTCTTCAATGGAGGCTCCTGCATGGTAGTCTTCCCTGCCCCACGCGTCTCGTCCATCTTCACAATGACTACGTCACTCCATTTTGCCCCTTTTGTCCTGCGCTAGGTACACTTGGCCACATTTATCTTACTTGCCCTGTTTTTGAATCGGTGAGTTTACATATCCTCCGCTGGATCTCGTTAGCTCGGGCTCACCAGCATGACATTGCCGACACCTGGCTTTTGGCTCGCGGTCGAGGTCATGACGTGTGCAACCTGGCTTTCCTTATCTTACGACGAATTTTTTATGAACTGTATAGTCAAATCCCGCGCCTCGGGTTTGAGCCTAATGATTTTGACTCCCTCGTGAATAACTTAACCCGTAAACATCATAAAATTATTATTGGCCGAATTAGTGCATTGCAATCACGGTCATCTGACCCTGAAAATTTCCTCCGTAATCATGGCTTGACGCCACTTTTTAAACTTCCAGTGCCTTTGCCCTCTTGACCTTCTTAATTTAACTGTACCAAAGAATCTCCACCGCGTTTATATTATTATTATTATGTTTATTTATTACCCCACCACAACACACTGAAAGTATTCTTTGTATCCGATGTTTAATTTGTATTTAGTGCTCAACTTTTTCGTGTAATCTGACAGAATAAAAGATCGTTTTGTAAAAACAAAAAACTCTCTCTCTCTCTCTCTCTCTCTCTCTCTCTCTCTCTCTCTCTCTCTCTCTCTCTCTCTCTCTCTCTCTCTCTCTCTCTCTCTCTCTCCTTTGAAAATAGTAAAAAAATTGGAAACATTCCTAACAATGGGAAGGCGGTAAAAGGAGGATTGCTTGGGCGACCCAACACCTAAGCCCCCCCCTCTCTCTCTCTCTCTCTCTCGTCTGTATACAAGATGAAAACTGAATAAAGGGGGATTCCTTTTGAGAAAGAGAGGAAAAGCGCTGGAAAAAGAATAAGCTATACCATAAGTTTATAAGTGATATGTTCCTTCCATAAGTATGACACTACCTATACTTCGTAATGCTAGAGACTGAGAGCTAGTTCGAGAATTGAATGGCTACACTCGGTGGTTAATTTTGCAGGAATTCCATCTAGTTCCTATTTAGTCCGCATTACTAAGCGTCTCACCAGTGACCTAGTACCTCACTGTGCACTTCGTGAAAAGCTCTCGATAACCAGTGATAAACTTATGGAATATATCAGATTTCGAACTTATGGCAATAGCTATAGAGAGGAGGAGAAATGGGCCTTTTGCAGATGGACTAGGATAGATAATGCAGCTCCGGCGCGGCGCGTCTTTCCAAATTCCACCTGAAAACTTCCGAATAAGAGGAGCTCCTTCTTTTCCAGAATATAAGGAAACAAAATTCAAGATGCGCTTCCAGATCTGATATATATATAAAGAATGATATCAAGCTTGCACATTTTTATTTTTTTATTTTTATGATGAGTTTTCTAAAAACGTCTGACAGAAATATATTGTACATAGAGAGGAATATCTGGCCCACGGGATTCAAAGCGCTCATTGTTTAAAGAGAAGCGCGCTCTTATATTATCTTTCGTTTCAAGTTGTTTATTCCGGATTGATGTAGGCTATACTCGTATTTATCATTAAAACAATTTGAGTCGTGCATGACATTCTCGCGGGATTTTCCACGAATAAAACTCATTCGAAATATATCATTTTTTTTAACTGGAAAATAAGCGTAGGTGTTTGAATGGTGGCTCGCTTAAAACCTGTAATGGGGGGGGGGGAAGGGTGTATAATTTCTTTAGGGAAAAATGATTATTTCCCGCTCCCTAATGTCTATTTTTGGTTGGGAGGGCGTCGTATTAACGCTTCTTTCCGAGTAATTGAGCGCGCGTTACGTTTATATCGTTTCGTTTTCCTGCGCTGGCAATTTCATTTTTGCGGGTTATTGGCAATTTATGAGGCGAATATACGAGTTTAATTTTCTTTTCGTTCCCTTTATTCTTATTGCAGACGGAACAGTTGACGTTTTTATGGATCATTTTCACCGTCATCGTCGTTGGGAACGTTTCCGTTCTGGGAGCCCTGTTGCTTTCCAAGAGTAAAAAATCCAGGATGAATTTCTTCATCATGCAGTTAGCCATTGCTGGTAATTCACTATTTATATCATTTGTGTCATCATTCCGAGCTCAAATCACAAATTTCTTTATTAAATAGACTAAAACCTATTTCGTTTTATTGTACAATATCGTAAGTTCGTAAGATACGTTCCCCAAATGTCATACTTATGGAACTTATCTTATAGACTTATGACAATAGGCGTGATAGGCCGAAAGATTTGCTGGTCTTTTAAATGATCGCGGAGTTACATGGTGGAATTGTAAAAGACATCCGATATCTCTTATTGCATATAGAAGAACGATTAAATTCTAGAAAGCGAGATTTACAATGACAAAGTTTTAAAACCAAGTTGTTTAAACCTGCAGTTTATACTGTATATTCGGGCTTTGAAGTTGTTGTAAATTATAGAATCGTAGCATTCCCCGGCTGGTTCCGCCGTGTACGGAATGCGAGGCCGGAATCATTGGGTCCTCTCTCTCTCTCTCTTGTCCCCTCTCCAATGTACCTAGAAATATTGATAATCTACTCGGTAGCCAATTAGCCAAGTTAAATATTATACTGGCATGCAGCGTGCTGCTGGTATTGAGCGCGTGTCCGTGGAATTAGTTCCAGCTATAGAAGCCCGCGCCCGCCCGCTTGTATGTATATACACCGATAATTGTTCTAAGGAGCAACTCGACCAAATTATTGGAGAAATGTAATGACGCTCTATCGGGATCTCGAGGGGATAGTCACTCACAGAATTTCGCCTCTTTATTCGTATATGCTTCGTTCAGTAAAGTAATAGATGCCGAGATACTTTGTAAATTGTATTGGAAACCGTGTCGAAGTGGTTTACCCCTCTCTCTCTCCATCTCTGATTTCGCGACTGTTGAAACTCTCTTCCCCGAATTAGTGGCATTCCCGCAATGTAACCAATTTAGTCAAGAAATAATTATCCCGGACATTCTTTACTTTGGTTTTCAAACCTTTAAGATGCCAAACATAAGCCCATTACCGCGTTTTTCAAGTAGATCCTCGAACATATATTAATTAATAATTTGTATTATTTTTATTTCTTAATTAGATTTGTCAGTGGGATTGACGAATGTCTTAACGGACATCATTTGGAAGATGACCATTGATTTTCACGGAGGAAATATCCTCTGCAAAATTATCAAATTTCTTCAGGTAAGCGCGTCAATTCGCAAATTCTTGGTGGCATGGTGGTGGTGGTATTATATTTGGTTAGCACGCTGACTAATTGGGCCCTCGATAAGGACGGAGCACCTTTGACGTGCCGCGCGTTCTCTATCGTGCTCTGTTTAATATACGAAGATCTGATTATTCTCAATTGGTTGATTTACTTATCCGTCGAGGGGTCGAAGGGTAGGGTTGGGGTGGGTTTTGGACCAGCAATGAAAGATACGGACGCGGTCAATTGAATCGTTTCATTAGAGTTTCCTCGTGTTCCCGTATGTCCTTTGACTTATCTCGGCTCTCTGAGACCATTTATATGGAAAAGCAAAGTAGCCGAGCGGGTTTTTACGCGCGGCGCGCTATAATTTGGACGTTGTCCTCGACTATTGAACGAATGCTTTTGGAAGACGAGTTTTATCCAACGAATCTCTGGAATCCGATCCTGATGCGTCGAGTGACTTAGCTATTCGAAGGAAATTCGTTATATGCTGGACAACAGGACAAACATACCCTTCAATTCAATTATTCGATGATAATACTCAACGACCACTCGATTCTTTATGATAGCGCGGGTTCAATTCCTTTTAGCTAAGCCACTCTGCCAGACTTTGGGAGATAAAAAGGACCGAGGGAAAAGGTTCGGATTACGGCCGACAATGACCAATTCTTGACCTCCTTTCGCGGCGTTCCGTTGCCACCAGCGTCCCTGTCAGGCTTTTGTTCTTATAGGAAGAAACTCCGTGTACCGTCGTCTCACTGTCCTTTTAGTGTCTATATGTATTGGGCCTCGTCTAAAGACAGCGGCAGTGCTGTAGATCTATCGGGTTAAACTCTTCTCGCGGGAACAAATATCCCGGAAGTTATAAAATAAATTTCTCTTCTTGGCTCCAAAAACATTCCTCCTCCGGCACTGAGTGACCCCGGCTGACCCCGTCACCTCTAAAGCAAGCCGAAATTGAAATTTCGTTATTTGACTCGTCACTCGACGCGTTCCCCTTCCATAATCTAGGGGCAAATAAAGATTTTCTCGCTTTGTTAATTTGGTGTAAAACTTGACGCTATACCCAAACAAAACTACCAATATTTACCAACTATATAGTTTACCTCTCCCGTCCTTGATGTTTACGTCTATAATTTTGCAACAATACTTTCTCGAAACTCAAATAATGTAGGAAATTTCGGTTTTAACCTATTCCACTTTGACGTATCAGGGCGGATGAATATTACGTATTAAATCCCCTAGAGACAAAGTAGTCCGTTACAATTCGATATGGAAAAGCGAACTTTAGCTGTAGCCTATTGTAGCAAACTGAATCTTGAAGATTTAGGGTTTTAATTAAAAGTTTCGGATCGTAGGATTTTATTTTACGACTAAAATCTTTGAAGTCCGCGTTCGGCGCCTTACAATCTGTTGACTTGATCGGGGGGCGAATTTTTAGCTTCGGTTGCGCGTGGATAATTTTGGAATCGTCTTTAATCAAGGGCTCTTTATACGGGCCAAAACTTAATTTGGCTTCTCGGGTCTCGTTCAGCGTATAAAAGGAGGGAACTCTATATATAAACGCGTACGTAGGTGGTTTACTTTAACGGAAACCAACTATGGATGAAAACGGAAATGGAAGAAAGGTTGCGCGAAAACGGAAATAAAATGTGGCTTCCGGTCACTCCTTTTTCTTCTTCTTGTTTTAGCTACAAAGTTCCTTCTCTCTCTCTTTGTTGACTCTCTTTCCTTGGTATAAAATCTTTCCTTAGAAGTTAGTTTAATTTCCTTACGGAGATTAAGTTTGAAAATTCATAAATTCAGACAAATTGACACCGCGAGCCGCGTTGAATCCTATTTTATTTTCGCTCTTTATTATTTTCAAGATGTTTCCTTAAATTTGTTTCTTTCAAAGACGCATTGTTATGCTAAATGAATTGAAGACTTTTAAAATAATTTCCAGTCTTATTCTTTATCTAATAAAGTTTCTAAGAATTGTCTATCCTCGAGGCTAGAATTTAAATATACACTTTGGAATATAGTTCGGAAGACGAGGGTGTATAAGTTCTTGCGCCCGGAAGGTCAGAGTAGGTATTAGGAGCTGGGAAATCATTCTAGCGAATCGATATATCGCGCAACCCGGACAACTAGAACTTGGACCTTTTCCTTATTTTTTAGATGTCCACCACGGGGGAATAGGGACGGTTTCGCGGACATAGATAGATCTAGAGAGAGAGAACCGAGGTAAAAGCGTTGACGCGGACAACGATGCTAATCTTGTTGAGAAAAGATCTCCACCGATATCCCCCTTCTTCGCTCTATTCCTTTTTCGATCCACTCGCGGTGGATTTGCTCCAAGCACGTTTTGTTCCAAAGACCCTTCCTTGTTCGATTCTTCTTTATCCCGCGCAATTCTCTTCTTTTTTTGGTGAAACAGCCACCCCCCCCCCAAAGCGGCAAATCCCAGTTATTAAGGTGAATTCCCCAAAAAGCAAGGATCTAAAAGTGGAAATCGGTAACATTTTTGCCTTTTCTAAAATGTTTTCATCTCCACATAGTTTCTTTCTTTAAACAAACTCGAAATTTACGATTAAAATTAGTCAAATTCGCAGCTTGAAATATCGTTTCCAAGTGGCTAAAGTTATCAAGTTTTCCAAGTTCCTTTGAGGTCTATACTTGTTTTAATGAAGTATTTTTCGAGTTAATGCTGGTTGACCAAACAAATTTCAAAGTAGAAGTGATATCTCGAAGAAAGGAGCTAGGACGAACTTTGCATTGCCGCTATTTACAAGAAAAACTTGTCCGGTTTTAATTAAAATAGTTGAGAATGCTGGAGGCGCCAAAGAAAGAACAAAAGATCATAGTGAGGAAAATAATTTCTCATCTTTCGCAAATTTCCCTTTTCTTTCTCGCTCTCGCTCTGTACATCCTGGAGCGATTAGCTTTGAACCCTAAGTTCTTAGTTTAGCTTAAGTCTCGCTGCTATATTAAAAAGTATGGGCGTGCGAGGTAGGGGGCGCAACCCCTCGTCATGTCTGTCCGGATCGAGGGGTTAAAGACGATCCCGCGTTTACACCCGAGATCATGCCCCAATACCAAGAAGGGCCAACCGAGTATTCGTGGTTAGGCAATGTTAATGTTGCCAGTGGAAACGTTAATTGGAGAACCGCGATATCTTAATGAATTTACTTCGTATTGCTTAAAATAATGGTGTAAAGTTCTTCACGGTGCTTGGGGTGGGTGACCCCATTTGTCACTTTGTCTAAACGGTGACATTATCGCTGAAAGAAGAAGCTTAAGTGTAAAAAGACGATCTAGTCTGCAGCGGACCAGTCTCTCTTTCTCTCTCTCACTCTCTGTAAGTCCAAGATTGATGCGTTCTCGGTAAGAGCTCCCATCCATCATATACCATTTTTGCCGGGAATAATCTTTGCTAGCTGTTCAGCGTGCATGCTTCTGTATTCCAGCACCCCGTCTAGAGGGATCCGGGGGGGGAGTGGTTGGTTCCTGCTCGAGCTTTCTTCGTGTCTTGTCAATCTCTTTAAATCGGCGTGGCGCCCTTTTCTTAAGGGATGAATGGATCCTCCCGAGGTTTCGGTTTCAGATTCCGCAAATTTTTCTCGCTTCGGCCACCACCAAGACACCAACGCCGAAACCGTTTAATAGCGCGTTTGGAACTCGCGCCTCTGGAAACACGGACGGTCACACCACCACCATCACCACCTGACCACGATGGCGTGTGTCCTGTCAGTTCAATTCACTCGCGCCTGGAGGGGGATTTTCTTTCCTACAAAATTTTCCGCCCGATTTCCTATGGTAATGCGAATTTTCATTCAGAAGGGAGAATAAAATGGAACGCGTTTTAATGCAGAAATATTGGCCTTATAGTCTCCGTGGTCTTTTTTTGATTTTTTATTTTGTGGGCATTCCGATGCTTAAACGTATTTCCCTCCCCCCCCCCCCAAATATATTCATCAGGTTTTGGCATGATTAGGTTATTTTTTTTAATTCGGTTGACTAGCTATTCATTGCACCTTTAAAAGAACGCTATTTGATATCGAAAACCTAAAGGTTCTCTTTCTCTCTCTCGTGATCCCATTCATGCACGAAATGGACATAAATGGATGAGAGAAATATTTTAGACCCAAAACTTTGAAAGTAAAATTTGTCCGTAAAGGAATTCGAATACATTTCGATGACGGACTCGAGACTATACCACCGCTCCCCCAAGATGAAATTGTTTTAAAGCTTTTCCTTTTAAACTCGCTATACTTCAATTTTCTCGGAATTTTTACGAGTAGGAATATTTCCCAAAAATATATTCACCCGGCCCTTTCTTTTATAAAGGGTTAGTCGTACAAGATTTTGACGATACCCTCGATTGTTAGCGGTCTTCGTTTAATGGTAATGATTGGTTTGATTGCAGGTTCTGGTAACCTACGGCTCAACTTACGTGCTTGTGGCTCTCAGTATTGACCGATACGACGCCATAACTCATCCTATGAATTTCTCAGGCAGCTGTAAGTATATCCAACTGCGTATACGCGCCGCCACTTACATTTCTTTTTCGCGCCTATCCCGGATGGTGGCTCTCGTGACGCAAAACGCCGCTTCTTTTCTTCCCTTCTTTCTCGTTTCTCACTTACTCTTTTCTTCCTAAATCATTTTTTGTCCATCAGTTTGGAGGCCGACGTCCACTCTCTCTCCTTCTCTCTCCCTCTCTCTCTCCATCTCTCTCCCTCTCTCTCTCCATCTCTCGATGGCTGACTGCTTTTCATCCGGATCTCCCTCCCCTTCCCCCTCCCCCACCCACCTCCTCAGGCCATTTTTATTTTCTTCTCTCTCTTATCTCAATTCTTTTAGTCGGGTCTTTTCACTTTGTCAGCCTTAACAATAACTAGATTGTAAGTTGAAAGCTAGGCCCGGATTACTTCGCCATCCTCTATCCTCTCACCCAACGTAAACGATACAGCGTCATTAGACTTAAGAACTTGTTTTTCAAATATAGGCTTAGTTCGTTAGATAAGAATAGGCTTAAGAATGAATGCCTTCCTCCAGAGAGGTAAAGCGTATATAACTTTCGTCGTTTACAATCTTGCCAGGGAGTATAATTTTCTCATTGAACAACTATGTTAAGTCCCGTTAGCTCGGCGTGTTTAACGACCCTGTACTTAATTTGAAAGTCTATATTTCTAGATTTATTCGCGAGACTGGATCTATTTCGTATCTATTAATAAAAATAATTTTAGATAAAACCAAAATAGTTTTAAATTAATTGGACCAGCTTCTTTTTTAAATTTATCTTAATTAAAAGAAGGTGAACTTTTCCGGGCGGGGACCACGAGCTAGGCCTTTTTTTTTAATTCCGCTTTCGAGTTTTTCACCCTCTTTTTAATTTCCAAGTTAAGGGGGGAGGGGGGAGGCTGAAAAAACTGGGAGAAAAATAATTATTTCGTCGGAGTTTCTTGCCTCGGGCCTTATTTCTTTCCTTCGTCAAAGATTTTTGTCAACCATAAAGAATGAAAAAAATAAATTGATAAAGCGGCTTCAGCGTATACTTGCCCGGAAGCCAGACTAACGAGTTAATTTGTAAATGATTTGCATAACAACTATGGCTTGGCCGAGAGCTATTATAAAAGATTGGTTTTGTTTTATCACCTTTTCGGACGGCTGCGTGCGTGCGGCTACCAGAATACACAGGCCCCGCGCCCGCGACTCCTTATTATTCCGGGCGGCCTATGCCTGTTAAAATTAAACTCTACGAACTATAACGCTAATTAACATAGTCCTTTTGTCACGTATTAGCTATACAGAGTCTTCTCTAAATAAGGTTTTTTCCCGGCCTTCATTTAATTTCGTAAATATTCAGCGCGTTAATGAAGGCACCCTCGAATATTGACAACTTGTTTACGCGTCCCTTGAAGATGATTTTAATTAAAACTTACCAAAATAGAAAGATAAAAAACCTTTGAATCTTTAATGAGAATGAGACGGGGGTTTTTTTTTTCTCTCTGGAACCTTCCTCGTCCCCGATCGTAAATAAAAAAGCAACAACTCAAATGGTTGTTTGTATTTTGTTCAAATTTCCCTCGAGAATTTATAGGAGAGAGTTTAATCAAGTACTAAATGGGTTTTTTTACCTTTGAGGTTGAAGGTTCAAAGGTTGAACGCTAAGTTATCATCAAAATTGCGGTTGCTTTTTTCGTTTCAATTATAAGGATGTCTTCCAATGAAATTAGAATCCCTTTTTCATTCATTATTGATAGCGTAAGTTAAGATACGTTCCCACGCTTTCAAACCTAGTCCTTGTTGAAAAATTCGAGAGCTACGAATTACTTATTTTTGGGAATTGCGATTTACGAGTAACTGAGAAGTATCGTGAAGGGGTACGGTTACGTTAGGAACTGTTTAAGGTGTCCACGAATGAAGAGGTCTTTCCGGTTTTTTCTCAGTTTGAATTGTTTCCATGCAGGGAAGCGAGCTCGTATTCTGGTGGCGTCGGCTTGGGGTACGAGCGCTCTGTTGTCCGTTCCGGCCCTCTTTCTGAACCAGGAAAAGTTCATTAACGGTCGATGCCAATGCTGGATCGAGTTGGAGGAACACGAGTGGCAGATCTACATTACGCTGGTGGCCGTCTCGCTCTTCTTCATCCCGGCTCTCATCATTTCCGCCTGTTACGGCATCATCGTCTACACTATTTGGACCAAAAGCAAAATCATGGCCTATCCCAAGCTCACCAAAACATCCACGCTCGTTAAAGGTAATCAGAACCAACACCTCCTTTTTCCTTTTTATGGACCAATAACGCTGTCTTATATTGAACCTGGGTGTCGCGGGTATAAGCCCCCGTATGAACATCTCGCTTAATTATTAGGCCTATATCCAGGATCAGTCGTAACCCTATAGGTGGAAAGGGGGGAGAAGTTGGACATGAACTAAGACACACTCGAAGCATTTTTTCCCTTTCATAAAAGCAAGCGGACTTCTCCGACCTTAAAACTGAAATTGAAAAATCTTATATTTTTCGGCCTAGCTGTTTTGATCATAAATGCGTATTGATAAATATTGAATAGCGGCGGCCGGCATTGGGAATATTTTGATAAAAATGGTATTTTTATTTGGCGAATACCTTGATATCTTATTTCTTGGAATATCGGCGATCTTAGGAATATCGCGAAAAGAAAATTTGACGAAACAAAACTCGGCCCGGTCGGTATAAGCTCTTTACATCTTTCGGTAAATAAGAGCTCAATGGATTTATATTCGACGAATATTAAATCTAGGCCTATATATATCTTTCTTGGTATCCCAGCTCCATATATTTTCCATTAAGTATATCCCGGAATCTATTTGAGGGACGAATATGTTTTTCGACAACTAAATTTGAGCAAATAAAACCGAGTATCCCCAGAGAGAGAGAGAGACGGGAGGAACAATTTTAGTTGCAAAGAAATATTGAAAATTCTATTATATTTTGGGGAATTGGTTTGAGTTGTTTACGAACTGATAGGAGCGAGTTATAATTATTTTTTTTATTGCAGGCCATAACGAGACGTTGAAAAAGAAGAACAAGGCGGATGACGTCGAACACAAACGGGCCAGTTCCAGAGGAATTATTCCCAAAGCCAAGATTAAAACGGTCAAAATGACTTTTGTCATCGTTTTTGGTGAGTTTTTAATTAATAGTTTTAATATCTCGAGGCTTAATTTTCCACCTTGGAGTTGACGGGCGTAAACGAAGATGACCGGCCTTTATCAGATTACCTCCCTATAACTATTTCTTCAAAGAACGCTTCAACTCGCCTAGATTTTTCCATAATTTTTATCTCAAAACGCTGTTGGTCGATAACTAAGGTCCCGTTTAAGTCTGGCGCGCCAGAAAAATCCCCGAAAATCTTTGCTTTCTCTATTTCTTTGTTGTTGGACCCGTAAAGACGTTATCTTCCTCTTGGGAGGTTGCGACTCGACTTTTCAAATATTCGTACTAGAATATTTTTGCGTAATTTTTAAGAAAGAGCTAAGGAAATTATATTACGAGACTGAACAATTTTTTTCTGAAATTTGAAACTAACGTTGAAAAATTCGCGACAAATAGCGCGTTCTCCTATTTCAAGTTTTACTTTTGTTGAACGCGCCAATGCGATATTCGAGATGCTTAGGATATTTTGCTACGGAACTCTACTTCAAACTATACTAAAATATAGACCAAAACTAAATACTCTGGGAGGGAGTGAAGGTCAATTTTTGACCCTTAAGTTAATACCTTGGAATTAAAACGGCCTAATTACGGGCGAACTATGACGTCAATAAGAATTTAATCCTTGCCATTCATCAGTGTCTAGATATGATCAAGTCTAGATACGACCCCCCCGTATCAGCTTGAATAATTAGGGTATAGGCTCGCTTTCCTTAATAACAATTGGACTATTTTCAATTTCATTCTAACTAATCCGATCAAATCGCGTCAATTTTAATCCCCGTTATAATTAAATATTTAATTTAAATTCATATATTTTCGCCAATGGGAAATACTAATTAGTCTAATTAGGGCCACGCACCTGCTTAACATATTATTAATGCAACGTTCTTTCAATTTACGCGATCGGCTTGACCATTTTTAGAAAATTCTAAAATTAAATGAATTAAGCGAGTGTAGCCTAGTTCCCATTTCAATTGGAAACTACGCTCTAGGCTGAATGCGTTACGCTTTCGGTTTTAGGCTGTGTTGATTTTAGTACTCTAGGCCTTGTACAGTTTGACTTGTTTACGAATTAACTTTGAGATTTCAATTTTTCAAAGTCGCGCTTGAACTAAATATACCCTAATTCTAGTAACTAGTTATTTATTTTGAAAAAAATAAGTCAGAAGGAAATGTAAGAATTAAGAGAGTGGCCCTGTCTCTCCATCTCTCGCCTCGACGGCAGAGTCAAGTCGGAACATTTGTAACAATATATCTTTCTTCGTATTCTCATTAGCTGTCAACGTCGGAGCCAAATACTTTAGAGAACACCGTTTTCTTTGACTTCCGTTGAGCCTTCATTGACACTCCGCGCTTCAGACTATTTTCTTTCCCCGTGATAAGTTTATAAGTGATACGTTCCTTCCATAAGTATGACACTACCTATACTTAGCGATGCTAGAGACTGAGAGCTATAGTTCGAAGGAGAACGACGGAAGCGAGAATTACAGACTACACTCGGTGGGTGTTAATTTTGCAGGACTTCCATCTAGTTCCTATTTAGTCCACATTACTAAGCCCTATTTGACAGCAGCGTCTCACCAGGCGTCGCTTTACCCTGAATCATGACGTACCTTATTCGCTTCGTGACAAGCTCCAGTTTGTAACCAGCGACAAACTTATGAAACAATCTTATGAACTTATATTGCGACGCGATGTTTTAAGACGCTGTTTCTCTTTGTTAAGGCAGCAATCAATGTTGGTCGTGGTCTCTTCTTTCGACAAGCGAATATACCCTTTGGCTAAAAATCCACTTTACGCAAAAACGAAATCTCCGGATTGGAAATGTTTTAGATTCCAGTTGAATTTTAAATAAATAATGACAACGTCGAGAAATATGTCTGATCTAAAATTAGATTCGGGATGATCATTTGGAAACGCGGGCTCCCAAAATGTTTCCTCGAGATGTCCTAGGAAAAATAATTCCGGATGTTCGGAAATTTTTGGCGTTTCGTCGCTTACAAAGCCGACGTTGTTATTAAGGACTCCTTCTTTCTTTAACCCGAGCGTGCAGTTCAGCGGAAAGAAAGAAAGAAGGAAAGTCGAGTCTGCGTCGCGTCTCGGTTCCACTCAATTTAAGGAAGGGGGAATCATCTAGAATGGTCGACACGCTTTAGCGCTTAAAGACGCAACAAGGAAACTCTTTGAACAGCTATCCTCCTTCCACCTGCAGATACGCCCGCGCCCGCCCGCCCGCTAATCTATGTCGCGTTGAAAGCTCCCAAAATCTCCTCTCGCGGTTACATCATCGCGAACCCAAGATGACTTTTAAATTTTACACTTTTAGGATTTAGTTTTATTGCGTTTGACAATCTCTCTTGGAAGTTATTGGAATGTCAACTCTCTCGAGCCATAGATCTTAGCTTGTCTTTTACCTTATCAACTTCCGATCTTATTACGACTTATAAAAAAAGAAATCAAATTTCCATTTTAATGATTTTTTCACCGAGTTTCCTAGAAATTTCCCTATCAAATCATTTTTGTTAAACTTTTCTCATTAAAAATCCGAATGCTTTCTATAAAGGAATCCTTTCAAAAATGATTTAATAATTAATATATTTTTTAATGAGCTGGGGGAATTAAATTTAAATTTAAAAATATTCCGGGAAATCATTAAAAAAAAATGATTTAAAATGAATATCTTTTTTATTTGTGTAGTGTTCGTTCTGTGTTGGTCGCCGTATTTCGTTTACGATTTGCTTCAAGTGTACGGTTACATCGACATGAGTCAAACGTCCATCGCCATATCAACGTTCATTCAAAGCCTGGCGCCTCTCAACAGCGCCGCCAATCCAGTCATCTACTGCCTATTCTCCACGCAACTCTGCAGAAATCTCAGGTAAACAACCCTTCGACACTCGGCACCCCCGCCTCTATAAAGATATACCGAGACAGACTCGAAGAATCTTTCTTTAAAATCTTTTCCAGGAAACATAAGCCACTTACCGAGTCCCCTAATCTTTTTTCACTCCACCAAGAGATACTTAGACGCGCGTCACGTTGTTAATGTAACATAGTTTAGAGACTAGAAGGATTCGTATCATTTACACAAGAAATGACTTCACCCAGTGAGTCTGTCCTCCTTGTGTAACGCGTCCTGAAGCCTATCCTCCTTCCGTAAATGGTACCAATCCTGCTAGTCTGTAAACTATACAAAAAAATTGTTACGTACTTTCAACGTATAGTTTTAGTAGTCCTTCAAATTGTCAGGGGATTTGCTTTTAGCTCTAGCTTTTAAATTCGATTTTCCTCTTAAACTAAAGCGCATTTTCTTTCGTAGTCGGTATGTCGTATCACGCTGGCTATGCTTTCCGGTACACACACACTCTCTCTGGTTAAGTAACCCGAGGGTTAGATGTCATCTTTGTCCCGGCTTGCAGTAAACTGCCCCTTAAGATTGACCCCCAGTATACTCGAAACTTGATTACTTTCCCGCTAATCTATCTGTGTATATTATAAATTGAGTTCTATAATGGGATTAGGCTTAAGACGGTTGTTTCAATTTTGAGTCCTAAGAGCGGATGGAAACTCAATAACAAACCCTAATTCCCCGAATTATTAAGAAGCACTCGATTTCAAAAACATGTTTATTTCTAAACTTTCGGCGTTGTATTTGCGCTGAAAATGCCTTAACCCTCTATGTAGACACTCAGCCCACTTATGATGTCGTCTAGGTCGCTCGAATGACGCTTCATAACGATATTAATCGCTTTAAAGCGCCTTCGTCCGACCGACATTAACCATTAATAGTTAATTAATAGTTTTCCATGTGTAGCAAAGCTTAATTTCGGCTCCCCGTATATCGCGTGATACTTTGTCATCAAGCCGCTATGTATGGATTAATTAAAAGGTGTACCGCCAAGATAAATTGTCAAAACTTTCTTCGAAGCCAAAGAAATGACATCGTTCGTCTTTAATGGCCGAAGAAATAAGTTACAATTATTCCTAGCTCGTTAATTAAAATTGTGGGAAATTTGAATAAACGGACAATTTGGGAATATAGGAAGATGGCTTTAGATTTCGCCTATTCAGGATCGAAATTGTTTGACTTTCGTTTCTGAAGAGGTCCCTTACGCGACGAGCTCATTCGTTTAAAACAGAATAATTTCTAAAGAGTCTCTCTCGGCTGCGAAGAATGAATAGAGACTTTTCAATATTTAATTGGATTCATTTATGTCTATTTCGCTATTCTTTTTTCGATGAATGGGGTTTAAACCGCGATCTAGAAACCTACCACCACACCTTTTATACTTCAGCCACGCAGATTAGAAAAACTTTTATTCGTTTAAAATAAAGTTGCTCGCGTACTTTAAAAAAAAAAAACAACTAATTCCAATTTGAGATCCTCGTTATTATAATTGGCGGGAGCTTTTTTCACCCAAGGGGGAAATTCCTCCAAAAATAGTTGGAATCGACTAGTTCTTTTTCGGAAATGAACCCCAAATTTTTAGATTTTAAAATCCCCACAAGCGCCAGTGTTATCAATGCTTGTTGAACTTTATTTGTAGACGGTTGCCCTTATGTAATTGGATGGCCGAGCACTTGTGCTGGTGTTGGCCTTCGGTCCGTCGGATGACCAGGTCAGGCAGTTTACAACGTCCCACCGAGTACTCGACCATGACGGAAACGGCCATGTCCCGTTCCTCAGGGCGATCCTCGGCCAATTCTCAACGCATCCAGTTGCACAGTTGTCGGAACGCGCCCGTCAACAAAAGTCTATCGCTGTCTCGAAAGAAGACGTTGGAGGCCTATTCCTCGGGAGGTCGTTCCACCAGCATTAACGCGTCATTCGCGCCCAATCACTCAGCGCCCAGTTCCACCGTCATCTTGAACACCGAGGACAAGTCGACCGTGGACAATTCCTTCGTATGATCCAACCGCGCCACTCGCCTATTATTACTCGTTACTTATCAGTTACCGTGCAGTGAGTGACGCGACCAAGTAAGTCATTGGTCACGAACAAAGCCTACATCGAGGATACCATTAAGGCGCCCTCGATCCTTGTTGGTGGCCCGTGTTATATTCCCTTAATTGGTTGCGCTCCCGCGTCTAAGTAGCCATCCCAAACCCAAAGATGTACTCGAGGCGTTGCTTGGACGTACAGTGCACGAGTTGTTATTAACAAAAGTGGTATCGTCATACCGCACCGTAACTTTGTGGGCCTGGTGCCCCAAAAACCATTTTGACTGTTATATAAAGAGAATTATATACCTATATATATTATATTATATGAAAAAAACAAAACAAATACAGTATTATTGTCACGTTCTCGGGGGGTACGAGGGATTGCTTTATTGGCCGTGTTACGTCGAAGGAAGGCGTACCTTTGTCAATGGAGCAAATTGGGACTGACCCACCCCTTCTCGCGAGTCCAGTCTATGGTCCGTTATATAAGTCAGACGGGCTATGTAATTATATTTAAACCAAAAACAATGTGATCAAAATATGTGTTAAATGAAGGAAAGAGGGAGATATATAATATTCAAAATTTTAATATTATTCAAATTTAAATCATAATATATTAATTATAGAACCGTAAATTAATTATACAAATCTCAATACACCACAAACAACTTAAAATACATTCACGGATTGATTTCACCGAAAAAATTGTAGTTTCAGTACATATATTTTTTATTAATATATTCGTAAATTAGTTTTTATGGAAATCCCATAGCACCGACACCTGGACAGAACTTTTCCAACTTTCCACTTACGAGTAATTCAAATTAATTTGTAATTTTGAACTCCCTCAAAAACTGTCTTCGAGCCCGTATTTTGTAGTGAAAAATCCAATAAAACACTTAAATTAATTCTAATGTTAAAATTTATTTATTTCCAAAGGTATAGGAATAATATTACGAAGAACTAAACCGCGAGCACTAAATCGCGTCGTTCAGCGCGTGATCGAGTGGGCTTTGACTAAACTGAACTGAACCATACCCAAGTTCAAGTTGAGGTCAAACTTTCGTACAGGCGAGTTAGAGACGCTATTCAGAGTTTCGTTAATAATACACCTTTAATCAATTAATTTTATCGTAATTTAGGCTTAAGAAAGTCGTTAATTAACTTATTTTCGTGAAAGTGCGGCGGGAATGCGTGCCCCTTTTTCGGGATTAATTTGGTTATACCTTCGAGTTTGAATTTTTGAAGACAGCTGGCCAAGGCTTAAGTTGACTCTAATCGTCGAAAGAGATTTAACCCGCATTGTGGAGGAATGAGTTACTACTTCGGGGCTTCAAGCCCGTATGGTGAGTACTTAATTTTGACTCTTGTATGAATTATGTAAGGAAAATTGGCTAGAAGGTTTGCCTTATAAACGCGTCGGTACCTAGAGCGGTATTTAACATTCAGTTTAAGTGAGGGCAGCTTTGGTAATATATGGATGGAGGTTAGCACCCCCATCTAGATTATATTACGAGAAAGCCAATGAGAAACGCGCTAATATCTCTTTGCATTCTCAACTACGAACTATTACCCTACTGTAGTTTCTTAAAACATTGTAACTTTGAGATTGCGATCTACCAATTGCCCACTTATAGCGATTTTATACTAACCTTGCCAATTGCCAGTCGCTGTCTTGTTTTTGGAGTAAAAGCCACAGCGGCTACTTAGGCCTTGGCGGGTGCCGTTAATCCGGGGGGGGGGGTAGGAAATGAGGCTTACTTGGGAGGGGTCAAGTCACCTCCGGCGCGGACACGCGGGTAGGATAGCCGACACGTGTCGTATTTTTTCAAACTTTGTCGCCCAGAAGCTTGGCTTACGGGAGTGCGACACGTACTAGTTGCCCTATAACAAGATCTAAGTGACTATAGATCGCCTTAGAAGTTGGGGCAATATTGGGGGGGGGGGCACCCACCATTCTCCGTCTCTTGGTATTGGTATCTTAGGCGAGACGAGAAAAGGGCACGCGGCCGGCCTTTAGGGCCCAGAATGCGCCGCTTCTTAATGGTAATTTTTGCCCAACGATGAGAAATTTCTGGTTGGCGCGAGGAGCCGGCGTTAAGCGATTTTTCGCACCTCCTATACTTCCTCGCCAGCTCTCAACTTCCTGGCAAATTGCTTCCGCAACGTGATGGAAAGCCGCCAGCCTCTTAATGGAAGAATTTGTCTCCCTGTCAAATAATTTCCCGCCTTTTCTATACTCCGAGCGGTTGACCCCGCGCCAATCAAGAGGTCAACGGAATCGAACACATCGTCGATTTTTACTAGGCCTACATCGATTTGAACTGAATTTTTAAAGAGAAATTGCGACGTCATATTTTCTCGTGGTCAGGGGAATGTTAGACATGGTTAAAGGGACTCTTGATCAGATCGGGTCTTTAATCGATGGCGATATTAGTGGAGGGTTCCAAAGTAATTGTCCCCCCCCCCCGGGAAAGATAATCTATCGCCCCGATTCCGTGCTTCTAAATGGATCGAATACACGCGTTAAATAACAACAAATCAAAGAACTCAGTTTATCAACGCGGTAAAAACTAGTATACAAGTACAAGAGCGGTGCAACCCATTTTTCGATGTTAAATTCTAAGGTCAGACGCGTGGGGGTGGGAGGAGGGGGGTCGTAATATCGTCGAATTGATTATCGATATATATCGCGGGGTCTTTTTCTTTACGGTATGAGAGGGAATGTTTCTCCTTTTGTTGAAAAGAATATTATGAAGTATGTAGCCCGTAGATCCTAAAAGATTTCACATTTATTTTTGTTTTCCCATATTCCGGCGAAAACACGCACTCTGTTTTCCCAGATATATTTCCTTTTTTTTTTCTTTAAAAAAAAATAACGTATATATCAAAGCGAGAAAGAAATTCTTTCTTGAAGATTTTCTTTTCTCTTCTATCCCTTGTTGATTTATTATTATACGCGTTTTCAACCTTGGAATTGTTTCGGCCCTTATATAGCCAGCAACCAACGTTTAAATATGAGAAAATGTAGATCGCGATTAAAGTGTTATGCGTAATTATTTCTCGCACCGGAAGTAAGCTCAAGCTGGCGTTTAGTTCCTTAGTTATAATCCCGCCAAGAAATAACTTAAATAAGCGGCACTCGCGGTTTAAACAAATCTTTTAATCCGAGGTTTTCGCCAGACAGTATCAATTAGAGATCCCAATCGGTTTCTAAGTTAATTAACCGTTATTCTCTTACGGGAGAGATTACCTTCTATTTAGGCTTGATTTAGGGATTATTTTTTCCCTTAACAAGTTGCAACTTTTATCCTCGGGTTGGGTGGGAAGCGATGGCATCATCTCGTTCAATCGAACCCGTTAAAGAGATAGAAAAGTTTGGATGAGAAGAAGAGGCTCGAGAAGCGTTCCAGATGATGGAATTGAGCCCGAGGAAGAGAAGAATTAAGTCTGAGCTAAAAAGAAAAAGGGTCTTCTTTGGATATTCCTTTTATTGGTTATTTGGTTGGCGCGAAGATGGACTTTTCACGCCGCCGTCTATGGACTTGTTCCCATTCAGTTCCGTTTTGAGATTCCAAAGAAGCAATTTCGGAGGCGAAAATGACATTATCGCCCCCGCTCTGCCTGACCCCCCTCCCCCCCCCCGGGCCCGGGAAAGGGACACCAAGGAGGATGTATACATTCTTCTTGGGCAAACTGTCTCCCTCTCCAGCTTGTCATTGACAGTACACTTTGCGAAATAAGTTTGCCCCCCGATTGAAGCAATATGTTTCCGAGCTGCCTTGATTCGGATAATAGCAATTATTTAGTATATCCTTTTAATAGAGGACAATTGCGGTTCTCGTAAAGATAGGTCAATCTCAGATATTCCTGGCGTCTTTTATTGGAGTTACGAAATTCGCAAGGCATGCTTGTTTAACGTAATTAATTGGTGCGCCTCGGGGAGGGGGGGGTCGCCAAAAAAGAGAGTGAAGTCTCTGGCGTCCTGAACCAAAAAATGCCTAAAAAGCTCTTTAATTCAATTAGTGAGTTATCTAATTAAATTTAAACAACTCAGTTTGAAGAGAAATTTTAATCCTCTTCAGTGGTCCGTTAACGTCTTGATCAACTTAACGCCAACTCGCAAAGAAAATTTCATTAAGTCAAAATGTTCCTAAAGATTAGTCGTCAGCCTTTTCAAAAATATTCCTTTCAAGTACTGCCCCCCGCCCAGCCTACTTTTTGTCTTACCTTCCTTCTTAAACGTTGTCTCTTTCAGTTTGGAAAGTAAAAAAAATTAAGAACGGACTTTTTAAGCTTTCGCTGTTAATAGCGTTTTTTCGAAACGACTTAACAGTCCAAGCTTTTAAGAAATATTATTTGAAGGAAAAAAATTTGGTCAAAGTTAGTTTAATAATTACTAGGAATTATATATATTTCTTTTTTGAAAAATAATTTGAATTACTTTTTTTCAGTGATTCAAGCTTAAGACTTCGGTTACTTTAATTTAAAAGTCAATATTAAAAAGTTTTTAAGCCGCAACCGGAGAATTTTTAGTTCTAGAAACGATTTATTAATCTTTTCGGTTCAATTTATTATTTCCCGGAAGCTTTCAATTTATATTTCGCTATCCTATATAGGGTACTCTTTGTAATCCTCTTTATGGCCAAATCCTTGAAAAATATTAGAAAGATTGTTTGACTAAAGTTACGATTTTGGGTTTCCCATTTCTTCCTCCTCGTTCGATGTTAAGTCATATCCGCGCTAATTAAGGATATTTGAGTCCAGGGAAATCTCTCCTTTAATCGGCGCGGAGTGCACGCGGTCGCGGTGCACTCTGGGATATAGCGCGCGGTCGCTCGAGTTTAAATCGGATTGGAGGAAAGAAAGAAAGAGACTATAAGGAGGGGATTATATCGCTAATTAGAAGTAATGAAGAAAAATCACTTTTAAAGAGATTCCCGCTAATTAGCTAATTGTAGAGAGAAAAAGACTCTAGGATGGGAGCTAGCCCATCTTCGTAATTAAATTTTAATTGGCTATGGCGCCAATGAAACCAAAATCTCCCTTTCTCTCGAATCCTATATCCTATCTTTTACGAGCGCCGGCTTTATAAGGAAAAGGACATTGTAGCTCCCGAGAGGAAGGCGTTGCCTCGTATCCTAGAACAGGCTCCTTCCCTAAAAGCTAATACCCAACATATCGGCATTGGTAATTACTTGGCCTTCCTAAGCTGATAACGATGATTCCCGATAAGTTAAACACGCGTTGGCGACCCGAGCCGTCCCCCGTTGTTATTATGTTAAGTTCAATGGGGGCTCAGGCTCTCTAACTTAGCTGTAATATTTCCCTTGTAAGTCGACCTCCTCCGTGGCTTTTCAAACTTGGCCATTTCGCCATTTGGAAGTTGCGCTACAAATCCTCGAAAACAAGAGCGCGTACCAGCTCCGTTACTACAATGGCGGTTTCTTTCGCGTCAATGGAAATATGTGGCGAATATTTCGAGTCTTTCTTGACTGAAGTAATCTAGCCCTTGGAAAGGAAAGGGGAGCAAGCTTTGGTCTTTTCAACCCGAGGGGAATCATCGCACCGTGTCGTGTACCATTACGTCTAGTCTTAAGCCAACGTTTTTCCAACGCCTCGAAGCGGATGCGCCCGCAGTCTTACGGTCAAACCTTAGCCAAACTCGAAAGGAGAATATTACAACTGAGATGGAATGGGGGTAAAAACAAAGAGAACCATTTCGCCAGAATTCTCTAGCTCGGTAAGCTCGACTGAAAAAAATGTTTTCAGAGTGGTGACGTACGACCTTCTTATCGACGAGAAAAGCGAAGTTGATATCTTAATGCCGCCGCCCATCTTTCAGTTTGTTAAAAGAGCTTTGAAAAAGAAGAATTGTTGCTCGGTCAGATAATGGTCGAGTTTCTCAGCTTTAGCCGTCATGTTTCCGCGACACCGGCTATTTTTGTCTATCGTCGGGTGCGATACAATTGTTAATCCTTATTCTCCCCCCCCCCACTTTCCTATCGATCATTGGCAGTCCCGAACGTTTCAATCGCGTCCCGGGAATATCCATTTGCGCGTAATTTGCTTTTTTCGTTACGAGTGTTGCGTGTTAAGCCTAACGATGAGCGGGAGAGAAGTGGCGTCACCCCTCGCCCCTCTTTCCGATTGTAATCCCCGTAGAAGAGCTTAGCACTTACTTAGATAGGCGGCGGTCGACGGCCAAAAGCTGGTCAAGCATTGCCACTATACGCGGTACCGCCATCAGTAATTTGATTGGGTCAGACTAACTCCCTAGCTTTCTCATTCAGTTTGGACGCTAATGACGCCTCGAAAGACCCGCATGGCTGATGCCAAAAACCTACGCGTTTACTCTTTATCTTAGAAGGGGTTCATTTGCTATTGAAATTCTAGGGAATATTGGCTATTCTTACGTTGA
Organism: Phalangium opilio; assembly: GCF_054372755.1. Classification (NCBI taxonomy): domain Eukaryota; kingdom Metazoa; phylum Arthropoda; class Arachnida; order Opiliones; family Phalangiidae; genus Phalangium; species Phalangium opilio. Next base: position 517,957 of record NW_028324147.1, on the reverse strand, counting down.
TTTTTTTCCCGGTATCACTTGGAGGGGGCGACAACCTCATCCCCCCTCCCCCGAGGTTTTGATTGGTAAAGTTCCCACTGAGTTTACATATACGCGAAATTACGGGATTATCGTCTCTCTCTTTCCATCGACTGAGACCCCTTTTTTCTTATTCCTATTGCACCTTCTTCATATTCATCCCATTCTCTTTGGAATTAAATGTGGGATCAACGTGTTTATTCCAATTTTCCTTCAAACTCGGTGTATATTTTTCGCCCTCGTTTGGTTAGAACTTTTCCCAAGTATAAGAGTCTCTTTTCAAACATTCATTTATTTTATTTATAATTACGCGATGAAACTATCCAAAGTATAATGAAAGTCCCTTTCTTAAGTGGTCGAGCGCTATTGAGTTTCAAACTCTCGAGTGTATTTCTACGAGACTTTGTCATTAAGTTAAGATTAATTAAATTACTCGAGTCTTTATACAAAAATAAGGCATTCTTAAACTACGTGGTTGAAGTGGTTCCAACTTGGTCGTGGTTAATCGTAAAGGCCTCGTTGGTGTGTCCAGTTATTGCCAGTTTGGACATGGGAATTTCTTGAGCCCGTCTTTCCTCCACGCTAACCGAGTGCTGCGGCCTGAAACGAGTAACGCCCGTCCTGGTCGAGTTGGTACTTCCCGGAAAATTTCTCTGATATTTCCTGTTGGTGAAATTCGAAACGTTGGAATCAGTTCGCGTACTTCGAACCGAGCTGGTGCGACTGCGAGTTGACTCGGTGTCATCGTCCTTGTACAGATTTTCCATCACTCTCGGATCCTGACTCATTCGGCGACGTAACGCGTCCCATTTCTTGCTCTTTTTCCCTAAAAAGGTGATGACGCTCGGGTTAGAGCGTCGGGATAAACAAATTCAAAATACGTGTCGTACTCATGACCGGGCCATCTCTAACGGGCGCCAAGTGTTTTCTCATATTTGCCAGGTACGATTCTTCTAGGTTGTTGAATGGTTCGGGCTGTTCTTCTTGGGACGCTAGCATCTGTGCCGTGGAGGGTCGTCGCGGGTTGACCGCCGGAGCGATGGACTTTCTCGGCTCGGATTTGCGTTCCTCTTCAAAGTCCACGTCGTCGTCGCTTTCGTTATCGGTCGAGTCTTCGTCAAAGTCAAAGTCCTCCTGTTTAAGTTTGCAGCTCAAAGTGGTGTTCTCCATTAGATGAGTGAAGGTGCCGAACCTGTGGCCGCGTCGAGGGTGAAAAGACGGCTCGAGTTAATTTGTAAAAGTTGGCAGTTTCAATTTAAGCGCGAGTACCTGTGAACCAGCATAGCCAAGAACTGAAGGACCAAAATGACTCCGAAGAAAAGGGCGAAGACGAAACCGAATGGTTCCAGGTGCAGATATTCGTAATCAATTTTAACGACGCTACTAACGGGAATGTAAGTCAGGTTGGTCTTGGCGTTGATGGGCCAAATAATGTACAACGTTTCCTTGTTGAGTTGTAAAAGGAATATAACCAGGATAAATAATCCGTTCAACATGAAAAATGCGAAAATGTAGTTGTTTCTCATATCCCTCAAGTCATTTCTGGCCTGCTTATCCTCTTCGGCTTTCTTCTCTTCGTCTTCTGGCGGCTTGACGGGGGTCAAGTAATCCTTTATCATTTCCTTCCAGAACGTTTCCTCTTCGTATTCCAAGTAGAACACTTCACAATCCTTGAATACTTTCGCCTTGGTCCAAAGTTCCCGTTGCCTCACCACCTCGGGGTCCTCCTCGACCTCCCCATCCTTTTTATCCTCGGGCTTCGCTTCCTTTTCTACGGGGTTCGTATCTTCGGCGTTGCCGTAAACATTTTCCGGTACTGGATCTAACGCCTGATTGGCCCCCAATGACGGTGGGAAATATTGTTTGTCTCGAAAGACGCCGGGTGATGCCAGGCCCGGTGTCCTGAAAAGTTAAGAGTCATTGTCAGGCGTTATACGACTATTTTATCGGGAACAGTACCTGAACCGTTCCATATGATATATGCTTTTTTTCGTGTCTTCAACCATGATTTCCACTTTATGCAAGAGCTGTTTCGTCGCTTCATCCTCGTGGTCTTGGGAGCATATGAAGCACGAACAAAGCCGCGACGCTACCGAATCTTCCCGCCGATTCTGAGAGGGACCGAAGTACTTGGCGAAGTTTGCCCAATAGCTTTCCTCCGGCGTTTTCGTCGTCGAGGATTTGTCATTTTGGTTCGTTGCCAGCTGCTGATCGGCCGTTCCCTTTTCCCCCTCCGCAGTCGCTTCTCCCTCCTTTTTGTCCGTCTTGGCCGTTTCTCTCGTCCCCCAACTGACGTCGTTCATGTTGATCAGCGAATAGAGCGTCAAGAGGAGGTACATCGACGGCACCAATAAGAAATAAAGGATGCCGTGCTTCAAGCAGTGAAATTCTTGAGGATGGGCGATGGCCGCGATAACGAAACTCGAAGCCAAAGCGATCAAAAAGAGACCGGTCGGTGATGTCACGCCGTCTTCTTGCAGTTGGATTATGACGCCGATCAAGACGGCCATCATAAGAAGGGCGTACAGGGTGCTGAGAATTCCGGCGAAAAGGATCTGCGCAAAAAGGACAAAAAGGTGGTGAAATCTTCCAGGGTTATTAACTGTAGCGAATAATTCACCTGAATCTTGTCTATGGTGAAGAAACATATCAAGATAAAGATAGTTATGGGAATAAGGTTTGCCCATAAAGCCGTTAGATTCGAGACTTGAAAGGCGGCCGAAATGGACCCCGTCACCATGAGAAAGATGGTCCCTGGTCCCAAGATGGTTCCGGCCATAATTAAACCGGTGTACAAGATGTAGAGAGTGGATATATTCTTATTGACTCGCACCGTGTCTTTCCAACCGGTCAAGATATCCATAATATTGACCATGGTCGAAGGCCCCCAGCGACGTCGCTGCTTGTAAAAATCTTCGAAGGATTCGGGACATCGGGTGAAGGCGTCGGAGGCGGCGCTGTACTCGATACGGTAACCTTGTTTCAAGAGTAAGGTGCATAACCAGCGGTCCTCACCCAAATCGAATTGGACGAACTCTTTGGGTTTTTGAGCGTTTTGCGAGTAAGTCTCCATGACTTTCAACAAGGCCTCGGCTCTGAAGAGAGAGAAACAACCGGGCGAACATAGGACGCAACCCGTCACGTGTTCAGTGGCTTTTTGAAGCCAATGTCCGATGGCGTATTCGAAACGTTGGTACCAAGGAATCAGGCCTAAACAATTTCCTTCAGTTTTTGCCTCTCGACTCGAGCGAGCTGATAAAACGATTACCTTGTCCTACCGGGTGAATTCTGCCGCAAGCCGCGCCCAGTTCCGGATTCATCTGCATCAAGTCGAGGAGTTTTTGAATGGCGTCCGGTTTGAAGTCGACGTCACCGTCCAATGCCAAGATGAACGTGTTTTCCTCCGCTTTGTGCCTGTAAAACATTTCTTTCGGATCCAGCATAAGGTAACCCAACAAGTAGAACATGTACATGACCTATAAGTACTCGATTTAGTATATCTGGCGGTAACTTATTACGAGCCCAATCAGCCAGCCTACTTGACTCCATCTCTTTTTGATTTTGATCAAAGCCTTGTCTTTAAGATGAACGTATACTTTGGATTGACCGGGCAGCGTCCATTCTAGTCGACCACCGTAAGGGGTGACGTAAATATCTGGTTTTAGGCCCATTATCACACCATCGCGTCCGTATATACCTCTGCGTAATGAAGATATCGTCGTACAGGTCAAGCTCTCAAAGACAGTTTGAGTTTCAAAAATCCTACTTACTTTTCAGCGTTAAATTTCGATTCGACAAAGTCTTTGACGTACTTGTTGACAACGCGAATGTGTCTTTCGCCTACTTTCTTGATGGTAAAAGCGTCATCAAAGAATATATGCGCTTAAATTAAAATAGATCAATTTTTAAATCTGCGTTAGCCTAAATTATCGCTTACTCACTTTCAAATCGGAAATTGTATTTCATTCGCTCGACCCGTACTTCCAGCTTTTCTATTTTAAGGCGCTCTTTTTGCAATTCTTTGTCCATTCTAGTCACGAATTTAAATGGTAATTACGTAGGAAATACTTAGACGGACGGCGGTACACTGACTTACCTCATTACTGATTTCATCAAATCCCTCATTTCCTCTTTGCTCTCGTGCCACATGGTGGCGCACCCGTAAATGATAGTGTTGGATCTAGGTCCGAGAGAGGCCTCCTCGCTTTTAATTGGCCTATTTACTCGGTTGTTGACTAAGGACTGCTCCACAATGGCCCCGGAATACATAGGTACCACGAACAAGCTGTTAAAACATGGCCATCACGCGGATGTTACGGATAAGAAATGGCGGAAAATTATTTAGTCTTTACCTGTCGTTGTTTCTGGCGGGAGCCCAGATATGAGAAGTCAACCATATCTGACTGACGAACCAAAAAATCCAGACCCAACCGTGTTGAAAAGTTAAAAATGTATCGAAAAAGCCGTGAAGAGGACATTGCCAGTAAACGTACTCCGGGAAGAGATTGGTCAAGAAACAAGGGTCTTCCGCTCGCCAACTACAAGCGGAACTACTTAGGAAGACCGCGATGGGAGTCGATATCATTAAGGCCAAAGAGAAAGAGAATTCTTGAATGCCGATCCTACACGCGAAGGCGGAGATCAAGTAACACAATAATGAACAACCGGCTTGAAATAGTAATATATAGACGGGGAGGTAGGCCCAAGAAGTCAGGAACTGTCCTTCATTTCCGGTTAGAGTGGAGGAGGAAGTGCGCCAAGCTTGAATCAGACCGACAGGCTGTTCTTTGAACGCCGACGAAAAATAACCCAAGTAGTCGAGTAGGTGATCTCCCGGTCCGGTAGAATGCACCACCAGATGGATTATTAAGGCCAGGAAGGTCATCAAGATCTTCCACAATGAAACGAGTAAGTAAGCGGAGTTCCTTCGATTGTGCTTTTGAAGATGATTTTTGCATTTGACTAGCGTAATGACGAAAGACGCCGGAGAATCTTTAGAGACGTAATTTTCCCACCAATTACAAGAGACGAGGATTCCCGTGATGGGTAAAATCCACATTCGCTCTTCCCACGCCCATAAAATTGATCCCGCCAGAATGCCAACCAGGCATACCATATCCGCGGCCAACTTCCAATGGAAATAGTCCTCGAATTTGTCCCTGGATAGTAAGGACAGACAGCCCGGAATAAAGCACAGCCCGTTGAATAACATGACCCCGCGAATGGCGTCCAGCGACGGTATCACTTCGAAGACCAACAAGCAGATGCCGATGGTGTGTAAGGTTTCACCAAGAAAAACCTAGAATGCAAAATTTGTTCTAGGTATATATAGTTAGCCTCCGTTGTTACGGCTCGGCTTACGGCGCAGAATGAGCGCAAATTAGGGAACTTGGCCTTCTTAAAAAAGAAAATCCAGCAACTTTCCAAGAAGACGAACACTTCCGGTATGAGTAAAAGGAACCAGAGCGACCAACTCCAGGCCAGCCTCTCTAACGGCGACGTAACCACCGTAAACAATTTGTTCGGAGCTGAATTTTGGGAAACGTTTTAGTTTTTGGAAATACCTTGTAATACCGTAACTAAAACCAAAAAAGGGGTTCGTTACTCTGGACGCAGAGTTCCATGGTTCTGTTGGGCTTGTTCTGATACGACAATAGGGTCAAAGACAATTTGGACATGACCGAAGAGCCCAAAATCAGGAAGAAACTGAAGAAGAAGCACAGGAATCGCAAAAACTTTAAAGTGAAGATGTAACACGTCGAGTCGCGCCGACTGGTCTTGGTTTTTGCTTGCATTTTGGGGTGGTCTTTTCTTATTTTCTTCCATGGTAGTTCTACCTTCACTTCTTGCGCTTCGGGAGCTCTTGGGTAAAATTGAACGAGTTTACTTTTCCCTACACTAGGCCAATGAGGGATCAAGACTGGATACGACTTACCTCGGTTGTAACGAAGCGAAATTTCCCTCCCCTTCCCCCACTTCCCCCGACCTTCGTTCCTCCGAGTCGGAGAACTCTTTATCTAAGGCGGTCAGGTCACTACTGGGATCATTTTCAAGGCGTCTTTGTCCCACCATGATGGTTGGAAAAAGTTCTTAAACTAATTTATCCCTAATTTAAAATAAATCTGTTCCATAAGATGTTACGAGCAATTAGTTAGGCTCTCTTGAATCGCTGGTTTTTGTTTCGATGTTTCGCCCGAATTGAATCGATCAAGAGGTGCTCTAATCACCCGCCGTTATCGTCTCTTATCTACCTTCAAATAGTTCAAATAATCAATAATAAGTATTCGTTTAAGATAAAGCCGTATGAAGTATGTCAAAATGGTGGCATCAGTGACGTCGAATGAAATGATAATAGGCGTTTATGCAATGTACTTTTGCAACGTTTATTTCGTCGAATTATACACTGGCGTTTCGTATTGTAATCTTCTCTACTTTTATATTAGATAAAAAGGTTAATAACAATTTAGGGGTCGTTTAGTTTTGGAACTAAAATCGTTAATAATATAATTAGTGGATAAAACTAGGAAAATAAATAGCTTTTTACAAATACGCTGGCACTTTAGGAGAGCGAAATGTTTAAATAGTCGCGGTAGGTTTTGTTCGAGAGCTATCTTAAATAATTTCGTGACTTTCTCCTTATCAAATTGAAAGTTTCAAACTGCCTCGTCACCCACGAAAGCGTTATTCGTCAAAGATAACGGACTCGGTTTCCTATGATTCGATCTGATCGACATGGACGGGCTCTTAGTAGCCGTTGTCGAGGAATTCATCATGGCGCCGTTGTCTTCCATGTCACTGTCGCTAATGATGCCTTCTTTTCGCCATACTCTTTTGATGCTCTGGTTTTGACTAGCTCGTCTTAACAGAGAGACTTTTCTGCTGTCAACTATAAGGACGCGAGGGTTAAAGGTCAATTGATTCCGCACGTTCATCGAGGGTTGGAAAGGTTGCCGTACTTACCCGAGTTTTGTCTCTTCATCAGTTGTATGGTATCCTTCATCTTGTTTTTGGCCGCGTCCGCCAACGTTTCGAATTTTGGCGCCGTGTCGTGGTTGAGAAAGTACAAAGAGACATTTCTGTCAGCCGGTTGCGACGGTAGCGCGATGTGATTGTTCAGTACTTTAGACTTGCGTCGCTGCGATGGCCTAGGAGTTTCCGGAAGCGGCGGTGGGTTGTTGGAATCTACTTGTACCACCACGTTTACTTGGGGCTCGGTTTCTTCCTCCTCGTCGTCGTCGTCGAGACCGTCGTACTCTTCGACCAGGTCGCTCTTGCAGCTCAAGGTTGTATCGGCCATAATGTGCGAGAAGGTCCCGAATCGGTGGACCAACATGGCGAAGAACTGGAAGACTAGGATGGTGCCGAAAAAGACGACGAAGACCAATCCGATTGGGTCCATTTTCAAATACTCGTAGTCAATTTGTATTCTGCTGCTATCCGATAGGAAGGTGACGTTATATTTGGCGTTGATGGGCCATTCGATGAAGAGTTGGTCCTTGTTCAGCTGCAGCAAGAAGACGATTAAGATGAAGATGGCGTTCATCATGAATATAGCGAAGACCACTTTGTTTCTCAAATCGATTAACTCGGCTTTGACTTTTTTTTCCGTTTTGACGTTGCGGTCCAACGGAGTCAAGTATTTCTTGATCATCTCTTTCCAAAATTCCGTTTCTTCTTTTGGTAGTGTTAGACGACGCGAGTCGTTGAAGACTTGATCCTGCGCCCATCTAGGATGCTCTTCGTCGTCAAATATTTCCGTTTTCGGTCTCGGACCTTTTTCTTTAGTTGCTGAAATAAACACTAACTTTATTTTGTGACCTTGATGTTGCAATAATTTTTCCCAATGTAAATTCAATTTAGGCTTAGCATTAATTTCCCCGTAAAAGTAAAAACTCCATATAGGTTGCGGATGAAATGAAAATTTAGTTAAGATGGCCGAATCTTACCTTTGTCCCTCAAGACGACGGTATCAGTTTCGTTATTGTTTTCCGTTATAGTCGACAAGGCTTCGTTGTTATTCTGAAAGAAACGTCTGCCCACCACAGCGGGCGAGTGCTGGCGTCCCAGGGCTTCGCAAATGGCTTCGGTTGACCTCTCAACGATGACCATTCTCTTGTTAATATCCTCCAAGTGCTTGTTATTGCTCTTAATCAATCCCTCGGCTTCCTTGACGTCTTCGCTCTTGTCGTAAGTGCACATAAAGCATTGGCACAACTTGGACAAATTGGACTTTTTGTCGTTTAAACCCAGGAACTCGGAGACGCCGCCCGGTTTGCTTTTTTTCTCTTCCTCGGCGGCTTTTAATAGAGCTTCTTCTTCGGCCTTTTGCGCCGGGTTTTCTCGGGTGCCCCACGAAACGTTGTAGAGGTTAATCAAAGAGTAGATTTGCAGTAAGAGGTACATGGAGGGAACCAGCATAAAGTAGAGAAAGCCGTGACAGACGCACGTGAACTCTTGAGGGTGCGCGATGGCCGATATTATGAAACTGGACGCGATGGCCACCAAGAAAATGCCGGACGGAGACGAAATGCCTTCTTCTTGCAACTGGATGGCCGTGGCTATGAGTACGGCCATCATAAGCAAGGCGTAGGCGGCGCTGAGTATCATGGCGAAAGTAATTTGGACGTCGTTCTCGGCGTAGAAGCAAAATAGAATGAAGATTGCCATCGGGATGGCGTTGTACATTAGCGCGTGATAGTTGGATATCTGGAAGGCGGAGACCATGGCGCCGACCACCATCAAGAAAATGGTACCGGGACCTAAAATGGTACCCAACATAATCATGCATTGGTACATGATGTAAGGCGTCGAGATGCTGTTGTTCTTTCGCACTGTTTCCTTGGCGTCCAGTAACAAATCCATGATGTTAGCCATGGTTGATGGTCCCCACCGTCGTCTTTGGATATAAAAGTCGGAAAAACTTTCGGGAGCGTGCGTGTAGGCGTCCGAGGCGGCGCTGTACTCTATCCGGTAGCCTTCTTTAAGTAGAAGAGTGCAAAGCCAACGGTCTTCCCCTAAAAACATCATTTATTAGATCTATCCCAATGTTTATTTAATTAACGGAATGCCGCACCTTGATCGTATTGCAAGTATTCAATGGCCTGATCCGCCACCGTGGCGTAAGTCCTCATGACTTCCATCAGGGCCTTGGTTCTGAATAGGGAAAAGCAACCGGGGGAACATAGAACGCAACCCGTCACGTGTTCCGCCGCCTTTTGAAGCCAATGACCGATGGCGTATTCAAATTTCTGATACCATACAATGGGACCTACGATATTTTTTTAAATTAAATCCTTTTTCCGGACAAACTCAGAGTAGGCCAGATATCGTACCGGCTCCGATGGGATGAATCCTTCCGCAGGCGGCTCCCAAGCTTTTATCGTCCATCAAGTCGAGTAATCTGGTGACTGCCCCGGCTTTGAAATCAATATCACCGTCCAAAGCCAAGATGAAAGTGTTCTCTTCCATTTCCTTTCGTCGGTGGTTATTTTTGGGGTCCATCATGATGTAACCGATGAGATAGTACATGTACATGACTTGACTCCATCGTTTCTTGTGACGTATGCGGTCCTTGTCCTTGATGTGAACTATAAAGGGCGTCCCACCGGGCATGTTCCATTGTAGACGTCCACCGTAAGGAGTTAGCGTTAAAGATGGCGCTGATAATTCCCGAATGTTTTCCGGGTAGATCCTCCTGTAAAGTGAAAACGGAAAAACACGTTGACGGGAAATTCGGAATTCCGCCACGGTATGATGAACTTACGCCGCGGCTTTACCCATTTGGGCGATGAGGGCCTTGACCCATTCGTTGACGAGCTTGTACTTTCTCTTGACTTTTTGTCCATCAACTGTCACGATTTCCTCTTCGAATTGAAAAGCGTCGTCGAAATAGATGTGAACTAAATTCGTAATGAGCGTAATCAACGCTTTGAGTCTCCCGTAATCAGCAGCCATTAAATGCGTTTAAATCGTAAGGCGGCCGGGGTAAGGCCGAGAACTTACCTTCGAATTCGTAATCCGCTCTTGGATCTCCTTTCAAGTACCTTCTACTTTCACGCTGGTTTGATAAGTGTTTGTCCACTCTGTAATTATATTTTTGATAAGTAATTAAGCTAATACGCGGCGAGCGCGCTGACCAACCTCATGACTGATTTAAGCATTTCAATCATTTCATCCTTGGTTTCGTGCCACATTGTGGCGCACGCGTAGATTTTCGTATCGGACTTTGGTTTTAGCGATTCCGGATTCTCGTAGAGATCTTCGTAAGACGTTGTTGGAAATGCCCCTCGGTCGTCTTCCGTATAATGATCCTATAATGTAATGGCGCCATTATTGCGACTCTGCAGATCCCGCGCCGCCAAGGAACTTAGTGCCCTAATCTTACCGAAAAATGTGTCTTTTTATGTTTTCTTCGGTTTAGCAACAACGATTGTTCGATTATGGCTCCGTTGTACAATGGAATTACGAATAACCTGTCAATTTGGTACCGTAACGTTAATTCGTAATTACGAATATCCCGCGAAAACGTCTTAATTTCTTAATCAAAGTTATCTCGCGAATAATAAACCTTGAGGTGTCAGTCAAAATTGGTGGATTATAAAACCTTTTTCACGTTCTTATCTCTTAGCGTTATTTACGAAGGCAACGAAAATTAAAAGTACCAAGCCCGTGGTTTAGTTTTAGGGTTAAGATAAAGACTGGCGTATAATTGAAAGTCCAAAGTACTTACCGGTCAATGGCTGCCCTTCTGATATTCAATGGATTCCATATATGACTGGTAACCCAGGCTTGAGCCAGGAACCACAGAATCCAAACGAAACCGTATTTATAGCCGAAAAAGTCCGTGAAAAAATCACCATCCGGACATTGCCAGTAGACGTATTTGGGGAATAACTTTGTCATGAAACAATAGTTCTCCATCCTCCAACTACAAGCGGAACTGGTCAAGAAGACGGCGATGGGCACCGAAATGCTCAAGGGCAGAGAGAAACTGAATTCTTGGATACAAATTTGACAACTGAAGACCGAAGTTAAGAAGCACAGTAGCGCGCAACCGATTTGAATCAAGAGAATGTATAGAGGGAGTAAGGCGGTCGAGTACAAGTCTTCGCCGCGAATCCCGGGTAACGAAGTTTCGCTCGTCTGCCACGTTTGAATTAAAGCGATTTTATGTTGGTGAAAAGCCTCGGCAAAGTTGGACAGTATGTCCAGTAGATCGTGGTCTGCCGTTGTTCCCAAGTAAATCAGAAATATAACGAAAATCACGATTACTTTCCAGACCGAGATAAAGGCGTAGGTGAAATATCTCGTGTTGTTTTCCTTCAAGTCGGCTCGTAACTCGGTCAAATAGCGGAAAACCTTGGCGGGGGATTCTTCGTCGATATAATTCTCCCACCAGGCGCAAGAAATCAGGATACCGACGAAGGGCAGGAGCCAAGCGCGTTCGGCGATGGCCCACAAAATACTACCACCCAATATGGTCAACACTGACGCTAAGTCAAAGGCCACCTTCAAAAGGAAATTATCGTCGCTCGATGAACGACTTAGTAGGTTCAGGCAAGCCGGAACGAGACAAAGACCGTTCAGGAACATGATCGACGAGATGGCGTCCATCTTCGGTGCCAAGACGAAGACTAGTAGACAAATACCGATGACGTGAAGAGTCTCGCCTAAAAATACCTGGGGAGGATATATCAAAGGGTTATTAAGACAATTCTTCCTCCATAAGAAAAATCATAAATCGCACCATCAAGAAGGCGTCGATTCTTGGTTTTAAACAATTTTTGAAGGAGCAAACCCAAACGCAGGTGACGAAGACGAAAAATTCGGGGACAATTAGGACGAAGAAGAGCGCCCAGTTCCAACCCATTCGTTCGTAGATTGGCGTGTCTACGATGTATCTTTTGTTCGTACCTGTACACCGCGTACGGATCCTTTAATATTTGAACGAGTACAGACCAGCCAGCTACCCGATAGTACTTACCTTCCACGCATAAGTCCATGGTTCTGTTGGATTTTGTCTGCGACGTCATCAGGGACAAAGTCAGCTTGCCCATGATGGAAGTACCCAAAGTAAAAGCGAAACAGAAAACGTAACATAAAAGTCGCATTATCTTCAAAGGGATCGTGACAAGGCGGGACTCGTCCGCTCGTTTTTGTTCTCGTTTCTTCTTTTCCTTGAAAATGTCCCATCGTGGCGTTTCCTTCGACTTCCGGTTCGTGTTTCTGCGAGTTGGAGACGAACCCCAAATAATTCCCCGTAAGTTGAGGTCGAGTGACGTTGAGTTGGTCGGATGACTTACCCATCTACACTCTGATATCCGGAAGTGGTTCTGGAAGCCGTCCGATGCGTAGTTCCATCGACGATCATGACGTTGTCATTTTGCGTCAGGATAGGGTCGCCTTCCACTTTATTGGACTCCATCTCTGGACAATGAATCGGTAGAAACGATCCTCGAAACGATTTTAATCGCGACACTCCCTAATTATCTTGTATCTATTCCGTATCCTGGTGTAATTTCCGACAATACCTGCGGTTGCTACTTTAGAAGAAATTTGCAGGCGCGCCACACCTTTGGCGGTTCGACTCGTGTTTCATTCTGAGGTGGTAAGTTTAGGATTTGTCGTGTAATAAAACGAAACCCTTATCAGTAAGGGTTGATATTTCAAAATATTCGCGACGGAATTACACATCCTGAACGGGAAAATTTTAAATAGCACGCGCGAGCACCAAACTAAGCAACGTAAGTATTTTATCTGGTTGAAACTATGACATTTATGGCTCGTATTATCGAGATAAGATACGATAACGATACGACTGACGAATTCTATACGCACTTTATTTTCATATTAACTATTAAATTAATCCCAATATTTACTTTAATAATTATCCCGGCCGCTTTAACACACTCCTAAGCTAATACGTTGTAAAATAGTAAATAATTCAGAGAGCAATCCACTCAAATACTAGAAGGAGGTTGGATTAGGTTCAGTTATCAATAATTGGGATAAAATTGGTTAGCGCCTCTAATTTGCTCTTCAACTATTAAGAGTATCACTTAACTCGTGATTAGCAGAATTCTTAAAGGTTAAAATTTAACACGGGGGTTATCTCTTGTCGCGCTTCTTCCACCGAATATTTTATCACCAAATTACAAAGAGATTAGCCATTTCTTTTCTTTTGTTTATCTCATTTTCGACGATGTACCTACTGTTCTTGACATTGCGTACAACTTATCAACGACTTGATGTAAAATCATATTGTGACATGGTACTTCTAAAGGGCACCTAAAAAACATGTCATTATTTTTGGAACCCGAACCCGAGCAATCTAAGTTCTCTATCTATACTCGATATGACTTAGAAATTACAAAATAAATACAGGCTGGTACTTTTATTTTGATGACATTTTCTTATTTATGTCGTAAATCAAATATTTTATTCAACAGAAATATGAAAAACCCAACCGGGTGACAAAGAAGAAATGTTAAACTTGTCCAGTAGTGCCTGGATTACTTTTACAGATATTAGTGTCTTTTCAAGCCACATCTAAACTCAAGTCTCCTTTTTATCCATTGAACTGCAATCATTCTTGGCCCCTTTCATTCCCGACACGGCAACCTTGTACATCATTTTCAATAACATCTGAAATAATAGCGTTCAACTTAATATCTTACTCATTTTCCACCTCAAAAATATTAATCCGAAATCGTAATGTTAATCTCTATGGAACTTAACATTACAAGGTGGATAATTTTTCACGAGTAACCCAAGGTTGATGGGAACTTTGGTTATAATCGCGTAGTTCAAACGATTGTTATTATTAGACATTTTACAAGAAAAACGGGTATAAACGCGGCGGCGTTTCTAAAAATCTTTGGTCAGAATTGTCGGCCGTCTATCAGTTAGTTACAATCATAGACTTAATATACTACGCGATTAACGTAAATAACGACTAGGGTAGGGATGGCCTCCATTTTTCAAGATGGCGGCAGCGGATTACAAAAAATATTGCTTAATGATCATCTACTAATTAAGAATAACGTCCCTGCCAAATTTCAACTTCCTAGGTAAAGCGGTTCGGTCTGGGCGTTAAATTATAAGTCACTCATAATTATATATAATTGTGGATGGAGCTAAAAAGAAAGGGTTACGTAATCCTTCCGCATTCCCAAAAAGGTCGGCGTGCTTCTATTGCGTCTGTTTCCGGTACCTCTTTTCCGCATTCTTGGGGGAAACCCTCCGTTGGTATGTAGTATCTGCACTGTTAAAGCGGCATCTTTGAAGTTGGCAGCTGGGAAACCCCGGCCACCGCGCTTGCGCCCAGACTTCAAAGCTCAAAGGTGCCGCCGCGCGTGCGCCTTCCCTTGCCGAATACCGGGGAATCCTCGTGCGTGGAGTATATATTTGGAAATAATGTTAGTTGACCGTAAAACCCTATATGAAGTTGATGATTTAGGGCTTCGCCTTAGAGACAAGTTTAACGGGAATTTTGCAAATAACAGTATTTTTTATTTTTAATAAAAATAATAAATTTTTATCGTAATGGTGGAATTCATACTATTATTATTATTATATTTGGGCGCAAGGCCCTGTTTTTGCCTGTACTAACTAAGCGTTCTTCTTATCCGTTCCACCCTGAAAAATTTAAATGCTAAAAACTCATTAAATTGTATTTGTTCGCCTTAATTATTTGACATGGATAAGTTTTTACTAGAACAATTTCGTACGTGAAAATCTAAGCTCAATTATCTCGAAACTCCGCCGCGTTTATACCCGTCTTTCTTGTAAAATTTCGAATCGTAACAAATGTTTGAACGACGCGATTAAAAGCAAATTCCTCGTATCGATTAAACTTAATTTCAAACTGCAATACACGTAATAGTTTCTAATTTTTAGTACTTTAAGGGTTTGAAAAAGTGTCGCCAAGGATTGTGTATAAATGCAGTTTTTAAGGACTGCGAAACAAAACTGGTTTTTGTATACTATGTATAAATATCTAATAAGAGCCAAGGATTACTGGAATAGGCTTTAAAATAGACCAAAAACAAACACCAACTTACTATAAACCAAAAAACATTCAGGACTAAATACAACGATAGCAAAAAGACGTAGATGGAAATGTAAGGCAACTTTGGTAAGAGTTTTTTCTTGACCACAACTGGACCGACAGCGTACAAGACTTTTAAAGGATACCAATACAGACGAAAGACGATCCTGCGTTTAAAATACAATTAAAATTAGATCTAAAAATAGGCCTAAAATCCTAAAATACCACGAAACGAAGAACAAGCCGAGTGAGACGTTGAGTCCGTGAAAAACGTATTTGACCCGGGCGTCTTTGAGTCCCTTTAATTGGGAAAGTATTTGCAAGGCGAATAACGGTATCGAGGTGACGTTGAGGACCACGGTAGCCAAGACGGAGACGTGGTGATAACGGAGACAGTAGGTGAAAAAGAAGAGGATGGTAGTGACCGCGTGATGGAACATGGCGGAAGCCGTGTCCTTCCGCCGGGCTTCCAAGAAGACGACCGATATCATGTTGTTCAAATAGTACCCGGATCCCAAGGCCACGGTCAAGAAGTACTTGTCGCCGATACGCTCGGTTAAACTCCAATCTGAAGACAGTTTTAAAGGTCAAGGAATAACGTGGCGTCACAACCCCCCCCCCCCTCGCGACAAATCAATTAATAATTGTATTTAAAAATATCTCGTTAATTTTGACATTAAACTGGTGATGAATGGTAATTGATTAACTCACCATCCCACATGGTACTAGGACATTGAAAAAATGGTTCCGATATAACGGCGTATTTAATAGAAATGAACAACAGGACCATTAGGGAAAGCGTGTACCACAAATTCTCACGTATCTGAACTTTTTTGGCTTCAGGGATATCCAGATTTTTAATCAAATCCTGCGGACGGGACAAATTTAAAATCGCAAACGAGTGAAAACAGGCGGGCGTACACAAACCTTGAAAACAACATTCTTGCAAATAAGTCCGGCGATCGTGAAGGCCAGCGTGGCCGCCATAAAACAATACATGTCCTCGGCGTATATCTGTTGTCGCCATTCTACCACCACTGGATCCTTTAGCTTACCGGCTTCTTTGAAGAAGTCAACTAAATCGTGGATAAATTCCTTGATAGTGGGTTCCGTCTCCCACTTACAACTCTTATTTAAGGACACGGACATACTCGATACCGCTCACTTATAATATGGTATATGTTATAGAATATAAGAGTAATTTAAATAGTTTTCGATATTCGTGTTAGTCACATAACCGGAAATGAAACATTATCCACCCCCCACTTGTTCTATTTTTCCGTCAACATCTGGAATTTAATGTCAATGTACAGCAGTATATTTAAGGCTCATTTTTATTCGATTAAACGTGGAATTTGTCCGAGTAATTGAATTGAAATAAATGAAATTAAATTTATTCATAAAAGTTTGTTTTTACAAACATTGTATAGGAGTGTCATTTTCGTAATTTGGGTTGTTTCTTTCCCGTGGATACTTTCCATACAAGTTTCACTATTAACTATAATATTATATAAAATCGTACGTTAGTTCTCAGTGACGTATGGTCAACGTTTAAAGGGACAGTGAACCACCAAATAAATTAACGTACAAGATGAAACAGTGACCCTAGGACCATAATCCACATTGACGTCAGATATAAGAGCTAACGTCAATGTGGATTTATGAGGGTCCCCTCTTCTAGTTTAAAATACTCGAAGATGTAATTAGTCTATACTTTGAGATTTCGCCTGACAAATGCTTCGTTATTAATTATAATTTAGGCGTAAAGATTATTTGGAGGTCGACTGTCCGATGGTAAGTTACTTACCATAAACCAAAATATGTTTAAGGCTAGCAAAAATAAGAGCAGAGCTACGCAAGAAAACTGATAACTGAGTTGTTGCGGTACTTGTAGTCTCTTTGGTATGTGTTCGGCGGCGTATATGGCCTTTAATGGGTACCAGTATAATCTGAACAAGATCCTGTCAAAAACAAATCACGCCACGTTTCAACTTCCAATAGGTTATCCCCAAGATTTCCTCTTATCAAGTCTTTCGAGTATTTATATACTCTCGAGAAAATAACAATCTTAGCCAGAAAGATCATCAAATTATAAATCAATTATCTCGAAACAATCATCGCGAGCAACGATTCGGCTGACGCATCCGCACCCCGGGGGGGTGAACTGTGATTCGGATCCGACCCTTGACCCGGCGCTCAAATCCAGCGCCAGGCGGTGAATCGGCAAACGCCTTTAACGTTTCGTATATAGTTAACCGAGCTGGGTTTAATTTACTTCTGTCTTTTAAGTTCAATAAATGATTATCTTTCTGGGGTTTAAAAGTCGAGTATTTTGGCCTCGATTGTGTCAGTTTAAGACGTTGACGTGTCTTACCAAGAAGCGGCGAAGAGATATAAAAATAAGGTGCATATCTTGGTGACTATGGGAATTTCTCGATTTTCTTGTAATCTAAAGGAGCTCAAAACCTTCATGGCTTTAAGTGGAATGTTGGTCGATTCTAACAGAATCAAAACGAGTAGACCCACTCTTTGGTATCTAAAAGAAAAAGAAAAAATATTAACAACATTGGTCTAAATTTAACTCGGTTAAGATAATCCCGAATTTAAAATGACTCATGTTCGGAGATTGACTCCTTTATCAACTGAATTTTATCAATAAACCCAAGGGCAACGTTTCTTCGTAAAATTCAACGTTAATGAAGCCATCTCCGGTCTTACCCTAAGCCCCAGGACATTCCTAGTAGAGCCAAGGTGACCGCGTGATGTACCGTGTACAAGAGAGTGTCGCTGGCCATCGATTCGATGAAATATAAGGCGTATAGTAAATGCACTTCGTAGCTGGACCATATTAGGTAATTGAGCGTGATATCCCAAGGAACTGGGGCCGAACCGCAACAATCTAATTACCATCAATTAATGAGCGATTAATTTAAAGTTAATCAGGGATGGCGTTTGAATATTTACCGTCCCAGACTATCGATGGTCTCTGGAATAGTTCGTGTTGATAGTAGACCGTGAAGAATAGGAATGGCCAGGCCGAGACGTTGTAAACCAGAGCCCATAGATTGGTTTCCAAGTCGTATTGTCTCCCCTTTGTCAGTTTGAAGTGTCTCCCGATTGGCTGCGGACGTCCCAAATTGATTAATTTCAGTTTTAACTCGTTAATAGATCATTTACACACATGGAGGATTCATACCATTTACACCCGGAGGCCGGGCTACCTGGAGGACAAATGCAGACTGGTTTTTGTCATCCATGTAGCCCGGGTGTAAAAGGTATGAATCCTCCATGTGTGTAAACCATCTATTAACACTTCAAAATACCTAATTAACGATTCGCATTTACAAACGTATATAACATGGGGCGTATATACTCAATCTTATCTTTAGTCACGTGGTCTAAGCAATTGCGCGTTAGCGAAAGGAAGGATTATTTCTCACCTCAGCCAATCTCTTATTGATGAACTTCCTGACCTCGGTCCAGAAGACGGCCCCCGCAATGACGAAGATACATTGGGCGAGTTTAATTTGCAAACTGACTCCGAGTTCGGCCGATTTCAGGGTTTCTTCGTCATCTTCCAAGATTGGTACGTGGCGGGAACGACTGTCTTTAATGAACCAGAGTGAATCTTGAAAAAATTCCCAGTAGGTAGGGATGGGCTCCCATTCCTGGCTCCTCACTTCCGGCATCTCTTTTTTTAAAACGATACCAGCCGCGCGTCTCTTTAAAATGTGACGCGAACTCTGAAGCCGATTACTGACTGACTGACGAGTCCCGATTCTCACAAATGGTTCGATTCCTTCAGGCAACGCTCGCCTAATCAGGGGATGATTTAATATCAGCCAGTTAACCGATAAGAAGTTTTTAGATAAACCTTTTTGTTAGACGCCTACTCTCAAACTGCAATACGACTGTTATTATTATCTTACGATTTTTTGGTTCTAATTTCTCCTCATTTCCCCCTACAGCGTGGGTATCTTTCAAAAATATCTCGGGGTCCAATTCGGATCGGATTTCAGATAAATTTACTGAAATAAACACAAAAGATAGTTTTGTTATTTATTGCTGTTTCCATAGTAGCCTTTTAGGAACTTGAACGACTCGAAAATATTCGTTTAAACCGCTCAAACGCTATACTATATGGTCTTGATTTTCCCACGCTTCGTTGACAATTACCGTAATCATCTCTTATTTAACAGCGAAAATTTAAGTGATATTTAGTTACGATTCGACATTTATGATTAAAGCTATAGAACTGGTAAATTCGGAACATTTCAATAAGGAAAACTATACCGCGAGGGGGGGGAGGAAGGTCCGAGATTGTCTTCCCGTTACGCTTTTGTAAACAAATATCCGAGACTCGGTCGCGTGGTCCGTCGGGGAAACCGGAAGTTAAAATATAATTACTCTTTAGGAGGACATTCGCTTCTCGTTTTTCTGGAAGAATATTTTAACATATTTTTGAAAGTCGGCGAAAATAAACTCTCTGTTCCTTCCTTTTCCGCTTGGCGTTTTGAACTTTCTCCTAAAATTTATTAGAAGTTTTGGAACGACGCCAACCAGCTCCCTCGTCGTCGTAGAAGAAACCCCGCGCTCCACCGAAAACGTTTATAAATTAAGTTCAAAAAGGAAAATCCACTTGAACTTTCAAAATAGATTGCAATGATATGTACGCTTGATTTCAAAACACCGCCGCCGAAATTTCAGATTGAAATATCGTAAACATCGTCTATATTTTCGATTTTAGTTTTTATATTCGCGCTCGCGAGATTATCTAGAAATGTCACTAGACTAAATGTACGATTAAATCTCATTTAGAAATTCGTACCTGAATTATTTGGAAGAGTTAAGCACCCGTTAGACGTCACCCACCAGGGCGGTATTCCACTTTTTACGGCAGATCACTTTGATGTAATTACAATCACCTTTTGCTATCTGATATCTCGAGTATTATCGTAGCAACCCGAGTATTAGAGAAATCTTAAGGCAACCGCGCTCTGTACTTTTACTAAAGAACCGAATTAAAGCCGATGACGTCCTCGATCGTGTTTTCGAATTCTTAAATTCTTTTCCTTCTTGTAGGGAACGAAACTTTCATCTCGACTTAAACCAACGAAAGCCGAGCTACGACGTAACGTTTTAATCCAAGTGGGTCGGCCGATCGTCAGGCGATTACACGGCACTTTTTTTTTCTACCGCGGGAGGAAAATACACCTATCTCGAACAGTCGAATATGATTATAAAGAAAGTTTTAAGCTGTGTAAAGACGCGACGTCAACTTTAGATGTATTGTTTTTAATTATGGGGGCGTATTTTTAATTACTTATGGGTGGCTTAAAAAGTACTTAACAATAGAGATCGATGATGGTACTATAACACGGAATGACTCGGGCGATTTAAGAAAGTGTGCGTCTGTATAATACTTTCGCTTTCATAACCGGAAATGTAAGGTAGTCGTTCGGGCCCCAATTACCCGTATCTGGCGGACGATTATGTATAGAGGTTAAGACGAAACCTGTTGGCAACGTGCTCGCTCGCGAATTAAGTTTAACCAGTTCATTTTTTTTTTGAACTCGCGCGATTGTAACTGTAACTGTTTGTCACGTGATTGTATACTACAAACTACACTCTACAAGAGTCATAATTACGTAACCAAGTTTATTTTTAGGAAATATTAAAGGGTTATTTCAATGTTTAAGTTAATTTTTAATAGCACCTGACGGGGGTTTTACGTTGTAACGGTAAAGGCGAGAGAGAGAGAGTTGAGCAGGCTTACCTCGAGCGCCGGCGATAGAAACTTCGTTGTTGAACCTCATTTAGTTCTATTTCCATTTGAACGGGCTAACGAGATATTAATGATAGTTCTTTATTATTACAGATGGAGATACGTCAGCCGATGGGTCTGGTGTCGTGCCAAAATTTGACAATCTAAAGTGATTCTACAGTTCTCTCTCCTCTTTCAATAGACGATTAGAGGCAAGGACGAGCTGGAATAGGCTGTGAAAACTATATACATGTACCGTACTTACAACAACAATATAAGCGCGTTTCCAACTAGACAGACTTTCGCCTCGAGTCCTCGACCTTGCGCATTAAACGGAAAACTTTCATAAGTAAATTATTTTTCAATTTTACCTCTTGCCCGGAGCTTGGGCGTACAAGCTCCCTCAATTACTCGGTAACTGTTCCCACTGTGCCATTTTGTTGACCATTAGTTAAAATAGCCTCCCTTAGGGTCGATTATTGGAAAGAAAAACGACAAGTTCGTAGAACATTTCTTTAATATATCAATAAAATCTTAAAGAATGTCTTTTTACATAAATCAAAAGAAAAACATCGTTGAAAAATGAGAAGTATCCGTTTAGTTTCAATTATTTAAAAATAATCACATGATTTGGCCTTGAGTTAATAACTTGTATTTAATCTCATCGAAAAATCGCGTCATCATCAGATTTCGTCCATTTAAAAATAACAACACTTAAAAAAAATTGACGCGGAAAAATCGCGTTTTGTAGTAAATTAATCCATTTTTCTTCACTTTCCAGTAAAATCGTTTTTTTTTTGGCCATTGTCTAAAATTGAAATTGTCGCGTTCATCCTACAAATTGCTTTGTCTACTCGGTCTTCTCGGTGTCAAAGCCGACTCGTGTTCCTCTCGGTATGTGGATCCCGCGGCACTATGACGCGAACCAGTTCCGTAGATTTGCATCCTCAACCTTCCCAATTCTTCGTCGGAACTGCCTTCGTAGCCGCTGTTATTGAAGCCAGTGTCCCCGTTGGGAGTTCCCGCGAAAAGTCGATCGGCTCGGCGGGTGGGACTAACTTGGGGCCGAGGTCGACGATGTCCTCCGTTGGCGGCGTATTCGTTCTTGGCGCCCAGCGTCTTCATGCGACTGGGATTGCCGCCAAAGACGGTGTTGCGACGCACTTCTAAAGCCTTCAAAGTGTCGTGGCGAATGCTGAGTCTTTGTAAGCCATTCAAGACTGGCGTTCCAACTGAAAAACGATTTCGAAAAGAAGTTTTAGAAAGAGAAGCCCCGTGGAAAAAATAAACCGTGGTAATATACCTTCTTTGCCCGGATTCTCATTGGCGCTGAAGCTCATGAATCGTTTCCTGAAGGCCACGTCTAACGTCCCGATCTTGTTCGTCTGGTTCTTGCGTTTCTCCAAGTTGTGGATCGTCTTTCGTTTAGCGGGACGGTGGTCATCGGAGCCTCCGCCTTTGGTGCCCCCGTAATCTCCGTCGATGCCTTTCAATCTCTGGAAGGCTTTGGCAATTTGGACGGCGTTCTTGCGGATCAAGGCTTCGTCGCTGATCTCATCAACCTTGCGGTTGAAGCAGTTCAATTCGACCGAGGCCAAGATGTGGGACAAAGTTCCGAATCTGTCAGGGAAAAAAGGCTTCCAGTTAGTACGATGTTAACTACCATTACGAGTGTCAATAACTTACCGATGGAACAACATAGCCGTGAATTGAATGATCAAAATCAATCCGAAGAAAGTGGCAAAGACTAAACCAATAGGTTCCAATTCCAAATACTCCTTGTCGATACGAATTTCGGATGTTTCCGGAATGTAGGTTATGTTGGTCTTGACACCCAAAGGCCAAATGATGTGCAACGTATCTTTGTTCAATTGCAACAAGAAAACAATCAGGATAAACAAGGCATTCGTCATGAAGAAAGCGAAGACGACTTTGTTCCTAAGTTCTTTCAATTCGGTGGCGACGCGAGCTTGATGCTCTTTATTCTGGTCCAAGGGGTACAAGTACTTTTCGATCAGTTCTTTCCAAAACTGAATCTCGGGTCCGGACAAGTACTCGACTTCGCCTCTTTTCAAATCTTTGTCTTCGATCCAATAGGGATTGATCAGGTCATCTCGTTCTTGTCTCGGCTCTAATCGTTCACTTTCCTCGGACATTGATTCCGGGTTGCTGAAATCACCCGGATCTTCCTCGCCTTCGGCCACCGACGATAAAGTTTCGCTTTTCCTGGTCGGTCCGCGTCCGCTAGAGATGCGTCTTCGACTAAATGAACCGCCGGTACCGCCTCCTTCCATGTGTCTCTCCATCGAGTTGAGTTTCTTCGTCAGAGATTCCAATTGGTCGCTGATACGAGCCAATTGGATCTTTTCGTCGTTGGGTTTGGGATAGGTGCAAAACATGCATTTGAAGAGGTTGGCCAAGGAGATGGATATACTTCCTTCCTCGTCGTCTTGGGAATTCATCATTCCCAACCAGGAGAAGGTGTCCGATCGTTTCTTTTTCTTCATCTCTTCGGCCTCTTTCTTTTCGTCCTCCATTTCTTTCTTGGTCTTTTTCGTTTGCGTTTCACGAGTACCCCACGTGACGACGTTCAAGTTAACGAGCGAGTAGATGATTTGCAACAAGTACATAGAAGGAACGCTGAGGAAATACAAGAAACCGGGAACGACGCACCAAAACTCTTGCGGATGGAGGCACGCCGCTATGAAGAAACTCGACGACAGCGCTATCAAGAAAATGGAAGACGGCGAACCGACACCATCCTCCGTTAACTGGATCGAAGTACCCACGAGTACGGCCATCATAAGTAAGGCGTATCCGGCACTCATGATTTGCGCTAGTAATATCTGCGAGTTAAACAATAAATTTATAGCCCCGAGTACCGCTAGGTGACGAGAATCTATTAATGATTACCTGGATATTGTTATTGGCCACGAAGCAAATGAACATGAAGAACAAAATGGGGAAAATGTTGTATGTGAAGGAATACCAGTTGGAGATCTTAAAGGCGGCGACCATAGCACCCACCAACATAAGGAAAATGGTTCCGGGACCCAAGACGGTACCGATCATCAACATAGCTTGGTAGATAATATACGGCACTGAGATGTTATCGTTGACGGCGACGGTTCTCTTGTAATCGCAAAGCAAATCCATAATGTTGGCCATGGTAGACGGACCCCATCTACGACGTTGAGTGTAAAATTCGCCAAAACCTTCGGGGCAGTGAGTGTAGGCGTCCGAAGCGGCGCTGTACTCTACTCGATAACCTCTCTGGAGCAGCAAGGTACAAAGCCAACGATCTTCACCCTGATCGTACTGGACGTAATGGAGCGGTTCGTCGGACTTGGTCGTGTATCGTCTCATGACATTGTCGTCCATCAAACCCTTCGCTCTGAAAAGCGAGAAACATCCGGGGGAACAAAGGACGCAGCCGATCATGTGTTCGGTGGCTTTTTGCAGCCAATGGCCAATAGCGTACTCGAACATTTGGTACCACACCATGGGTCCCGTACCGACTGGATGGATACGACCGCAAGCGGCGCCCAAGTTACGGTTTTTCTTCATCAAATCGACCAGAAGTTGGACGGCTTGAGGTCGGAAATTGATATCTCCGTCCAAGGTTAAGATGTAAGTATTTTCGGCCATGACCGCCTTGCGGTTGACGTCAATGGGCAGTTCCATGAGACGATGTCCCAATAAGTAGTACATGTACATCACCTAAAGTAAATCGTGGTTATTTTAATTGTTACGATAATACTTCTTTGGTTGAAGTTGAACAGGGACGACGTACTTGACTCCATCGTTTCCTGTGCCTAATTTTGCCTTTGTCTTTCAAATGAGAGATGAGTTTATTTCCTCCGGGTAAAGTCCATACTAATCGACCTCCGTACGGTGTCGGAAGTTTCTTTGGTGGTCTGAGACGAACGTTACATTCGTGAACGTTGCTAGCCGCTGTGTCAATGACGCGAACCATCAACTTTACGAAACGATTCACAACCATTTCTTCGTCATCGTCGTCACTCAGTTCAAAAGCGTCGTCGAAAAATACGTGAACTATTAAAATAAATTACAAATTATTAGAATCTGGTATTCATTACTGGAATTAGGTATTCATTACTGGAATTAAAGAGAGTAGGAAAAAGTACCTTCGAACTCGTAATAATCTGGGTCAACAATCCGCAAGTACTTTTGGGCGTTTCTTCTGGCCGCTTGATCTTCGTCCATTCTCATAATAGATTTTAACATTTGTATCATTTCCTCTGACGTTTCGTGCCACATTGTGGCGCAAGCGTAAATTCGAGTAATGTGGTCCGAGGAGCGGTTAATGGGTACCCCGCCGTTGGTCGTCGCCGTTGTTCCGCTCTTGACACCCTTGACCTCTTTAGTTGCTCCACCGGCTTGCGATCCTGATGTTTCCGTGTGCAAAGAGATGGTTTCGTAGTATTGGGATATGTCGTTGTCATCCGGGACTTCCAAGTCTATTTCTTCGCTTTTAATCTCGCCTTCGTCGTCTCGTCTGCGATTCAAGGCAAGCGATTGGTCGATCAAAGCGCCAACGTACATTGGATTGACGAATAATCTGCAAAAGGAAGATGGCATTCGTCAAAATTGACTTTCAACTCGGGAAAAGCGGGGAAAATTACTTTTCGGTGGAAGCCAATCTCTCAGCCTTTGGAGTCCAGATGTGAACGGCAACCCAGGTTTGCGCCAGTAACCAAAGAATCCATATCCAAGCGTGTTCTCGCGTCACAAACTCCTGGAAGAAATCGCCGTCGGGACAAGTCCAGAAGAGATATCGGGGCAAGTACTGTTGGAAAAAGCAGGAGTCTTCCGTACGGACACCGCAAGCGGCGATCAGCAGAGAAATGGTGACGGGAATTGTTAGAGAGACTGGAAACGCGAAACTGAAACCCTAAAAGAGGATGGACGTTATTTAGAATCGTCCCCGATGTACTGTCAGCCGCCATCAACTACAAATACGTACTTGAATACAAATCTTGCAAGAAAATTTGGCAAAAACGTAGCAAATAAGCGAAGCCGAAATTTGAATCAACGCCACGTAGATCGGGGCCATGTTGTCCGAAGGTACTTGTTCTTTTTCTAAGGGTCCGACCGTGACTAAATCGGGAAGATTCTGGCTACTTAACGATTGACGGATCTCTTCCACTATGATGGGGTGACTTTTGAAAGCGGCGCTGAAGCTCTTAAACAAATTTCCAATATCGTCCATCGTCATGTACAAGAAGCCGAGCATGGTACAGAAGATGAGCAACATTTTCCAAAGAGACATGAAGATGAACGTAAAGTATCGACTCTTTCTCAAATCTTCCTTCATTTCGGATAACTTTCGGATGCAAGCCAAGGGCGAACGACGGTCGATGTAATTTTCCCACCATCCCAGGGAAACCAAGAAGACGCTGAGCGGGATGGCCCAAGAACGGTCGCGCCATTCGATTAGGGGCCAAATGACGAAACCGGTGACTTGCGCCAACAACGACAGGATATCTAAGATGACCTTTCCCGGCCTTTTGTCTTCCCCGGAGTAACGCGAAAGCAAAGATAGGAAAGCCGGCAAGGTACAAAGACAATTAGTCAGCATGGCCGCTTTGACGACATCCAAATCGGGAAGTACCACGAAGGTTAACAAGACTAGACCGATGGTGTGAAGCGTTTCCATCAAAAAGACCTATCCAATTTTACCGGTTAGTACGTTGGGCCACCCTTGACGTCGATGACGACGAAAAATAGACTTACCATGAAAAAGGTGCTTCCTCTGGGTTTGGTGTGCGACTTGAAGACGCATATCCTCGTACTCCTGAACAGGACAAAGAGTTCGGGAACAACCAGAATAAAGAATAGGCACCATATCCAAGCGATTCTTTCCGTTTCCGGAATGTGCGCCTCGAATTCTTTGCCTCTACCCAATCCTTTGTTGCATACTTGTAAGGTTTTGGCGCCGCGACTGTTGGAGGTGATGAGCAGGAGGGTTCCTTTTGACAAAACGGAGGTGACCAGCACTACCACGAATGTGAAAAAATAGACGAAGATCTTGAAGATCTTTAGGATGACTTCTATGGCTTTGGACGTCTGCGTTTCGTCCTCGTCTTCATCGGGGGTGACGATAAAGACGTCCCATCCTTTCATCTCCGTCCGGCTAAATTGCAAAGATTCAATTCCGCTTAACATGGTTGGACCCATTTTGTTTGTTAATTTGGTTCGCGACATGACAATATGCCATGCCAGTCGAAACTAACACGATTAAACTCCAAAACCTTGTACATGTCCATTTTTTATAACCCCGGTAAGAAACACGTGACGGGGGGGGGGGGTTGAAGGCTTAGAAACTGACCTTTGATAGGTGTTTTCGGTGAGTGGTGCCCTCTCATCCTCGTCAAATGATTCGTCATCCTCGGATTGAATCGAGGAGGGTCTCCTATTTTGAGATAACTGGTAATGCGATTGCGTGGGCGGCATTCTCGCCGCAATAAATTAAAAAAGCTCTTGTTTTCTATCCGGGTCACGACTGTCCGACGTTCATTTCCTACGGAAATTAAAAAAAAAACCAAATTCAAATTAATCGATATGTAAGCCTTAGGTAAATTTAAATTATCGAACTTAATAAATAGGTCAAACGATTTGGCCCGGACGGTAGGCGTAACTTGGCCCCCCGCGAAATTTTACCTTTGGCGGGATAGGGGTCAACTCAAAGGTAAACCTAATCGTGAAAATATGTATTTTCTTAAAAAGATAACAATAGAATTAAAAGTGTGTTTTAAAATCGGGTGGTCTACTTTTTTAAAAAGTAAAGTGAAAGCTGGTAGGGTGCCTACGCCTTTTGTCCGTCATGCTTTGAGACCTTGCTGGCGCGCCCGCTTTCGTGTCTCGGGCGGCGAAAATGCGTACCAAATATCTATACTACCTGTACTTAGGACCGGTTTCTTAGGGCACTACACCCTTTTAATCAGGGCCTTTTAAGAATAAAACACTAAAAACTTGTATTCTTGCCAATGTATCAATGTCTAGCCCGCCGCTTTCCTTTTTAATTCCTTTTTCTTTCTTTTCTCTCCCAAGGAAAGAGATCAATTCGGGACTAATTTATTTAGAATTTTAGTTTTAAACTCTACCATATCGAATCAATTAACGGTTATATTGTTCGACTTACAACGTCGTACAAAGTCACGGGAACTGTACCCTCGACTGTACCTTCACCGAGGGGGTAACCAATTGTTTTGGGAAATCAATAAAGCCCGAAATCATTTTGCCCAAGTGGTCTCCTCCCGCTCTACGTCCCAAACTACCCAAATTTGGTCCTACTTAATTACTTTAGAAATTAAATGACGATTTAGGGATTGATTACCCACCTTTAGACGTTTAGTATCTCGAAGAATTCGCGTTGAAAATAATATTTTAATAGCATTATTGTAATTGTTTAATAAGACTCGCGCAGTCAGCGTCGCCAGTCAATTACGACGTTATAGGGTGTTTTAAATTTAGAGCAAGATCGAGAAACGTTTGAATAATTGAGGTCGCAATTATGATGTAAATCAACTAAAATTACGTAACTATTTGGTTTAAAACTGAGCGGCGGCGGCGACATATTTCTCTCTTTTGACTACAAAATAGTAAGAAATCATTTTTAGGAAAAAACAAAAGAATATCTAGCCATGACACTAAACGTAATTTCCGCCGTAGAACGTAATGTTAAGCTGCCATTTCTAGGCGAGAACCGTATATTTCCCCTTAACTATGATACAGTATTTTTCCGCTAAATCCGGAAGTAGCCCCTTTTCCACCATTAAGAAGAATCCTGGCTACACTACAACGATTTCGGTGAACAACTCGAGTTTGCCCCGATTTGAACCCATAAGCTTCCACCACAGGAAGATTTCCTTTTAAAGGAAGGATGAAATATCACTCCCCCTCTCTTCGGTATTTCAATAGAGAGACTAGAGGCCTCTGTCGCTTCACCATCCCTTTGATATTAAAGCCGCATTCGTTGATTTAGAAATTAGTTTTGTTATTCAAATATTACATTTTTTGAAGGTAGAGGTTTATTTTCCCCGGTGCCTTTTGAGGGTCGGAGATTTTGAAATGTCAAGTCTGAATTCAAGGCCCCTGAACTCGACCCCATAATTCGAGAAAAAGGTTACTTGTTGTTGATTTATTTAAAATAAAAGATTGTCGTGAAATTCGTTTTCTTAAAGTTGTAAAATATGCCTAGAATAATTATTTTAAATATCGGGAATTTCCAAAGCTAAAGCTTAGTGGACGGTTATAGTCTAAAACGTTTTAATCGTGTTTCGAGGCCAAACCCAAAGACTCGAAATCAAAGCTCTGGTTTCTAAAAAAAAATACAAAACATTCCAAGTATCCTGTTAGGTCTGGTCGACCTTGCTCGCCGCGTTCTCATTCGCCCGCGGCCAAAAATAATTCAGTTTGGGACGATTTTTTTCTTACCTCCTCTTTGATATCATATCAAACACTAAAATCTAAACCCCCCCCCCTCCTCCCCGGTTTCGTTAAAGTTTCTGGCAGCGTAACTTGTCAAAATCGGTGATTAAATAAGCATAATCGACCCGAGAAGTAAACCAAATCTTTAGTAGAATAATCCAAATTTCAATCTTGGTATAAGTTTGGCGAAAGTTTAAAGTTAAACGAAACTTGTTGAGATTTAGAAACCAATTTGTTATACCCTTTATTTGGTCCCCCCCCCTGGATGTGGGGCGACACGTGTGGCGCTGATTTTAGAATGTAGATACCCCAAATGATCCCCCTTTTAAGATAAGTGACGTTGACCCCGAGGAGCGCTGACTCTCAGAGGTCAAATTCATCTTTAAAAGATGAATAACGAGCTTCTGATTGGACGTAATGTCCTTGTCACTCAAACATACTGCACCAGAGAGAGAGAAAGAGAAAAAACCCAAAAACGAAGTAAAAAGGGCCATTCACTCCTTTCCATTTGAAAAGAAAGTTTTTTTTCTTGGAATTGGTTCTCTTAGCTCTTTTGTCAATGTAGTAGGTACTTGACCAAAAATGTTCCGCTCTCTTATCAGGTGTTTACCAAGTGAGAACATTTGCCCTTTCCTTCTTCCATTATTAGCGAAGGTCACGGGGGACCTAGGGCGATTATATTTATGTGGTCCCTGACTGAATGAGCAACTTAAAAAAAGAAAATCCGCCCCAAAACTGGGTTGGGTAGGTTTTCAGCGTGAAGTTTCTGGAAAATCCAAGCCCCTCAAAGACTATATTGAAAGAAAGGAACCACGGACGGTATTTTCGAAAAGAAGGCTCGGGATAAAGAATTTTTACGTTGGTCATGCTTTGATAGTTATTCGCCTGGTTTATCCTTTGAAAAAAAAAATGTGGTCGTACCGTTACGCCACGTTCTGCCCTGACGATTATTATAACGGTTTCGAAACTCGAGCTTTGAGAAGATCATGTTTAAAGTTAACTGGGGCCGGAAAAATACCTAGAGCGAATCTCCCTCGGCCAAAATGTTGTCTTTTCTTTTCTTAGGCACGAAGACTTTAGTCTAATTAAGCGCGAAATACGTTAGTTCGGACGCCATTGCATCCGAGTCTTCCGCAGCTCTTTCTTAATAAAGGCTTGGAAAACGTGGGAAAGGCGCGAAACTGACGTCACGCGAAATTAGATTATAGGTGTGAAAACAGGATGACTCTCTTATCCCCATCATTTCGTTACGAGCCCCGAACAAAGAACAAATTGATTAGGATGACCGCTAAACTGATTTTCTGGGCAACGACCATAACCATAAGTTTATGCTTCTTACAAGTGTGACCCTTCCTATATTAACTAATACGCGGCACGTAGTTTCGCAGTCCGCCTCTATATTTAGTCTTTAGTAAGCCTTTGGCGCCAGAATCTAGGACCCGAGTCAGCTTTATCGAACATACTTATGTCATAATTCAATACCCTGTCCACTAATTTTAATTTTTAATTTATTTCTGGCTTCTTAATTATAATTATGATAGCAATTTTAAAACGAACGAAGTCGGTGGTTTTTGTCTTTCAGGCTACGGTGGTAATAAGTCGCTCCACTTATTTATTGTAATCAAAAGAAAACCGGTATGATTAATAAAAGAAATTTGGTTTCTGCCCAGTAAGGCGTGAAGTCGGTTGACCCTACACGCTACGTCTTTCCCAGTATCTTCGCTAGGCTCCGCTTTAGTGACGAGTTAGACGGTTATACTCTTTGTACGTTTGTACGTCACAATTCCACGATATTAAGTCTTATAAAACTATAATGTTCGAAATTTGAAATCAGGTTTAAGTTGACCTCCTTTTTAGGTTGGCTGCTTAGAAAACGGCTCTAGCTAAGATCGCCAGCTAGGTCTTTGGGTTTCCAGTATAATCGCTATTCAGGCGTACAAACTACTTTGTTGTGATATATTTTTCAAAAGAAGGGGGGAGGGGGCGATGGATTTTTTCCATTCATCAAAAGATATTTTGATGATGATGTCTATGATTTTTAAGGAAAGTTTTCCCTTCGAACTAAATATAGATTTGGGGCACCCGGGCTAAAGTTGCTTTCGAGAATTTTCAAAAGTTTGAAGGGCGCCTTACTTATCTGTTTAAATTCTTTGACAATATTTTTGTCGATTTGTTAAAAAGGGAAATCGCATCTAAGCGGGTTTTTGAGTAGGAGGTCTAAAACTTTCGGACAACCAACACTCCTATAAAATTGATCTACCCACTAAAGTTTTTCAACCTTTCTTTTTAAATTTTTAAGACGTTGGTTTATGGAAAAAGGGGTTTTTCAACTTTTTCTAAGCCTAAATGGCGGAATAATCTTTGTTTTCAACGAGGGGAAAATCACTAATCATTCGAGTGTGGGTTTGATTTAAGTAATTTCTCGTAATGTCGTAGTGATTCGCCCCTCGATTAATTTCCTCCCGAATTATTAACGCGTGGTTTCTTGAACCCATTTTAAAGCTTCTACCTTCGCGATTCGTTATCTTAAATAAGTGAAAGCTTATTTGTAAAATAAGGTTTTAAAACTTTCAATCTTAAAATAATTTTAAAAATAATTCCATCACCAAATACTTGAAATGTTAACTTACGTCTGTTATCCTAATTGCGGAGTGAAACCCGCTTCAATTTGTTCGAGGAATTTTCTTGATGAAACAATTTAGGGAAAGCGCGTAATCCCGATGATTTGATTTAAGTCCGTGAAAGCGGCGAATGTTACCGTTATGATAGCGTTTAATAAATCCCGAAGCGTTAGCGTTTTAGGGAAATGGAAGATACCACCAATCTTGTAGAAAAGAAGAGACCATAAAACAGGTGACTTAGGCCTAAAAGTACGCCAAAAAGGAGTGCACTGCACACGTAGCTCGTGTCCTCGATTTCTCTACTGTAACATAACATGGACTGACTGTAGTGCCGTTGCCCAAAAAGAATTTTCCCCAAAATGTTTTTCCACCATCCAGGAAAGTTTCGGGGGAGGGAAGGCAACGCGTTGGCAGGTAGAACGGAACAGGGGCTCGGGGTTTTTTAAATTTTACCCCTCTATCTCTAGAGCTTACTTCCCAAATCTTACTTCTCAAGGAGAGTCAGTTATCTCTTTGGTACGCTTCAGCTGGGATACCTGCGAAACGGGCTGCCTTCATACCTGAGTCACCCACCGATAGATATCAACCAGAAAAACTCGTTTTGAGGTCTTAGCGGCTTTTTGTTAGTGTACAGTGTCGTGAAAAGCTCGCAAAGGATAGTTTCGTGACACGTTCATTTCTTTGATACTCTTTCGCCGGAATTTAGGAACAGTGTTGTTCTTGGTAGTACAAATGTACTTTTTTAGTACATTTTCAAATTTCGAGTACGAAAAATACATTTTGTATTTTTGGTAGGTTATTTAGTACTTTTTGGAATTTCTAGAATGGGAAGTAATTTTTAATTTTTTTGGGGGACGATTTTGCACTTTTTTGAATAACGACGAGGAAATTAATATCTTAGTATTTAAAAAAGTTGATTCTTTTTTTGGACGAACTTAATCTGGCGGACACCTTGTTTTATTTTTCAACTCACTTCCTTTTTTTAAAAAAAATAAGTCTCTACGCATGGCAAAAAAGCCAAAAGGAAAAATGAGCCAATCACTCATCGTTCTTTTGTACCCTTTGAACCCTTTCCCTGGAATTTTTTTTTTCCAGAGTGGCGCTAAACTTGAGTGGGGGTCCGGGGGAAACGACTAAACGTGTTACTGCTATCGGAGTAGAGAGGTTAAGCATTCCTTAAAGTGTTAGAGTCACCAAAAATCGCTATTTTTAAAACTAAAAGGTTTTATTCCCATCTGAAAGATCAAATCTTTCTTATTCAGAATATCTATTTATATAATGCATTATAATTTTTCAAATATTATTAAAACCAGGGCTTTCGGAACCTACTCGCAGAATTTTTTCAAACTATTTTGACAGTTGAATACTCCATATACCCCTGTTGACGTCACGATTCGAGCGCGCGTGAGCCAGCGGCACGCGCGACTCCGCAAGTCCTATTTTTTTAATTGATTGGTGGCGCTTTCAAAGTGACCGAATTTGACGCGCGCGCGATGTTTAAAAACTAGGCTTAGCTCTCGTAATGAAATCTGTCTCGCGCTGGTCAACCTCTTATGACGTCACCAGGGGTATATTTATAATTCCGTTTAAATGAGGTATGTGAAATATCAATTTTCTTTTTCATATTACAAAATGAATCAATTTCTATAAGACTTTTTACCTTGGATCTACTGTTATTATAACCCAATTGATGTTTTAAAACGAAAATTAGCCACTTTTCAAAAAACGTGGCACTAACACTTTAACGCTTGAGACTCTTGATGTTCCCGTGGTTTATTTAGTTTTAATTACTTGGTTTTAATTAATATGGATCGATAAAACAATTAGAATAAAATAAATAGTATTCCATAAATTAATATAAAAAATAATCTTATAATTATATTTAAGATATTTTGTATCTTAGATGGCGCGCTAAGCGTTTCGGAGGGGGGTGAAAGTTAAAAGTACGTTTTCCCCCCTTTTTTCTGGAAAAGTACGTTTTAGAGTTGAGAAAAGTACATTCCCAAAATTGCTAAGAACAACACTGTTTAGGAAGTATATCTAATTATTTTCACCGGAAGTTAGGCCTAATTAGCTTTTAAGAGCGGACGAGAGATTCCCTTAATATATTTAAAGAAAAAAATTCAACTTTTCCCATTGAAACTCCCATAAAACACGAAAAACAATTCAAAACACATACAATTTAATTTATTTAATGTATTTATGTTTGTGTAGGCTTGAAAAAGTAACTTTTTTATCGTTTAAAACGCTTGTCATCGTTTTCCGCGGTTCAAAATTAGCGCGCCAATTATTTAGTTCGTAATACCAACGCGAGGTGGCCATAGTCACTGGGCAAAAATGATTTGGTTCGTGAGTGTCTGGCAGCACCGCTGCTAAACAATGGCGCCTTCGTAACGTTTTCTCGGTTGTCGTTGCGGGGACAAGGTTTAAAATTTGGAATTTAAATTGATTTGATGATAGTATTTCGGATTTATTTTAGTTAGTTTCTGTTCGCGACGTATCTATGCACGCCTTAGCAGTTTTATAAACCGTTTAAAGGATCTTTTACCGTTTAAGATTCGAATAGAAAGCTAGTGTTGCCCACAATTTGCAAAATGATCATTCAAGAACCAGTGCAGGTGAGTTGGCTTCCAACAAAAATACCCTACATTGCATTAGCCTAAGGTGGATGCCTAAGCCTCGGTCATTGGCATCTCCCTTCTTTTCAAAATTTCGTTTATCAATCGTAAAATCTGCGATATTTATCTTTAATTTTGTCATTTAATTTAGATGATAGATTAAATTTTTATGAACTTTTAAATGTTAGGCTTATAAATAACCCTTTAAATTAAATAATGAAAGATATTGCCTTAGGCCTATAAAATTTTCGGATTCCTTTGTATTTTTTTAATGATTTAAATTATTTACATTTAATTTAATTTAATTTAAAAGTAAAGTTACTTAAAATTTACGAGTAGATATTCTTATTATTTAGCGTATATAGTTTCCCAATAGGGAAATATTTCAGAATAGCTCCTGGTCTCTTTGGTTTTTAAGATTATTTTATGTAAAATGGGATGAAAATAATTATGGCCCTAATATTTTTCGGCGCAAATAATTATTTAAAAAGTTACAAGAGTTTAAAAGTAACTTTGGCTTATGAGAATGCTTAGAGCTCCATGTTGTCTGCTACTAGTGTGCCAACTTCAATTTATAGACAACTTAAGCCCCCTGCAGACAATTCATAAACAGCTTAAGCCCCCTGCAGACAATTCATAAACAGCTTAAGCCCCCTGCAGACAATTCATAAACAGCTTAAGCCCCCTGCAGACAATTCATAAACAGCTTAAGCCCCCTGCAGACAATTCATAAACAGCTTAAGCCCCCTGCAGACAATTCATAAACAACTTAAGCCCCCTGCAGACAATTCATAAACAACTTAAGCCCCCTGCAGACAATTCATAAACAACTTAAGCCCCCTGCAGACAATTCATAAACAACTTAAGCCCCCTGCAGACAATTCATAAACAACTTAAGCCCCCTGCAGACGGAAAATAGCTTATCACTCGGTTAGGGTGGGTTAGGTTGGGTTTGGTTAAGTTATTTTCATCCTGGCTCCTGTACGTGTTTGGTCCTTCTCTACTTATTATTGCTTTTGTAGCGGACGGTATGCATCTTAAGCCTTTGTGTAAGCGAAAGTATTAAACACTCATAACTTTTCAAATAATTATTTGCACCGAAACATTTTTGCACCATATTTTTCTTTTCATACAATTTTACATAAAACAAACATAAAAACAAAATAGACCTGCTACCAGAAGCTATTCTGTAAAGTCTCCTAGTTACAATGTATGGGCGTCATATTTAATAAAAAAAATGTTTTATGAAATTTACATTACCATTAATCTTGACCATCACAGGCAGCTATTAGACACGCTCTGGATCATTATGCATTTGCAGACGCTATCTTTCTAGCAGAAAGACTCTATGCTGAAGGTATAAATTGAACTTTGACCCTTAGTTAAACCCCTTCTATATATATACGCAACCCATCTTCCGATGTAGTCACAACAGATGAGTCTCTTTACCTATTGGCCACTTGTTACTATCAAGCTGGTGAAGTTTTCTCCGCCTATTCACTTTTACAAACAAAAGGGTGTAAATCGTCCAAGTGTAGATATTTATTAGCAAAATGCTGTATCGACTTGAAAAAGTAATTAGCCCCGAATCTGAATACCCAGCCTTGATAAAAAGAATTGATTCTTACCAATTTTGTGTTAAATTTGAAAGATATTCGGAAGCGGAGTTGGCCTTAACAGGCTGCATAATTGGGAAAACAAAATCCACGGATGAAATAGCCAGTGATTTTGGTGATTCAGGACCCTTTGCGCTTCAACTTCTGGGCTATATTTGTTCAAAAGTTGAGAAATTATCCAGAGCAGGAGACGCTTATAAGTCAGCCCAGTTTTTAGACATTTTTTGGGGGTGGGAGGTTAAACTCGAGGCTTATTCGGAATTAATCGTTGCAGGAAAAGCCTAAAACTGAATCCATTTTTATGGACTTCTTACGAATCTCTTATCAATATCGGAGAACGTCCCGATCCGACTAAAATATTTTCGGTGGCCAATCTTGACAGTTTCTCGAGCTGTCAAGGATCAAATCCTTTGATAAACCTCTACAACAAAACGGAACTTTTAGGCGGTGGTACCAATAACTATACGCAAACGAAAGAGGTATCAACAACTGAACATTCATTAGGCTTGGCCATTGAAAATAATTGGTTGGGGGGTTTTCTATCAGGATTCTAGTCAATCGTGCAACAAAGCCTTTTGTAACTTCCCCGTGTCTATCAATACCCCGATCGCCCTCTTGCGATCGACCTCTCAATCTTCCATCGACGCTTCCGCTTCCATCGAGGTTTGGACTCCCGAGAATGACCATTGGCACCCCATTCAGGCCTCCAACAATCCTAACAACGCCCCCGCGGCGCCGCCCGTCGTCTCTACGCGCACGACTAAATCAAAACCTACCAGTCGGGTGACGGCCCGATGTCTCTTCAATTCTAGTTCTAGCACAACAGGTTCCTCCATGTCCCCCAGGTACTTAGAACCATTAAGGAGTTACTAGTTAACGCCGCGATACTAATTATAAATGAAGTCTTTCACCTTGCAGTTTCGGCGTCTTACCTTTGGTGGAGTCGCCTAGTAACAATCAGAGCAACAATGTCTCGGCGCCTCCCGACGGAACGGAGAATTACATTATGCCCGTGACGCCCTCGTCTCCCGCGCTTATTACCACTCAATCCAACGAGGCGCGCGCCCCCACAAAGCGAGAGAAGATTACGGGTCTGCGTCGAGGCCAATCAATCAATCCTCCCAAATTTCAAATTTTTAGTCAGTCCAGTAACAATAGTAGTAATAACGTCACGCAGGCAACTTCCCAACAAACCAGGTTCGTTTCCTTCGAGGGTGGGCGGGCGCGAGAGACAGAGAGAGAGAACGAGTGTTCGTTGTCGCTAATGAGGGGAGATGTTTTACTTTTAGTACGACGGTGGGAGCGGGTGGTCTTAGCAACGTGCGTCGTAGCTCTCGTCTATTTAGCAGCTCGAATTCGGTTAAAGAGAACAACAAGAGCTCAAAAACGGGTCGTTTCGCCACCTCCAAAGCTACCTCCAAAAAGAGCAAAGCATCTCGAGCCGTCAAAAGTTGTTCCTCCAAAGAAACCGAATTGAACGAACTGAACAAATCGGATTCCGCCGAGAGTAAACCCGTCATTACCGGCGCCCTTTCTGTCTGTCAAGCCGCCTTGTCCATGCAGAAGAACTCGGCCGGTAAGATACCACCGACCCTTTAGATTACTTCGGGTAGCCAAAAGTCGCGTTTGTTATATATTGTCTTTTCAGAGGGTTTAATGAAACTGTTGCAAGAATTGGGGAAAGCGCGAGTATTTTTTGGTCAGTATCAATGCGCCAAAGCCATGGAGGTCTTGAACGCTCTTCCTCAAAATCACCTTCACACTGGATGGGTCTTGGTGCTCTTGGCCAAAGCTCACTTCGAATTGGCCGAATACGAACAAGCCGTGACGTTATTTCAAGAAGTACGACGTTTGGAACCTCATCGCTTGCAGGGAATGGAATATTACAGCACCGCCTTATGGCATTTGCAACAGGAAGTCGCCCTCTCCGCCTTGGCCATGGAACTTAAAGATATCGCCAAAGAAGCCCCTCAGGTAATCAAATCGATTCAGAGACTGGACAGGAGGGGGAGTTTAACGATCTCTTTGTAGACTTGGTGCGTTCTCGGCAATTGCTTCAGCTTACAAAAGGAGCACGAAACTGCCATTAAATTTTTGGAGAGAGCCGTTCAAGTGGACCCTGATTTTGCCTACGCGTACACGCTCTTAGGACACGAACACGTCATCACGGAAGAGATGGATCGCGCCATGTGCAACTTTAGAAACGCCATCAAAATTGATTCCAGACATTACAACGCCTGGTAATATATATACTTGCTTCTTAATTACTTAGAATTAACGAGGCGGCGTTTCTTTTGAAGGTACGGTGTCGGCATGATTTACTATAAACAAGAAAAGTTTTGTCTGGCGGAAGTTCACTTTAAGCGAGCTCTAACTATTCACCCTCAAAGCTCGGTGCTAATGTGCCACGTCGGAGTCGTCTTACACGCTTTAAAGAAGACTGAAGCCTCGTTAGCCATGCTAAATAAAGCCATTGCCATGGACCCCAAGAACCCCTTATGTAAATTTCATCGCGCTTCCATTTTCTTCACCTTGGACAAACATCAGGAAGCTCTGAAAGAACTCGAAGAACTGAAAGAAATTGTCCCCAAAGAGTCACTCGTCTTTTTCCTTATTGGCAAGGTAATTAATCGCCTCCCTTTCTTTGTCCTCACCCCTCGGTTCCTTAGGTTACTTAATTCGTTGTTTCGGCGGCCGCTTAGGTCCACAAGAAACTGGGCAACACTCATCTGGCTCTGACTAACTTTTCTTGGGCCATGGATTTGGATCCTAAAGGCGCCAACAATCAAATAAAGGAAGCCATTGATAAGAGGTATACTAATGACGACGAAGAAGTCCTATCAACATCCCACGAACCGAGTAAGTAATCTACTTA
Source organism: Phalangium opilio (assembly GCF_054372755.1). Classification (NCBI taxonomy): domain Eukaryota; kingdom Metazoa; phylum Arthropoda; class Arachnida; order Opiliones; family Phalangiidae; genus Phalangium; species Phalangium opilio. The sequence continues at coordinate 478,942 of NW_028324147.1, read as the reverse complement.
GTCAATTAGCCTACAAAACTTTGTTAATTAACACGGTGGCTTCGTTAAATCATCAGCTGTCATGGATGATACGGCTTCGTGTAGTTTGGGTAGCGCTAACGCTGATCACGATTCGTCACGAGATAGTTCCGTTATGGAATCAGTCTCGGACGATATTAGACTTCAACAAATGGAAAGTGACGATAGTTTTTAAATTAAAATTCTTATCAGATTAACAATCGGTACCCCCCCCCCCCCCCCAAGTTTAAATCAATTAATTTCCCGTTAAACAAAACAAGAAAGTTAACGAATGCGTTTATTTTATTTTTATTTCAATTATGGAAAGTATGAACAATTAATTTATAAACCTCTCGCGTTAATTAATTGATTGATTCCCCCCTCCCTCCCTCCCCCCATTTAATTTCTCGGAGCAAAATTTAAAGGAAACGTTCGTCTTTGAAGAAGACGCGCGCGAATATATCTGGTGTTTCATAATATTATAGAACACTCAAAAATCGTAAAAACAAAAATATACTAACTGTGGTTTAAACAAAAAAAGAAAAAATGTATAGAAAAACTATTTCTTCTTCCCCTTTTTGGGATTGTCAGATCCTTTCTTAGGACGTTTTTTATTTTGTAAAGTTTTTTTTTCGTTCTGGGGGTGTGTGATATTTTGTATCCTGCGACGCGGGATCCAGGGTACATTGTATTTATCATCCTTTCCCCCCCCTCGTTGCCCCCGTTTTCAGTCTGTTGGATGTCTAAAGTTTTTATAGTTTTAAATATTTATATGAACTTCCACTCGCTAAATACGAACGTTTTTCATTGAAAGGAAAATAATTGGCCCTTTCGCCTCCTTCGCCCCCCTTATCCCTTTGTCAAATTATGCCTATCCAAATTTAGCGCCCTTGTATTTGAGAAACAAATTTTGCCCAACCAAGGCTTAACAAAAATCGGATGACTTTAATAATATATGTAAAAATACACGCAAAATTCGGGCCCTTTCTCTGAAAAAACTGAAATAAAAAGAACCCCAAAATCATTTCTGATCTTAGTTTAATATAAATTTATCGCGCCTTTTTAATTTCCATTTGTATTATGCAATAATAAAAACTGTAAATGTTCCAAAAAACACACGTGTCTTTGTCATTTAAAAAACCGCCGCCTCATTGCCGCGCGCGCGTGATCGGGTGGGCCGTGATTTCCCGGAATATTACTGGGCTGGAAATAAGCGTAATTAAAATGAGATCATCCAACTCCCGGGGAATATTTACAGGGTTGCCATATTGGGCTGGAAAGCCGCCAATTGGGCTTCTTCTCAAAAATATTGGCTTGAAATAAAATGGTTGGCTGTTGGCTGGAAATTGGGCTTGTCGGGGTTTTTTTTTTGGCTTTCTGTACTTAAAATACCGCCAATAGGGGAAGATCATTAGAATGCCCAAAAAACTGACAAATGGTGCTGTCAAACCTTTTGAGCGGCTTACAATTCATGATTAAATAAAATGATTTCATTTTGTTTTGCGTTTTAAAAATGGTGTCAGTATAGAATTTGCATTAAAATTTCTGAAAAAAAAACTAATTTCAAATTTTCACGACAAATTTTTGGCTTGTTTTTGGGCTGGATAGTTTAGATCTTAGGCAGTTTTTGGGCTTCTTTTCGAAACACCGATTGGCGGTTTTTTGGGCTTGTTTTCAATTTGATTTTGGCGGGTTGAAGGTTTTCAATCTGGCATCCCTGAATATTTATAGGGGAGCTATTTATGTTTTGGTTAAGATAAGGCCGCGTTTTCTAATTCAAAATTAGAGTTTAGTTAATTGTTTTAATTAAATTTAACGTTATAAATGACGAATTTTGTCGTTAAATTGCTTGAAAATCCGTCGAAGTAAAAGTAGGCTTAGCAAAGTGATAACGTCCAGGCCCAGAGGGAAAATGGGGAAACGAGATACAAGATACGTGAGTGGACCATTTTGGCGTTATAATTTTTAATTTAATTAATTAAAATTATATTATTATTAGGCATACATGAATCCCATAGCCATGGCTAGATCTCGAGGCCCTAGTGGCTCGAGTGGTCCAACTATTAGGGATTATTTAAGCCGAGATCGTCCATCCTGGTAAGTTTACTCGTCTTTACGGTCTTTGTAGCTTAGGTATTTAGGTATTGATGGCAACTTAAACCTCAGGGAAGAAGTGAAACAACTGCTCAAAAAGAAGAAAGAAGGTTGCCATACTCTAGCGGCTTGGGAAGAGAAATTAAACGAAGATTTCAAAGATGAACTTCAAAAAAATAGGGATAAATTGCTAGGGCAAAGTTCTTCCTCAACATCGGAGGTCAGTTTTTGGCGCTCTAACTTCCAATCTTATTTTAAAAAGTGTTGTTCGTTATTTAGAGTAAACATTTAAAGAAAAAGAAACGCAAAAGGGTGAGGTTTTGTTTGTTTTCATAGCAATTTTATTGAAATTTGGGCAAAATTGCCGTATTCTGAGCCAACTAGTTTTATTTTTTTTAAGTCTCCCAGTTCCTCTTCTTCATCTTCCATTTCTTCCAGTGATAGTTCCGTGCCTAGTCATCAAGTAAGTCGCCTTTTTACACCAATCAATAACCCCTTCATTCAAGAATGCATTTTAGTCTAATTTTGTCTATTTTTTTCCTTTTCCCCAAACAATATCAAACCTTTTTAAAAATATTTCTTCATCCGCGCCTCACTTTCAAAATGGAAGATTCACGGTAAACATAAACGTAGAAGGCATAGAAGCCAAAAATCGTCCAAGAGAGAAAAAAAATCCAGAAGTCGGGATAGAGCAGAGTATTCTTCCAGTGACTCCAGCCAGAAGGTAATGCTTGGTTCTGGCATAGCCCACTCGATCACGCGCGTCCAGCTTGCGTCGTGACGCGCGTGATCAAGTGGGCTATGGTTCTAGGCTTGGCAAAATTAAAGAGGAATTATTATAAAACAATTCGAGTCTCTAAATGTATTTAATAATAATTAAATTAAACGCGAATGTAGGGTTTAATTGAGGAGGAAAAAAATCAAAAATTGGCAGCAAACTGTAAGAAAAAGAAATCAGACAGACATCGAAAGCACCACCATCATCGCCATAAACATTCTGATAAATCAAATGAATAAAAATATATATATATATATTTTGAGTGATTTTATTAAAATTAAAATTATTATTATTAAACTTCTATTTAATAAAAAAAATTATAGAATTTAAATTTAGTCAAAAATATTTTTTCCAAAAAGAAAATTTAATTCAAAATTTAAACGTTTTGGAGACAAAGACAAAATAATTAATATCAAAACCAAAAAATAATGAATGGATGCATATCTATTAGTGAGCAAAGAAAAAACAATGTCTATTAAGGTGGCCTTTAATATTTAGCGAAATTAACAAAAGTTTGTAAAATACAATTTATCAGCTTTTATATGTGGATAATAAAACACTACAACTTTGCATCATTTGGAAACCAAAAAAAATGTGATTATTTGTAAAATTGAACATTTGGATTGAATAAAAAAAATAGGAGTCTTTACCCTTGTATTTGACTGACGCCATAAAGTCGCCTCTACAAAAAGCGAGCATCTTTTCAAAGTGGTAATGGTACAGTTCTCCTCAGAAAATATATACGCTCCGTTGACTTTGCTTTTTACAGCCCTTTATTTACATTTCACCAATATTACCGCTTAAAGGGGCAATGAAATCGCGAGGCAACGCGTTTAGGCCAATAATAGACCAATCTTCTTGGGATTTAACCTAAAGTAGGCCAAATTTTGCCTAAAATAGACCAAATTTCACACCACTCTTCCTCCCTCTCAGATACAGTGTCTCGGGGGGGGGGGGGGATGAAGGAACTGTTCAACCCTAGAAGGCCGTTCCGTTTGTAGGCTTAGAAATTGGTTTGGCGGAAGAGAGACCGCGGCCTGACTGAAGACCCCCCCCCCCCCGAGTCTTACCATCATCCCCCCCCCCCCCCGGCGCGGGGCACTCGGAACCTCGTTCTAGCCGGGAGTGTGGCGCACTCCTGTAAGCCAAGCTACTGGGCGGCAAAGTTTGAGGGAATAAGACACATGTCGGCGATCCTACCCTATAGGTGCCGACTGCCCCGTGTCCGCCGGAGGTGACTTGACCCCCACACCCCATCCGTCACCTCCCAAGTAAACCTCATTTCCTTCCCCTGCTTACACTCAAAAAAAAAAAAAAAAAAAAAAACCTCGTTCTATTTGAACGGAAAAAAGCCCTTCCTCCATTGAATTATTCCAAAGCCCAAGTTTAATAGTAACGTGTTTCTCCGGACGGCGCATTCCAACCAGTAGAGAAAAAAAAGCTCGGGTTAAAATTTCCCACACCATGAACCCTCGAGCACCCTTAAAGTACAGAGGTCAATAGGTCAATCCCCGCTTGTCATCGTTGATTTTTTGTCGCTAGAGGTTACGGGTTGGTTGTCAGTTCTTCTTGGCCCCTGAAGGGGTTGGTATAATCGTATCAAACCATTAATGGATTACTCCTATGTGAAATGTATACTATTCATCCTTTCAGCGCTACCAGTATTAATTGACAATAGAAAAACCGGTTTTTTATATTTTGCAACTTTGAAAGTGTTACCAAAGCTTTCCCCTTCGTTCCAATTCACTCAAATACTATAGTTTCTAGACGAAGCTAAAAGTATAAGATGCAAACTTCTGTCTCTCTCTGTAAGCTTAACTATTAGACGTACAAGTTTGAAGTTTGGACGTGTTTTCTTTGGCGAAAGATTTTCCCCGATAATGGCGCTCAATTTATTGGTTTTAAATCCTATTTTATGTCTCGCGTAAACACAGCCCGAGGTGAAATTGTAGACGAAAATAATTCCTTCCATTCAGGGGCAGTTTGTTTCCCGCCAAAACGTCTTAGCGCCTTTTTCTCTCCACCCCACGTGACCCCGTCTATAGAGTAGTGGCACCCCGCGCTATCTTCCCGTACTGTTGAAGGCCTAGAGTCGCTATCCCTCCATTTCTCCCGGGTTGAATTCTATCCCTGGCGTTTGGCGGCGGCCAAAGCTATTCTTTAAAGTGTCTACCGGACGTTTATGCGTGTTTCTCTACAACTAACTACGCAATCTTCCCTCCGAAGATCGTGTGGAACATCTTTTGAAAGGACAAGTCTCGCGTAAATCAACGTAACGTTGCACCATCGAGGAAAGGTAAATTTAAAGGCAGTGGTTCTGCAAATTTCAAGAAGTAGTTGGACTTGTCCTTTAAGTTAAGAGCTAAGCCTTTTTCTTAGGGAAGGGGGCGGAAAGTCTATTCCATTCTTTAAAGGTTTATTAAGCTTTTTTTATTGGACTATTTTTTTTTATATTTCGGGGGATTCTTATTCGCTCCCGTTTTTTGCCCCCATCTGGGGGGAGGGGATGGGGGAGAGGTGGCGGGCGGACTTACGCAAGGAGCTCTAAAAATCTCCCCCGAGAGCCGCCGCTCAGTCAGTAATTTTTTTCATCAGGCCAAGATGTGTACGGAGTAACGTGAAAAATTCTTATTTTTCCTTTAAAAAAAATGCATAGGTAGTGTTACTAGGGAAACGTTTAATAGCCCCCTTTTTAAAGTAAATGTAAATTTAAATTAGAATTCGTGCTGGTGGTACGTGTCAGTTCAAAGTTCCATTTCAGTTAGACTCGATTTTGCTTTTTTTGTTTTTCGTTTCGATTGTGACAAAAACCTTCGGGAAAGTAAATTTTAAAATTGACAGCCAAATTTAAGTCATATTTTTCAGTCGAAAAGGCTTAGTTTAAGATCTCCGGATAACGGTAGTTTAGTTAAGCGTTAGAATCGTCTGCTAATTTTGTTTATAAAAGTATCGCGCGGTTTGTTGCAGTTGTCTCGTGCCAAGGTCTGTATACCGCTTCGCATTATTAGGTCGGAGCATCCTTCAGGGGTGGTAAGCGGGAGATTCTCCTTTTTGTAGTAGGGGGGCTCTAGTAATTTTTTCCCTTACTATGACGTCTTACGTGGGCTAGAAACAAGAATCCGCGGTGGCTGCGTCCAGAGAGAAAACGTCTCTCTACTTTGAAAATTGTATACCCCCTTTCTTCTTCACCCCTACCTAACTTTCAATGGTTTAGGGAGAGGGCGAGGCCGATTATCCGTTATAAATTCAAATCTTAGGCGGTAACGGCGCGTTGCTAATTCTTTCTGAAAGGTAAATATTATTTACGTCATGAACTTTTAATTTAATGTAAGGTTTTACAAATCTACGAACTATTATAAGAATGAATTATTGCCATCACCTTTCAAAGCTGACGATGATAAAATGAAAATGAAAAAAGTTACTACTTGAAATAAAATTTGATACAAAATACTTGGTCTTCTCATTTTAAATGTAGGTCTATTATGTGTATTATGTGTACATTATAATTATCCTAAATAACGGTGCACATAATTTATTTAATATAGCAATTTTGAATGCAAAAAGACCTTCGTGTTTACACGTATATAAAGGCCATTAACGTCGATTAACGTCGTTCTCCTTTTTCCGGACATACAAACTTTATATCTCATATAAGACAGATCGCGTATTCTTTGGCGCCCACGTATGACGTCAATGAAAAGAGCTAGACGAGAGAGGTAGCTAGAACGGTAAACCGTAAAATCCCAACACCGAATACGCCCGCCTTGGTCTCGTGCAGTTTTTGGCGCGAAGAAAACTCGTGCTGGAAATAAACCGACCAACCTTTCCCGGATTTTAATTTGGCGCCAAAATACTTGGCACAAGTTCGGCCAATGTAGGAAGTGCGCCACTTTAATCGACTACAGCGTACGCGGAGTTGTAAGAACTCTACAAAATGTTTTCGTCTTGCCTCTGTGGGAACAACGACGATCATCAAAAGGTAATCTCAACAAAATTGTTGATATTTTATTTCTTTTCCCGGACCTGTTATGTCATTTGAGAGTCGAGAGGCGTGCGTTTTTTTGGAGGAAGCTTGGGTAGAACTAGGGGTGTTATCATTTTTCAAATGGTAACTAGGGTAGGGTACGATTCGCGTAGTCACGATATGTAATCAACCCAAGGTAGCCATTATTGACGAATTTACAAATTTCGTATCCGTTTTTTGATACCGGGCTAATCCATATTATAACCTTTGAGTGGCTTGGACGCGACAAAAGTCCAAGTTAGAAAACCCGTTTTCCAATAGGCTTTTGGTCATCTCCAAGGCGTTTACTACGATAGTGGTAGATGTACGCAACAGGTGGTGGGTGCCAATAGGTCGTAACCACGTTCTTTAGGTTTAATTTAGATTAAAATTCATTATGAGGAGGGTTGAAGGTTAGATTCTTTTATTAAAAGTACGCTTGGTTTCCAATGACAACTTGGAATTCTTGGATTTATAAAATAGAATAGATTTAACTTAAAATATGCGGAGTTACGAAGGTAGAGCCGCGCGCGTGATGTTGTATCTTTAATATTTTGCATGGCTATGTTTATTTTTTCTAAACTTTTTTTTCATAACTTCGTGGTATCGCGTGTAAGATCAAAGGCGGGTGAGCCGCCGTATTTTTTTCAGTTTTGATATTAGAAAATTATACTACAAGACCTCGTTTACATTGTTTCACGGGCTGTTTAGTCCAAAGTGGAGTTTTAGCTACATCCGTGCCACGTTGTTGCCATTTAAATAGGCTTAGCCATGGCAAAAATATGAAATTATAAGAGAGTAGTCACACCCCCCCCCTCTCCCTCGTCATGTTACACTCCCTCTAGTAATAATTAGGGTATTTTATTCACTCTCCCTTTAAAATAGAGTTTAATTAGTTATGGCTTGGCACCTACGTGCCAAGTTATAGTTGCGAACCTCTTTTCAAAAGAAAAGGGGGGGGGGAATTTTTAAATTTTAGACCTCTTCAAAAATTAGTTTGAAAAAGCCAAGGCACGACCTTGCCTGCCAATAATCTTCTCCTCCCTCGGGGGGGGGGGGGTTAAGGTGGATAGGTATTAGAGAGGGTATAGGTGCAATTACAATGAACCCGACGATGCGATGGATGGAGTCGGCGAAATTATATAACGGAACGGAACGGGTGTTCTTCATGAACAACCATCTAATCTCGAGGAGTCATCGAGGGCGCGATACGTTTCTGTAGTCTGTACCAGACTTTTAAAAACTATTTAAATTTAAACAACTGGAGTGTTACGTTCATTTCAAGAAATGTCTGTCCGTGCATCTTAATTGTTAATTAGAGATAATTCTTCTATTGACTAGAATGAGTTGAATCCGAATTAACCCAATCCAATAAAATGTACTTAATTAATTTCTCCATACCGACGTTATAAAAATTGTAAACGTTTCCACTAGAAGACTATCAGGTGGTGCAACTTTATTCAAAGTGTCGCGATCCGCCATTATGGGGGGTCACGCAACTCGCACGTACGAGAGTCGACGCCCAATTGACTTTTAAGTTCTCTCTCTCTTTTTTCTGTATTGACCTTTGACCCCGGAGAGTTTTTCCTTTTAGTATAAGCGGGGGCACCCTTGGAAAATCGTGATTGTGCTAGCTACATAGCGCGTTTTGAGGTCCCAAAAGGCGATAGCAGCATTCAGCCCGTACCAATGCAGGATAGGATGACCGCACCCATAAGTAAACAGTGTATATATATTTTCGTTCCTTTTCCAAGATAGTGGTGGATGTTATTTTTTATAATTTGAATGGGCGTGGTTGACGGCTTCAATCCTCTAGCTATAGCGCCTTTTTCTCATAAGCTCAGCGTTTTCTGTTCCGCGAGTTTTCTTTTTTTGGTCTTTGAAGACCGAGCGGCAAAGACCCTGATGAAGCCAAGGACCCTAGCTAGCCGCGTAGTTTTTGGAGCAGCGGGATGCTTGGCTCAAATACTTCGGGGCTTCCTGCTTCGCTATTCCCGCTCGGTATGGTCACCATTACGCTTGGTAGGGTCCAAGCCCAGTTTGCTAAATGAATATCGTACTTTGGGAAAATAGATCTAATTTAACATTCGGTTGTCGGGGAAACGCGTCTTAGTAACTGGAATTTAAAGAGAGATTCTAATTACTTAAATAGAACCGTGTTTCGTTCCTCCTCGGAAACACCGCGTTTCGGAGGGATTTCACTGTCCCTTTGGGGGCTATCCCTAACCCGATTGCGGAGCAAAGTGGGCTTGAATTAGTTTGGTTGGCGGGCGCGCAATTTCGCGAATTGTTGTATTTGACGTTTCGTAAGCGGGAGGTCAAACATTTGGAAACATTCCTTCGCCGTGTTTACCTTTTACCAACAGTGTTTTTTTTTCTTTACCGCGTTTACCTTCTACCTTCGAGTTGGGCTTGTTTTTTCGCTTCCTCGCCAAGCTTGCTTGAAGGATTGTATTTTTCATTTCTCGAGGATATCAGTTACCCATTGTTGAACTAGAAAGAGCTTTTTTTCTTCGGGGGGGGGGGCGTTAAAAACGATGGCGATATTTGATACCCGCGTGGCGAGCCACAACCCCGCCGACCAATCAGGCTGGGCCCTGGCCCTGAGACGGTGCATGCTCTTTTGACCAAATTGGACCAGACGAATGTTCAAGTATACACAGGTCCTCCGTAGGGTTCCAAAAATTCTTAATTTCCAACATTATTTACTGACGCTCTCTCGGGTTGATGTGGACCCGAGTATTTAGCATCGTCTGGAATATGGCGAGTTCAATATTCTGCGCGTTATCCCGAGAGTCTTGACTCGGTGTATATCGTCTCTGATATGGCGAGGGCGCTATTTTTACGGTTTAATATTCGGTAAGAGAGATAAAAGCACCATGCGCACCTTTATCAAATAATAAAACCGTAAAATTTCGGCTTAACTCGGCTTATAATTTGGGAAGAGCTCGTAAAAGTAACCTCGAATTTTAATACTCTTTATCTTAAATAAAAACCATTTGAAATAAAAAATGTACAGGTATTTGGGCGTAAGCTTGGAGAGAAAAAAGATATCACGGAGTGTTATTACATTATGATAAAGGTCACCCATCCATCAGTTGGTTTTAAAGTTTCGAAACTTAAACATTTGATCACTTTATTACGTATTCTTTCGTGTCATAATCCCTTTAAAAATGTATGCCTTTTCTTTTTCCACCCACGCCGCTCCGACAAAAACTATTTCTTTCCTTACAATTTACGTTTATGATTTTAATTTATTTAAAAATTTATTCCCAGGTTTGAAGACGGGTTTTTTCTAAGATTTTAATTAGGTAACCTTTGAGTTATGACAGTTTGATTTATTTATTTATAAATTGGCGCCATTTCAAATTGGGTTTTCCCTCTTAAATTAAATACTTACCGGTTTGAATACGCCATGATGTTCAGGTATCTAAAGGGTTATTTTTTGGGATGGTCAGAATCAGTCTGGGAAAGGTAGGGTCATCCCAAATTGCAGGCATTTCAAAAAAAAATCGAAATTATTTTCGGTTAATATATTTTTTTAAATAAATTTTGCTTGGTTTTCCCCCAATCAAAATTAAGAAATCTAATTTCATTTGGGTCAAGGATAAATATTTCTTCACCGTCGTTGAAGTTAAGAAGTTAAAAGCGCCGGGTAAGGTTTTAATTTGTCTATAAAAGCGCGCCATAATGTAAACAATCAAGGAGTGATTTTATTCGCTTCTTCCATAGACAGGTAGAACTTCTTATCTTAGCTATAGAAGGCGATTCAGGCGAAAAAATAATATATAAAATTATCTGGTCACGATTCGCGAATAAGTGTTTGGGCTATACGCGGGAAAAATGGAAGTGTTTTATTCTAAGAGGCTGCTTTTTCTATATACTGACCCTTAAAGGTCAAGCCTCCCCCCTCCCCATAGAAAAAATGAAATCCTAAAAAGTGAAAAATAAATCCTTGCTCCGTTGGTACTACAGTCTCAAGATGATGGAATTACGTGTGTGTGTGTGTGTGTGTGTGTGTATATATAGATATAAAGAAAGAAAAGGGTGTTTACGGGTTTGCGCAAAAAATTGCCAAAAATAATCATGAAAAGAAATGGTAAATATTGTGGCACACGTAATGAATGAGTATCGAAAAAGATTTGAGGTATTTTGATTATTAAATTAGAAAACAAGGCGTCTTGTATCAATCTTCGTCTTCATCTACCTTCCTTGATACTGGGGGGGATCATCGAATGAATTATTCCCCCCCCCCAAGGTGTTTCTCCCTCCCCGACACATTTTTGATCCAGATATTACAAGTTCAACAGCCCTGGCTTGCGTATATTATAGGCCAACTTGGCACGCTGTATAATCTAGATTAGTTTCGGAGTTGACCCAACAACAACGAGACGATCTTGACTTAAATTAAGATCAAAGAAATTGGCATCTTCTAATTAAAGCAGCAGCGCCTCCGACTTAATTGAATAAACGATCGACCTCGATCATCGATACACGAATTTCCCCAACGCTCCCATGTTTGACAGCTCGCGTCGTGGCTTCTATCGAAAAGAGAGCTGGATTGCCAAAATCCACTGATGTCTTCGGACATTCTACAATGCAATTACGTTCTTCTTAGTTTCGCAATCCCTCGCTTGGTTTATAAGATCATGTGACGCGGGTTTCGTGTAGGGGAATGGGTGATGGACCAGGTTCGAATGGAATAAGGGGCAAGGCCGCGCTAGAGTATCCTCCTCCTAGAAGTTTGGCTGACGGGCATAATGGTTGACCCCGATGAACCCGGCGCTGGAATCCCGCTGCTCCTTCAAGAAGGAACTGGCTCTCGGCTTCTTCAATCAATGGACCCCGCTAAAATATATAAAAAACCCAAACCCAACGCTCTCTCTCTGGAAGGAAGGAGCACGGAGACGATTTCTCAAGGATCGTTTATGGGATCACGAAGATGCCCGGGGGGCCATCCTTGGCTTAGGTGGTGGTGGTAAAAATAGGCGAGATTTCTCAGGAAGATAGTAACGGGAAGAATGATTATTACCAACGATTGTCCCCCTGAAGTATAAGATCAAGATGATGTTTAGCTTAAAAATTAAACGGCGCTTCTTATTATAGGCGCTAATCTTCCCGCCAAAAATCTCGGGTGCGCGCGGGTCACCTGATTATCATCGCTCGAGGTTAATACGCCCCCCCCCCCACCACCACCACCGGCACCCAAGCTACGTCTTCCAAGGTTTTCCCTACAATATCGGTTGCGTAGATTTTAAATTTTAATAAATAATTTGAACCTGTTTGCGAACGTCTTTAATGGTGATAGCAAAAGAGAATAGAAATGGGTGTCGTAGTGCCCAGTATGATGAGTCTCCGTGAAAACTGAAATAATTTGATTTCAGGCTCTCTTTAAATTTTCGTTTCTGTATCGATGTAGATGCGAGTAAAATAATGGGATGAATTAACACCACCTTTTCCTCGCGTGCTTTAAAAAAAACCGCGTCTAATTGGAGATGATAAAATCGAATTATCAAAGAAATTACCTGCCTGGGGTTTTTCACCTTTGTTACTTAATATAAACGCCCCCCCCCCGCCGTTTCTAAGAAGGCTCCCCGCCCCGTGTCAGATTGAACTTTATATTGTAATTTGCGTCATCAAAATTTCCATCCCGTCTGGAATTTTTCAAAAATAACCAAGTCATTATGTTTATATTCCATAAGTATGTCACCTCGCGTGGCAAAGAGTTATCGTAATTATAATATATGCTACGCTTCGTTTAAATAAGTTCGGTTGAGTTGAGGCTATTTCAGTATCCCTTTAAATGTTGGTCAAATATTTTAAAATTATTTATTAGATTTCTCGTCTGGAAAATTCGCGGTTGTCAAAATTGAAGATTTCTTTAAAAAAATCTTTGATTGAAAGATTTGAGATTTATGAAACCCTTTTTCCTCGAGTCTATCTTATCATCGCAACTTGGAATTTAAATTGGAATAATTTTTCCATCACCTTTTTCAAATTATTTCGATTTTAAAGGCTACGATTTATAGAAAGATAATTTTTTTTAAAATTTAGTTACCTAAATTTTCCTTTAAATTTTATTATTCAAAGAGGATAAAAATGTTGTGACGCCTTTAATTTACAATCCACGAAATAAAATAAAACAAGAAAAAACACGCGAATGTTTTAAACTTGTTTTAGATTTTATTTACAATCGAAAAACAAAATCTGTATAAACAGAAAATTTAGTTGTTATTTCTTATTTTTGTACGTAATCTATAGGTTAAAATTTTATGGGCCTATATACTGTATATTTTGGTTACGTCTCATTTAACCTCGTGACCTAAAACTCGTAAACATTTAGAATATCTTAGTAGAACCTTCCTAGGTGCTAAAAGACTACACGAAACCAACTTACCGATTGCAATGGCTTTCCGCTTTCCCCAACAACTTTTAGAGACGAGAGGAAAAATAAATCCTCATTCTGATATTTGAATAAGTCGCACGTACAAGAGGCCAGCCAAGCTTATGTAGTTTCAGCCTCCCTTTAACATTCTTGAGGTCGAGTTGGCGTAAATGTTGGCTTTTACGCGCGTGTCTAATGACATTTAATGCTAGGTTTCTGTTATTTGGCTATTGAAGCCATCAAAGCAAAGAGATACGCGGGGTGAAATAAGAGTGTACCTGTTGTACCTTTGCCCGTGTATAGTCATTAATTTCAAATACCCCCCCTTTCCCCCCCCCTCGATTACATCGGAAAGTTCTTTCATAGAATTTTATGAATGAAGCATTCAATGAGGGAATACTTTTCTCGTACTGAATTTTTCTTTATTGTCCGATTCCTTTTTCTAATTTGATCAAGTCAAATTGCTCCGAGGGTTATAACCCTAACTAACGCGTGCATCCAAGTTCAAAGGTCAATATTCAGTAATAACCCCCTTCATTAAAGCGTGTTTAGTTTGGCGAAACTTACTTACGTAGGTTTTGTTCCACGAAAGGTTACTCGAGAAACCGGAAACCGTAACAACCCACTTTTGGTTTAATCTACCCTCGTAGGATGACGTGAAAACGGATTTGTACCGTGTGTACTTTATATTTATACAAACTTGGAATAATGAATTGGGAACCCGGGGGAAGATGGCTACCTACGCGGCCGAAAAGAAATCCTTAAGCCTATTTTGACGTCTAATGTCAGTCAGTCAATGGAATGGTGCATGAGTGCAGCAGCGGGACAAACAAACTGCAGTTATCGCGTCGTCGTTCCTCAATAGCCTTCTTCTTTTAGGCATTGAAATATTGGATAAAAATTAAAGTTTATTGACGTCACTTTGGAGGAATTAAACGTGGAATTAAATTAACATAATTAAGGCCGGCTTTCTCACGGTTGCTTTATTATTATCGATAAAAAAAGGGTCAAGTTTAAATTCGTGAGCCATTGCGGAGCGAGCATCTGTTGGAATTTACAAAACGTATTTATCCGTCGTGTCCATGTTTAAAAGACCGCCGCCGCTGCACGCCACTATATATCCTGTATCCCCGCTTTAAACCTGCAATAACCGAGTGGTAAGACCAACGTTTTAACATTCTAACGTAAGAAAATAGGCTTAATGATTTCAAAACAAAATAGTGCTACTTAAAATTATGAATTTGAAAGGTTTTTCGACCTGTATGACCTCTAGGATCGAGTGAAATTAGAAGTAAAGCTTGGATCTTTTCAAACCAAGTTAACATTTAAGCCTAAAATTTGAGGATTAGGCTTAAAGCAATCTTTGAAGTTGTCTCGTGAAATGTATCGCGCGTGAATCTTTCGCTACACAATTCCTATTCAACGCGTTGCTAAGCAACGGCTACTAGTTACCAAAACTTATTTTTAAAATAACGTCGTCTGATATAAAAATCAGCCCGAACAAACAAAGAAATAGTTTTTTTCATCCTCAATAAATGTAGGGTCGTAAAAAATGATTGCCAGTTTCGCTTTGGAAATAACTTTTGTCAAGCTGCTCGTGGCTTTTGTGTATTCTGGCAAAGATTCAGGGACATTTTACGCCTCATTTTATTTGACAAGTCTTTGCCAAAGAATAACACGGACTATAAAGTAAAACATTTATTTCCTCGGTCTATAAATATTTGAATAAGTCCTTAGTGTAAAACGATACGAACCATACGATTGGTTTCTTTGTCACGTGATCTTTCTTCGATACTTAGGGCGGTTCCCTCGAATGAATTACCTCGGTCTGATATCAGTTTTTAATGACATTGAGATTCTGTAATGATACTTGTTTCTCGAGTGCGCCTTCTTTGATTACGGTCCGAGATCAGTTTGATTGACGCCTGCTAGATAAATATTTAAGCCTTGGGTATGTGAATTTTAATTTAATTACGCGCTAATTTTCGAACTATTAAGATTATTATTACGGCAATATGACCTTGCCCCCCCCCCATGAACTTAACCCTTGGAAACTTGAACCGAAACCATTGGGGGGGGACTCTAACTAAAAGGCTGATTGGGTAGAGTAGGCGTTACGCGTGAACCCTCTGGAACGGTATACCCCCTTTAAAATATGTTTTTCTCTTTTAAATCTGCATTTATATTTCAATATTTTATATTCCATAATTGGTTAAAATATTTGGCCTCAAATGCGATGATGAAACGCTGTACAACTTTCGAGTATAATATCTATGACGTGTAGTGGTTAAGCGTGGGAGCGAGCTCGTAACAACCACCGAGTTTAAATTTTACATCACTTTAAAAAAATCTGGGTGAATTTAAACTCTTCTTTCGAAAGAGAAAAGAACCACAAACTCGCGCACCTACTCGAACTAGTATCGAATTTGAATAATATAGCCTACATTTAAATCTGGAATTTAATGAATTACTGCATGCTGGAGTGGGGGGGGGGGGGTTAAATTCGCTAGTAGAAGTTAAGATCAAATGGAGGGTTTGATTATCTTTGCTAAAACCTCTAGATCTTTTATGTCTGTAAAGTTTCGGAGAGAGTCCGTAGGCGGGCAAGCCAAGAAGTTGTGGGCTGGACTCGCTAGCTCACTCGCGAGTTACCAACATTTTTGGTGGTGGCGTATTTAATTTCAAGTTGAAAGGCGACTTCCTTTCAGGCTATCACTATCGAAGCCAAGGTGGGAGTCGGGCTTATTACGCGTTGTCAACTCAAACTGATATTCGTTATTAAGGCTTTTTTTTCTTAGTAATAATTTAGTTTAGAGAGTTTCGTCTTCTCGAACCCTTATAAGATTGTTTTAGTAATCCTTGAAACGTTCCGTAGCGAGGATGTTTCTTTCAATTTCTTTTTCTATTGGATAATCGTTATGGTGTTGTACTACGCGAAAACCAATTGTCTTTTGCCTTAAATCGATTAAGCCTTAGCGATACGCTTGAGTTTTATAAAAAGGGGTTTTCTTTTGGGGTTTTGTTTGACGCGTGGTGCCGCGTTGTACTTGTACCGTTGCGTAATGACTCGTAAAGTAGTAAGTCCCGTTTTGTTTTTTTTAATTTTATTTGGTTTTGGGGTTTTTTAACCAGGGCTTTATTTGCCTAATGTTATTCTTAACCCCTAAGTTTCGGACTAGGAGTGTTGATACCATTTACACCAGGAGGCCCCGGGGCTACTTGGTGGACAAACTGGAGTTCCCTAAACCTTCGCCTCCTGTAGTGTGAATGATATCAATCCTCCTAGCCTGAAAACTATGTATTGGAACTGAAGCTTTTTTCCATCTTTAGTAAATTGCAAAAATTAAAAATAACTTTTTTAATTTTAAATATAGCCATTAAGGTTAGTAAGTGGGTATTAATCGTTTTAGGTTTAATTAGAATCATTAATTAATGTAAATGTACCTTCCCCTAATATATATATATAGGTACTATAGTTTTGGAGGGTCTTAGTGTTAATGTTTGAAAACCGGTTTTTTATGAATTTTCTGCCCAAAAAGGAAAGCCCCTACCAATATAGTTGTTTCTAATAATAATATCGGGATCCAATTTAAATTCAAATGGGGGGCTTGTTGAGGAGCGAGCTAATGGTTCTATTGTGTATTATATCTATAGAATGGTGAGTGGCAGCCGGGAGGCACGAAAGCCGGATCCCATTATATGAATTAGCTTTTTATTTTGTACTTTCATGCCAATGATCATTAAACAATTTGTAACTGGGATATAATTACCCTCGATCGGCCGCGCTTATTCCAACCCCTTTAAGGGAATGTGAATCCAATTATTACAAGTCCATATAATTCGAGAACCTTGATTATATATAGATTGACCGAAATGAATTCTTTTTAGCCACATCGTGTGATATACGTCTAACGATGGGGGCATTAGTTTGACTTAGCATGAAGAAGATGTAGAAGTAGAAGTATCGTTCGTCTTTTTATTTTATTATCATTTTCGGATATATAGAAACATGGCACTCCGCGTTATCTTCTCGTAGAGATTTATAAAGCTATAGGCGACGAACTGTCGCTTTTCCTTTGGGAACTCTATAATAGATACGTGATAGTTTCTCTCAAAACACAATTTAGTTAATATATACACTCTTTTCGGACGCTGATGGTCAATTTTTAAAGTGAAATCGAACTACCTATGTCTTATCTTAATTTTTTTAACTGTCTTCTCGTATCTTTGAATTTATTGACCCTCGAAGAGGGATAATCCAAGTGCGTAGGATACTTTGGAGGGATTCGCGAGATGTTTGCGGCCACCCTAGAGTTCTTTGTTTTGTTTTTGTAACGTCACGGAATAATCGAATGAAGTATTAGTTTTTAGACTCGGGTAACGATGCCTTCCAGGCGAGAAATAAGATTTCTCGGCGTTCATTTGTGGAATGCAACGGCTTTAGCCCACCTAGCTCGAGTAACGTTGGCGTACTTAAATTTCATTCTTGTCTTATTGTTTGTCTAACTCGAGACATTGTTTTTGTCTGTCCGAAAGAGCCGGAAGAATTGTAATATAGGTTTGAAATACGATAACTTGAGCCGTCAATTTTAAATTTAGAAAACCTGGAGCTTGATTAAAATTTAAATTGGCCATTTAATAATCGAAATTAAGAAGAAACTGTGTTTCTAGTCACGATTCTCGAATATAATCTCGAGAGAGAGAGAGACTCGGCCGCGCTACTTTCTTTTTTATCCGATAGGTATTAATCCGCGTCTTTTCTCGATTACCTCGACTACTTCGTCGTATATAATTTCGCAAAAGCAAACTTTATAACAAGATTGAAATCTTCGACGAATAATATTATAAAAAAATAAATATATATACTCGGCCTTCAAATTATAAATTCGTAAACGAGGGGTAGACCACTCTCCGTATTAAACGTATTGGTTTTAAATTAAGTCCGCTGTAAGATGTTTGAGTTACTTACCCCTCAATAATAAAAATATCTATAAAACGCATCGGGCTAGCTTCTGTATAAAATTGAACATAAAGTTTGTAATATCTCTCTGTAGTTTTTGAATTAAACGGCGGCCCGGGTCTATATACACGAATTCTTCTTATGGTTTGGGAATTTTAGGGCGTTTTCTGATACTTCTGAACGTTATCAATAATATTTCTTCCTCCAATCTGACCAGCATCTCGAATTTAGATTTTTTATAGCAACTTTTATTATAGATTTAGCCGGGACTTTTCACGGGGGTTCAAGGTTGTTCCCCTCGGGGGGAGGGGGATGCTAAATGGATGGTGGCGGTGTGAAGATTAATAATTAGGGGCTCTATTTTACAACCGTTGACGTCTGCCCTTTTTTACGCTCGCGCCGCCAGAATTGATGGTTATTTGATATTGAATTGCAGCTTAACATTCCGACAAAAAATTGCTTTCCTAAATATGTTTAATATTTTGTTGAAAAGTCGCGTTAAAATTATATTTTACCTCTTTTAATATTCTATATTTTTTCTTTTTTAATATTCTATATTTTTCTTTTTTAATATTCTATATTTTTTCTTTTTTAATATTCTATATTTTTTCTTTTTTAATATTCTATATTTTTTCTTTTTTAATATTCTATATTTTTTCTTTTTTAATATTCTATATTTTTTCTTTTTTAATATTCTATATTTTTTCTTTTTTAATATTCTATATTTTTTCTTTTTTAATATTCTATATTTTTTCTTTTTTAATATTTTGTTAAAAACATTTAACAGGCACGTGCTTGAAAATAATATTTTTATCTCTTTTATTATTTTAATATTTTGTTAAAACCTACTTGCACGTGCTAGAAAAAGTTAAAATAATATTTATCTCTTCATAATTATTTTAATTATTTTATTTTAATATTTTGTTAAAACATACTTGCACGCGATAGAAAAAGTTAAAATAATATTTTACCTCTTTATAGGCCTAGTTTTTAATGATTTGTTTTGATTAGGGTTTAGCGATCACTTTATAGTGCAGGTACTCGCGAGTTATTGAATTTGAACTGGTTTTTTTTTTCCCCATGGAAGATTATTGAACTTTTTCTAGTGGGTTGTTTGGGTTTTACGCTTTTTTGTTATCGGTAACTATATGTAGGTTGGGAGACGCTAAAGGGAAGGTGAACCACTCTAGCTTTAGTTTTAGTTTTATTCCATCTCGAGTTTCGTCTGAAATTAAAATTAAAATAAAAGGAAAGAAAAACAGTATGTGAAATTAAATAAAATAAATGAAAGGCGAAACCGATGATAAATATTGAAAAAAGGGGATTATAAGTTGCTTGGCGGCTACAACGAACGAATTATCCATTAATACGAGGATATATAATTACGTATGATAATTTTTCTTAATAGGAAAAAGATTTTTAGGATTAATTACGCGTTTTTAATGGTCGGGGTGGAGCCAACAAAATACGATCCCGAAATTAAATTAAATTGGCTGGCGGCCATCTCCGAATTAATGAATTTTGATTTGACGAATTTGTCCGTGACGTCGACGCTCGTTTATGACGCGCCTTTAACTCGCGCGCGCGCGTGTGTGGGAGATTTAGTCGTAGGTGCGTCAAAGAAAAAGACCCAAATAATGTAGGGGATTTACCCGTTTATTTCATGGATGATTTTAAGCAAAATTTCAGGGGTCAAATGTTTTAATTTTCTTGTTAGATCACGTGATCATTCCTAGTTAGAGCGTCGTCCGTTGGACTCGAGGATAAGCTCAAAGTCTAAATTTGGTTCGACGCGGACAATTTATACGTATAGTTTAAAATATTAATTAACCAAAAAAACCAAATTTCAAAGTGTAATAAATAATTTTAATTTGGCGACGAATTAAAGCGAAACGTCCTTCGATGAGTTCAAAAAATTTATTAATTCTTAAATTGATAAAATATGTTAAACGTTCTTTGCACGTTAAACGCTTAGCAAACCGCGCACTTACTTTTCACACTTTGTACGACATGAAAATCTTTCGATAGAATCCCCCTTTGAAAATTGAATATTCACCACCCTTTTCGGAATAATCAAAATGATCTTTGATGGCGCCGCCGCCGCCGCACCTGACCTTGTCATTAAATATTAATTCGTATTTGCTTCGATTCTAGAACCATTATTTACCGTCTCGGTTTAGATTCTTTACGAGAGTTCTTGGTATTGATAATTATTTTCACCGTTCGTAATAAGCACGCACGTTCAGTTTTAAATGCGTCCAATTTCAATCCCTTATCGCTGGCTTACATGGTGATATAGAAATTGATTTATTTCGCTTTCAGAGCACGTTTCAATGATACCCGGGTAATTTTATCTTATCAATTTAATAAGTTTACTTATAATTAAACATCTTTTTTATTTCAATTAATTTCGGACTCGTTAAGCTATAAACGCTTAATTTATTTTTAAACTGTTTAAATGAAAAGGCCCGTTTTCATTGCCAGCACCATTTTTAAGAGTTTTCGTGTAACTCGACGACCTCGTGACCTTTTCAAAAAGGACTAATCAATATAACCCAATGTTAGTGTCCTTGAACTATGGACCACTTGACCTAGTTTATCAATGTTAACCATTATGGAGCCTAGCCCAATGTTATAATGACATTGACATTGACCTTGAACTATGGTAGTAGTTCATCAAAGTTCTTTAAGTGAACGTAACCCTTAGGTCATTGTGGCCTTGAAATAGATTTCTAGACGTTAACTCTGACTCAAGAACCCCAAACCAAAGCCATGTACGGCATTGTACCTATTTAAATTCAAAGTACTCGATTTGAAAATCTTTCATCGCGCCACAAATATTTCAAGAACATTTCCAGATCGCTAAAATGTACATTAAGCGGAGTACGCTAATCGTTCGAGTATAAAAAAGCGCCCACCCAACTCGTCTACCGGCCCAAAGCGCTTATCATTATTAATTTTTATTTAATTTTTTTTCTTCAAGAAATATAAGGGCTAATAGTTGAAGTGAAAATGATATTACTAACCAAGATTTGGGGTTGCTCACTGCTGCATGCGCGTAACCCGAAACCTTTTTTTTAGAACTTTACAAATGAGTTTCTAGCCTTTTATATTTTCACCAGGGTTCTAGTGTTTAAAAGATGGATCGTGATTACATTTTGCGCGGACCATAGAATTAAGACAGATCGAGTACACCAAGTCGATTCTTAATAGAATACGAATATCCCTTCAGGCCAAGGCGAACTTCGGCTTTCATTTATTTCAGAGAGCCTAAATTCATTATGCGCGGTTAACATTTGGTCTATACAAAAACCTCTATTAGTTTTCCTTTTGGTTTATTAACGAGCAGCGAATTCGATTCGAACCCTTTTTCGTATTAAAATGTTTCAATGGTTTTAAGTCGTCATTATCGTGATGGGAGCGAATATTAGTAAAATAGCTAAATTATGAAATAAGGATTACTTGAAAGGAAGATATTGTATAATAAAAGTCTCGAAAAGAATATTAACGGTGCAGGAGAGTCGCTTTTACGGCGAAGTGGACCACCCTCGAACTGTTTTTAAAGACAAGGACCACCTGCGCACGAAGCCTTTTTTTAAATCCGTATTAAGAAATCAAAATTTTATATAAAAGATTTTTTTTCTTTAAAGATCATAAAGGATTTTACGATCTTTACCGGTTTTTTATACACGAAATATTTCTTTTTTATTACGATGTTCAATAATATTGAGCCAATACTGTGTAAGGCTCGGTGTTTGCGTATGTTTTAGGCCTTTCCCCCGCTTACCTTTACAGCGTCGAATTAGATGAACGAAAGAATGATCGGAAGATTCAATTTCCATCACGTTTTAAGTAATCTTTTCATTTAAAGCGGCTCGAATCGCAACCTTAAATCGGGTCTATTTTAAACTATAATCCGATTAGAAATTGCGTCTTTCGTAGGTTGAATTTAAATTTAAGTAGCTCGTAATTGAAGCGTCATTCTTGATTTGGTGTATTTTTTAAAGACCAGTGGATTAGAAATTGGGGATAACTCGGACTGCATTTATTACTGTATTATTTTTGTACGGTACTTAAAAAGAAATGTTTTTCATCCTGGTCGTTTTATTGCAGACTCAACAATCGTTGGCGGCTGTCAGACTTAAAAGCGTCCATACCTTCAGAGAAAAGAATTTTCGCAAACCCAGAAATTGCGATTTTTGCAAACAGAACGTCTACGATCAAGGATCCGTTTGTCGAGGTAATTTCTCATTATTTTATATCACCTTTCTACGCGTGTTGGGACCCCAGTGACCTCTGACCTCGTCCACCTAAATTTAAAAGAACGAGTAACGAATTAAATAGGAGATTTCGCGATTAACGGGACCACCCTGACCTCCTTGTAACAATTGTACAGTAACTCGAAACGGAAATTGTAAGAGAAATACGAACCGGCTGTTGTGGGCCAAAGAAAATAGGGATTGTCAAACGTTGTCACTCTTGGTGGCTTGGTGCGCCACGAAGGGTTGTTTTATTAATGACTCCATCTTGGGGGACCTCGAGGCCTGGTACGCGTGAGGTGAGGTGCCGGGACATCACGCGTATAGCGGGCCTGTATTGGTAGCCCCTCGCTCATGGAAATGATTTCGGGAGCAATTCCAAGATCAACATTTCTTCCTTCTCTCCCTTGATAGGACTAGCTCGAATTATGTCACTCATCCAAAAAAATAGAACACTACACGTAAGTGTGTGTGAGTGTCTTTTAACATTTTTTCTTTCACCCGTTTTCTCCAAAATAAATCTCGTGAATTTATAGTCCGGCCTACCTGTTTTCAAATATATGGAAAGTTACGTATTTTGAATGTTGTATTGCAAAACAAATGATAGGACCATGAGGACATTTAGGGCTATTTGCTTCTTGAAGGATTTCCCTTGATTCGTGTCTGAATTAAAGTTATTGCGTTTCAAAGTTGTTAACCTTGCGCGATGACCCACCCGTTTACCCAAAAAGTCACTGTCCGTGGAACTTCATTTATTCCTTCGAAGCACCCAACTTGTTAACGGTCGTCGTGCCGCCGCAAATTCTTCCGGTTTAAAGTCAAAAATATCTTCTAAAATTTTATATTTAAAAAAAAATAAACGTCGCGGATTGCTAAAATTAGTCGCAATTTCTAGAATTAGCGTCGACCCCTCGGAAGAAAAAGAAAAAACCCTTTGAAATTCAAATTTCCTACATGAAAAAAATGTTTGCGAAAATATTGAAGATGTTTTCAAACAAGATGCTATAGATAACTTGACATCTAGAGAGGGTCTCGAGGATACGGTTTTTAAAATATTTTGGGTAATTTCTCCTCGCTGTTTTGAGTTCGGAGTTCAGTTCGAAAGAAGTCAAAATCAAATCCTATATCCTCGACAGTTAAAGTTTGACTCGGTAGCGTAGGTTATAGTACGGCGGAGGGACATGCCGTGTTGAATTTACGTCACAAAAGTCACGTCTTTCTTCCCATATATTTTTTTGACATCCCTCGGGGCTAACCAGTATAAAGAAGGCGATTCTCAAGTTTATGATTCGATGAAAATTATTTGACAGAATTTTTTATACCGTATAAAAACATTTTTCTTCTCGAGTATGTATCTACGTACGTATCATCGTATCCCGCGTCCAATGCCCCCCCCCCCCGAGTTTGTTTTCTTTCTTTTTATTTTAAATGTTTCGCAAACTTTAAAACTTGTGTGGTCTAAAACGTCCACCGATTTCTGCGGGTATACGAGTCCCTTACGTCTATTTGTATCGTCAAGTATAAGATTGACGAAATTAGTCCTAGCAAATGGACACGCCTGACAAATGTCCGGGATCATTTTTGACCTTGCTTAATAAGCTCGTGAATTATTTTGAAAAAAAAAAAACCAATTTACTATCGCGGTGTCTTTAAATATAACACCGTGAACTTTAATTTAATTCAAAGTTAATTCCAAGTTATTCTATTTGAAATCGAATTTCACGCCGGGTTTATCATTTTGAAAGGGACGATACGCGCCTTTATATTTTCTCAAGACATCCGGGGGCCAAAAAGATTTCTCTTTTCAATGAGTGTATAGTTTTTTTTTCAATCGATTGTAAAAGCGGCGTACAATACAAACACGTAATCGCAGCGTGCGTTTCAGAAATTCTTCTTCCCCCAACCTTTTTCTTTATCTCGTTTTATTATAAGAGAAATTTAGCGTATAGTCGAGTTTTACTCCGTATCCCAGCAAGAAAACATAATCCCGGAATAGAAGGTTATAGGTTACGATTAAAAGCGTTCTTCATTTCCTTCCGCTTCCGGTTGGTTAAAATGACGCATAGCGAGAGACAAATTTAAATGCCAACCATCGGATCGGATTGATCTGAAAATTTACTCCATGACGGGACTTTCTATTCCCGCGCCGTAGTTTCTTGGTTGGCGTATATGACCAACCAAGGCCGACTAGATCCTCGAAAAAGACAAATTTCCTTGGTATATATCTTGTTTAATTCAAGTATTAACTTAACAGGAAGTAAGCTTAAGGAGCTAGGCTTTTATTCGAAATACGTCAGGGAGGCGACCACAAACTGGAACCCCTAATCGCGCCTATATACTTATTTGAGTGGGTGGGTGGGTGGGTGGTTTATAATTCAATTCAATTCCATTCGAATCAAATCTTAAGTAGTTATTTTAGCAGACTCCACCCACCCCTGAGTGGCTGGCTCGATATGAATTGAACTATTTTGACAGGACTGTCCGATGGGACTTATTTCCCTCTATTTCATCTCTTCACTTATCCATTGGCCGATTCGTTTTGACTACTCCTAATCATTTTTCCATTTCATGTCAAGATTCCTAGATCGCCTATATCTTTTAAAAATCTAAAATGAATTTGGATTTTAACGCGTTTATTGGAGGTGGTCTCGCTGATGGCCTTAGAGGAGCTTGGGGGTGGTGCAGCTATTTTTAAATTTTATGGCTTATTAACTGTATATAAAGTTTTGACGAGTTCAAATTTAATTTCTCAATTACTCTAGTAAGGTTTCAGTCAAAATTCAATTAGGGGCCGATTGTAATTAGTCGAGAATATTTGAAGGCGGCTGCAGGGTCAACGGCTGGTGCCATCTTCCGCGCTAATTGAAGCGCCAATTACGTTTGGTGGAAGTCAATTTTCTCTCTTGCCTTAATGTTAATTTAATAACAAGGGACGTCTAGAGTTATGCCGAGCTGCTCCTAAAAATGATACATATAGGCGCGGTAATGGCAGCCAGCCTTATCTCGCCGTAGAATCGTATATGTTCAAGACGACCAAGCTGTCATTACTCAGTCTATCTGCCCTCCCTGAGCCTATTAAGAAAAAAATAGTCCTAATTTCCTCGATTACTTTCCATTTTGAAAGACTCGCGTTCCGATGTCGACAACTTCCGCTCTGTTACATCATTGTTTCAAGGGCGAGTGCATGCCGGATCTGGTTCTTAATAATTACTCGCTTTTATTGAATGTTACCCGAGAAATATTGAGTTCATTCGGCGTTAGTCATTGTCCCTGGTATAGCGGCGTGTCATCTTCCCTTTATTATATACAGCCATATTTTAAAAGATGTTAATGCCCTTTTGTTTCGTTGTAATTATTAAAACCATGAATATATATTTGGAAGTTCTATTAAAAACCTGTTAAATGTTTATTACAGTTTTTAAATAACCTTTTTTTTTTGTAATTACAGTTTGCAAATACATTTGCCATACGGAATGCGAAGTTAAGGTAAGTCTCGTTTTTATTACGAAACACGTTCTTGTATATCTTTTAAATACCACAAAAGTATAAGGTATACTATTGTTTACGCGAATTATAATTATAACAACGTACAATAAGGGGTAGGGGTCGAACTTCGGCAAGTACCGAGCGAGTTGTAGGGCGCACAAATTGAACTTCGTTGGGTTCAATAGAGCGGCTTGTCCAATTTTTGGTCATGATCCAAAAGGAAGATGGCTCAGTTTGAAAGAGAGAGTGACAGTACGCGCTTAGTTTATGTCTTCAGGCGTGACGTATTCTTGTAATCCTACGCGCCGTTAATCCGCGAGGAAAGCGCTGATCCGTATCCGCGTTGGTTTTTATCTCCGCCTTGAATTTCACGCGCGTATGATCCATTCGGGTCCTCTCAATATACTTTTACTCGCTCTTGATATGGCCAACTACCTCAATTTTAATTACAACAATACTTGGCGAATTATAATTTTACGGAAAAACTTTAGAAAACAGCGATTTATTAGTCATAAATTCCTCGGGTAGAATTTGAGGTTTCAAACGGAAAAATGTGTGCGCGTTGTCGTTCTGTCCGGGGTTCAGGGGTGCGGGACATGTTAACGTTACGCGAATTTGGTGAAAAGAAAATCCGAGCATTCTTAGCGTCAAAGTTCGTTTCAACCCCGAATTGCCGTAGATTCGAACCTATTCCTAATACGAAGCCATCATCGTCGCGACGGATTAAGGCGAGACTCTCGGAGTGATCTAACGGCGTAACTTCTGGTAAACGGGTGAAAACTGGGGAAGTACGTCATAAGTCAGGCTGGTCTCTATGGGGTTTAAACTTTGGTATTGCGGGGATTAGTCTTGGGACGTCCCTGTCAGGTTGGGTGCATGAAGGAAGACGAAGAGCGATGAGGAGATGAGGAGGAAGGCATCCTTCCTTCTCTGGAAATCGGCCAAGAAATTTCCAGTAGTTTTAAAGGATTTGGGAAAAGAAGCTTTCAATTTTTTCCACTTCTCCCGGAGTTTTCCTTCTTCGTTTTCTACTTCTTCCAAAAAATAAAGAATCGGGGCCAAATGGAGCCTATCTTTCACATTTCTGGAAATTCTGGTCGCTCGAGATAATGTTATTACGCCTATAAAGCTCCCATCTGTTTATTTTTATTGCCTCAAAAATGCATGCCTTCCATTTATTTTTTCCGAAAATTCCTCGTCATCTTTGAGTGATTTCCGAGGAACATATAGATCAGAGCGTTTTAGAATTAAATATTACCTACCTTACGCAGGATGTTGGTACCCAAGAATCCTTGTCCATTTACCAACCACGAACCCAGAGCATTCGTAGATAGAATTGGTACGGAATGGTACCTACAAGATTCCATCTGCAATGATCGAGAACCAATATAATTGGCCTGAAGTGCGGATAGGTTTTCCCCTATACTATTCCCGTACCGTATCCGGAGTAAATGTCCCCTCGACATTATAGAATGTCCCGGTGTACATAGTGACTTCTTCCCCAGGCTCCCGTCTATGTAACATGACGTACGTCAATAACCATTAACCCGGTAAACATTTACGTCATCCCCCTCGGTGCGTGGCGAAGATGTATACACGAAGCTGAGAGAAAATTGGCGGGTATACCTCGTGAGCAACGCGTGTCTATAAATTTTGCTCTTGCCATTCCATAGTCCCGAGTAATTCATTCAGCAATAGACGGGCCATGTAAGCTATTTATTCACACGTGGCAGTGGTTTACTATTTATATCGAGAGCAGCGCGGGGAGGAAGAGCTATAGGGATTGGCGCGTGCCACCGAGACTTAAGCCTAATAACTCTCCTTCCAAAGGTGTAAGATATGTTGGGAAGATGTTTAGGCCTGGGATCCTAGCTCGGCTCCGAGACCGTCCAAGAGAGTTGTCGAGGATTGAAAAAAAGAAGAGACTGAGAAACAGGAAGTTGGCAAAAAACAGCTGCAAAGTTTTACGAGAATCTTTGGTATATCCTACGCGCCCAATCCCAAACGTGTGTGTCTATATGTGTGTATGGGTTTTGGGGTAGAAGCTTTGATTTGGCACAACCAACTCCTGGCGGGACCGACCAATCTCTCGTGGAACTTTTGGCACCGAGACACCGTCGTCGCGCAGTGCACCCGCCATGTAGCTTGTTTAGAATTTTTCAGTTATCCAGAAGTACTTGAGTTTTTTGACGTTTCATATTCTCGTAGTGTTCCAAATTTCGCGCCCCGCGGATCTCGCTTCGAGCCAAGAAAGTTGAAAGACGAAGGTGCTAGTGCTGGTGCTGGTGCTGGTGCCCGTCTTACTACGTGGTTCAAAGTGTCGCTGGCGCTTTATATAGATAGAGTTGTCTCCCTGTCGCGTTCTTCTTCGCGCCCGGATTGTTTTCTAGGTGTAGACAATTTCGAAGATGCTCAAATTTGTGCGTAAATCGAGACCTTCCTCGTGGGATGGGGGCGAAGCTGTAAGTTTATACGCCACTTTTGTCTTAACGCCGTCTCTCTGCGAGTGTGTTTGTGTCTCGCGCGTTTTTGCGCCTTCCGTCTTACGTATTTCTTGGCCCAAAAACCAATGTTGCGGTTATCTGTCATACAGATCTCGATCCTGGAAACACGTGCGCTTGGGTTCTTTTGACTGTAACTTGTATTGTACTATACTTATTGGAGTGTAGAAATCTTGTAGGGGGAAATTGCGATGATTAGTCGTTAGACTACTCCTTTAACTATTGATTACGATATAGTCAATTTAAAATGAAATATAATCGAGATCAGATATAGCGTTCTTGTTTTAAAGTCAGTTTCCACTCTATCTTCCTTTTAGGCTAGTAAGTGCTTTTTTGACCTTTAAAAATCGTATTAAGATAAACATTCCATTTAAAACTAATAAACTATTTATATAATATCCCGGAAATTCACGCGGTGATAAGAATTCTAGAACTCGGAACGGAGTTTCCATCTCTCCTTCGGGGTTGATTTACCCGCGACACTTTGGTGCGAAGCGTGTTAAACACTTTTACAGGAGCTATCTTCTCTAATATCTCGACGCGTTCAATTTGACCTATTTACTATAGACCAAAGTCTTTTTACTATTATAGATGCTTTAGTATGATAAGTTTATAATAAGCGATCTTCGTGAATCTATGGATTTGAAAGAGAAGAGTCTGCGGGCGGAGGGAGATAGAAAATAGTCCGTAGGGACAGGTGGTAGAAATTAAATCCTCTGACAATGGATGGCATCTTTCTCTGGTATAGCTTCGGTGTCCCAAACCAAAGATTCCCCTCTCTGATAAAAAGGTTATTGATAGACAAAGGTTCTTTTTGTTTGGCCCCTTGACAATATATCTTTGTAATAAACGATATAAGGGGGGAGGTCCCCCTGACTACAAATTAATAATTACTTACGAAGGAAGATTTTAATTAATGTTAGGATTACTTAAAGGAAAGATGAAAGACTCTTGTTTTATTAATATTTATCGTCAATAATACCGTACTATATGATACGTCGCGTAGTTTCACGTTCTCTTTTAATAACGTAACCCTATATTGTTAATGTTAACAAAAGAAAGGTTGGTACACGTTATTAATCAGGTTCCTTTTCTTCGCTCCTCGATTAATGTCAAAACTTAACAGTAATAAAAATACAAAAGACATTATCTCGGCTCTTGCCTGCCTAAAAAAAACCCTAAAATTTTCTTTATCTTTCAACCCTAAAAAGCATTACCCCTTTCGTCCGGAAGTTGGTAAAAGCCCAACGTACAGAGTGGTACGGGTCACCAATGATATCGGGTTTAGATTTAAAATGTACCTTTAATATCGGCGCGGATTTATTTCGATCCGAACCACGCTGTAGGAATAAGCGATCTTGGCAAGAGGAGAGTTGAGTAAGAAGAGGATGAAATGAAATATGTAACCAAGCGGAGGAGGAAACTATCTAGGATGGGGAGGAGGTCGGATGTCTAAGGGTCACTAATGTAATGTTATTCGTCGTCCACTGTGCCGTGACGCGCGAGCGTTTTTTCTACGCGCCAAAAACTGCGTAGACAGCGTAGACTGCGTTCGCTCCATTCCCCTAAGCTACGACGTTGTTTTTTAACACTCTTTAACTAAAAGTTCGTATCTTGTAGTTAAGAGGTAGTTTAGAAAGCCGCTCAAACGCTACACGCGAAATGCCTACTTCCTTTGCTCCTAAGGTTATTCGATGGATTCGAATATCGTTTCCAACCAATTCACTCGGAGACCAATTGGGGTGGGGGGGGGGGGGTATAGAGAATGATATGAATTAATCTTTTACTTCTGGTTACGTCTTTTTGACAAGTGGGGTTAAGGCTGGGCCGGCCACCCCCAAGCTCCATATAAAGTTCTTCCCCTGATTCTATTTTTAGCCTATTCCTCCGCCGCGTCTTGCTTCTCGATTTCAAGAAGAGAGACTGAGCAAAGACGCTCTTGGCCCAGAGAGGCGCCGGCTCCGAGTCCGGGCTCTTCCTTCCTTCCTTTCCTTTTCCTTTACTTCAATCTCTCAAAATTTAAGTAACTTTTGCGCGCGCGCCCTGAAACCCGCGCGTGTTCCCGCCTTCCCCCCCCCCCCCGAGTACGCGCGTGAGATTTTAGGAGATTTCATAAACAACAAGGAACGGGACAGCGGACTTTTAAAAGTGAGACTGGTTTATGGTCGCGTGGTCGATCCTTCTTTTAACTCCTTCGAGATTGTGTCTATATCACTTTAATCTCGGGCCGGGTCTGTCGCGTCGCCGGATTAGAAGGACTTCCGGCTGAAAGGATCAAATTTTTTTTTATCCCGTTTTACAGTTACGTACACGCTTTTCATTGATAAAGTTTTTTTTTACATCCCTGGCACCCATTCGCGGGTTGTTTTATTCATCATCAAAAAGAGAGAGTTTATTTTGTCATTTCGTAAATTATCTCTCTCTCCTCTTGGTGGCACGTGCCACCGATGCCTGTTCCTCGAGTTAATTACTGGTTGTTTATTGTAATTACGAACTGTGATGGGTAAGCTTTCAATTTTTGTTCTCTCCAATTTTATTATTCAATTGAAACGTGGTCGGGTATTGGTTTTTTCTCGTGTCACGTAGTATCTATGCGTGCCAAAATTCGGGGTCAAATTATGAAATAAAAAATTCCCTATTCGAGGTTTGCTCGCTAAAACCTGAAATTAAAATTATTAAGGTGCGAGAAAATTACGCGAAATTAAACTGCAATTAAGTTATAAACAAGAAAGTATTTTTATTAGTTTTGGTTTTTTTGGCAAACAAGAAACTGGATTATTATTTGAAATCTAAAACGAGGGTGTAACCACTAGTGATAATATTAGGTGTAATTCTGTATTTTAAATTCAGTCTTGTCTTCAATCGGTGTTGCGTGGTTACCCCCTCATTCTTTCTTTCTTTCTTGTAAACATTAAAGGCACGTATGTAACTGCTTACAAGTATATTTATATGTGTACACAAACAATTATGATAATTGTTTGTAACAATTCCACGGTGTATGAGTGAGCCATAATTAAATTTAGACTAGTTGTTGGCCGGGCCAAAAGCGTATGTAGTAATTAGTAATTATTAAAAATAAAGGCTGTCGTCAACCGCTTAAGGGATGGGCATAAAGCACGTACGCTCGCGCTTTGTAATTAACTTAATTATTTTAACTTTATAATTAGAGTTTACATGTTGTTCCCAACCTAAATAAATGTATATCGTCGTACGACTTGCCGTAGGTGACATTTTTGAACTCTTGTTTTAAAGGTATAAGAAGTTTTCTTGGCCATAGCGCAGAAATTTTGTTATTTCTCAATTGCTGGAAGCTTCCCTATTTCCGTTCCAACATATTTTAAGAAATTCCTTTTTCTAATTTCCACGTGACCCAATTCGTCCAATCAACCGAGCTTTCTTTATTTTAATTCAAAAATGTAAGGCGTAGTACACTACATGACGAGTTTGTTTATTCAGTAAGGGGCTGGTGAAATGTTTAAAATACTGACTGAAATCGAAAGTGGCATATCACTTTGAGTTTAGTAGGCGGTATCTTAGTGACGTCACCGTTCCGTTTTTCTCAAGAGATTTATGGCTTTAGGTCATTGGCGATTTAAAATAGGTGTATGTAAGTAAATTTTTTTAAAAAAAACTGGCTTACGTAAGATAAGGAGTGCGTTTCATCAGCCCTTTAAGTAAACCAGGCAAAAAGTAAACGTTTCGACGTATGAAAGAACTTTTCTTCTTTAGTAATAAATTGGTTGAGCTATTTTGAATAATGAGGGGAAACGAATTCGTACAAACATAGTCTCTAGCGTAACCAACCAAATGTTTTTGGAAAGGCAGCCACGAAACCGTAAAAAAGGGTTAATTCCTAATTTTTAATTTAAACTTGGAATTTTAATTCTTTCTTTCTTTCTTTCTTTCTTTCTTGGCCTAACGAGTAATTAAAATAATTACAGTCATTAAATATAATTCGTAGTAATTCTTAATTGAAAGGCTATTTTTCATTCGCCCAAACGAACGGACGTTATAATTAAAAATTATTCAAGGGTAGAAAACTTCTTCGGTAAAATTTATATAAACCCTTTTGACCACTTTGACCTGTGTTTTTTTTTTCTTTTTCGAAATAGGCTTAGTTTCGAAATTTATTACCACGCAGGTATGGTTTGGCGTTTGGTGATAAACGGTCCCCTTTTAGAAGTTTATTCGATAGGGATGGCAGTGCTTTACTATTGGCTATTTTAAACTCTATGACAAGATAGTGCGTGGTGCCGTTACGCGTTATTACGGATGTGCCAACTGTTTGCAGCGTGGGAAAGCACCTGCTCCCTAAAGCCCCCCCCCGCGTTTAAATTCAATTTAAATCAAATGTCCCTTGTGTTAATTTATTAATAAACAAGTGCCGAGTGATAAAATGTAATTAATAATCGTTTCACGATTTTCTAATTAGATCTAACCGAGTATTTTCGAGAGTGAACTTGGTGAGGGAAGATTAATTTTCGTGTTTACCGTTAATGTCAAATCTTGAATACTAAGCAGACGGTTCCTGAGCACGTGGCCCGCTCGCTATAAGTCTATTAACATCAAAAGATGTTTTAGCGGTACCTAAACAACCCGCCTTATGTTTAGCTTAAAATCCCCGAAAAGGTTGCGTTTTTCCGTGACAAAACCTCTGCCCTGTGACCCGGATGGGATTGAACATCAAGAACGGTAACTCTGCCCTTCGATTCCAAATAGTCACAACATACGTTGGGGGGTGGCAAAGCGAAGCCGAGGAAACACTGGCGACGACACTTTTTCTCGCGCCTTCCAAAATAGGAAAAGATAAACACTAGAGTGTGCAGGCAATGTGGAAGGATATGTCAGAAGAGCCTAGTTATATCTGGTGACACTCTGGGAATGGTGTCTTTCTATGGAGTACCCCGTATCTTTTTAAAGGTTGTAGCTCGAGTTTGAGAGTCTGTTCTTCTGATTGGTGGTTGGGGTTCAGATGCTATTATGGGATTTGTCGACTTCTAATAGAGGATGACTAAAGTCTGGTGCCGCCGCCGGTGAAACTGAAAAAAATATTCTACGCTATTTTTAATAAATTTATTTTTGAAGACAATCCGAGTCTCGAGTGGGATGGGGATGGGGAGGGGGGTAGCTTTTTTTGAGAGGCTTTTCAAGTTGTTTAGCTGTGAATTTCTTTTATTTTTTTCAAGGAGCAAATATATATTTTTAGTGTGTAAAAATTGTTAGTTTTGGAGTGCCACCGTTTTTCAAACTTCCCTGTTTTGCAACTAAACCGCGTCTAAGTGTTTTTGGGTTTTCTTACCTCACTTTCGAGTTTCGGTTAATTTTCGATTGAAAAATACAGGAGCTCTAAAACATTTCCTGATAGCTTAGTTATCCAGGGGGTTTTATCACCACTACGCTATTCTATAAACGTTTAGATGGATGTTTTTGTTTATTTATTCTTGATTGATGTTACCCAGAACACGGGGAGGGGGGCGCAACAATCTTCCCGGAGACTAATTAATTTAGACAACTTTAAGTAAATAAATAAATCTTAATGTGAGGAGCATTTGTTTAGATTCCAGAATGACTCATTTATTTAAAAAGAAAAATCCGTATTAAAACTTTTAAAATGGTTTGTTTACATTTTTAGTTCTCTCGGGTGAAAGTAGATGGCACCAGCTGTCTTAGCAGTTTTCATTTTTCAAGCCCATTTTTGGCGCAATTTCCGAGCGCGCGCTTTTTGTTCTTTTCTCGCCCACGCGCGTGCCAAGTCGCGTTCGCGCCGTACTTTCAAACTCCCATATTTCCATTACCGCCATTTCAAAGTGGTTAAAAATAAATTGAAATATATTTCAAGGTCTCTAGTATGAACGAGACTCGGTTACGTTTTCGAAATTTTTACGCCTGAAATGAAAATTTTATTTAAATTTCTTTTCTGTTTTTGCCCGCTCCGCTAAGCGTAATTAGGTTGAATGCAAATTATTCGCGCGAACTATATGTAAATATGACGTATCTTTACAAAACATTTACTTATATAGTACCTTAATTATAATTCCAGGCGGTTGTTAAATTTGGCACCTTAAAAAGTGTTTTGTTAATTAGCTTGTCCTACCCTATCATTAACGCCATTAAGGATGAATATATTAAATCATTAAAGGGGTAGAGAAAATTATGTTTATTTAAAAAAATGAATTATAAATTTAAGAATGTAGTTCATCGTCCCTTGGTGTCTGTCATTTTATTAAATCTCATCTAAACTTGAATGAAAATTACTCGATAAGAAACACGATTGAAATTAAAATAAGCGACGTCAAAACGAGATATCTCGGAAAAGGCTTAGCCAGAAACTTATCAAAATATGCGTATGCTAAACGCGCGCTGTTATAATCATTTAATGCCGCGATGTCTTTTCGTTTTCTTTCTAGAACTTGTTCTAAACTTTATGTTATTCTTTTAAATTCTGTCAAAGGACTCTTAAACCGACAAGTGGAAAGACGCGGGGGGCGGGGGAAGAGGCTATTTACTTCTTAAATGAAGCGGAGAAATCTTTTTGATGAATTAGGCTTAAAGTTAAGTCTCGTTCCTACTTGTAATAAATTGCAATGTCACAATTTTTATCATTGATGAATTACGACCTTGGCCGATGATTTAAAAAAAAGAAATTTTTAGATTTAAAAGAAAAAATAATATTGTGGGGTTAACGGTTACGTAACTTTTAGCCCCCAATGAACGTTGACGTTTTGAGGTTTTTAAAGGGATGCTTAAAGCGCGGCGATGAAGTATCCCTTTAAGTATCCTTGGGTCGAGTGTTGGACCGATGTTCTTCCCCGATGATAGAATGTTGGCGGAATATTTAGGTTAACGATTTTGACTTTTACGACGTCCATTTTGGTTGCCTCTACCTCCCCCCCCTGACTGAGTGCGATAAAGATATTTACCTTACGAGGCTCTTCTTGCACTGGGGATGTTTAAGATGTTTCTACACTCATTTTATCATTGATAACGTATCCCTCCGCCCTCATCCCATTTCTTCCATGAGTTTTATTACCGTAAGGCCAATTTTATGCCTCACAAGTAAAAACTTACTTGAATTTAAAATAACAAACTTAATTTAATTTAACAAGATAAAAGTTGCCTTTAAAAACAGTGATGTCATATCAATCGAAAACAATCCTAAGTCTTGTTCGCACTAAGTATAGTTTTCCTATTTTACTATAGTCTACTAGAAATTGTACAACAATAGTTGGAAGAAGTAGCGACGTAACAATATTTAAGAAAGACACCCACGTACTCGACTTTTAACCCGTTTCGCGTCAACTCTTTAAGCAACTACCGCCTATTGCCTATATACTCTTGACTATACATAAGTATACACATACTTAAAATTTGAATAGAATAAGAAGTAGTTTTCTTTGAACCTTTTTAATCTTTGACGGATCCCGCTGTTTCATTTCTGCCCAAAGACTAACTTTACAACGCCTCTCCAGTTATTTAACAGGACCCCGAGAATTTCCTATAGTCTACGCTTCTGTAGGAAACAAGAAGGTTCTAGCGAAATAATTTTTAATTGAATTTTTACTGATTTGATCTCCAATTTAATTAATTATTAAAGGGGAATTCTGTTGCGGAAAAATGCCCATTTAATTGGCCGCGTATTTTTTCTTTGCCATTGTCGGTATTTTACTGAATGAAGGTTAAACTTAAATTAACTTAAAGTTTAAATGTCGGCATTTTGACAAGTAAATCTTTTACGGTGTAACAATGAAGGGTTAGGCTTAGTGGTAAAAATATAGAAATTCCTGACATATTTTTCACAATACATCAAACGGGGCGAACAAAAAAACACACCATTTTTTTAGTAAACTTCTTTTGAAAGTGTCAAAAGAATAAAGGCCAGACTTTACGATGACATAATACGTGTATATAAGTTGGTTCGCTACTTCCTCGAGTAGCGAATTTTAAAGGGAATATGAAACGTATACAGAAGTTTCGTCGTGTAAAGAAGGTATTTCTTTTCAATTGAAAGCGTTTCGCTGTTCATTTGAAATCTGTTTGCATTAGGAAATGTAGGCGTTAAAGGTACGACAGTCTCGCCTACAGCTCGCGCGGTTAGACCTTGAAATCTGTATTTACGAAAGAGACATATTGGAAAATGATTAAGCGGCCACGTATGGTTCGATGGCGTTTCTAGCTAGAGTACTAGTTGTACAAGTATTAATAAATACTATATACAATAAGCATCTGTGTTTTCCGGCCTGATTCCCGTTCTGTCAAATAGAACCAATAAAGATAAGCTATACTAAAATGATAAGCCCTCGATATTAGTTACGTCTCTACAACGTAGTAAGTCAATTTCGTTAAACAAACTTAAAATAAATCAGTGGTGAGTGCGTGTTTCTGCGCGTTCACCCTTAGTACTTTCGCAGCATTAATATAATAATTACTTATTCATTGGGTATCGTGGGGCGACGCCACGTCTACGCTTGACGCGTCCTCAAAAACCCTTTCTTTCTTTTCTCCTAGCTCCCTAATAATACATTATTGACATCTCCCTGCCTTTTACTACATCACTTTCTGTTAAGTAATTATCACACGGTGCCACTACTCGGTGGTTCCAAAACAGAAAACGGTGGTACGAGCTTCTTGTATTCAGAAGTAGATTACGCCGAGTAATTAGTCATTCAATTGACTCTCGCTTGTTTTTTAGTTCTTTGTATTGTAGTCTCTCTAACGTCTATATTCCCACCATGACGTCAACAGAACATGGAAAACGTTAACGTGGCACCACAGTACAAGTAAAGCAAAAAATAGAAAAATAACGGACTGGTTAAATTACGAGTTGTTTTTTCTGTTTTGGGACACTCGGTTCTTGTTCTTTGTTTTGAACAATGACGTGAGAGTGAGAATGGTTTATGTTCATATTCGAGTGTTGAAATATAACGTACACTTCTTCTTTCAGTGTTGTTTTTATTGAGGGGTCGGACACTACAATTCATTGATTTTGTTTTAGTTTTTTATATAGGATAGTTCAAAATCTGGGACTTTATCGAAAATGTTCCGGATTGGAATTAAATTTTATTTTTGACTTTTCGGTAGTGAAGTGGCCCATCCCTCGATAGATTTCTTTTTAATTTGCCAGGGATTTCTCTAGCGACATCTGGACTATATCATTAATTGCCAAACCTTAATTTTTTTTGGTTCCTATAACTTTCTCTATCCATTTTCTTAGAATTGATTTGGGATTTTTTCAAGTTATTTAAAAAATAGGTTTAAACGTGTTTAATTTAATTCCATTCAAGCGTTTAGTTTAAAATGAAAGTCCTTAACGAAATCTGTCTAGATCTGCGCAATGTAAAGTGTTTATTCAACTCTTTCTCGGCGATGAACCCCGAGGTTATAATAACAAGAGATACGTACACTAACTAAGAATTTCGCCACTTAATATGTCAAAAATATAAATTGCGATAGGGCTCTCTCTACTAGGCCTAGGATTTCGTACTCGGCAAAAGAATGTTTTATCAAAACAAAATTTACAAAACAACCTCTACCCCTTTTTATATTTAGCTAAAATAAACGTTGTCCGCTTCGATAGGCCGTCATTAAGCCATAGGCCCTAAAAACTTACCAGATACTTAAGTATACTTAACTATTATCCGTCCAAGTTGCGCGGATCCGAATGCGCGGTAAACCGATAGACTCCATTTTTATAACGAGAGCCCACTTTAGAATCAGAAATATTTCGAGGGGTAAATCACTCGGATAATTAAAATTAGTTTACGCGCCTAACCTAAGAGTGATCCACGCTAGTTTAAATGTTTGAACTCTCAAATATTGTTAGACATAGTGCCCCTCCTCTCGAAACTGCGTTAAAATAAAAAGAAAAAAACAAGCCACGCGACGTAAGAAAAATCACGAGCATCTGTTACGTGTTTTTTTTATTCCCGCCAAAAAATGCACGCGCTTTGTGGAGGTTTTTGGGGGGAAATTTCTCCGCCACCCCCGCACGTGTTCTCGCCAAAGGAACTCCTAACAACTTCCCTTTTGAACCCTTTTTACGGTCATAAATATTCCATAGAGAGGGAAGAGGAGACGCGGGAGGAATGAGTGGTGCGGCCTGATGGGTGCTGGTGCTTGCTCGCTGGGGTACTCCCGCTAATTTCGAGTTCGTCTTAAAAAGCGCCAAATTAGTCTAAAAAATGACGCCGCTACCGTTTCCTCGATTCACGGAGGGTGAGCTTGGATTGAGTGGGGAGGGGGAGAGATTTGCCAAGGGTGATTAATAATATAACTCCTGGTTTTGGTTTTTTCAAAGTCTGTAAAGAATTTCTCGATGTAAAGGACGTCGCCAGCCAGGATTTTAGGCGACTCTAATCTTCCAAATTATAATTTTCTGGCTAGCTCCTAATTTGCTTTGATTACAATTTCCCAGAATAAGGCCTTAAATTATTCAATGCGAATTAGAGGGAAATAACTCGAGAGAATTTCCTCGGAGTGAAGAAGCGAACCCTGGAGTGTAAAGCGCAGCCAATCTAAGTATTGACACCGAGGATGAATGCCCGTACGACGACTACCCCTTTAACATTGTTAAGGCTTGTTCAGACTGGGTTTCCTAGCCGTACCATCGTTCTTCGCGTCCGCAAACGCCTTAACACTACGCCATTAGTTATAAACCGAGTGTTATTTAACATTTTTCCCGGGATAGTGTTAAGAATGCCATCGAAACTTAAAATTCCTTCCCGGGACACTCTAACCGTCCAATAGTAAAGAAAGATAAAGATGGGTGGCTCGACCGCGAGGGAACGCTTTTTTTGGGGGTAAACTCTGAGTTGAAAAGAAGGGATTTTTGGTTGTGGAGTGGCGTATCGCGCGGAGGTCATAGCTGCGAGGATCGTAAAAAAAAAACGTTACGTAGCTGCAGTCAGAGGATAAAAGAAAATTTAAAGATGCACGGGCCCCTTTTGGAAATTTTTCGCGCCAAAAATGAAAAGACGCTGGCGGATTCTTGTCTTGGACATAGTGTAATGACACTAACCCGCCTTTAACCGTACTCTTAAATAGCACGCGGTGCCATTAGCCCGTCAAGTCTCGGACAAAATCTACTTAAGCTTGGGCGGATGAAAAAAAATGACTTCTTTACAATCAAAAAGGTTCCCTCACGCTATACCCCAACAAGAAATCGCGAGCTGCTACCTTTAGCCGAAACCACTCATATATAGTAGAGTTCAACCTTGAAAGAGGTAGAAAACTCCATTATTTCTACTTTAAATTCCACCCCTTTCAAAGTTGAACTGGACTAAACTGACGGACCACATTTAGAAACGGTATAGGTCGTTGCTATAAGGGGTCGCTCTGGCTATAAAAGGGAGTCTCAAAATGCTGCCACGTAAGAAGAATTTGGTATTCTGTTAACGTTAATAATTCTAGTGGTTTAAAAAATCTATCGGCATTTTTCACGCAACACATCCTATAAGGGAGAGAGGCCCACCATTCCAGAAAATTCACTTTTTTTTCTCCTCTCTATTACAATTTTCATTAATATTAGCAAGCCGCGTCTAAGTGACGGGGGGAGGGGGGCCCTATGGTCAACCAGGAGGTTGGGGGGTGATTCTCTTTCCGACCAATATCATCAGGGTACTTATCGAGACGCTAGCTGAATCCTGACTAATTTGAAATGAGCGGTGGTAACTGACTGACTAACTCCGAATGTAACTGGTAATTTCACTTGTCTTCGAGATGAGGGTCCCGTTATTTATAATGTACGTGGGCCCCCTACCCCCTCCCTCCCTTTAGTCTCGGATAATACGTATTTTGAACACGTATATCGGTAATAACTGTATGCGCCTCGGCCGCGTATTGTTTTAGAAACGCTAGGTGATTCTCTGATGAGGAAAGTCGGAATTGAACCAATCGTTTCAGTACCCCTTTTTTAATAAATATTTCTTTGGAGGATGTTTTATCTTTAAAAATATATTCGTTGTAATACCGGGGGGGAGGGGGTAATGAAAGAGTAGGATGTTCCGCTCCTTTCCTTCGAGATGAGGTTAACTTGAATCTTTCTACAGTTCAGAATTGAATGATCAAGTTCTATTGGAATGGAGGGAGACGTTAGGGGTTCAAATTCTTGGAGGAGTTGAGATCTGGAAAAAGGATCTTGGCACTGGCGGGCCCCTCCCACGGACACCCACAACCCATAAAGAAACATTTTTTCTCGCCCCCTACTTATCAAAATTTGTACGATCCTTCCTCGCACTACTATGTTATACCAGCACTGCAGCACCACTGCCTGAATTACTGGTACATTAAGTCGCTTCTTGGAATTTTAAACCAAATATCACGCGTCTTTACCAAAAGCCAGAAGCGTCTTAGTGCCATGTTACACGAAAAAACATATATATTTATTTTGATGTATTTATTTTTCATAATGGTGTCGTATCTCTAGCACGGGGCCATTTTGAGATACAAGTATACGTGGTTCTTGAATGTCTTGGAAGAAGTGCAGGGTTTCACTTGATATTTTGTTCGCTTAACAACTTTGGGAAGAGTTTAAATTAAATTAACTTATTCTTATTTGAATTTAGTTCTTTCTTACCTATTTTAGTAAATTGTAGGCCGGGGTTAGTAAATAACTTCCGGTATTAATCTTTGCAGACGACGCCAAAAATTTAACATTACTTTGCACGTAACCTATAAGCCTCGCTTCGAACTCACCAGCACCACCAGGCAACCCTGTCGACCATAAAAAGGCGCCAATTTTATATCACTTCGTATAGGCACTTGGCGTTATCTTCTGGTAGAGCCAAGCGAGTTCGTAGGTCTTTAACTGCCATTTCCCAATAGTAAAAACAGGCACGCGGCTCCCCCGATTCCAAACTCCCCGCGCTAAAATAGCACAGTGCGGAACATAAGCTGGGGAAGAAGACTTTTTTAGGCTTAGTCAGGCGAAAGAAAAAGTTAGTTTCTGTTTTTGGCCTGTGCGCGGTAAGCGAACAACCCCCTCGCTCGCGAAAGCTAGCTAACTCGTAACGTTGAGCGACAGACTGCTGAATTCGAAGCTAGAAGTTGGCAGAGTCAGTCAGAGTGCGCGTGAGCTCGGCCACGTTACTTCGCGGTCATCATGTTAACCTTTGACCCGGGCATAATCTTCGATTAAACTTAACTAAAACCCCGCTCGCTACTTAGCATTATTCATCGAAACGAAAAATGATAATATTTCGAGTAATTAGTTAATTTTTCAGTTTTATTCGTTAATTCGCCTTAATTAGTCGCGGCCATGTTTTTCGGGTGTTTCGGTAAACGTGGTCGTAAAAGAGCCAAGCCGACCATTGTCCGAAGTCCATCGCCGGACTGTCGATGCTCCTGTCATCATATTGGACTCATACAACGCAAGCAGTCCGAGGTAAATCAGGCGTAACACTTTTGCACTTTAAATTTTAATTTAAATCTGGAATTGGTTTCGTTGGAATGTTTAAGTCCTTCGCCACGCGGAAGTTGATGAAAAACACTTCAGTTATGATACCTTATAAAGTATTCCGGATTTCTCAACAGTTTTAAATTAATAAGTTTTCATAATAATTCAGAGTTACGTGGGGGCGAAACTTTCGTACAAAAAACTTAGGAACTATTTTATCTTTCAAATTATCTGGACAAGCGAGCTAGTGACGTCAATTTTCGCGGTTCATGTAAATCTACCATATAAGCGGGTTCGAACTATTTAGGATGCATTTCAGTATCCCTTTGCGCGACGAGTATTTGTATCGAGGCCTCCTCGAACTTGAAATCTTTCCCAAACAAACAATGGCTATACCAAAACGTGTTTGTTTCCACGCGAAATATGATAATTATACCTTTTTAAAACAAACAATTACCGTCGTAAATAAATAGGGAAGGATGATAATAAACGGCCCACCCATACAGACACACACACGCTCGCTTCTTGTTCAATTTGAAGCGCAACCAATTGCCAAAAATTGTAGTAATTTTACTTAATACAGTCGGACAGTCATTTAAATATAAGTGTTATTATTTGGACCACGTCCAAAACGAACCTCCCCTCGTCCCTAAACTAAATGATACGATGTGATGGCGAGGTACTGGTATGGAAATATGTCTTGTCAGTGTTTATTCAAATCGAGGGGTGACTCACTCCGAATGAGTACGGGTCTAATACATCTGTTGGTTTATTTCCCCGAACATCTGCCACTGGCAGAAGTACTCTTCGACTACGTAGTTTGAAATATCATGAATTGATTGGTGAATCTAAGAGTGAATTGCCCCTCGATTCTAAGTTAGGTCAACCTTTACCATAAACACCCGAATGTCGTAATGGATAAAAAAAGTATTTGCGCTGGCTCTTTTGGGCGTTTTAAGCTTTTTGGTAAAAATAGTAAAAGCAAATTTTTGAAGTCAAATTGATAGGAGAGATTTTAACTCCCATTTTATCGAATACATGTGTTGTTTAGATTGGGAATTGATTCTTTTTTGACAACATATTGGAGTGTTGCCGCCCACCCACAGTTCTTTAAATTCAAAGCCATCCCGAAACTGTTGACGAAAGACATGTCGTAATGTTGCTAAGCGCCAATAAGTAGCGGTACTCTATAGGCGGGAGAAACGTTTTGGGTGTTTTTTTGAAGTAAATTTGCGTAATTGAAGATAATAATGTGGGTTTGAAGGGTTATTTTTATTTTGGCCATAGGCCTAAGTGATTAGGAATCATTTCTGACGATTTTAACCTAATGTTTTCCGTCCAAATCAGACTTATATTAGTTAGTCCTTGTTCTAATGTATAAAATAGATATAATAATTCAATTTAGGATGTGAATTTAATAATTAAAAATCGAACTTCCTTCCGACCTTGTTTAAAAATCGTATGACATCTTTAAAAACTTTTAGTTTGGAAATTACGCTTAGTTCATCAGTCATACTTTGATTACGCCAGCGTAATTCGGGGTGGTTTTTTTTTTGTTTTTAGGTTGCTTTAATTAGTTTTTGAGGTCGTATTAATTAACCGTTGTCATTTGTTTACGCAACGTATGAAATTAATTCAATTGTAGTCAATTAAAACCGCTTCACTGACCGACAATTTTAATCTTATACTATTTATTAATAGTGTACTCCGCATAATGATAAGCCCTAATTTTAATTCGCGTTTAACGAATTCAGACACGTCATAATTTGATTCATAAAGTTCGACTTCCTCAGTTCAACCTCGGTTGTCAATATATACGATGCTATTTTCTACCGGATGTTACGTATAAAAATACATCGCTTAGGCGTATCATTAGA
This sequence comes from Phalangium opilio, assembly GCF_054372755.1. NCBI lineage: Eukaryota > Metazoa > Arthropoda > Arachnida > Opiliones > Phalangiidae > Phalangium > Phalangium opilio. Next base: position 435,212 of record NW_028324147.1, on the reverse strand, counting down.
GTAATCTCCGATTGAATCTCGCTTAAACTAATTGAACTTGCGAATAAAATGGAAAATATTCAAGGCCATATTTAAATTGAATTAATTTTAAATGGATTAAACTATAAATAAATGCGCCCTTAGTCCCTTACAACAAATTATTGATATCATAAGTAAATAACAACCCCTTAAGTCGCAGGGTCTTCGTCACTTTCTCAATTTATTCTTATCCCCGTTACTCTTTAGCCAATGAACGAAATATCTTTATTTAATCTTTGAAATTGCGTAACTATTTGTATATTTTTAAACATTACCAAATGATATAGTGTGTCTAAATTTAGTCATTGCGATTTGTCGATTTGACATTATCGTATTAGTCATTCGAATTGTTGGGAAAAACGGAAGTTGCGTTCTACGATCATTGAGCGCTGGTTCCTGGTTGGGAATGTTTTTGTAACAAAAAGTCCTCTATTACAGACAGCGCGCGATAAAGCAAATATTAAACGGGACCCGAATTTATAATGTACTCCTTTAGAGATAAAGCGGAAGTAATTGTCGACTTCCGATGTAAATGGTTTGCGTGTAGCAGTACTACTCGAGCCGAGCAGGTTCAAATGATATTAAGGGACCGATAAAATGTTCATTTCTTCTAAGGGCTATATCTGAAAGGTCGTGAGAACCAAATTAAATAACCTAGATTTATGTTTTAACCTTTAACACACGACGGATTATACATCATCGGTGATATTCGTTAATTAGAAATTATAATTAACTTTGGAATTTATAAATTGGTAATTTAAGGGGCTATAGTTTGATCCTATACTCTTTGAGTGACTTGAAACGAGATCAATATTTTCTAATCCGCGTATAGACTATAATTCTTTTAATAACTAAAAAATATTTATATTATCAAATTCTCCAATGAAGGCGCGCGAACTCGGCTTGAATTTAGATCTCCCGCCAAGTCCCTCGCAAATGCGAGATGAGAAAATCCAAAATTTTGCCAAATTTATGTCGTTTTTAACCCAAAAAGAAACTAGAAATGGAGAAAAACCAGCGCTGCTCAATCCCAAATCAATTTGAAGATGTCGTGCCGTCATTTTTATTTTTCCCGTCGCCTTATGGCATTATTAATTAACTCCATAATTAATTCGCGTACCTGTTGATTTAAATGAGTGGCGTCTCTATCCTCGCCTCGAGATTTCACTGGGCGAAAGGCGTTTGAAGGAATGTTTCTAGATCTTCGTTCCTGTCATTTAATACCGGATTACTCGGTAGTTCCTAAAAAGGAACTGAACGGTGCTACGGGAGTGAGACTTATCAAGATTAAGCGCGAGCCACTCTTGTTTTACGTTTTCTAAAGGGAGGGTGACACGCGACAACTTAAACTATATATAGTTTCCTTTAAATTAAGACGGCGTCGCGTTTCATTTTCACTTTAAATTACGAAAAGTTCTGATGTAGAAAAATTAACGTACCGTGCAAGAGTGAGGGGGTCTGGGTGGTTGCAGGGTGACTCGGAGGCCAAATCAGGAAGTACTTTAAATTTTAAGGAATTGGGCTCAAGTCGAGCGGCGACAAACACTTGTGCGCGGCTCACAAGCCCCGACGACTGTTTTATTTCAAAGCCTTTATTCCCTCGACGTTTTTACGGACCAAAAGGGTTATCAAAAAACAGTCCGTACCATTCTGAATAAGTACTTCAATACGTACCCTCTCCTCTATTGGTTTAACGCCATTCAATATTGAAGTCTCGGGTTGAGATGTTTTTGATATAATTTCGGTTTACTACAAAAGATTCTCTAAGTAATAATTCTAGTAATTAACAATTTCTTTTTTTTTTTTTTGTTTCTATGAAAGCGCGGAAAATTCTTTAGATTATAATTATTTTTGCTTAATTTTAACGTCATTTTCCCACCGAGAAATTAAATAATCATTAGCCTTATACCAGGAAATTAGGCTTAGAATTTCAGTTACAAGTTTTGCTTTAGAAATAAACAAAAATAGGCTTAGCTCGGCTACCAAAAAAAAATGAAGAATTTCTTAAAAAATTGCGTCAACTCATCACTCGTGATTTAAGCTCGGAATTTTTATTTGGGTTCCCATAGAGATTTATTGACCATGAATGGGCACTTTCTAACCTCGGTATTCCAGGTACGCACGCAACACCCGCGCCTAAGTAACACGACATACTGAAGTAAGATGCATTCCACCAAAATAAGCCATAGATTAATAAAGACCGTTCCAATTTATTTTGAGAAATTGCTACACTTTTTGGGTTGTGTTATTTTAATACATTTTATTAGTTCACTATATACTCCCACGCTCTGTGTACGTACAATACAAAATTTATTACATTTTCTCGCTTGTTCAATTCCAACAACTGCCCAGGGTGATTAGTCAATTCTGTCAAATATATACTCGTCTTGTATATAAAAACTAAACCAACGCGTCCCGCTGCTACAGCAGTTTCTAATTTGAACACCCGTAACCTAGATTTTAGAAGAGCAATATGACGCGCTTACAAACTTTATATAAACAAATTTTGTCCGCCCATTTTTGCGACATCTCAAATAAACCCGTACACCTATAATATCGTCCTTACACAAATGATATAATATTCAAAGATGCTCAAAATCTCGAAAGTTCTATCGCCTACGTCAAAATTTAAATTTGTAAGTCCTGGTTCTAATTTGACGAATTGCATTATTGTTGACCGCGTCATTTTCAACCTAGCTCATATCCTAAAATAGCTAAGAGCAAGACTAAAGAAAAAGTTAGACTTAAAATTGCGCTCGTTACGTCATTAGTTTAGAAGGATGCTCGCGAAAAATAAATGAGTTTGTCGTCTTTAATAGGCACCAATTTATGGCCCAATTAACAGGCGTGGTACCACCTAGAAAAATATAATAACTTAAGCCTAAGATCTGCGTGGAAGAAAACATTTTGTCTACCCACGCTTCGTGCATTTTTGGTCGCCAGCTGAATTTGGCTTTTCGGAGGTGACTATTCTTGTAGCAAGCTCCCCATCGAGCAAAATTAGTACTCAGGGTGCCGCTAACACTAGAGTTCAACGCTACCTTAGTGGTGCCTTGGTGGTGGCATCTTTCCTCTTTTGATGACGTGTCTTTACTTAGTTCATCTCGGACATTAAACGCTATGAAACGAAAGTTAGCTCATGAGCCATGGTTAGGCTTAGCGCCAAACACGATGTAACTTCTACCTGATGCAAGACTCTGTAAGATTTCTCGTGAAATCTTCCGAGAACGGGGCGCCAATTAGGTATTTTTAGAATCTAGGGTCATTGAGTCTCATTTATTTACTGAAAAAGTAAATAATCACTTGCGAGGTGCAAAAATATCTCCATTTTATTTACGAGATGCGTAGTTTTTAGCGTAAGAGTGCCTTACAATTGTACTAAAAGTTATTAACATTGTTTGCAAACTGTTAACGAAGAGAATAAGCGCAAACTAACGACGTACAGTGTGGCGCGTATATTAAAGTTAAATCAATCTTTGAAATTTCCGTGAAATGAGTCTATTTTTTACGGCTATTCGAGTGGAAAATGGGGCGAGACAGAATCTCGATATATGGCGGCGTATTTTCTGTCGTCGAGCATGTGGTGTCTCTTTGTCTATAGTCTAGGAAGGAGCGTGGTTATTTTGGGTACTTGGTATCCAGTTCCAAAAATAAACCATAAGAAGATTCCCCGGCCTGCTCGCGCCTAAATTCCATGGGTGGCGCGTATTGTGGCACGCGACTCGAGGGCACCCCATATCTACTTTCTCAACTTCAAATTGAACCCAGGCTGAACCTTCCCTGAGTCATTCCCCCTACTTCGCTTCTAGTATCATTTCATCTTGGGACGTATGCGCACCGCGCGTTTCTTGGGCCACCCCCTCCATTCGGGAATGGTGCGTGTTGAATAGCGGCCCATGTTTCGGTTGACCATCTGGATAGTGTCAGGGTACGGTCCTGGTATGACTCTGATATTCCAAGATGGTACGACTACGGACCATCTACGCTATCCTTCTGTTACGTTTCAATCTGTTACTTGGTGATAGACCGGGCTAACACCAAGACGCGGATGGATACATTTCAAATTGTTTGACCTCTGTGGGGTCAGGTTTTCTTCAGGGGGGGGGGACTTTTTTGGCTGGAATTTTTTCGACGGATTTGTCGCGCGGAATTTTGGACAAAGTTTTTACTGTCTGATTTGACTCGCGTTACTCGCACGCCTTGTTTTACAAAATCTTTGGTAATATTGGTTGTTTATGGAAAGAGTGTGTCTTTATTTTGGCGCGAAAATAAAGCGGGAAATGCCCGTAACGCGTAGAAAAAACCATCGGGGCTTTAAAAGCTGCAGATGGTGAATTTGTTTTTTTTTTCTCCAAGACGTTCCACGCTGTTTTCGTTTCAGGATTGTCTTGTTGTAAATTCTATTGTCGCGCCGTGTTGTTCTAAGCCGATCTTTGTTATTTTTTGCAATTGCGATGCCTTTTGAAGCGTGATATTCCACGTTTTCCAACCATTTCACGCTCAAATAGACTATATCTTTACAGTATAACCGCCCCTCAACGTTGTTGTATTTATTGGCAAAACAATTTTAAATAAAAAATTAAGTCTTTTTTGCCAAAAAAAGTTAAATCTAGCTTATTGAACTTTGAAAGGGCTACGACTACTATAACTCATACCAAAAAATCAGGCAATCTCGTTTAACTGAATTTTTCGATTTTTGGGGCAAGATTACGACAACGGTGTTAAAATTAACACCGCGCAGACCAAATTTGCGAGGAGATAGATGGCGGGTCCAGATAATCTGTGCATGGCAGCCTCAATATATAATTGTAATTATGGGTAACGTCTTTTTCAACATCTCATCACCCGGGGGCGAGCGATAAAAGTCTAATAATTAAAGTTCATCGCGCACCTTTTCGTGTTTTATCAAAAAAATACATCGCTTTTTGCGTTAAAACTGCGCTTAAAAGGTGAGGAGAACGTGGCGAAGTGATAATGTATATACCGTTCGCCAGCGTTCCGAATGAATATTCACTCGGAATGTATGCACTATCTTCTATAGTGTCATAATCCCTTTTTTTTTTAAAAAAAAAATACGTAAACTAGTTTTTAAAAGTATATATATTTCAGGCGAGTTATTTAAGGTTTATTTATTTTAACCACCGATCCCCTAGCGTCATCTTCGCGGACTATTTTTAAAGATAAGGTAGAGTGCTTTGCTTTTCTCTGAATTTGCGTAATCTACCTTAAAAGCTCCGTCGGCCGCAGTCGGGCCCCTAATCAGTTTTATTTAGATAATATGCGGTGGTAGAATTTAACGTTTGCAATTTTCTCGAGTGTTTCGTTACAAATTCCATCTTCGCCAGGAATTTTCTCGTGGCAAATTGTGATGAAAATTAATAAAAATACCATAATTTTTTGTTATCAATTCAATTCAATTCAATAATTTGTTTAAATATCCAAGAGCAAAGATTATCGCGTAATTAATTTGTTTATCTATATGTTTTTTTAGTTCGGTATTAACGTCAACTCTTTTTTGGTTTCTTTTTCGTTCTATAGGTGATAGCGTCATGTGAGCCACCAGAAACTTACGAATTGGTGAGTACCATTTTTATCTAATTATCGTGCATGATATCAGTTTATTTCAAAAGGAAGCGTGAAACGTTTAATTCTCCAAATGCCTTAATTCTCGGGGTTCCGATTATCGTAACCACGAGTGTTTATCATCATTGGAAAGGGGATAAATAGGACTTGAAGAGTTAGTTCCCCGTATCAATGGCTGCGGAGTTATAACCCTCCAAAACGTACCATTAACCAAGTTTTTCAACATGTTTTGTTTATTTCGTCAAGTCGAATTTGACTCCACTGTTTCACGTTTCCTTTAATAGACAATGAGTTACGACATTAACGTAACCATCTAAAAATCCATTATCAAACGCGATAAACTACGTAAGGTAGACGTGAATGCGTCCTTTGAGAGGTTCGGGAACGACTGGAGAATAACGGTGTTGCCTGCTAACTCTTATACTGTTTTTTACTTGCATATCTGCGATATTTAGTGATAGAGTTGAACGTATGACGGCCGGGGTCACTTAGACAGACCACGCAGGCAGGCAGGCTTGTTTAGATAAGTTGTCCCCTGACGCATTCGTTGGTCCTATACCCGAGTGTAATTACGCCCCCTCTCTGACTTAATGTACTCTCTCGAGTCTCATTTTTTTATCACTGGGAAATTTAGGACCTACAAAAATTCCTCGTCAAGAAGTCCTCGACGACGAGGGGGAAACCACTAGTTAATATGAAATCACTTTGAGTTAAAGTATCTCTGGCCTATATTAATGACTTCTTTCAATGGAATTCAACTGAGCTTATAGTGGTTTCACTCTCGCTTTTCAGGTTCTTAATATCTTAACTGCGTCGAGTATCGTAACCAATGAGGGTAGCGGGTTTTCTTAACCCATTAGTCTACTACTATACTTTTTAATAATAATAGTTAGTATGATTTACGACTTTGGCTTCTGAGAACCAAATGCTTTTAAGTTTTATTTTAAAGGGAATATAAGACGTAGATTAATACGACGCGGATCTGGAGACGCGTTAAGATATCAGCATTTATGACGTAACGAAAATAAGGCGCGTTTATGACGTAGAGTAACGTCATGTTGTGGCGTCGAACCAACTTGTCGCGTCGTTTGTTCGTGATCTGTAACGTGTAGTTGGCGACATATGCGGCGCCTCTATCATCCAACTAACTAATTCCCGCGCTTTTTTACACCATTTATTTTGGCGCATTTTTTTTCCAAGTGACCCGCGAATCTCGATCGACTTTGCATCATGGTCATATCGTATATCTTTCTCTCGCAACACATAACAGCGTCATGGTAATAAATATATCCAAACAGGCCAGATTATAATTATGCCCCACTGAAGCGTTAGGCCTAACTCTAAAGTTAACCCCTAATGACCTTCGAGAACCAGGGACCAGGAGATACCGAACCGAGTTTTTTTCTTCTTTGCCACGTTTATATTTGACTATTTACGTAAAACACGATGTTAGGCTTAGTTCGGGCACGGGGGTGGGGGTGGGGCCGGGAAACTGTGTTTTACATTAGCCAGGATGATTGATTGATGGTTCGTGTCAACCGGAATTTGCAATGTTGCTAAAACCCGCCGTTGTACTTAATTAAATATTGAACCGTTGTAACTTTTGTCCGACTCCAAGGGCATACTCGATCTAGTCAAGTCGCCATGACAACCTAATATTTTAACGGGACGTCATAAGTGTAATAATGCCAAGATAAGTCGCTAATTCCCCAATATACACTTGTTTCGTAGGAGCCCCTAAATCCCGTGGTGGAATTAAAACCTAAATCCCTTAGCCGTAAATCAAGATTATTTCGGCATAGGCGTCAAGGCTGAGGTCCCGTATTTCGGAGTGGCTATTCCCTCGGTAAAATTAAAATGGCGCTATGTTGAAATATAGTTTATAGCGCGCGTTATATTGTACATAGTACGTACCATATGTTTTGCCGGGTTTTATCTAAAAGCCATATATCAAATTTTGGCGCGAAATTAAAAGCTATAAAAGTAAATATGCAAAGAAAAAAATATGGTTTTGCGGAAAGTGCAGCAGCCTGATAAAATCTAATATAGGTGTAGGGTTTTCTTTTGTATTTGTGTTGTGTTCTTGAAGTAAAGAAAGTATTTTAACTGTAAAAAAAATATTGCGGCGGCCCCCTCCCCGCAAATAAAATGGCGCCTCTAAAATAATTGCAGCAGCGGAAAACAAAATGATAATTGCATCGTCGCGATTAAACTAATCACTCCTCGTTAGACTTTAATTAATAAAACGTTCGTTCGGTGAAGGCTAAATTAGTTTAAGAGTACTCTTGACTGTTATGTTGGGGGGGGGGGGCTTTCTCGAAATGCTCATAGAAAATACACAAAAGGAATAACGTCTTAATTTTCCATGGAACCCTCTTCAACCCCTGACTGCAGTCTCCCTCTCTCAATCATCAGACGAAAGATGAAAGAAGGGAGGGAGGGAAAGAGAAAGAAAGCATTTATACTCGTTTTAACTACTTTATAACGGTCTACAATCTAACCTTGACTTTTTTGAGGTCTGAAACGACCGCGGGAGGTTAATGAAAGTCGGTGAAGTTGGATGCCAGGAACGACTGCGCTGTAGTTGAAGCCATACATTGACCAGAATGAATGAAGTCTTTAGCCAAGTCTTGTTTCTCAAGCCGCCCGCCCACTCAATTTCTGCCGTCTTCATCAAGTACAACTCTTATGTTTCTTTATTCCGGAAAGTCTAACCCCGATAGTTGAGGACATGACGCGTCGCCCCCAACCCCCCCTCTCTTGAGTTATGACGGAGAGCCTTAGAGAAGGATTGTGGGGGGGGGGACCCAATTTAAAGATGTCCTCCCTCCCTCCCCCTTACCGTGTTGCGTCAGAGTTAAGGAGGAAGGTTAGGGGTTGAAATTGTCAAGGGTTGCCAAATAAATCAAAGATCAGTGGAATGGAGAGGAGAATTCAGTTGCTTACTTCAGTCTTGTTTACTCGGAACGAGAGAAATTGGAATTACGTGTTTTACTTTTAGATATAGACTAGTGGCACTATGTTATTTTTCTATACAGCTTAATACAGTCAAAGCTGGGGAACTGCCATTACTCTATAGTCCTAGTATTTTCGCTTTCTCGAGTTCCCCTATGAGGAAAATGGTGGCTTTTTTTGGTCTTTTTACTTGGTAATAATTATGATCGATTGGACAGTTTTCTTTACATTTCTTTGTAATTTATTTTTGCGTGGGTTTATCTGGAAATACTATAACTAGGATTTTCAATTTCTCACGTTGCAACCAATAACTCGAGAGTTCAAATTACGATATCGAAATGATTTTAAGGTCAAATTACAACTCGAAATCCCGTCCACTTTCAGAATATGTATTTTAACCAGTTATTGAATATATTTTGTTCCCATAAAAAGGCCTTGAAAACCCAAACCAAAACTGACCCTGACCCACCAGCACGTTCTTGGCAAAATTGTATATTTTAATAAAACATTAAATACTAATTTAGTTCCCGTGGCAAGACTTGGAAATAATAATCCACGTAGACTAACTAAGGCAGACAACATTGCATGCGTAGGTTTTGGAAATTCCTATAGGGTATAATAACAATTTAAGTAGCATCCCGATTAAAATCTAAACATACTGCTAGCGGTGTTCCCCCCTAGTTAAAGTCTGTCTTTTATTGCCTTTAAAATATATGGTATCCCTAGAACTTGGTTGTATAACTTCTCAATCACAAATAGTCATCTAAAAAAGAATATATCAAATAATATAAACTGGAATTTTAAAGTGGGTGCTGCAGTTGTGGCGTGGCGGTCGCCTTTTAAGAGAATTAGATGATGATGATGTTATTATACATTCATAGACATAATTAAGTCTTCGTCATAAAGAAATTGTATGGCCTTATAATCGCCGCGTCTAAGTAACCATAAATGGAGTAGCTGCTTGATACTTCAGCGTATAGCCCCCAGATGTTATTTCTGATGTTGGCTTTAGGGATTTAGAATATGTACGGACGGACTTTTACGGGTATTACGGCTTCAAAGGAGAACTGTTAGTATAAGAATTCATCCTCCAGTATATCGGGTTTCGTTTTCGTTTATGGAATTGTATTAAATTTTGATGTCAGTTCGCCTTTAATGTTACCCGAAGTCGCGATGATATGATGATATGATAATAGACTCCGCCATAGAATGTTCTTTATTTTTTTCTTTCAAGGTCGCTTTTAAAATAATTACCCGTTTTAATCCTTAATTATCAACGTAATTAGTAACGTTTTCTCCTTTCCTGTAGAAGCTTTTCTCAATGTATAACATTTTCCGAGAGCGCGCTAGCTTTAGCCGCCAGAAATCCATCCGCGCAAAGGGTCCAAAAATTGTGACGAATTTATCAAGACAGGCAAATATCATCATCATCTCATTTCTCCTCCAGAAAAAAAAAATTAGTGCGTTGACCTTTATAAGAGAGCGCTCTGTTTCCCTAGCTTTCGGCTTTTTTGATTGCCATAAAGTGACGGTGAAACACTCTCTAAATTAGGTGACGTGAATTTGATTTAATTAATATAAATTACTTAGTATACGGAGTTGAAACCTGCAGAAACACTTCATTATCCCTTGACTCTTCAACTCATTCTTAAAAAGCTCTTAGATGGCGTCACTTCCTTAAGGGGATATTTTCTTTAAATTCTTTTCTTAAAAAGAATGTAAAGAAAACGAAAGGACTTAATAATTTTGGTTAAAATGTTTTCCCTTTTCGAGAGGGCAGATTTTTCTTACGTAACCACCGCGTTGTGTGGAATTTTCGTCTCTTTAGTGTCTTAGAAGACGTTTCTTTTAAACGAGCCTGCTTGGAAGTTGGAACTACTTTTAAAAAACGTGTTTCTTAAAACCGCCGAGAAAAAAAGAAATGGAAGAAAATTTGCTTTCGGACTTGAAAGGGGGAAAATATTTCAAAGTTGTTTTAACTTTAGTTTAGTTCGACTCGAATTTAGAAGCGAATGAGACACGAGCCGAGTATGTCTCGTCCCTGATGGAAGTTTCGCGTACTAGTGCTCCAGTGTGATTGTGTATAGTCCGTGTATTTCGCGTGTGTTTGTGTGTGTGCTATGGAATATAATAATTATCGAGAAAATATGCGTTTCGAATTAAACGTAAGTTAATTAATTATCTGTAATTAAATTCGCCTCTTAATTTAATTTAATGGGGAATGCCATTAGGCCTTGATTTATAGATTAGTACGAAACTTAACCCTAATGAGGATCCGCTCATTTAAAACCAAGGCTTAATTGACTTTATATTTATTTATTTAATTTAATGATTTCAAAAATCGGAGATAGTGTGTGTTGGGACTAACCAATAGGAAGGCAGCGCGTGCGAAAAGGGTTCATCTGATTGATTTGGCGCCCCCGCGCGGTTACCGGTGTTTGAAACGCCACCTGCCGGCCGCGAAAATCTTTAAGATTTATAGCCTAATATAGGAATTAATATTTAAATTTTTTCTATCCGTAAAGATGGATTAAATTTTTAGATATATTGGCTTGATAAATATTGCCTCGATTAATATTATATTTAGATAAAAAGAAATCGATATGTATGGTCGATAAAGATTTTGTAAATACTATTACATTTAAGTGCACCCTTAGGTTAAAAAAAATAGAACTTGACGATGAAATATGAAATCGGAGCTCTTCAAATTTTACAGTCTCTCATCTTTAATTCTAAAATCGTTAGGCTTAGTGAAGAAAACTTCTTTTGCCATGTTGGTAATGTACTTAAGTATATATTTGGTGGTAGTCGTTGTGAACCCCTGGGAGGTAGGGTGGCGCTGGTGCTAGCAGCGTGATCATTATTGAGGCCGGAGCGACCTCGCCGTCGGCCCAAAAGGGAAAACTAGGTGAATTAAGAATTACTGCAAATAAGCAACCGGCAAAGATAAACCCCCCGTGTTTCCTTTTATTTTATCATTTTAGGTTGATTTTTATTATTATTGCCACATTTCTAATCAAAAGGATTATGCCAGCGGATGGATACCCGAAAGTAGTCCCTATATAAAGTGATTAACAAACGACTTGAATTGAATAAATAATTTAGTAATTAAATAACGTACAAGTTGATGCCTTTAGGCTAATGGAGAAACTTAAAATAACAGAAACATAAATCACTTAATGAATGAATGAATTCGAGGATATTTGCCCTATAACCTTTTCGATCTACTTACCATTTGACCTTTGCCGATTTACAATTTGAAACTGGCGTGTAGGTTGTCGCAATTTCGCGAGACTGGTCCTTTAGCCGAAATATAAAAAATGAGGTCCGCTCTTCATTATCGTATTCTTAAAATCTCACGATGTTTGGAAAAATGCTTCTATTAATCTCCAGTCAAGAGGTAATTAGTCCGAAACATTTGTAACTCGCTAGTACTCGCGTTAAAAGGGGAAAATTTATAAAAAACCCTGGCCGCTGCAGTTAATTACTTCGTACTAGGAAAAAGTTTTTAATCTCTTATTACGGTTTAATTTCGTGATTCTCTCCGAGTACGTGGCTTCTAATTTGTCAGGGTGGTCCGAGGTGCTCTGTCCTCCAACGCCCAGTTAATATCTGCTCAAAAGCCAAGTACCCCTTTATATAGTCTATATATTCGCGTCTTGGAAAAGTTTTTGGACTAAATCTACTCTGAAATTATTATAATTATACATTAAAATTAACCATTTTAGTTTTAAGACCTTCGTTTTTAGTACGCTCACGACTTTTACAGGTTTTTTTTTTGTCAAAAATAATTTTACCAAAAAATTAAACACCCAGACGGAGCATTTATTAACTTAGATTTTGACAAAGTTGCCTATTCGACTAAACCAGTTAAGTTTTGTTTTTGACAACAGTGACTTATCCCTCGGAGCAGGAAGATAACGGAATCACCATCCTAATAATTTTATTCTAATCCGTGACGTCACGTCGAGAAGAATAAGTCTCGTCTATACTAAATAGATCGAACATTATAACCTATGACCTTTTTGGAGGACGGACGGGCCAATGGGGGAGGTCACGTGATGTCATCCTATATAATTAAGCGGGGGGGGGGGGCTGCGAAGCGCGTGATATCGGGATTTTTGGTATAATGGGCCAACTCCTCCCATTAAGGATTTCTTTTTAGCCACATTGTGGACGTGATTTTAAAGTCAAAAAGGAATATTTTCTTCTTTCGGATTCTTACAAAAAGCGGAGCTCGCCCCCTCATTTTTTGGCCCTGATCCAAAATATAGGCGAATATTTTAAAAGGGTAAAGAGTGGGCGTTCGTTCCCCCCTATCCGCCCCGGTACGCCCCCCCCCGACCTGTGACCGCGTGTCCCTTTCGCCATGCCACCAACAGGGAACGCTCAACTACGGCGATAGGAAGGAAAACTCAACTGAAGGATTGTAGTACGTCAAGGTCATTTTAAATTTCAAAGTTAGGCGAGAATGTGATGAGATGTGTTAAGATGACTTGGCCAGTAATTACTTAGTTACATATCCTCTTTAGTACACTCTAATCAAATCGATGAATAGCTACGCGAAATCCCCAGTATATTTCTCCGTATTAACAGATTGCCATGTACTCAAGCAATGGCGTTACATGATCCTATGCTATTCTTGGCGTTCGTATTCCTTCTTAGAGAATGCGAGATCTTCTGGGACTTGGTACTCTCTTGGTATGTAGAATTAAGAAGCGGGCCGGCAAGGGAACCCGTGGAATGTCATTCTTTTAGCGGTGTGTTCCCTGGTTGGCAGCCTAGCAGTGCACCGCTCTCCACTAATGGGGGTCCCGTCTGTTTCGACTCTCGGCTGCTGGGCTTCTCTCTTTCGCTATTGATGGGCAAGTCCTCGGATGGTGTCATCTCCGTCCCCCCTCCCCCTCCCCCGTCTCTCTCTCCTCTTCCAGCATCCGATCTCATCCCATCCGCGTGATGGAGCTAGGACGATGCTGAAAAGGAAGCTCGAGAGGAGAGAATGTTTTTCTATATCTACTCCAGGGGATATTTTTCGCGCCTTTTTTATACTTTCCCGCCCGGGTAAATGCCGGGTCCGGGAGTGGGTTGGGCTGTCTTATTCGGTGATTGTACTTGTCTATATTGTTATTTATAATTCGTGTTCTATTCAATATAACTTAATGAGGAGATTCACGGAAGGCTACATTTCTTTCAAAGATTTATAACCTAATTTTGTATAGTTAACTGTATGCGCCTTTTAAACTTTCGTTATTCAATTAAAAGGAATAGATTTTAATATAGTATCATCCAATGAACGCGGTGACTCGTTTTATTTTATTTCTACGAGTATCGAATGCCGAAGTTTGTTTTCACTATTAATTAGCGCGTTTAAGAAAAAAGAAGTAGCGCCCGGATTTGGAGTCTGAAAGAACTGCTCCATCAATTTTTATCCTCGTCTGTCTTTACCCAGTAACTGAACTCTCGTTGTGAAACAAATTTTCTAAGCAAGGCCTAGCGAACTATGATTTTCTTAATAGGCTTAGCGAGGCGATTCAATTTCGTTATCGAACAGGCTGGCTTATAAAGCGCGCCCGCGTCCTCTGGGATTAATATTTGAGCGGGACCCATACGCCAATTTTCAAGATGCTATCACTTCGCCTTTTCAATTTACTTACAAGGCTTGCTCGGGATTTTGGTTAATGGCAGTTATCCGCCTTTGACAGTGCTGGATTATACGGGTTAATAATATAAAGTGTCATACGGATTTACTCTTGACTATATACTTTTCAAAAATGATTCTATTTTTTTTTTAATTTAAATTTGTTGATATTCTAAATTAAAACACCCTCGTGATCAAAGACGAAATCAGTTTATTGTTTATTAACTTAGAAGCAACGTTGTGAAAGTCTGAAAGATGCATTTTTAACAACTTGCACTCGGCAATGAAGCTTATTTGGTAACTTCTCGATAGTCTGGCAAACTAATTTTTCGCTTGACTGATCGGCTTTCAAATCGCGATAGAGATAGAGAGAGAAAGGGTTGAGGAGAGGAGAGGGATGCTCTTTTAATAACTAAATATAGAAGTTCCCTCTTTCGATCGGGCGGGGGGGGGAGAAGGGTTAGCTTTTAAACGAGGCTTAGCGAATTGCCTTTAATAACTTATTTCAATATTTAGCCTTTTGGGCCGAAAAATCAAATGAGCCAGCTCTCTCTCAAATCTCTTTTCCAACTCCAAATTAGACGACTATACGATTTTTATCTCCGATATATTCATTAAATAGAGTTTAATCGCGTTATGGTTAGAATAATTTGACGTTAGAGTTCAATTCAATTCAATTCATCCATCCATATATGAGCAAATCAAATTGAACTATTAGTATTTTGTGTATGTGTGTGTGAATACTTTAACATTTTCCTTATGTCTTGGGAAACGAAAGAGAACTTTTTGTTATTTCTCTAAGCTCCGAGTTTTACCTTTATCGTGTACCTTAGTATCAAAGATATATTTATATAAGTAAGTAACGCGAGTAAAAAGGTTTCCGATAAACGAATGGTCGATTCGACAACGCTCGGGCGCAAAGAAAAACTAGCAAAAGTTATTCTTGGAGCTACTAGAGAACTCGGCGAAAGGCGAAAGCTCGCTATATAGAAAGAGAGAGCCGAGTATTGTTTTCTTAACCTAGTTTTTGTTTCGTTTCATTTCTGTTCGAAGTAGCTATCCATCCATCCTTGTATGGGGGAAGGCCCAAAATATATTTCTTTGATAACGGGGTTCGGTCATACCCAATTCTTTTAGACCTTATAGGTCTTGTTGAATGTTTGGGGCGAGTTCTTCTTAAACTGACCCTTGACCTAAAGAATAAACTGACGACGAAGGGGAAAGGAAGGTTATTTCGGTTCGGGGATGGTTCGGCAGTCGCGTTCTTGGGATTGGAAGAGGCTGCAGGAGCTTCCTCCTGCTGGAGAGAGAGAGAATGGAAAACACTCGCTCGCTCGAGGTGTTTTCCTCCGAGTGCATGCGTACACGCTTCGGTTTCTCATTCATTCCTTCCTTGGACCTTTCTTGATTGACCATCGCTTTTCTTCTTGACATCGAGGGGGGAGGGAGAGAATGGACATTTCAGGTTCACTTTAACCGATTTATAAATTCGTTTATTCCTTCGGAGCGATGGGAAGAAGATGGGGCTTGTTTTTTTCTTTATTCTCTCTCGAGGCGAACTGAAGAGATATTTATTGATGCTTTTTTCTCTTGGTGAATATTTGGGGATCTCCCCCCCCCCTTCAAGCTGCTTTCAATGGAAAGTTATTTATGTTTCTCTATTTTATGTTCTTCGATAATATCCTCTTCTCGGTCGATTCCCTACGTCTGCCCCCGTTTTATTTTTTTTCTTATTTTTTATATCGCGTTATTTCAACAAGATCTGATCGTAAATAAATGTTTCTTTTTAGCTAAATTTAAATATATTTTTCCAGCTCTTTTATTCAGAGGATTGTAGCGTGATCGTGCGTCCAAAGTTTACCGCTTGATTTGACGATACTACAGAATGGAAAATATGTTCGGAATAACTCGAAATTAGTTACCAACCGTCGCCGTCTTACAATTACTTCCGGTTCGTTTCTGAGATGTTACGTATAAAAATTTGTTAAACAACTTAATTAGGATTAATATAAAGGCTAGTTATAGGTTAATTATTCTTATATTTGAAACCGCGTCAGGCTTAACACCGGTATAAATTAGGCTTAACGACTTAAAACCAGTTAAATGACCCTATACCCGATAATCCCGCATGTCCCAAAGTACTAGAACGACAATTTTTTGTTCCGTCTCGTTCGAATTACGTTCCGCAGGGATGGAGACATTTGACGTTGGCAATTTACTTTCTTTTAAAGGCGTAGTTTTTAGGGATGCGGGGACCCATTCGATATTCAATTTGGAAGCCTTCCGAATCCATTGAAAGAAAAAATGAAAGACTCGATGGCGGTTCGGTTAAATGTCTCGAGGAGAAGAGAAGAGAAAGGGTGGTAGTGCTGGGAAGCAAACCTAAAATCATCTTCCAAAAGAGGAGAAAACCAAAACGGTCGTTTGCGCGCATTTCCCAGCGTGCCTCGCTGCTGCAGGCTGCTCCTCGTTTATCTAGAGAAAGACTCATTTTCTTTACCTACTAAATAAATTCGAAAGGGAATTGGTCGACGTAAACCGATTTAGTATATAGCCGAATTTTAAGGCGAGCCCATTGACCCGCGATTCTACAGGCCCTATCTGGCCCTTGTAGATATATGAGCCTCCCAAATTTCTAAGAGGGGATGGGGGAAATGGCCCCCAACGTTTGTTTTGACTGGCGGCCGGCTTCCGCGATCCGATGCCCGACAAAAAGTATCAATGGAGAATCGATAAATTGTGCCGGAGGTGTCATCTCCAAAGATCTATATGCGCGGCCTGAACTAACATATCCGCCTGCACAATCGTGTCTCGGCGCGAGCTTTCTTCAATTTTTACGTCCAGGATGTCGAGTTTTATAGTTATTTCCGCTTTAGAACATTTCGTATTCCCAGATTAGCGAAGAAGGGACCGATGGTGCAGGGACGTGATTATGTTGTAACTGCGCCGAATGGTGGATTTTTCTGACGCGTTTCTGCATGGGGGAAGACCCGCTTAATTTACTTAATTCCACGAGTGACTGCGTGGCCCTGTTTATTCGTGAAGTAACAGCTCCAAAATTATCTGATTCTTGAATATTAATTTTTGTTATTCAGGCCTAAGCCTCGTGTTTAAATTGACTTCACTATCAGCGTCTGAATGAAGTATTAACCGAGTAACTAATTCTGTTCTTCGGAAGCCACCTTTGCAGGGGTATAAAAACTTACGTGGTATTAGCTCTTGGGTTGTTGGCTTGGGCCAAGCCATTTCTGGGAAAGTCGATAGAAATAGGGCGTAATTACGCCGCCAGTCTCCCGTTACGTAGTGAGGTTGGCGCTAGCGTCGTTTAGATACAGCCAAGCTAGGACTGTATTGCGTTGCAAAATCCATGCAGCTTCCCAGGCTCCCAGCAGCGAGATTTGAAGCGTCGTCCAGCTAGGGCTCTCGAGCCACGCCGAGCCAACGGCTTCCCGCGGTTGTGCTTTGCCGGAAAGCGGCGATTCCACACACACTCTTAACCTTCTAGATTCAATCCCCCCTCCCCCAAGTTCCTATAGTCGGTCGTGTGGTCATCTTAGTGGCGCGTGTGCCGGTCCTTTCCAAAAATGATGACTCTAGACTTTGCTGGAGTCGTCCACGTGCCATGATGGATGGATGAATTAGGATTGTTTTAACTATTTTCAACTAGAAAACTGAATTAGTTAGTGCAATTGGGGTACGGATAAAAGGGTCAAGTACTGGAGTGAAATATGGCCAGGAGAAGCCACAGTTGTAGCGGAAGATTGTCCGGGTTGTCGCCGGCAACTCCGAGACGACCTCCTTATCGCTATATGGTTGTACGGAAAGTCATTTATCAGTTATCGAGGAGCATATGGTGCTCGGCTGCGTTTTTGCAGGTAATTACCTGGCTATTCTCATCTTCTTTTATAAAAATTCCCAATTGCCTTTTTTTATATAATTACTACGCGTCTATTTATTTACATTATAATAGCAATTAATTTCGTCGCTTCTTAATCTTACTCTCCTTTTAAACTTAAACATTCTCTCAATTTTACGGCGAGAAAATCCGAAAAACAAAAATAGGCCAAAAAGTAGGTCAATCTTTGTAGAACTCTAAATAGGTCAGAAGTGGGTGGGTGGGTTTATTTAACGGGTTGACCACTCGAATCCTTTAGATACTCTAGGCCTGAGTCCCAACCCCGTATCAATAATATAATACTTTAGACGGAAATTCCAAATTGAGTGGAATTGTCGAGGAAAAGGAGGAGAGCGGGGGATATGGATGTCTTTCGGGGTATAAAAGGTCGCGTGTCTCCGTGACCTTTGACCTATCCGGTTCCCGCTTCCGTCCCTCTCTCTCTCCTCTCGCTAGTCCCGACTCGAGGCATGCATCTCCATCGTGGATTGCAGCCTCTTCCAGAACCTTTTCGCGCCTTTTCCGACGCCCTCTTTTTGAAGATGATCAATGAATGTAGCGGCTACTATACCAACGGATCTTTGTCTTCTTCCCCCCACCGCCTACCCAACCCAACCCGAGATAGGCTTAGATACTGTCTTTTCCAATCTAAAAGAGTAACGAATCACCATCACGCATATACCGAATGAATCAAACATATCCAAAGCTGCAAGGAAATTATTTATTTATTTTTGTACGTCACTTATATTAATCCTTCGATGCATTCTATTTTGCTTTTGAAATTTAAATAATTTATTCATTCGCCTGTCGTGCGTGTCTCTCGTTATTATCAGAAGTAAGGTGAAGTAGGCCTACGTCTTCCTTCACCATGCATTGAATTCAAATTTTAAAGGACGTATGCCTACACCGCGGTTAATCAAATAATAATCCTAACCTAGTTTTAAAAGAAAGTGTATCGCTTGCTTTTGGAAGAAATGTCGAGATAATTAAGTTTGGGTAAATATGTCGCCCCCCCCTTCAAGCCCCCCCAGTCCAAACTGGGATTGGAAAGAAATATGAGATGGTAAAATTTATGAGGCGTAGACGGAGGGAGCGAGGCTTGACCCGCGTTGAATGAAGGCCAGGCTGGAATTCGCGCAGGCTTTTTAATCAAAATGGTTCTGGCTACCTTCCTTATTTCTCTCCTAAAGAATTTTTCTTCTCTTTCCTCTTGCCCTTCTTCTCCTTTGGCATTCCCGCGGTAAACCACCACCGCCTTCCTTCGCTGCTTTCACCCCAAATTTCCCTCCGCTTTTAGCGCCTAATTCTATTTTGGATAAGAAAGAATTTATATCTCATATCCTATCCTTTTTCTTCTAAAGATGAGATTCGAATGCGCTTCAGTCTCGTAAGTTAAAAATGCATCATTCTCTGCAACGTCACATTGCCTTTATTTGAATACGCAAATTTTTCCAATGCATTTTTTTACAAATATTTATAATAACTTTAAAGAGTTTAATTTCAAAAGCAACCGTAAATCTAATTACAAATCTACCGGCAGCTCGGGTGACGTCGTCCTTTGAATTGGTTTTGAGTGGCGTGAAATATTCTCCATTGGGGTGCTGGGGGGAAAACTGCAGAGCCGGAGAATGAATTTGGTGGCTCCGCTACGTTACTTTTGATATTCCGGGGCTTCAGTCTCTAGACGATAAAATCAAACGACGTCACCCTCGAGGTGTTTTTGGAAAGCGGGGGATGATGTCGGCCATCGGAAATGTAATGTACCGATTCATCCTTTTCTATGTATATATATATAGTTATTACGTGAAAAAGGACCACCAAGCTGCTCCACCTGCGGGCGCCGAATTATTCGATGGAAACGATCGTAGCACTGAATGCAGCCTCGTTCTTTTCAAAAACAAATCAAGAGAGACTGAATTTGACAAATAAAAAGATACCTGGGATAAAAACGGAGCCCTATGGTTAGTATTCCGTATAAGCTCTAAGAAGGAAAGAAATCAATTGATCCACCATGCTGAAACCATCAAATTTGTCAAACTTTGAAAATAACCTTGACCGTATAACATTTTAAAAGATACCTTGGCGATTTGATATCCCAATTTGTACGCGTTTCTAAAGATTGAATTACCTTTTGGTAGAATTGCAATTTGCAGTATTGATCCTTTAATTTTGAGATATCGTCGTATACTTTGTCCTCTGATATCTCGCTTCATTTATTCCATGGAGTATATTACGAAAGAAAAAGGTCTAGCTAGATCCATTCCTGCACCACGTCGTCGTCTCTAACGACTCCAATGGGTAGACTAAAGCGACGACCCCCGGCACCCCACATCCCCTATTCGGAAGTTCAGGATATTGTTTTCCTGGAGGGAATAGCCTAAATCGTGCAGGGTGTAACGAGCTATTCTTTCTCCCCCTGTTTGGGCGGGGGATAAGGATGGGGGTAATTGCTACGGAACTTATATCGAACAACCATGGCGCGTTGGTTCGCTCTTGAGCTTCCCGCTTTTTCCTTCTCCATCACTTGGAAACTCTCAAGGATTTGTTCTCGCTTGACTAGACTCACTTCGACCTTATACTTATTTGTTTCGACAAATCCTTTTTGGTATCAACGCCAAAAAATAACAACAGCAATTCTCCAGACCCATCATCAAACGTATACCTATAGGGCCTATAAGTCTATCTATCCGGGTCTAACTGTAAGACCGCGTCGTGTAATTGCCAACTGCCAAATTGATCTTCTCTCCGGCAACGGGGATAAGTATTGTCATTGAGCGTTGTAGACTTATATTACGAATCGTCATAGACTTATGAATGGGTTTAGATATAAAAAAATATGTTGGCCCAATATTTTTCCCACGATCCAAAATGGTCCAAAATTAAGGTCCTCCAATATTTTCGGATTTATAAGGATATGGTTCCGATCATAAATTGCTCGATGTTATACTACGTTTTTCATTACACTCTCTGCCTCTTTTGTCGCTGTTCACCGTGTTTTTTCGCGTTCAAACTTTGCGCTCAAACTTTCCAGAGAAAATGGGAAGGTTTAGGGTCGGATTAAGTCTCGCGCAACGAGTTCTTTCTTAAACCTCCTTCTTAGCAAATCTTTCTCTAGCGCGTACGTGTGTCACCTTCTCTTTGATCACCCTAGCCCGGGGGCCTAAGTTTGGGCTTCTATTGTAGCCCGCAACTGGGCCTACTTGTCGGGAAAAGAAGAGAGTCCCCTTTTTTCTCGCTATCTAGTGTTTTGGGCCGCATCCTCTCTATGCCGTATATATCTTTTCTTTTTATACTTCTCCCGCCAAAACGCCCACTCTTTCCAGCCGAACTGTTTCTAAAAATAGCGCCAGCTTTTTCTAGGACCCCCCCTCCGCCTTCTCCCTGCTCTTCATCCTCTCTCGCTTCGCTTCTCTTAGTCAAAATCACTCGGCAGTTACCCTGATCCCCGTGACTTTACTCTTCCCTCTCTTTCCGACGTACTGCCAGGTCCCATCGTCTAAGGCCGCAGCCAAGACATTAAAGCGTTACTTAAACGGGCCTAGTTTCCGTCTCGAGTTGGATCATTTTCCCGGGTTTCTTTGATTATTTCAGTCTCCCTTGAGCGGCCGGATTCGGGTCCTACGAAAGATAGAGATAAGAGCCTATAGAGAGAGAGAGAGAGAGAGAGAGGGATTCCTCGGTTGCCTAGCAACGGTGGTTTCCCAGGTGGTTGCTATAGCAGCTTCTCGGGATAAGCGCGCCTCGCGGGCTTTGAAATAAAAAAAAATCTAAACTTATTTGTCGGATATTGAGACTGTTTTTGCACCGGGCTCCGTTCAAATGATAGAAAACCGTGGTCGTTTGGGAAATTCCGAGCGACTCTCTTTGCCAGCCCAGCTTGAAGAATTGACACGTTTCTGCAAAATTAACTTAATTAATCCAGCAGCCAGAACGCGTATTACATTTGGCCCCCTTTAAAGTTTAAATAGAGATTTAAGGGTTACAATATTAGGTCGGGATCGGCGAAGAAAGGCCGGAGCTGATCTGCTGCCAATTAAGACGACTTACTATAACCATAATCCCTCAAAGGTCAACCCGCACACTATATCGGCAAAATACAATCCTCTTTGGTACGACTTAATTCTAAAGAGGACCGGGAAAGAGGAGATTCGATTTTTGCCATCAAAATAGATGAGGCAGTGAGCTTATGAAGGGGGGGGGATACTCAGCTTATGAAGGGGGGGATACATCTTCTGAAATTAGGAAATATAAAAATAAGTTGAAATGATTATTTTAAATTCCAATTGCAGGCAGGCGTCCCTCGGACAAAATTGTAATTATTCAATAAGAAAATAAAAAGGAATCGAGTTTAACACGACTAATTCAATTGTTTCCAAAGTAGTTAATATTAAAACAATGGGTCCAAATAGCTTGCTTGGGCGTCTCTCTCTACCTTTTCTCTCTACGAATTAGAAACTCTCTTTTAATCTTGTAGCTGAATTTCGTTTAACGCGTACGTGTTTCTCATTTGACCTCCCGCGTCTTGACCCACGTTTTAAGCTTAAATTTATTTCCTAATTGATCACAAACTGCTGGAATGTAGAAAACCTTAGTTTTACTTTCTCGATATATCCTTGCTCCCTTCGGACTCGAGCAAGGTGGTCCGAGTTTATGGACGTTGCCTTTTAAAAATGTTACGTGACTTAATTTGGAAAGGAACCGTCTGACCGAAAGGTCAACTTATTTTTTATTTCGCTTTTATAGTATAGAAAGAAATCAATTTTTTAACGTGGATTGTAGGCCCCTACGGTTGTACACTTTAGGGGTCATCTAGGGGAAATCTACGCAGTTTTGCTATAAGCCTTTTAGATTTCAAACTGGGCTTTCTCGCGTTTGAGTAAAATATGCCATGATTTCTTTAATTAAGTCGCTATCTTTGCCAAAAGAGAACCGCCGCTCCCGACGTCAACGTCAACGTAAAGGAGTGCCTAAATTCCAGACGTTGACGTTAGACGTTTCTCCTCTTTGGGAGCTGCAGTGCTACCTGAAAACCAGAACTGTGGCGGCGTGCGGCTGACTGCCTACCTGTTTAGTGGTGGTTTAGAGCTATAGCGGAGGGGGAGGGGGTGGGGTTGCGGTTGCGCAGGTGGCTTTGCCGCACGACTTTCGTGATTCTTTGCCGAGCGATAACGTCAATTCGTCGACAAATCATTTTCGAATACTTCCTTTTAAGAAAAATCGAGGAATGTTTTGGGTTTAAGTGTGTGTGGGTGAGATGGGGGGGGGGCGTGGCTACCGGCGGATCAAAATAGTTCTTTCTATTCGTCTCAATTATTTCCTACCGTCTCCGATGATTTACGTTCCATTCAAATGGTAGTCTTTTAATTTTCCAGAAGTAAATTACTTTAAAGTTTTTATATACAAATAAAGTAAATCAAATGAATGAATGAATGGGTATAGTTATGTTTTTAAGCCCTAATCGGTTATCTTCCCTTTAATATCATAGTTTAATATTTTCATTCAAGATTGAATTGAATTTTTCTTGTTATTGGTTCCGTATTGAAAAGCTTTTTATCAGCCTCTGATAAAACGGGCTTAAGTTGTCTATTATAACGTGAACGTCTACAGTTTTTTATTGCGATGCTGACGTAACGATATCTTTGTACGTTTTTACGGAGAAAATCATTTTTCCTTTCTTTTATTTCTTATTGCAGCAAAATCACGAAGGGCTGAAACCAAACTTAAGAAGATCGGTAAGTTATCAGAAACCTTTATATTTTTTATTATAGGCGATTAATATTAAAGACGAAATAGTGAATTGGCATATTAAGGCTTTATTAATTGAAATTAATTAAGGTAAAGGTTAATTAAGGATTCGTAACCTTTAATAAGAGGAACGTAGTGCTCTCGGGAGTTCATATTTATTCATCAATCAAAGGAAATGGGTTCTAAACAAACAGTTATTAAGTAAGACGGGAAGATGGTTCATGGTGATGAATGGTAGTTTTTGGGTTTAAGTCGTACCCTACGGATAAGTTTCTACTTGAAGCGCGTGTCGCGTATCTTCCTTAATTCCGCTTATCGCTTTGCCAGTAATTCCAAGTCATTACTAAATTTCTCCCCATCATCCCCCTTTTCTTATCAAATCGCCATATTTTATCTTCTTCGTAAATTTTCGAGTATTTATTTCCCGCTCGCCGACTTCCTTTTTAAAATTTTTGGTTTCTTCGCCTAAAACTGCTAAATTAGCTATTTGGGATCAATTCTAAAGAAGTATCCGTTTATTGGTTTTATTGGTTCAGCACCCTCCCTGAGTCAATCCGCTTCGATTCGAAGCTATAGTTTTGAATGGCAACTAACGAAAATGTTTAATTGGGTTTGCAAAAGTCGTGCACATAAAGCGCGCCTTAAGAAGACGTATTTTGTTGATTTTGTATCGTACTTATTGTTGTTATCTTACTTATGGTTCTACTAGATTCTCCCGAAGGACTCTAGGGCCTACTTTGTCTAATAAATTTTACCTTCGTTCGATCTCTCTGTTTCGTATATATAGCTAGCTAGTAATTTGCCTAAAAGTCTAGAGCGTAGAGTATTTTTCCGATACTGTACTTAAAATTTTAAAAGTTTTTCGTGAATTTTTTATGCCGACCCAAGTTTATTTTAAAATGCGCCTCTACTTTTCCATGGCCCGTTATTTTAAATATTAAAATTGGAAAGTTCTACTGGTTTCTCGAAAATCAATCAATCCGATTCAAATGGATTTATGTTTCTTCTTTCATCAATGGCGTCTATATTATTCAATTACTCCGGGACTGATAACTGATAAGCCCACTTTTACTATAAGTGCGGGTCTAGCGCGTCCTCTCTTCATTATCTCTAAATGATTTTAATTTATCTCTCGCCGGGAATTAGTAAGAAAAAGAAAAGTCATCATCTTTTTAGTGAAAGGTTTAATTTGATAGAGACCGATCGAATCGAAAGCTAGCTACTTATTTCCTTAAGCTATAACCAAAAAAACAAATTTCATCTCGTAAGACAAAATATAATTATTATTTGAACAGAAAAGCCCCAGTTCCAGATCACCCGAAAGACCAAGAAGTCCGCGGTAAGTACTTATTAAACTGTCGATAATAATTAACGCTCGAGTACTTAATTAAAATGACTCGTAGAGCTATCGGTCAAGCTCCCAGCTTCGCCATGGATATTACTTACATTACGGAGCGAATTATAGGTACTAGAAATAAATCTTTAAATACTAAAAATTAATTTCGATTAAAATTAAACGCTTAAATTGTTAGCTCTGTCGTTCCCGGACACGGCGAACAACGCGACCTACAGAAACAACTTAAGCGACGTGACAAAAATGCTTAAATCCAAGCACGGCAACCGCTATATGGTCTTCAACCTGTCCGAGAAGCGATACGACCTTCAAAATTTTAACCCTCAAGTCCTGGATTTCGGTTGGCCTCAACATTTGGCCCCACCCATCGAAAGGTTATGCAGTTTATGTAAATCTCTCGAATCCTGGTTGAAATCGGACCCCTATCACGTAGCCGTTCTCCATTCCAAAGTATGCCCGTCAATATTTTACCCAATATCTATATTAATACATTTTGAAACGCGGATTGCGTTATAGGGAGACAAAGGTAGGATTGGCGTTGTAATAGCGGCTTATATCCATTACACAACAATATGCGCCAAGTACGTTACGTTCTAATTATAATATACACTATAACTCGGGAAATGACGGTGTATGTAATTTTGTTTTTCTGCTGTCGTTTCAGCGACAATCAACCGCTGGATAAATTGGCCATGAAAAAATTCTACGATGATAAATTGAGTAGCTCCATGCACCCTTCGCAACGCAGGTATGTCCAGAAATTGTCATCTTCTAAGACGCGGTTATCTCGACGAGATTCTTGGATTTCTTTTCAGATACGTACAGTACTTTTCGGGTTTACTATCTGGTAGCATCAAAATGAGTAACAAGCCACTTTACATGCATCATTTGGTTATCCACGGCGTGCCAAATTTTGAGCCCAAAGGAGGTAATTAGAGCTTTTTAATTCGACCAATTGAACGTACCCTGATTAAGTTGGCTTTTCCGAAATGGGGTTAAATGCTAAGATAAAGTTTGCTTAACGCTAAATGTTTTTTTTTGTGCGCGCTGCTAAGATATTCCAGGTATTGTTTAAGCACGCGTATCTTAAATCCGCGTCTAATCGCGTCAACCGTTCACAGGTTGTCGAGTTTTTATAAAAATCTACCAAGAAATGCAGGCCATTTATACTTCGGGCGTCTAGTAAGTGAATTTTGAAGACTCTTTGGGGTATTGAAAACTTTTTCTCGGGTTAACGAGGCGTTGAATTGCAGCGCGGTGGGAGAAAGAGCTCGCAGAATCATAATCAAAATCGATCCGAGCCTTCCTCTGCGAGGCGATGTCCTCATCAAGTGCTACCATAAGAGACAAAGACCGCCGGGACGCTTTCCAGTCTTTAGGGTTCAATTTCATACGGGAACTTTGACCGACGATAAGCAAGATAAGCTGGTATTTCAAAGAGAGGAGTTAGACGATGCCATTTACGGTAATACTAATCTAGGGAACAGTTAGGCTCGTGTGGTTTCGCCTAATTCGCTCTTCGTCCTGGGATACAGATTCCAGGTTTCCTTTCGATGGGAAAGTCGAGTTACAATTTTCGTCCGTCTCCGAAGAGATCAAGGAGAATGGCTCGGCCATGGACGCCATTATACCCATCGACAGCGTTAACGAACCCATGGTCAAATGGGATTCTTACGAAAATTTCGATCTCATGCCCGAAGACAATCTCGAAGGTTGGTCCCTGGGTTCGTGGCTTTACTTTAACTAATCGTAATCCCTCTAAGCCTAACAACAACCCGCTAGTTCTGATGATAACCGTTTTCGGCCTAATATTCTCTCCCTTGTTGTCTTAAATGGTATTCTTAACCACTTAAAAAACGTAGCGTATTTTTAACAGGAATTGAAGGAATGTCCGCTCCCTCTAAACTAAAACGTAGGTGTTTAAATGTCGATTACGAACGCTCGCTTTCGTAGTGTTTTACGTGTAGATAGAAAACCGATAGATCGAACCTTGATTATTCAAACAGAGGGTCCGCTTTCAGAGGGACCCTTGGATGGAAGTATTTACGCCACGGTTAACAAAAAGAGGTCTAACAATCCCAACCCGAATTCCGGTAAGGGAGCCAATACAACCAATAGCCTTAGTGACTCTGAGGGGATTCATACTATTAGTATGGACTCTGGAATATCATCAGCTTCCGGAGCTCCGTCCGGCGCCACGCCCAGTTCCAACTTGACGCACGCTACTCTCAACGGGAGCAGCGGACATCCTTCCCCGTCCACCGTCGGTAAGAAGCTACGAGTACTAGTTGCCAACACCGTCGAGTGTCTTGGAAATCAATTCTCAATTCGGTTTTAGCCGATGTTCACGGTACCGATCCGAATCGAGCTCCGTACAGCGTCGGCAACAAATCGGAACAAGCCCAATTGGACGAGTTACTGAACGGCATGCTTCGAGAAATCGAATCCATCCCCGACCCGCCAGCCTTGGGTTACGATAGTCGCAGTCCACCGGTACCGCGTCGATCCACGACGACGACGAAATTTTCGACCATCACGACAACCTCGAACCTCCAGAGGGCGCCTTCGTCCTTAGGGAGTCCCCCCAGCCCAAATTCGGCTATTCTTAGCGTCAACGGAACGCGACAAGCCTTACCTAGTACCAGCGCTTCTACCCCTAGTTGGATAACGGAAACGGTCTTCACCGACGACGAAGACGGTGTCCCTTATCACGCGAGAAAAACCAGCGCGCCCTTCACGTACGGGTTGACTTCGGACAGTCCCGCCATTCAAAGACGTCGGCGTTTCTTGTCCGACTCGGCCCATCCCGTGACGGTTTTCGGAAGAGGAGAAGACGATCCGCTGCTTCGCGATTTGTCCCTCAGCCCCGAACCCGACAGACGATCGAGCGACGAAAACAGTTTGACGTGGTTGCAAAGGCACCAACAGAAACTGAAGGCCCGCAAAGAAGGGAGGGGTTGGGAAGATCGCCAACAGATCGAGCATCAACTCATTCAGGAACTGCGCTCTTCGACGCATACGAGAAAAGGAGAGGACGCGCTAGACGGCTTATCGAGTCCTTCGCGTCAACTAGAGCCTGACAAAACCGGTGCATTGTTGACTGACGTCTCGGCTTCTTCCAGGGAAAACTCTCCATCCAAGGTATCGTACCGTAACCTTCTTGTAAATATAATCTAACCGTCGCGAATCTTTAAACCAAGAAACCAACTCCTCAAACATCAGTTAAATTAACAGTTAATTGAAATTCCATATAGACATCCCCATTACACGTTCACACGACGCATAACGGCTACTCCACGACGTTGCCACCAGGTAGCAAACCGCCTCCGGGCGGGAAGACCCCTACGGGTAGTAGCGGCCTCGGTTCGCCGATAATCCCTTCGAGATCGAGCAGCCGAGAAATAACTAAAACCAAGTACGTTCAAGAGTAAGCTAAAAATATCTCTACTCATTAATTCCAAGGCGCGGATGCAAAAACGAGAGAGGAAAGTTTATAAGACCCCTTCCTCCCCCCCCCAATTTCCTCTCTAAATTTGAACAGATTCCAACATTGGCAAACGCAGCCTAAACCGTCTCTATCCCGCCAAAAATCTGATACCTCTTACGACCGAGAAAGACCGTTTGTTTCGGTCAAGAGAACGCATCAAAATGCCAAGGATCAAATGCTGACCAACGGGTCGGGTAGTGACGCGTACCCGGAACAATTGTTAGCCTTCGGTAGCGCCTATCCTTATCAACAACATCAAACGACGCCCTACAGAAGACAAGTGTCCGACATATCAGACACGTCGGTCTTACTCGCTCCTTATATGGACGATGAGAAACAGTCACCCCCTTCAATCAGTCCGGGATCCAGTAGATTAGACGATTTGGAACAGTCGATCCAGTCGCTAACGCGAAGATCTCAACCAACGCCGTCGTACTCTCACTCCACACCCATCAAGGTTGGTCAAATGAAACGTTCGCCATTGTTCGGGACTGACTTAATCTTCATCCGTAGAGAATATCGAGCGAAAGCGAGACACCAATATCGTGGTCACCATCTACGGCGCCCATTAGTCACAGTCCAGCCGGAAGTCCGCTTCACGGGGATAGACCCGCGACGCCTTCCTTCCCAGTGGCCCCCAGAACTCCGTATATGAATCAAGGTAAGTATCGAATGATGCAATTCGTTTGACACTGCGTCTTATCGAGAGCGTCTTAACGGATGAATAAAATCGTTCAATAATTATTTACGCAGAGTCTCCAATATCCTCAACGGGATTACCACCGAAAAGTCCGACGTTATCACGGTAAGTACCGCAACCTTCAAAAGTAATTAATTAATATCTAACCGAGCGTGTTTAATTTTAATTTAATCTTGGCTACGTAACACACTTGTCTGGCAAAACGCGTAACTTTAATATTTGGACTACTAATATAACCCACTTATGACGAGTGCAGCGCGTATCGACGAGGAGAAAGCGTTCCGACGCCGAGTCCGACTTACGCTACCTTCTCTTGGTCTCAAAGTTCTCCTCAGCATAATAGTTATTGCGTCAGCACTTTGCCTGCCAGGTATATCTTAACAATATACTAATTACCGAGCCATTTTTTCAAACCCACGATCCTGACGCGCCCGTTTTTGACCCGAAATAATAACTAGTACCCGGTAGAATTAATTCTTATTATCGCGTCGAATTTTGTTAAATGTACTCTTCGATTAACTCCAGGAAGGATAGAAGTCCATCACCGGCAACTCTTCAGGCGCTAAGGCAAGGGCTGGCTAATCAAAGCTCGGACCATCCCGTGTCCAATACTCCTTTCACGGAAAATGGACAGAGTTCGCCATCGGTTTATTTCGGACAGTCCAGGAGAGCTAGCTTACAGTCCTTAAATGGTAGGCGGCTTAATAATCGTTTAGGCGGTACTCGTTCAACGTTTTTTAGCGTTGTCTTTGTTACCTATTAGAACCGGGCGAGGTCATCCACCATCATCCATTGTTCGTCAAAGACACTTCCAAGTACTGGTATAAACCGGACATCAGCAGAGAAGATGGTAAGTCTTTTTTTAAGGATAACCCTTTTTGTCTCTCGTCTGATTTGATTCCTTCGCGACAGCCATAAGCTTGTTGAAAGACAAAACGCCCGGGACATTCTTAGTTCGAGATAGTAATTCGTTTCCCGGCGCGTTTGGATTAGCCCTGAAAGTGGCCACACCTCCACCGAATGTCCAAAACAAAACTGGTAAGCCTATTAAGATAGTAATTAGTAACTCGTATTGGTCGCTAAGCGGCGCGACTCGTATTTCAACAGGGGACTTGAGCAACGAATTGGTGCGCCATTTTCTAATCGAACCCACAACGAAAGGCGTTCGGTTGAAAGGATGTCCCAATGAACCCGTATTCGGTAAGCCTCGTTTTATCTCTTTGGTGGGTTATCTCTTTAACATAATCTCCTTTATCTGGTTTACAGGAAGTCTATCGGCCCTGGTTTATCAACACTCAATCACGGCGTTAGCGCTTCCTTGTAAATTGTTACTACCCGAGTCAGGTGAGAATCGAACAATGAATGAACCATCGAGATTTGCGCAACCCTAACTCTTCCTTCCCAACATTATCTTATAGACTTATCGGAATTAAACCAATTGGACGGTTTAAATTCCGCAACGGCTTTGCTATCTCAGGGTGCAGGTTCGTGTCTCTAGCTCCGAGGGGCGAGTCACTCATCCTTTTTCGATAGTGACTTACCCCATGCTTCTATTGTTGGTTTAATGATCGCTAACTGTGTATTACTAAACAGCGTGCAATGTATTATACTTAAATACTTTGGATACGGAGTCGTTGACGGGTCCCCAGGCCATTCGTAAGGCGCTAGCCACGACCCTCGAATCGAAGAATTCTCCCGAGCCCGTCGTCGTCCATTTTAAAGTATCCATGCAGGGCATTACACTTACTGACAATAACAGAAAGTAGGCTTAATGACTCTGTCCTATTAGCGACTGACAATTAAGGAACTTCCGTTTCTTTTCAAGGCTATTCTTTAGGAGGCACTATCCGGTTAACGCCATTACCCATTGCGGACTCGACCCCAATGATACCCGATGGCCAGTCAAGTCAGAATCTGGCGTTCCCACCTCAAAGTAAGACCATTTTTCACCGGACTTAACTTAATTACAGCGGTGGCGGTCGCGAAGGGACCTTTTGTATTAGGGCCGCGTAATTCATAAGTAACTTAATTGTCTTTGAAGCCGCTGCTTTGGATTTGTGGCTCGCAAGCCAACAAGCAAGACGGATAACCAGTGCCACATCTTTGCCGAGCTGGATCCCGAGCAACCCGCTTCGGCCATAGTCAATTTCGTGACGAAGGTCATGATGGCGGGTTCTAGAAACGTAAAGTCCAATATGGTCTGAGACACAAGTAAGAGACTGTGTTCAAAAAAGAAACGAAAACTCTTTAATTCGCCGCTTCAAGTTGATTTTTTAAGTATATCTTTTATTTCAAAAAACAAAATCAAACGAATTTCAATTTATATACTAGTTGATTTTAGGAACAAAACAATCTATACTCAATTAGAATCGAAATTAATTAATATATATAATTAAATGAACGATATTTACCCTTCGTTAAAAGAGAAAAAAATTATCTATCCCGAAAACGTTACCAATCATAAGTTAATAAACTTAGTAAGTTACAAACGCGCGCGTGCGCGTGTTGATTGAATTTTAAGTCAACTTTTAAAAATATAATTCAGTATATATAGTGCCTAACAACGTGGTTATTGTTATTGACATTTTTAACAGTCGTACGTATTAATCGCGTTAATTGTTAATCGCTTAGGACAAAGGAAACAAATTAACCAACTAACTACTTCCCCCCCCCATCACTCCCCCCCCTTGTTCTATATTATATGATATTAGTCCGCGTAGTTGACGCTTGAGTAGTTAGGTCTAGGCAACGACCGTCAGTTGTACATTAAAACGTTAGAGAAATTGTTTCACACAAACACACACTGTATAAAATATACATATAATTATATATATACAAAATATATCTATATATATCAGCTTTATTTAACAAAAACAAAAACATACAAAACCTTA
Organism: Phalangium opilio; assembly: GCF_054372755.1. Lineage (NCBI taxonomy): Eukaryota > Metazoa > Arthropoda > Arachnida > Opiliones > Phalangiidae > Phalangium > Phalangium opilio. The sequence goes on along the minus strand of NW_028324147.1, from coordinate 402,943 downwards.
AAATACGCGTTCTGTTATTTATGAAATCGTTGAATTTTTAATTAATCCCAAGTATATTTAACAACCCGCTTAAAATTAATTAATTAATTAAGAGGCATTATAGTTAAAGATTTAATTATACAAACGGAACAATTATATAAGAATATCAGTTTCTTGACGTTTTTACAAACTTATATATAAAAAAAAAGAAAATGAAAAATGAGAGATTAACCTTTAACCCAAAATTGTTTTTTTTTTTCGTACCTGATATGTAAAAAAAAAATTCGCGCATTGTGTCTTTTGTCTCTAATTATTTGTTTTGGTAACCTTCCCTTGGATTATATATACATCGAGAAATAAGTCCCTGGGGTGGCGGGCCATTTCATTGGCTACAGGCAGGGACGGACAAAAACGCGGGAGAAAAAACATCGTAAGTAAATGTGGAATAACGCGATAGCTACTCCAGGGTTAATTTCTCTATGGTTACTTTTATGTCAAAATCAGCAAAACCGTCCTTGCTTTGTTATTATCACTATCAGTTAGCCCTCAATTTTATTGCGGTAGTGATCCACCCCTCTTCCTTTTTTCCCGCTTAATCTCTTGGTAGAAAACCGCGTGCAAATTACCTAACAATCTCGATGTGGTAATAAATAAACCATTTAATTAGGCCAACATTGCCAAAACATGTTCACCGCCCCCCCCCACCCCAAGTTGTAATCGCGCCACTTAATTACTTTTAAGTATTTTTAATTTTTCGTCGTTTAAAGAACAAGCGTCCCAAAGTGCCTGAAACTTTTTGTAACAAAATACAATTATTGGGTTTTAATTGTTTTTTTAATTAGACTAATGTATAGAAACATTACGAGAAAAATTAACGAACCACGCTTAAATGTTTTTGGGGTTGGATGTTTTATTTTTCATGGTCTCCTGATTAAAATCCTTCCCCCCCCCCCACCCCGAGAGCGAATGAAACTAAATAGGTTTTGTTCGCGCTGATACGTTTACTGTTCTAAGGGGAATTAAAATGATCCGAAATTAATTATTAAGATGAATTAAATCGCTCTGTGCCAAGTTTTTCTTTGTCATGATGATGTTATGGAAACAATTTAAAATTAAACAATTATATTACAGTGTAGTCGGTTTCAAAGTATATAGACTGCTTTTAAAAATGACTTGAATAAAATTACTATTTGCTTAATTATTTCTAGTTTGAACGTGGCTTTAAGTTGAAACCTCAATTGGGGGGAGTGGCAAGCTGTATACGTCAGAAACGCAGAATTACGCGCGAGTATGTTGTCATCTGCTTAGTTATTACATAAGGCGAGAAGGTCGTGTTCGTGTCTTCCTCCTCCAAAATCTTCCAAAAGTGAAATATCACGATTCAAAGTTCGATTATGATTTAGACGGTCAAAGTTTGGTGAAATACCTCTTCAGTATTATCAGACTACCTTTATTTTATTTATGCTGCATTTGTTTACTAGAAGAGTGATAAACAAGTCGTGTGGTATTTATTTCCCTAAGCCTCGGTTACGAGTACGAACGGTCCAACGTCGTCAACTACTACGTAACGTAAACGTAAGTACCACACGGTCGGTACGGTAGGTAGGTGGTAACTAATGTACGTTACGTATTACGCAATAATTTTTTAATCTTAATTATCCTAAACAAACCCATTGTTTTAAGTTTATTAAAATTGATAAATGACTTTATCGCGCGATTTTGATTTTTAATTTATCAGAGTAGGAACTTAGAGAGTTTATTGCCGAATTTAATAGTAGGAAGTTGCCGCAGTCAGACGTTTGATCGCGAAATCAGTATCTTGAACTAAAGTTTTCGCGAATTTCGGTCCAATATGGATCGAAATAGTTTATCGAGTAGAGAAATAAGAGTAGTTGCGAATGACGGGCAGCGTCTAAGTCGCGCGATAAAATACGCTTATAGCGTAGGACACGTTTTGAACGACGTATGCGCGTCGATGTGGTTCACGTACTTCCTAGTGTACTTCCACTTTGTTCTTAACTTCACCAATAAGTACGCCGGCGTACTTTTATTTACGGGACAAATAGTGGACGCCATTTCCACGCCCCTGGTTGGCTACGAATCCGATCGCAACGATTGCTCGCGTCTAAGTAGTTACGGTAGACGAAAAACCTGGCACTTTTTCGGGACAGTATTCGTTTTAATAAGTTTCCCGTTCCTCTTCACCAAGTGCTTATTGGGCCACAATCCCGATCAGTGGTCGCAACTATTTTATTACATTCCGTTAGTGGGGATCTTTCAAATAGGATGGGCTTTCGTCCAAATATCCCATTTGTCTATGATCCCCGACATCGCGACAAATTTAAACGATAAAGTTGAACTGAATTCCAAACGATACGCTTGCACCGTCATATCAAATTTAATCGTTTATGGCGTGGCTTGGGGATTTTTCGGGGCCGAAAGCGAAGAACTCGGAGCCACGATGGTAATTATCGAAACCGCCCTCCTCAAAATGTTTAACACTCTTTAGTTCACATTGACTTTAATTGATTTCATCTGCAGGTTGGCCCCCAAGACGCTAAACGATTCCAATACACGATGTTTAGCGTGGTGGCCATCGGTCTGGTGGCCACCATGATCTTCCACGTTTTCGTCAGAGAAAAACCTGCGTCCACTTTTAACGAAATTCCCCGCGAAAGCGTATCAGAAACTGACGGAGCGGCGTCGAGCAGCTTAGCCTCTGTCGAAATCTCGGTTCACTTGCGATGGCACGATTGGTTTAAAGAATGGAGATTCTACAAAATCGGCGCCTTGTACATGGCCACTCGACTATACGTTAATTTATCTCAAGTTTACATTCCACTTTATTTGCAAGATACGCTGGGACTCCACCGCACGAGTATCGCTATCATCCCTTTGATAGCCTTCACGAGTGGTTTCGTCTTCTCGCAATTATCTCAAATTCTTAGCAAGAAAATGGGACTTAAGCTGACCTATTTCTTCTCGACTTGTTTGGCTTTGGGAACTTGCGTTTGGATTTTTTACGGCCACGGAGAAGATTATCGAACGAAGTATATTTACGTGGTGGCCGCGTTAACGGGAGCCGCCAGTTCGGTTATGTTAGTGACGAGTTTATCGCTAACTTCCGAGTTAATCGGACATAATTCCTCGAGCGGAGCTTTCGTTTACGGCGCCATGAGTTTTTTAGATAAACTGACCAACGGAGTGGGGATTTTAGTCATTCAAAATGGTCATCCCTGCGACGACCATTGCGGCGATTGTTCCAATTATTATATTCAAATATTAACTTTCGTCTGCGGCGCCGCCGCTCTTTCCGGTTTTCTCTCTTTACTAACGATGGCTCGCGATAAAATGGGGACTTGTCATAGGACCATCTTGATTCAATCTTGCGACGCCGAAAATCAGAGTAACCCGGCATCTAATAAATATTTACGACACGCTGAATCGGTAGACGATACCGTCCCCTTACCCGTCAACTAATTTTAATATAAATACAGAATATTTTTTAAACAACACGTTACAGTGTTAACTGTAATAATGCGGTGCTATTAATTAGCGCCTAAAACGAATTGTGATTACAGAGATTATATTATTAAATATATATTTATGCCTAAAAAATGTTGTCACGATTTCTTGGTGACAAATTCTATTGATTTCAAGCCTTTTGTATGAACATGGACCATTTCGGAAATTACAAACAGAGAAATAAACACGCGGGGGCGAGGCCGCCATTGGGGCATCAAACTCGAAAAGCAACGCCAAATGGGGCCAGAGTTCACTACACCAGGCGGGACGCTGGCCAATTTGAGTTGCCTCTAACAGGTACAGCCCTTTTTAGAGGGAGGAGACCCCAATGCGCCTGCGTGTTGTTTCTCTGTATGTAATTTTCGCAATAGTCTATTACCGTGAGCCATGTGTCGTGTTCTGAGCGTATATTTTGAACAGGGTTCATAACTAACTCTTGGAGAACTAATTTCTGAGTTTTCCACGTTTTTATTACCATACATTTATTATCCTACGGAGTGAATGTTGGTAACATTCTGCTTAATTACTCAGTCCTTTTTTGGGAAATTTTCCCGTATTTTTCAACCACTTATTCCCCCCCCCGGAGTTTTACACCAGATTTGTATGAACCCTTAAGAAAGAAAGAAAATGAAACAGGACAACAAGTTTCCATGGAAACGTCAATGGTTTTATTGTAACCACACTCTCCCCAATTCACAAGGTATGTATTTAATACAAAGTATTGAAAATAATGAAAATTTCAAAGCGAAAATCTTGGGTGAAGAGAACAATCTTTGACCAAACATCACGACACTTCCAACGAAATGCGTATTCCTCAAGGCAAAGATTTCTTCAAAGATTCTCAAGCTCCTGAAACGGTAATTAGAATCGCCTTGTTAATTCGTTACCCCTTTCCCAATTAACAGACCACGTTAACTTACCAAATGTGCTTAGCGGATTGCTAATCTACTTCGATCTTTCTCTCATCTTCCTCCTCTTACGCTTCAGCCTTCTCATACGCTTCTTTCTCCACTAATAATTAAAAAGATTTAATTAATTTTTGGGTCCCCGCTCTCCATTAACTTAAGCCTCGCCATCGTGGTAATCTATCTTAACCCTCGGCATATTGCCCGTATCTTATTTTCGCCGTTTCTCGTGGAAAAAGCTTTAAATTAAGTAAAATATTGTTTACCTTAGCTCGCATACTTCTTTAAGGTTACTTTAAACTCGAGTTATTAAATCCCAGTTGGGTTTTTAATCGAGATTAACTGGATGAAAAATTAGTTACGTGCGTACCATCTCATCGATGTACGGAAATGAAGGAAAAGGAAGAAATAGGGAAGCGAGAAGGGAAGGAGGTCGTCACGTTTCCCAAGGAATTATGGGAACGACTCGTTATCTCGCCACCGTTTCCACCATGGAGCAATATTATGGGTGTTGAAGCGGTGATGCCAGTCACTTTCAAGGAAGTTCCATTTCTACTCCAATAAAACTACTCATCGCTGCGTAATCCTGTTTTAAAAAATCCTTATTTCCCATTCGTCGTCTTGAGCGTCTGCTTCTGTCAAAAACTCAAATTCACTACCATGGAGCAATATTATAGGAGTTTAAGCTATGATGCCATTCTCTTTCAAGGAAGTTACATTTCCACTCCAATAAAAATACTCGTGTAAGTATGTCGCTAGTTACAAGATAACACTCTTCCCATTCGTCTTCTGCAGTGTCTGCTTATGTCAGAAACTCAAAATATTCCGTTTTTATATTCTTTAGTGCTTTCTTGAGTGTTAATTTAATTTTTAACTATTAATTTGTGTTTATTAAGTTAATATTTTAAGCCTCGATTGTCGGTACCCCATTAAATATACCCAAGGAATAATATTCTAGTTACAACAGTAAATTTGGACCAAGGCTTAACAAGGAAGTTGGTAGTATTAAGACCATTTTAAGGTAATTATTTAATTAATTAATAATGATAATGAACGATAGTTAGAAAAAAAAGTAATTTTTAATCATCAAATTCGTAAAAAATCAATGATACATTCCAGCGCAAAGTAATAAATTTCTACGTGTAAAATGTAATGTTAAAATAGATGTAGATTTTGTGGGGTAATTTCCCAATAGAAGCCCTTCGGTATTAGTCCTGCCAATCAATTTAAACATTAATTAATTAACGATTAATGAATTCAAACAATAAATAAGTGGGGGGGGGGGGATATGTACCTGACATTAGGAGCATGGGACATGTTCAAATCTTCCAAATCCAATTCCTCATACAATTTGGCCATATTCCAAAGTTTGACGCAACAATCAATCCCCCCTGAGGCTAATAAGGTCCCATCCCGACTAAAACACAGTGTATAAATCGTGTCAGTATGACTTTGAAGCTCAGAAACCAAATGACCATGAGCTATGTCCCAAACTAAGACCTTTTTATCAGCCCCTATTAATTAAAAAGATGATAAATAATAATTAAAATAATTCATTTAACTATTGAAATTAGTTAGTTTTAATTAAATTAGTTACCAGCGGAGGTTAAAAATCTGCCACAATTAGAGAAAGCCATGACATAAATTCTTCCTTTATGACCAGTCATGTACCGAACACAATTCCCAGTTAACACATCCCATAATCTGACTGTTCTATCTGTTGAACCAGTTGCCACGTAATTTGAATTTGGATGAAACTGAACGCACTGTATTCATATTTAAAAAGACAAAATAATAATTAACTTAAGTACATTAAGTATTAAATTAATTAAAATTAATAATTTCTGATCTGACATCAACATCGGAAACATGTCCTGCAAAAACTCTTATTGGTTGATGTTGATCAGTTGACCATAATCTGGCAGTTCTGTCATGACCCGAACTGGCAAAATAATATCCATGGGGACTACAACAAACATTAATCAAAATTAATTTGAATAAGTAATTAGTTTTGTTAATAAGTACCTAAATTTCACATCCCAAACTGGGAAACAATGTCCCTTATAACACATAATGTTGGTCCAAGTTTGCAAACTCCATAAACGAACTAAGAATTAAAATTAATTATTAATTAATAAGATTGTAAATTAATTAATTAATGAAACTAATTTACTGGTTGAATCTTCGGAACAGGACAATAAAGTGGTCCTATCAAAACTAATACTTGTGGAATAAATGGGACCATTGTGTCCCAGGAGAAGCCTCATTTCTGTGGCATTTCTTTCATCCATCATTCGATAAAGAACATCATCTAATTAAATTAAATTTAATTTAATATCCTAATAATTAAAATTGGCGCCTAATTGTCGTCATTAGTCATTACCGGCTTCTTTATCAATTTGTTCCAATTCAGAGGCTGCTTTCATTCCCTTTAACTTATTGGGAGACATGCTCCAAACTCTAATGACCGAATCTGCAAATCCAGCCACTAATAAACTGGAATCCTCCGATATTTCGGCGCAAGTCACGCTGTATTAATTAATTAATTATTATTAATTAGTACTAATAATAATTATATTAGGGGTGGGGGGGGGGGGTGCGGCGCAATTACCCTTGATGAGCATTCAAAAAAGTATAGAAGCAAATTGAGGGGAGGCAATCTGGACCCAATTTTAGTCTTTTTGTTGCTTCTCTTAGTGCCACAATTTTATCAGCTTTATCCGTGTCCCTCCTTTAAGAATTTAATTACAATTATTTAGTTTAATCATTTATTTAATATTTATTTATTTTAATTAATTAACTGACAATTCTGGTAGAGGTATTCTGGTCAGTGGAGGGGCATTTGGGTCATTCCGAGCCTTTTTTGAAAGTAATGGGTCCTTTTTGGTTTTCTTTTTCTATTTATTAATTGTAATTAATAATTAGTAAGTAATAATTAATGTAATTAATTAATTTAATTAAGTTACTTTGGGTTTATCCTCTCCTTCGGGAGTTTCTTCATCATCATCCAATGGAATATGAATTTCAGGTTCTTTTAATAAACCGTAGAATATTTTGCTTTTATTGGCTTTAAAATTAATTAATTATAAATTAAAAATAATTAGTCATTAATTTAATTTAGTTAATTAATTAAGGGGGGTACCTTGTCTGGCAGCTTCACCCATGAAAGCCCCCGAGGTGGCATCAACTTGTTGTTTTGTTCTTGTAATTCCTTCGTAAACTATTTTAAAATTTTATTGTTAATTAATTATTATAATTAGCGTAATTTAAATAATGTAACAGTTTATTACCGTCCAAATATAAATGCTCCTGAATAATATTTTGCAAAATGGAGTTCTTTTTGTCTTGCAAAAATCTTTTAAGGAAATTGTAAGTGTCTCTTGATAACCGGACCGTAAATTGTCCGGAACGAAAATTATCCATAAATTCATTTCCTTTCATGTGATCTTTGGTCGTTAAACACGAAAGGCGTTTAATATCCTCTAAATAATATTCTTCTTGCTCTTGACCAAATTTTTTCATAAATTGAACAGCTAAATTAAATTAAAATTAATATTAATATTATATATATCAATATTAAATTAGTTCAACTAAGTACCTTGCTGTTCGTGTTCGTTATAAACTAACTCCAAATACATGTGAACAAAAACGGGGTATAAAATTTGCGCTAATTCATGCTGAGATTTAAAAGAAGAAAAAAAAAAAAACCATTATTTTACATGTCACTTTCCCTTTAAATTATACGGAAATGGCAGCTCCCTGCCTTTGAGTGTATTATACTCTATGGAAGAATAACACGGGCTGCCATTACTCGTTCGATTTAAAGGGAAAGTGAAATGTACCCGATAAGAGTCGAGGGCTGATTCTATGAATTTTTTTAAGGTACAGTAAGAGCCTTCGTAGTTATTTGGATCTCCCTCACTGTTAAATATTCGCGTAGGTTAAAAATTATTTTGCCAGCAGCAATTAATGGCAATTGTTTAAGGACCTTTTATAAGTGTCCAAGACACTACTGACATCTGAACTGCCGGTCACTCCTTCCAATAATTTGGTTTCTTTTCTCAAAATGCCTTCAGTTTCCTGAAGAATCATTTATTTTTTTACAACATTTTGAAATTAATTCAATTAACATACTTGCAAATTATGTTTTTTCAAAAATTGCAATATAGCCAAAAGTTTGGCAGTTTCATTGCCATTTTCTTGGCTTATGTCTGGTAGGTCAGACGATTTATCATTTTCCTTGCTGGTTGTTGCTGTAATTGCGGGTGATTCTGATGCTTGAGTTATGGGTTCTGTACTTGTAGTTGGTGTTATGACACTTTGTTGAGGTTGCACTATTTTTTGCTGTTGCTGATTAAGTTGTTGTTGCTGGTTAATTTGCTGTTGTTGTTGGTTAATTTGTTGTTGCTGGTTAATTTGCTGTTGTTGGTTTATTTGCTGTTGTTGCTGATTAGATTGCTGTTGATTTATATGTTGCTGATTAATTTGCTGTTGCTGGTTAATTTGCTGTTGTTGGTTAATTTGTTGTTGTTGCTGATTAGATTGCTGTTGATTTATATGTTGCTGATTAATTTGCTGTTGCTGATTAATTTGCTGTTGTTGGTTAATTTGTTGTTGCTGGTTAGCTTGCTGTTGGTTTATATGTTGCTGGTTAATTTGCTGTTGATTAGGTGGTTGTTGGTTTATATGTTGCTGGTTAATTTGCTGTTGATGTTTTTGTTGCTGGGCAAATTGTTGAGCCAGTTGTTGTTGATGAACCATTTGTTGGTGAGCTAATTGTTGTTGCGCCAACTGTTGCTGGGCCAATTGTTGTTGTTGTTGCTGTTGGGCTAATTGCTGATGTTGGTGAATAATTTGTTGCTGGCGTTGCTGCTCAGCTTGGTAACTCAAACTATTAGTCATCAATTGACCGGTACTTTGTATGGTAGTTGGTTGACCATTGCTATGGTCCATTTCTATATAGAGAATAGGCTCCGCTCAATATCCTACCTCCGCGTGTACTAAATAGGCCAAAAGTTTGAAGATAAGTTCAAAGTTGTCGAAATTTCTCATCTAAACGACCCTTTAAACGCCGCCATTTTTGTTTACTTTTTATTGGGTCTGGAAATAAGCCGAAATACTCGAACTAAATTTTTAATATATTTCCTTTAAAATGACAATATCGCTTTAACGCGAGAAATATTAATTTAATTAGAATGGAATTTGATAATATTTACGCGTTAATCCATTCTTCGTGGTCAATTTTAAATTATAAAAATGAAATTTAATTTGTTTTTCTGGCAGCCTTGTCGCTGATGGAATCATTACCCGCCGCCGAGGCCAGCCTTTCTCAAGGCTGTCTTTATTGTCTCCATTGTTGAGGGAGGATTCGCGAGTTAAACGTAATTGCAAAAGGCGTTAATCCTGCCCCCCTTGTCCTTCCTAATTTGCGTTGTTTCGGGATCATCGGTAAGCGTTAATCACTTTCTTATTAATTATTATACGTCCTATTTTACCTATTTTGTTTATATTTGACGTGATTAATTTCGGCCCGTGTAACTACGAAGCGCGCTGCTACTCGAGTCGAGTCTTGACCCTCGCTAAGCCTTTCCCTTCAAATTTTATTGAGTCATAACCCTTGAGAAATTATAATTCAGACAAGGGCAATTACGCCAATTCTTCTTAGATTTATCCGGCCGCTCTTTATTGCCCTAATTATCGAAATTAAATCGGGCCTAATCTTCGAGTTATTCTCGAAACATTAGCCTACCTTGACCCTCCGAAGTTTATCCCTAATCCTCGCTCTTTAGGACCAGTAGGCTTTCTAATGTCAAAAACCTAAGCCTTGTTTCCAGTAAACCCGTACAATTCCGTTCCGTGAAAATAAATTAATTCGAATTAAGTCAGCCTACTTTAAGACTCGAGAGCTCAATATATAGTTTAGGCATTTTAAAAACTAGCGCCAAGTCTTAGGGTAAGTTTTTATTTGTAAAAATGTAAAAACAGTAGTACATCTTGCCTTGACATTTATTCCGCCTCACGCGCCTCGATAAAAGTTGCAGTCTAATTGAGGGGCGATATTTTGCAATGAATCGTGATAATAATCTTAGAATATAAAGTTAAATGAAAACAATAGCGCATTGTTTGTGTTTTTATTTGTCAGGTTCAAAATAATTCGCGAGGAGCTGATACTCGGAATCAAATTGAGGAGGAGGTTTTTAATAGCGGAAGGAGACAAGAAAGAGCAATAAAAGTTGTATCTAATGGCTGGTCGAGGTGGAGCCCAGCGACCGAATGGGGCAGGAGGAACCCAAGGGAAAATATGTCAGTTTAAGCTAGTCTTGTTGGGAGAATCTGCCGTGGGAAAATCCAGTTTGGTCTTGCGTTTTGTTAAAGGACAATTTCACGAATACCAAGAGAGTACCATTGGAGGTAAGAAACACCCATCCACCCCCCTTCTGTTGTGGTTTATTAATTAGTCAGGGTTCATACAAAAGTGGGAAACTCTTGAAACCCTGAAAACAATAGGGGAAGTATATGGGGAAAAAACCCTGAAAACAATAGGGGAAGTATATGGGGAAAAAAACCTGAAAACAATAGGGGAAGTATATGGGGAAAAAACCTGAAAACAATAGGGGAAGTATATGGAAATGAACCTGAAAAAACTTGGGAAATATATGGGAATGAACCTGAAAAAACTTGGGAAATATATGGGAATGAACCCTGAAAAACTCGGGAAAATATATGGGAAAAAACCTGGAAAACTCAGGGAAATATATGGGGGAAAAAACTGGAAAACTCTGGAAAATAGGTTTTCCAAAAGTTCTATGATCCCTGTTATTATATAAAGAATTTTTGTCTAAGATTGGGTTACATAATGATTGTATTGGTCGGTTCTTGATAGAAGCTTTTTAATTTGTAGCTGCATTCCTAACCCAGACGGTGTGTCTGGATGATACGACGGTTAAATTTGAAATCTGGGATACCGCTGGTCAAGAGCGTTATCACAGTTTGGCCCCCATGTACTACAGAGGAGCTCAAGCCGCTATCGTCGTCTATGACATCGTTAATCAGGTTAGTCTCTCTCTTCTCCACTCTGACTCCCCCCCCCCTTCTAAGAAACCAACTAAATGAAGCTAGACACTCTTCTTTATTATTTCCTCCCCCCCTCCCTGGAGGTGCGAGGTATTTTTAATAGGGAAACCTATCAAGTGTGACTTTGAAAATATCTTTGTCTGTAAAGGCATACATTCTGACGTCTTCTTCTACTCCTTTGTTGTTGGAAGGGCGCTATATTTGTTTACAAATTCTTTTATAGGACACATTTAGTCGAGCCAAAACCTGGGTGAAAGAACTGCAACGCCAGGCCAGCCCGAACATTGTCATTGCCTTAGCTGGAAACAAAGCCGACCTCGCCAATAAACGAGTTGTCGAATACGAGGTAAGATCAAACCCCCCCCCCTCCTTTACACGCGTCTATTGGAGATTAATTGACACTGCATAGGATTGCCATAGTTCAGGGAAGCTTTAAAATAGGCCAAAATGTCGCGGAAACGTCTAATGGGGCGGGAAAGTTCGGGGTAACGTCTGAACGTTCGGGGTAACGTCTGAACGTTCGGGGTAACGTCTGAACGTTCGGGGTAACGTCTGAACGTTCGGGGTAACGTCTGAACGTTCGGGGTAACGTCTGAACGGTCGGGGTAACGTCTGAACGGTCGGGGTAACGTCTGAACGGTCGGGGTAACGTCTGAACGTTCGGGGTAACGTCTGAACGTTCGGGGTAACGTCTGAACGGTCGGGGTAACGTCTGAACGTTCGGGGTAACGTCTGAACGTTCGGGGTAACGTCTGAACGTTCGGGGTAACGTCTGAACGTTCGGGGTAACGTCTGAACGTTCGGGGTAACGTCTGAACGTTCGGGGTAACGTCTGAACGTTCGGGGTAACGTCTGAACGTTCGGGGTAACGTCTGAACGTTCGGGGTAACGTCTGAACGTTCGGGGTAACGTCTGAACGTTCGGGGTAACGTCTGAACGTTCGGGGTAACGTCTGAACGGTCGGGGTAACGTCTGAACGGTCGGGGTAACGTCTGAACGGTCGGGGTAACGTCTGAACGGTCGGGGTAACGTCTGAACGGTCGGGGTAACGTCTGAACGGTCGGGGTAACGTCTGAACGGTCGGGGTAACGTCTGAACGGTCGGGGTAACGTCTGAACGGTCGGGGTAACGTCTGAACGGTCGGGGTAACGTCTGAACGGTCGGGGTAACGTCTGAACGGTCGGGGTAACGTCTGAACGGTCGGGGTAACGTCTGAACGGTCGGGGTAACGTCTGAACGGTCGGGGTAACGTCTGAACGGTCGGGGTAACGTCTGAACGGTCGGGGAAACGTCTGAACGGTCGGGGAAACGTCTGAACGGTCGGGGAAACGTCTGAACGGTCGGGGAAACGTCTGAACGGTCGGGGAAACGTCTGAACGGTCGGGGAAACGTCTGAACGGTCGGGGAAACGTCTGAACGGTCGGGGAAACGTCTGAACGGTCGGGGAAACGTCTGAACGGTCGGGGAAACGTCTGAACGGTCGGGGAAACGTCTGAACGGTCGGGGAAACGTCTGAACGGTCGGGGAAACGTCTGAACGGTCGGGGGAACGTCTGAACGGTCGGGGGAACGTCTGAACGGTCGGGGGAACGTCTGAACGGTCGGGGGAACGTCTGAACGGTCGGGGGAACGTCTGAACGGTCGGGGGAACGTCTGAACGGTCGGGGGAACGTCTGAACGGTCGGGGGAACGTCTGAACGGTCGGGGGAACGTCTGAACGGTCGGGGGAACGTCTGAACGGTCGGGGGAACGTCTGAACGGTCGGGGGAACGTCTGAACGGTCGGGGGAACGTCTGAACGGTCGGGGGAACGTCTGAACGGTCGGGGGAACGTCTGAACGGTCGGGGGAACGTCTGAACGGTCGGGGGAACGTCTGAACGGTCGGGGGAACGTCTGAACGGTCGGGGGAACGTCTGAACGGTCGGGGGAACGTCTGAACGGTCGGGGGAACGTCTGAACGGTCGGGGGAACGTCTGAACGGTCGGGGGAACGTCTGAACGGTCGGGGGAACGTCTGAACGGTCGGGGGAACGTCTGAACGGTCGGGGGAACGTCTGAACGGTCGGGGGAACGTCTGAACGGTCGGGGGAACGTCTGAACGGTCGGGGGAACGTCTGAACGGTCGGGGGAACGTCTGAACGGTCGGGGGAACGTCTGAACGGTCGGGGGAACGTCTGAACGGTCGGGGGAACGTCTGAACGGTCGGGGGAACGTCTGAACGGTCGGGGGAACGTCTGAACGGTCGGGGGAACGTCTGAACGGTCGGGGGAACGTCTGAACGGTCGGGGGAACGTCTGAACGGTCGGGAAAGTCCTTGGAGGCTTCAAAATGGGCTTAAAAGCTTAGTGAAATCAAAAAATTGGGGTGTTTTTTGTGTACACTTGAACAGGAGGCTCTCGCGTATGCTGAGGAAAATGGTCTACTTTTCATGGAGACATCGGCAAAGACCGCGATGAACGTAAATGATATCTTCTTGGCAATTGGTGAGTATTCATTTCATTTTAATCTTAACGCCTAAGAGTTGAATTGTGAAAATGCGTCTGATTTAATTTGAAAAAAAAACCAAAGCTAAAAAGCTGCCAAAGATCGATCAAGGCAGCTCCGGCGCCGGGACCGGGCAAGGTAGACGAGGAGTAGACCTAAGTGAAAATCAGCAACAAGCTGGCGGGGGATGTTGCAAATGATGCGATTATTGTCAATTATACTATAAAAAAAATACAAAAACAAAGAAACAAGCGTCAAAAAACCAAAATTTCGCGGGGTTATCGAGGGAATAAGAGGGGGAGGATTCAAAAAACGAAAAGATTCATTCATTCAGTTTTAATTTCGGTTCTCCTCCCCGTATAAAAAGTATAAATAGACCCTCGACAATTCTCTTAAAAGTGTATAAAAAAAAACGTTTGATTTCCCCGCCCCCCCCCCTCCGCGCGAATTTTTCCATTTAATATCAAAAAAAGAGTAAAGAAATTTAATACAGGTATAAAATAAAAATAAAAACATTTCAAATACAAATTTAATTTTAATTAAATTTTACGCTTACGCGTGGCAAAATAATAATTAATTTTTTTATATTCGTAAATAAATAAAAAGTAACGTCGTCCGATTTAATGAATTTACAATTCCCGCCCCCCCCCGTGGCCCCCCGTCTTACGCTTCTTTATATGGAATATGTAATGTTTCTTATAAATTAATCTTCTAAAAGAAATAATTAAATTATCGTTGGATTTGAAAGATATTTGAAATCCTCGGTGTAATTAGTTTAATTAATTTAATATCAATAAGGAATTAATTTAAAAAGGTTTAAAAAATTAAAAAACGGAAAACGTCCCCTTTTATTCTCTCTATCCCAAATTTGCCCCCCCCCCGATTAGACAAAAACCGCGCGTGCTCTTTTTGCGTAATTAATTAATTTAATAATAATAATTAAATATTAGTATTATTAAACCATTTAAACGTAAAAAGAGCAAAACGTTTTTTTTTGAATGAAAAAGTGTTTAAATTGTATATTGGAAAATAACAAACAAAGAAGAAACAAACAAAAAAACAAACAAAAACAAATTGTGTACATATATATATATTTACCTTCTATGGACCATTCTCAAAACAAAAAAACCGAAGTGGAGGTCGTCTCTTTCTTTCTTTTTCTTTCCGTTCTTTCTTTCCATTTATCAACATTTATATTTTTTCCCTCCCCGCCCCCCGCCCCCAACCTATAACATTTACATAATATTAAAAGGATGTGTCTAAATAAATAAATAAATAATTAATTAATTATGTAAAAAAAATTAATAATGAGCTTTTTCAAGTTTACAGAGAAAGGGAATAAATAATTTAATTAGTACGTGTCGCCAACCAATTAAACCCCCCTCCCCCTTCGCCCCTACCCCCTTTCCCCCCGTTGTTATAATTTTAATTATTAATTGTAATTTAAAATAATTAATTAATTTAGAAATTATTGCTTGATACATATATACATATATATATATATATTTTAGAGTATTTTTTTTTTCAAATACCCTGTCTATAAAAGAATAATAATACTTAGTTTAATGTCAATTTTAAATTAGGTGAAAATAATAATTAATTAAAAATAACTGAAAATTAAATTAAAAAAAAAAACCCTCCATCGCGGCAACGGCGGCAATGTCTGTAAAATGTTATTAAAAAAAATTTAATTAATTAATTAATTAATAATCATGATTGAAAATGATGACCAATGATACCTATTTTTTTGTTTTGTTCATTAATGTTTATTTTTTTTTTTAGAGGTGTAAAAAATTTATTTTGTCTTTATAATTATTATTATAAATAAATTAATGGCACGGGCTTTGTTATCTATAACCCTTTTTTCCTAATTTTTTCCGTATTAATTAAATTAATTTTCAGTTTATAGGTAGAGAGAGAAAATGCAAATTAAATATTTAGCAGCGCGAAAATAAATGAACTTCTAAGGGGTTATAAGGTCATTTAAATTTTACAAAACAACACAGACACACTTAGGGGAGTCTTTTATTTTATTTCTTATTCCTCCATTTCTTTTTTACAAGAAGCGGTTAACTATAATTAATAAACAATGAATGGCGCTGCTGCTTCGTGAAACGAAATCAAAGAAATTATAATTATAAACAAGCGGTATATACGACGCGATTTAAATATATATATTTTTGGTTTTTTTCTCTTAGTTTATTATATATATAAAAATTAATATCGGTCGGAGTAGTTATGTCAAAAAAAAAAACCAACCAAAAAAAGAAGAGAAAACACCAGTATAAATAAAAATTTTCTTACTTGATATTATTGTCGCTTAATTTCTCTTTTTTTATAGTTTTTAGCTGTTTATTGTATTTTAAGCCGTCTCTTCCCCATCCCATCCCTTCCCCGTCCCATCTCTTCCACTTCACATCCCTTCCCCATCCCATCCCTTCCCCGTCCCGTCTCTTCCCCTTCACATCCCCTCCCCGTCTCTTTCCCGTCCCGTCCCGTCTCTTCCCCTTCACATCCCCTCCCCGTCTCTTTCCCGTCCCATCCCTTCCCCGTCCCGTCCCCTCTCTTCCCCGCGTAGCTGTCCGCGCTCACCTCAATTTAGCGAGTCCGAGCGCGAATTGAGCGAGGCTCTTCGAAATAATTGATAAAGTCACGAGCCCGAGCCGAGCCCGAAAGTTTATGAAAAAGTTTTCTGAGCTTGAGCCCGGGCTCACAATACGTCACAAACAAAGTGAGCCTTGAGCTGAGCCCAGGTTCAACTGTAAAATCAACGAGAGCTTGCGCTGAGCGCTCTTACGAATGTTTTGGCTTTCCTGAGCTCGAGCGGGGCCAACTGAAAACTATGAGACCGCTCATTTTGAAAGGGGCGCTCACTGTTTTGAGACTGCGCTCAGCTTGGCAAAGCGCCGTATTCAGTGCCATCAGAAACTAGCGTAACTCTTTGGTAGATGAAGTTTTGAAATTTTTTTACTACAAATGTAGTGCAAGTCATTTGGATAGTAAATATGTATTGTAGTTTTTCATTTATCGCGTAAAAATAGCTGAAAAATTATTTATTTAAACATCTACACTGTTTGGAAGAAATATTCTCCGGAAATATCAGACCAAGCTCGAGCTTAAGCTTACTAAATTGAATGAGCCCGAGCTCGAGGTGAGCCTTAAATTCTATCGATTTTGAGCCCGAGCTGAGCATAGCTTAGCTTAGCTTAGCTTCGTTTAGCTTCGTTTAGCTTAGCTTAGCTTCGTTTAGCTTCGTTTAGCTTAGCTTAGCTTAGCTTAGCTTAGCTTCGTTTAGCTTCGTTTAGCTTCGTTTAGCTTCGCTTAGCTTCGTTTAGCTTCGTTTAGCTTAGCTTAGCTTCGTTTAGCTTCGTTTAGCTTCGTTTAGCTTCGCTTAGCTTCGTTTAGCTTCGTTTAGCTTCTTTTAGCTTCGTTTAGCTTCGTTTAGCTTAGCTTAGCTTCGTTTAGCTTAGCTTAGCTTAGCTTAGCTTACCTTAGCTTCGTTTAGCTTAGCTTAGCTTCGTTTAGCTTCGCTTAGCTTCGTTTAGCTTCGTTTAGCTTCGTTTAGCTTAGCTTCGCTTAGCTTCGTTTAGCTTAGCTTCGCTTAGCTTCGTTTAGCTTCGTTTAGCTTAGCTTCGTTTAGCTTCGTTTAGCTTAGCTTCGCTTAGCTTCGTTTAGCTTCGTTTAGCTTCGTTTAGCTTAGCTTCGCTTAGCTTCGTTTAGCTTCGTTTAGCTTCGTTTAGCTTAGCTTAGCTTAGCTTAGCTTCGTTTAGCTTAGCTTCGTTTAGCTTCGCTTAGCTTAGCTTCGTTTAGCTTCGTTTAGCTTCGCTTAGCTTCGTTTAGCTTCGTTTAGCTTCGTTTAGCTTCGTTTAGCTTCGCTTCGTTTAGCTTCGCTTAGCTTAGCTTCGTTTAGCTTCGTTTAGCTTCGTTTAGCTTCGCTTAGCTTAGCTTCGTTTAGCTTCGTTTAGCTTAGCTTCGTTTAGCTTCGCTTAGCTTAGCTTAGCTTCGTTTAGCTTCGCTTAGCTTAGCTTCGTTTAGCTTCGTTTAGCTTCGTTTAGCTTCGTTTAGCTTCGCTTAGCTTAGCTTCGTTTAGCTTCGTTTAGCTTCGTTTAGCTTAGCTTCGTTTAGCTTCGCTTAGCTTAGCTTCGTTTAGCTTCGCTTAGCTTCGTTTAGCTTCGTTTAGCTTCGTTTAGCTTCGCTTAGCTTCGCTTAGCTTCGTTTAGCTTCGTTTAGCTTCTTTTAGCTTCATTTAGCTTCGTTTAGCTTAGCTTAGCTTAGCTTAGCTTCGTTTAGCTTAGCTTAGCTTCGTTTAGCTTCGTTTAGCTTCGTTTAGCTTAGCTTCGCTTAGCTTCGTTTAGCTTCGTTTAGCTTCGTTTAGCTTCGTTTAGCTTAGCTTAGCTTAGCTTAGCTTCGTTTAGCTTAGCTTCGTTTAGCTTCGCTTCGTTTAGCTTCGTTTAGCTTCGTTTAGCTTAGCTTAGCTTAGCTTCGTTTAGCTTCGTTTAGCTTCGTTTAGCTTCGTTTAGCTTAGCTTAGCTTAGCTTAGCTTCGTTTAGCTTCGCTTAGCTTAGCTTCGTTTAGCTTCGCTTAGCTTAGCTTCGTTTAGCTTCGTTTAGCTTCGTTTAGCTTCGCTTAGCTTCGTTTAGCTTCGTTTAGCTTCGCTTAGCTTCGTTTAGCTTAGCTTCGTTTAGCTTCGTTTAGCTTGGTTTAGCTTCGTTTAGCTTAGCTTAGCTTAGCTTAGCTTAGCTTCGCTTCGTTTAGCTTCGTTTAGCTTCGTTTAGCTTCGCTTAGCTTCGCTTAGCTTCGTTTAGCTTCGTTTAGCTTAGCTTAGCTAAGCTTAGCATAGCATAGTATAGCTTAGCTTAGCTTAGCATAGCTTCGCTTAGCTTAGCTTAGTTTAGCTTCGTTTAGCTTAGCTTAGCTTCGCTTAGCTTCGCTTAGCTTAGCTTAGCTTAGCTTAGCTTCGTTTAGCTTAGCTTCGTTTAGCTTCGTTTAGCTTACCTTAGCTTCGTTTAGCTTAGCTTAGCTTCGTTTAGCTTAGCTTAGCTTCGTTTAGCTTCGCTTCGTTTAGCTTCGTTTAGCTTCGCTTAGCTTCGTTTAGCTTCGCTTAGCTTCGTTTAGCTTCGTTTAGCTTCTTTTAGCTTCATTTAGCTTCGTTTAGCTTCGATTAGCTTCGTTTAGCTTCTTTTAGCTTCATTTAGCTTCGTTTAGCTTCGTTTAGCTTCGTTTAGCTTCTTTTAGCTTCATTTAGCTTCGTTTAGCTTAGCTTAGCTTCGTTTAGCTTCGCTTAGCTTCGCTTAGCTTCGTTTAGCTTCGTTTAGCTTCGTTAAGCTTCGTTTAGCTTAGCTTCGCTTAGCTTCGTTTAGCTTCGTTTAGCTTAGCTTCGCTTAGCTTCGTTTAGCTTCGTTTAGCTTAGCTTCGCTTAGCTTCGTTTAGCTTCGTTTAGCTTAGCTTAGCTTAGCTTAGCTTCGTTTAGCTTCGCTTAGCTTAGCTTCGTTTAGCTTCGCTTAGCTTAGCTTCGTTTAGCTTCGTTTAGCTTCGCTTAGCTTCGTTTAGCTTCGTTTGGCTTCGCTTAGCTTAGCTTCGTTTAGCTTCGCTTAGCTTAGCTTCGTTTAGCTTCGTTTAGCTTCGCTTAGCTTAGCTTCGTTTAGCTTCGTTTAGCTTCGCTTAGCTTAGCTTCGTTTAGCTTCGTTTAGCTTCGCTTAGCTTAGCTTCGTTTAGCTTCGCTTAGCTTAGCTTCGTTTAGCTTCGTTTAGCTTAGCTTCGTTTAGCTTCGCTTAGCTTAGCTTCGTTTAGCTTCGTTTAGCTTCGTTTAGGTTCGCTTAGCTTCGTTTAGCTTCGTTTAGCTTCGCTTAGCTTAGCTTCGTTTAGCTTCGTTTAGCTTAGCTTCGCTTAGCTTAGCTTAGCTTAGCTTAGCTTAGCTTCGCTTAGCTTAGCTTAGCTTCGTTTAGCTTCGCTTAGCTTCGTTTAGCTTCTTTTAGCTTCATTTAGCTTCGTTTAGCTTCGTTTAGCTTAGCTTAGCTTCGTTTAGCTTAGCTTAGCTTAGCTTAGCTTACCTTAGCTTCGTTTAGCTTCGTTTAACTTAGCTTAGCTTCGTTTAGCTTCGCTTAGCTTCGTTTAACTTCGTTTAGCTTAGCTTACCTTAGCTTCGTTTAGCTTCGTTTAACTTAGCTTAGCTTCGTTTAGCTTCGCTTAGCTTCGTTTAACTTCGTTTAGCTTAGCTTACCTTAGCTTTGCTTTCGCTTAGCTTAGCTTAATTAGAGTGGCTAGAGTGGTTTAGAGTGGTTTAGAGTGACCCCCAGCAGGGGGTAACAGTAGGGAGTCCCAGCTAAACGAAGCTAAACGAAGCTAAGCTAAGCGAAGCTAAACGAAGCTAAACGAAGCTAAGCGAAGCTAATCGAAGCTAAACGAAGCTAAACGAAGCTAAACGAAGCTAAGCGAAGCTAAACGAAGCTAAACGAATCTAAGCGAAGCTAAACGAAGCTAAACGAAGCTAAACGTAGCTAAACGAAGCTAAACGAAGCTAGACGAAGCTAAACGAAGCTAAGCGAAGCTAAGCTAAACGATGCTAAACGAAGCTAAACGAAGTTAAACGAAGCTAAGCTAAACGAAGCTAAACGAAACTAAACGAAGCTAAACGAAGCTAAGCGAAGCTAAGCGAAGCTAAGCTAAGCGAAGCTAAACGAAGCTAAACGAAGCTGAACGAAGCTAAACGAAGCTAAACGAAGCTAATCGAAGCTAAACGAAGCTAAACGAAGCTAAGCTAAACGAAGCTAAGCTAAAAGAAGCTAAACGAAGCTAAGCGAAGCTAAGCTAAACGAAGCTAAACGAAGCTAAGCGAAGCTAAACGAAGCTAAACGAAGCTAAACGAAGCTAAGCTAAACGAAGCTAAACGAAGCTAAGCGAAGCTAAGCTAAACGAAGCTAAACGAAGCTAAACGAAGCTTTGCGAAGCTAAGCTAAACGAAGCTAAACGAAGCTGAACGAAGCTAAACGAAGCTAAACGAAGCTAATCGAAGCTAAACGAAGCTAAACGAAGCTAAACGAAGCTAAGCTAAACGAAGCTAAGCTAAAAGAAGCTAAACGAAGCTAAGCGAAGCTAAGCGAAGCTAAGCTAAACGAAGCTAAACGAAGCTAAGCGAAGCTAAACGAAGCTAAACGAAGCTAAGCTAAACGAAGCTAAACGAAGCTAAACGAAGCTAAGCTAAACGAAGCTAAACGTAGCTAAACGTAGCTAAACGAAGCTAAACGAAGCTTAACGAAGTTAAACGAAGCTAAACGAAGCTAAGCTAAACGAAGCTAAACGAAGCTAAGCTAAGCTAAACGAAGCTAAACGAAGCTATGCTAAGCTAAACGAAGCTAAACGAATCTAAGCTAAGCTAAACGAAGCTAAACGAAGCTAAACGAAGCTAAGCGAAGCTAAACGAAGCTAAACGAAGCTAAACGAAGCTAAACGAAACTAAACGAAGCTAAACGAAACTAAACGAAGCTAAACGAAGCTAAACGAAGCTAAACGAAGCTAAACGAAACTAAACGAAGCTAAACGAAGCTAAGTGAAGCTAAACGAAGCTAAACGAAGCTAAACGAAGCTAAACGAAACTAAACGAAGCTAAACGAAGCTAAACGAAGCTAAACGAAACTAAACGAAGCTAAACGAAGCTAAACGAAGCTAAGCTAAACGAAGCTAAGCTAAACGAAGCTAAACGAAGCTAAGCTAAACGAAGCTAAACGAAGCTATGCTAAGCTAAACAAAGCTAAACGAAGCTAAGCTAAGCTAAGCGAAGCTAAACGAAGCTAAACGAAACTAAAAGAAGCTAAACGAAGCTAAACGAAGCTTTGCGAAGCTAAGCTAAACGAAGCTAAACGAAGCTAAGCGAAGCTAAACGAAGCTAAACGAAGCTAAACGAAGCTAAACGTAGCTAAACGAAGCTAAACGAAGCTTAACGAAGTTAAACGAAGCTAAACGTAGCTAAACGAAGCTTAACGAAGTTAAACGAAGCTAAACGAAGCTAAGCTAAACGAAGCTAAACGAAGCTAAGCTAAGCTAAACGAAGCTAAACGAAGCTATGCTAAGCTAAACGAAGCTAAACGAATCTAAGCTAAGCTAAACGAAGCTAAACGAAGCTAAGCGAAGCTAAACGAAGCTAAACGAAGCTAAACGAAACTAAACGAAGCTAAACGAAGCTAAACGAAACTAAACGAAGCTAAGCTAAACGAAGCTAAACGAAGCTAAGCTAAGCTAAACGAAGCTAAACGAAGCTATGCTAAGCTAAACAAAGCTAAACGAAGCTAAGCTAAGCTAAGCTAAGCTAAGCTAAACGAAGCTAAACGAAGCTAAACGAAACTAAACGAAGCTAAACGAAACTAAACGAAGCTAAACGAAGCTAAACGAAGCTAAACGAAACTAAAAGAAGCTAAACGAAGCTAAACGAAGCTTTGCGAAGCTAAGCTAAACGAAGCTAAACGAAGCTAAGCGAAGCTAAACGAAGCTAAACGAAGCTAAACGAAGCTAAACGTAGCTAAACGAAGCTAAACGAAGCTTAACGAAGTTAAACGAAGCTAAACGAAGCTAAACGAAGCTAAACGTAGCTAAACGAAGCTTAACGAAGTTAAACGAAGCTAAACGAAGCTAAGCTAAACGAAGCTAAACGAAGCTAAACGAAGCTAAGCTAAGCTAAACGAAGCTAAACGAAGCTATGCTAAGCTAAACGAAGCTAAACGAATCTAAGCTAAGCTAAACGAAGCTAAACGAAGCTAAGCGAAGCTAAACGAAGCTAAACGAAGCTTAACGAAGTTAAACGAAGCTAAACGAAGCTAAGCTAAACGAAGCTAAACGAAGCTAAACGAAGCTAAGCTAAGCTAAACGAAGCTAAACGAAGCTATGCTAAGCTAAACGAAGCTAAACGAATCTAAGCTAAGCTAAACGAAGCTAAACGAAGCTAAGCGAAGCTAAACGAAGCTAAACGAAGCTAAACGAAACTAAACGAAGCTAAACGAAACTAAACGAAGCTAAACGAAGCTAAGCTAAACGAAGCTAAACGAAGCTAAGCTAAGCTAAACGAAGCTAAACGAAGCTATGCTAAGCTAAACAAAGCTAAACGAAGCTAAGCTAAGCTAAGCTAAGCTAAGCTAAACGAAGCTAAACGAAGCTAAACGAAACTAAACGAAGCTAAACGAAACTAAACGAAGCTAAACGAAGCTAAACGAAGCTAAACGAAACTAAACGAAGCTAAACGAAGCTAAGCGAAGCTAAACGAAGCTAAACGAAGCTAAACGAAACTAAACGAAGCTAAACGAAGCTAAACGAAGCTAAACGAAACTAAACGAAGCTAAACGAAGCTTAACGAAGCTAAACGAAGCTAAGCTAAACGAAGCTAAACGAAGCTAAACGAAGCTAAGCTAAACGAAGCTAAACGAAGCTATGCTAAGCTAAACAAAGCTAAACGAAGCTAAGCTAAGCGAAGCTAAACGAAGCTAAACGAAGCTAAACGAAACTAAAAGAAGCTAAACGAAGCTAAACGAAGCTAAACGAAACTAAAAGAAGCTAAACGAAGCTTTGCGAAGCTAAGCTAAACGAAGCTAAACGAAGCTAAACGAAGCTAAGCGAAGCTAAACGAAGCTAAACGAAGCTAAACGTAGCTAAACGAAGCTAAACGAAGCTTAACGAAGTTAAACGAAGCTAAACGAAGCTAAGCTAAACGAAGCTAAACGAAGCTAAACGAAGCTAAGCTAAGCTAAACGAAGCTAAACGAAGCTATGCTAAGCTAAACGAAGCTAAACGAAGCTAAGCTAAGCTAAAGGAAGCTAAACGAAGCTAAACGAAGATAAGCGAAGCTAAACGAAGCTAAACGAAGCTAAACGAAACTAAACGAAGCTAAACGAAACTAAACGAAGCTAAACGAAGCTAAGCTAAACGAAGCTAAACGAAGCTAAGCTAAGCTAAACGAAGCTAAACGAAGCTATGCTAAGCTAAACAAAGCTAAACGAAGCTAAGCTAAGCTAAGCGAAGCTAAACGAAGCTAAACGAAGCTAAACGAAACTAAACGAAGCTAAACGAAGCTAAACGAAGCTAAACGAAACTAAACGAAGCTAAACGAAGCTAAGCGAAGCTAAACGAAGCTAAACGAAGCTAAACGAAGCTAAACGAAACTAAACGAAGCTAAACGAAACTAAACGAAGCTAAACGAAGCTAAACGAAGCTAAACGAAGCTAAACGAAGCTAAACGAAACTAAACGAAGCTAAACGAAGCTAAACGAAGCTAAACGAAGCTAAACGAAGCTAAGCTAAACGAAGCTAAACGAAGCTAAACGAAGCTAAGCTAAACGAAGCTAAACGAAGCTATGCTAAGCTAAACAAAGCTAAACGAAGCTAAGCTAAGCTAAGCGAAGCTAAACGAAGCTAAACGAAACTAAACGAAGCTAAACGAAGCTAAACGAAACTAAACGAAGCTAAACGAAGCTAAACGAAGCTAAACGAAGTTAAACGAAGCTATGCTAAGCTAAGCGAAGCTAAACGAAGCTAAACGAAGCTATGCTAAGCTAAGCGAAGCTAAACGAAGCTAAACGAAGATAAGCGAAGCTAAACGAAGCTAAACGAAGCTATGCTAAGCTAAACAAAGCTAAACGAAGCTAAGCTAAGCTAAGCGAAGCTAAACGAAGCTAAACGAAGCTAAACGAAGCTAAACGAAACTAAACGAAGCTAAACGAAACTAAACGAAGCTAAACGAAGCTAAACGAAGCTAAACGAAACTAAACGAAGCTAAACGAAGCTAAGCGAAGCTAAACGAAGCTAAACGAAGCTAAACGAAGCTAAGCGAAGCTAAACGAAGCTAAACGAAGCTAAGCTAAACGAAGCTAAACGAAGCTAAGCTAAACGAAGCTAAACGAAGCTATGCTAAGCTAAACAAAGCTAAACGAAGCTAAGCTAAGCTAAGCGAAGCTAAACGAAGCTAAACGAAGCTAAACGAAACTAAACGAAGCTAAACGAAGCTTTGCGAAGCTAAGCTAAACGAAGCTAAACGAAGCTAAGCGAAGCTAAACGAAACTAAACGAAGCTAAGCGAAGCTAAACGAAGCTAAACGTAGCTAAACGAAGCTAAACGAAGCTTAACGAAGTTAAACGAAGCTAAACGAAGCTAAGCTAAACGAAGCTAAACGAAGCTAAACGAAGCTAAGCTAAGCTAAACGAAGCTAAACGAAGCTAAGCTAAGCTAAACGAAGCTAAACGAAGCTATGCTAAGCTAAACGAAGCTAAGCTAAGCTAAAGGAAGCTAAACGAAGCTAAACGAAGATAAGCGAAGCTAAACGAAGCTAAACGAAGCTAAACGAAACTAAACAAAGCTAAACGAAACTAAACGAAGCTAAACGAAGCTAAACGAAGCTAAACGAAGCTAAACGAAACTAAACGAAGCTAAACGAAACTAAACGAAGCTAAACGAAGCTAAACGAAGCTAAGCTAAACGAAGCTAAACGAAGCTAAGCTAAGCTAAACGAAGCTAAACGAAGCTATGCTAAGCTAAACAAAGCTAAACGAAGCTAAGCTAAGCTAAGCGAAGCTAAACGAAGCTAAACGAAGCTAAACGAAGCTAAACGAAACTAAACGAAGCTAAACGAAACTAAACGAAGCTAAACGAAGCTAAACGAAGCTAAACGAAGCTAAACGAAACTAATCGAAGCTAAACGAAGCTAAGCGAAGCTAAACGAAGCTAAACGAAGCTAAACGAAACTAAACGAAGCTAAACGAAGCTAAACGAAGCTAAACGAAGCTAAACGAAGCTAAACGAAACTAAACGAAGCTAAACGAAGCTAAACGAAGCTAAGCTAAACGAAGCTAAACGAAGCTAAACGAAGCTAAGCTAAACGAAGCTAAACGAAGCTATGCTAAGCTAAACAAAGCTAAACGAAGCTAAGCTAAGCTAAGCGAAGCTAAACGAAGCTAAACGAAACTAAACGAAGCTAAACGAAGCTAAACGAAACTAAACGAAGCTAAACGAAGCTAAACGAAGCTAAACGAAGCTAAACGAAGCTAAGCGAAGCTAAACGAAGCTAAACGAAGCTAAACGAAGCTAAGCGAAGCTAAGCTAAACGAAGCTAAACGAAGCTTTGCGAAGCTAAGCTAAACGAAGCTAAACGAAGCTAAACGTAGCTAAACGAAGCTAAACGAAGCTTAACGAAGTTAAACGAAGCTAAACGAAGCTAAGCTAAACGAAGCTAAACGAAGCTAAGCTAAGCTAAACGAAGCTAAACGAAGCTATGCTAAGCTAAACGAAGCTAAACGAATCTAAGCTAAGCTAAACGAAGCTAAACGAAGCTAAACGAAGCTAAGCGAAGCTAAACGAAGCTAAACGAAACTAAACGAAACTAAACGAAGCTAAACGAAGCTAAACGAAACTAAACGAAGCTAAACGAAGCTAAACGAAGCTAAACGAAGCTAAGCTAAACGAAGCTAAGCTAAACGAAGCTAAACGAAGCTAAACGACGCTAAGCTAAGCTAAACGAAGCTATGCTAAGCTAAACAAAGCTAAACGAAGCTAAGCTAAGCTAAACGAAGCTAAACGAAGCTAAACGAAACTAAACGAAGCTAAACGAAACTAAACGAAGCTAAACGAAGCTAAACGAAGCTAAACGAAGCTAAACGAAACTAAACGAAGCTAAACGAAGCTAAGCGAAGCTAAACGAAGCTAAACGAAGCTAAACGAAGCTAAACGAAGCTAAACGAAACTAAACGAAGCTAAACGAAGCTAAACGAAGCTAAACGAAGCTAAACGAAACTAAACGAAGCTAAACGAAGCTAAACGAAGCTAAGCTAAACGAAGCTAAGCTAAACGAAGCTAAACGAAGCTAAACGAAGCTATGCTAAGCTAAACAAAGCTAAACGAAGCTAAGCTAAGCTAAGCGAAGCTAAACGAAGCTAAACGAAGCTAAACGAAACTAAAAGAAGCTAAACGAAGCTAAACGAAGCTTTGCGAAGCTAAGCTAAACGAAGCTAAACGAAGCTAAGCGAAGCTAAACGAAGCTAAACGAAGCTAAACGAAGCTAAACGAAGCTTAACGAAGTTAAACGAAGCTAAACGAAGCTAAGCTAAACGAAGCTAAACGAAGCTAAACGAAGCTAAGCTAAGCTAAACGAAGCTAAACGAAGCTATGCTAAGCTAAACGAAGCTAAACGAAGCTAAGCTAAGCTAAACGAAGCTAAACGAAGATAAGCGAAGCTAAACGAAGCTAAACGAAGCTAAACGAAACTAAACGAAACTAAACGAAGCTAAACGAAGCTAAACGAAGCTAAACGAAGCTAAGCTAAACGAAGCTAAACGAAGCTAAGCTAAGCTAAACGAAGCTAAACGAAGCTAAGCTAAGCTAAGCGAAGCTAAACGAAGCTAAACGAAGCTAAACGAAGCTAAACGAAACTAAACGAAGCTAAGCTAAGCTAAGCTAAGCGAAGCTAAACGAAGCTAAACGAAGCTATGCTAAGCTAAACAAAGCTAAACGAAGCTAAGCTAAGCTAAGCGAAGCTAAACGAAGCTAAACGAAGCTAAACAAAGCTAAACGAAACTAAACGAAGC
Organism: Phalangium opilio; assembly: GCF_054372755.1. Taxonomy (NCBI): domain Eukaryota; kingdom Metazoa; phylum Arthropoda; class Arachnida; order Opiliones; family Phalangiidae; genus Phalangium; species Phalangium opilio. The sequence goes on along the minus strand of NW_028324147.1, from coordinate 375,425 downwards.
TAAACGAAACTAAACGAAGCTAAACGAAGCTAAACGAAGCTAAACGAAACTAAACGAAGCTAAACGAAGCTAAGCGAAGCTAAACGAAGCTAAACGAAGCTAAACGAAGCTAAGCGAAGCTAAACGAAGCTAAACGAAGCTAAGCTAAACGAAGCTAAACGAAGCTATGCTAAGCTAAACAAAGCTAAACGAAGCTAAGCTAAGCTAAGCGAAGCTAAACGAAGCTAAACGAAGCTAAACGAAACTAAACGAAGCTAAACGAAGCTAAACGAAGCTTTGCGAAGCTAAGCTAAACGAAGCTAAACGAAGCTAAGCGAAGCTAAACGAAGCTAAACGAAGCTAAACGTAGCTAAACGAAGCTAAACGAAGCTTAACGAAGTTAAACGAAGCTAAACGAAGCTAAACGAAGCTAAGCTAAGCTAAACGAAGCTAAACGAAGCTATGCTAAGCTAAACGAAGCTAAACGAAGCTAAGCTAAGCTAAACGAAGCTAAACGAAGCTAAGCGAAGCTAAACGAAGCTAAACGAAACTAAACGAAGCTAAACGAAGCTAAACGAAACTAAACGAAGCTAAACGAAACTAAACGAAGCTAAGCTAAACGAAGCTAAGCTAAACCAAGCTAAACGAAGCTAAGCTAAGCTAAACGAAGCTATGCTAAGCTAAACAAAGCTAAACGAAGCTAAGCTAAGCTAAGCGAAGCTAAACGAAGCTAAACGAAGCTAAACGAAACTAGACGAAGCTAAACGAAACTAAACGAAGCTAAACGAAGCTAAACGAAATAAAACGAAGCTAAACGAAGCTAAGCGAAGCTAAACGAAGCTAAACGAAGCCAAACGAAGCTAAGCTAAGCTAAACGAAGCTAAACGAAGCTATGCTAAGCTAAACAAAGCTAAACGAAGCTAAGCTAAGCTAAGCGAAGCTAAACGAAGCTAAACGAAGCTAAACGAAGCTATGCTAAGCTAAACAAAGCTAAACGAAGCTAAGCTAAGCTAAGCGAAGCTAAACGAAGCTAAACGAAGCTATGCTAAGCTAAACAAAGCTAAACGAAGCTAAGCTAAGCTAAGCGAAGCTAAACGAAGCTAAACGAAGCTAAACGAAGCTAAACGAAACTAAACGAAGCTAAACGAAACTAAACGAAGCTAAACGAAGCTAAACGAAGCTAAACGAAACTAAACGAAGCTAAGCTAAACGAAGCTAAACGAAGCTAAGCTAAGCTAAACGAAGCTAAACGAAGCTATGCTAAGCTAAACAAAGCTAAACGAAGCTAAGCTAAGCTAAGCTAAGCTAAGCGAAGCTAAGCGAAGCTAAGCTAAACGAAGCTAAACGAAGCTAAGCGAAGCTAAGCGAAGCTAAGCTAAACGAAGCTAAACGAAGCTAAACGAAGCTAAACGAAGCTAAGCTAAACGAAGCTAAACGAAGCTAAGCTAAACGAAGCTAAACGAAGCTAAGCTAAACGAAGCTAAACGAAGCTAAGCTAAACGAAGCTAAACGAAGCTAAGCTAAACGAAGCTAAACGAAGCTAAACGAAGCTAAGCGAAGCTAAGCTAAACGAAGCTAAACGAAGCTTTGCGAAGCTAAGCTAAACGAAGCTAAACGAAGCTAAACAAAGCTAAACGAAGCTAAGCTAAGCTAAGCGAAGCTAAACGAAGCTAAACGAAACTAAACGAAGCTAAACGAAGCTAAACGAAGCTAAACGAAGCTAAACGAAACTAAACGAAGCTAAACGAAGCTAAACGAAGCTAAACGAAGCTAAACGAAACTAAACGAAGCTAAACGAAGCTAAACGAAGCTAAACGAAGCTAACGCCCTTGTTAAAACCAGACGGGTTTGAATTTTAGACCGAACCTATGTTATTCTCACAAGGGTCGATTGAGCGGGCTCCTATCGTCGCTATGATGCAATACAGTAGGGTGTGCGGACCAATCAGAATTCAGCACGAAACGTATGACACAAAGGCGTGACGTATTTTGTGATTACAGAAGTTTCTAGACTCTAGAGAGCAAATTTTCCCGAGTCCTGACTCCTGAGACGTAGCTCGATATCCGAGTAACTTACTTTTTTGGTGTGAAACGTTCCATAGCGTAAATATTTTGAATTAAAGTCTGACTAAAAATAAAGCGAGATTAAAAAATGGATAGTTTCAACGTTAATTCTTTCGTTGATTCCTTAAACAGACGCCTGTAAGTATAGATTTTCGAATCAGGGTCATTCGTCATTAAGCCTTGGTTTGGGAAATTTTCCAATTCCATACGTTTTGTTGGAAATTATAATTTCCCAAAGTAAAGTTTCTAATATTTTAACGAATATTTATCCCCGCTAATTAGTGACGCGCCTGTTAAAAGTCATTTGAAAAATGTCTACACCTGCCTGTCTTTGGCCACACTGGCAGCGGGTGTCGGAGCCTATGTTCACGTTTTCACAACTTTCCTGCAGGTATGATTACGAAATACCCGGGAAAACGATTAGGGAAAATTTAAATACCCCCCCCCCCGTTATTTAGGGCAACTTTTTAACATCATTAGCGGCCCTGGGCTTCATGATTGGCCTTTCAGCTACCCCTTACAATGAGGGCAAGAACCAAAACACTCGTTTGGGCCTCTTACTGGCATTTGCCTTTTGTACTGGCTTGGGTTTGGGACCTTTGGTCGATATGGCCCTTCATATTGACCCCGCCATTATCGCGACGGCTTTCTTGGGCACTTGCCTGGTGTTTGTTTGCTTCACTCTGAGTGCCATCTACTCGGAACAACGAAAATGGCTCTACCTGGGTGGTAAGATCAAACACTCCCCAGATATTACGACAAATATTTAATCACTATCTGATAATTTAGGAACTTTAATGTCCCTTACCTCGGTTTTGTTACTTTTGGGATTGGCTAACATATTCATGGGATCAAAACTGGTTTTCCAAGTGCAATTGTACTTGGGTTTGGCCGTTTTCTGCGCTTTCATTCTGTACGACACTCAGGCCATTATTGAGAAACGTTTGAGACACGATAAGGATTACATCTGGTAATTAATTATTTACGTCCCCCCCCCCAATGAACCCCCGCGTTATAACCAAAATAATTTGGGTGTTTCAGGCATTCCGTTGACTTATTCTTGGACTTTATCAATATTTTCCGTCACATTCTGATTATTTTGATGCAAAACGCCGATGACAAGAAAAAGAAGAAGAGAAATAATTAATTTATTGTATAAACAAGAATAAAACAACCCCAAGAAACTCCTTAATTATAAAAACTTCTATCATATTAAACAAGATATTATCACTTAAAATTGTGCCAGTGTCCAAAGAAAACAAAAAACGGAAAAAAATATTTTAAACTTTAAAGGAAAAAAAGTACAAAAAAATAAAAAAAAGAAATTTATGGCCTTGGAATTTAATTTGATTTTTATTTTTAAACATCACTCCCCTCCTTGTGGTATCAGTTTGGTTTGTTTAAAGTAAAAAAAAAGATGTAAAATTGTCTGGAGATAAAAAAGAAAGGGGGTTGACATTGTATTTGCTTTAGACACTCTCTCTCACTCACTCTAACCCAAATATTATTATAAAATATCTGTATTGTATTTTGTAAGATTAAAATTTAAAATAAAAAAACAAGCTCAATGTTTTAAATATTATTTTCAATTATTATCCTACTCTCAATTAATGCCTACTTGGTAATGTCTTTTAATTTCAAGTGAACTTACCCCCAAGGCCACGCTGCCGATACAACTTTTTGACTCCTTTAGACGCGTCCACGTCTTGAGTGCAACTGGTTTAGATGTTTTGTTGACTCAACTTTTTTTGACTTTTGCGTCGTCTGAAAAGGCCTTTACTTCTTTAAACGCGTCGTGTAGTTCAAAGTTCGTTTGTGATTAGTTATCTACGTAATACGATAACTTCTCCATCATCCCCCAAATAAATTAAAAAAAAGAAGCCAAACTTGACATTGAGAGAAAAAAAAATGGATGGCCCGAGCGCGACACGCGTTTTCAAATGGATGGAAGACCTTTTTCGTTTACAACCAATATACGGCCTTACCCTAGTAATTGTCATTATCTACCTGGTCAGGGAAATCTGGGCGTACGTCAGACGGGGCCGCCATTACCCACCGGGACCAATTGGCTTGCCCATCCTCGGATATATCCCATTCATAAACGGATTAACCATGCACCAAGATCTGTACCAATTAGGAAAGAAATACGGACGTATTTACGGGTACAAGATTGACCCTGAAAGGAGGACACGCCGATGATCTTCGCTAATTCTAATTAAGCTATTTCAGTTTGAAATTAGGTCAAATGGAGACGGTGGTCATCAACGACTTTGAGGCCATGAAAGAATCGGGTCGAATGGACGAATACTCGGACAGACCGCCTTATTTCTTCGAATGGAATGACACCCCGAGTCAGTATATAGGATCCCAGTTGGTATAAACGTTGTCGTAAGTAACGTAATGTTGGATCGTACGACGCAGACATAGAAAGCTTGAACGGAAAACCCTGGAAGGAACAGAGAAAAATGCTGATGACGTCCATTAGGAGCACGCTCGCGGCCAACTCAAAGTACGAAGAAAAAGTTAAGGTAAATTAAGGCCAGCCAGTACCGTCTCGGGAATGCCTTAATTAACTGGAGAAGGTTAATTAATTGACTGCAGGAACAAATTGGAATCGCCCTAGAAGATTTGAAAGGCTGTAGCGGAGACGTCAATGTCAGGGATATTCTAAGCCCAGTTATGAATAATCTCATTTTGTACTCTGTTTGTGGGCGCAATTACGAAGGGAAAGACGCCACCAACTACTTGTTGACCAATTTCCGGTTTAAAATACTGGAATACTTCGAAAGTGTTCGAGTACCCTCTTATTTCCCTTCCATATACCAAATGTGGACAAAATTGAGCCCGACTCTCAGGAAAATTAGACAAGAAATGTCTATTTACGATCAACACATGACGTACGTAAGCCAGAACTTAATTGTATTTCAAGTTCTTCTCCGCCAGTCAAACTTGTTAAGTACTTGATCGTAACATACAGAGAAGAGATCAAAGAACACCAGCAATCGGTGGAGCCCAACCCGGAACTTAAATCCAATTACATCGACTTATACCTGGCTGAAGCCAAGAAGAACCCGAGATTTGAAAGTAAGTGACGAGTACCATATAGTACGTACGAAATTACTTAAGAAGGCGTTTAACTTGATCGGGATCAGTACCAGTCTTATTGGCTAATTGTCAAGTAAGTTTAATGGCGGGGGCGGAATTCATCAGAGCTACCGTGGAGTGGGCCTTGCTAAGTCTGGCTAGGCATCAACTGTTCCAAGAACAGGTGCATCGGCAAATCATCGAGGTGATAGGGACGGACAGACTTCCCGAATGGAAGGACAGAGAAAAGTTAACCCTGGTGCGAGCGCTCATCCTGGAAATCTACCGATGGAAGACCTTGGTACCTATCAGCGACCCTCACTTGTAAATCTATAATCGCTACTTTAATTAAGACTATCAGTTGTCAATTTGGCTTTTCGTAATGTACACGCAGGACGGCGAAGAACGCCAAGTTAGGAAGCTACAAAATTCCCAAAGGTACCATGGTCCTCTTGAATCTATGGGCGGTGCACAATGACGAGTCGTACTGGGGAGATCCCGAAAATTTCAGACCCGATCGCTTCCTGTCCAAGGATTTCCGATCGATCGTCAATTCGGAACGCGTCATTCCATTCGGGATTGGCAAACGCGATTGTCCGGGAGAGAAACTGGCCGAACTCGAGATCTTTCTCTTTTTAACGGCTCTCTTGCAGAAATACCGCTTTTTACCACCAAAAATGGGCGTCAATATGGAAGGAATGACCTTCCTATCTTTGATGGTCGTTAATCCCGTAATTAGCCTTGAACTAAGATAATTAATATTAATGAAAATGTTCTCTCGTCAAAATTAATTGATTTTTTTGTCACGATGATCATATTTATAGGAAGTGTCCTACTAATTGTCATTATGTAACTAATAAAATATAATCGGATTAAATAATTCCGCGTATCAGAAGATACGATAAATTTTGATATTTTGTCATTATTTCATTGTTTCAAAGGAGGAATTCAAATAGGTAAAATTGATTCCATTGAAAAGATAAAATATGTTTTAAATTCCCCGTCCGAAGAAAAGGCCAGATCGAGTGGGCTGGTGATGGAGCGAAAGTACGTCCGAACTCTGCACTGATCTGAACGGCGTAACCTCTAAAATATTTTGGATTTACGCGCGCCACGTTGATGGCTCGGTTTTGAATATGCCAAGTTTTAAATCTACCGAAAATTGGCTAATTATCTCGTTTAATTATCTTTAATTAATTCGTCCAACATTTTTTGCAGGCGCGCTAATTACCTTAGAAAAACTAAATGCGCTAGATAATTTTTTTTTTAATTTCAAGTAGGCTTTCAGCGTCTACTATAGACTTTGCGCGGTTTGTTATACCCAAAAATAGCGATAACATTTTTGTTTTCAATAAATATGGTAGGAGAGGTGACATATCCTTGGCGATACCATTACCTTGATTCCCTTGATAGCGAAAACAGCAATTTTTCCATCGTCAAAATAATATGTAGAAAAACACTAGCAGCTGACTCAAGGCTAGAAAACTCAATAAACGAAACAGTTGCTTTTGATAGAAACCTTTACATTTGGCAACGCGTTTATAGCTTTCTTTCCTAGAATATTCAGTCGTCGCCATTCCCCGCTACCATCATGCTGAATTTAAGAATATTCGCGTTTATTTCGGCTCTTTTTACCCGTAAGCAATTCCAAAATACCCCTTCGAGAAGCTAAGAAACACAATCCTAAAATCCTACCGAAACATTATAGATTCCTACGGAGCAGCGCAATTTTCCTGCCCTTCATGGTTCGGTGTTTTCGAGGACACCAACGACATAACTGGAGGAGGTTTTTACCTCTGCGCCATGGGCTATAGCATACACGGTTCCTGCAACGACTCCATGCTGTTCTACCCCCAAAAATGCGTCGGTGCGTTGATCCCCTATTACTAACCCAAAAGGAACTCGGCTTCATCTTACCATTAATGACCTTACAGGCTGGCGACCCCCGATCGCGTCACCTGTAAAAAGCTTCCAGTGTCCTTGGATCGACGCCAATTATCCGGACATCAGCGATTCAACTTGCAAAGGATATTGGAGTTGCTTCGCGCAAAACGCCACTTACGCGTAAGAAAGAATTAAGCCAATAATATAGATTGAATCAAGAGCCATCGGATATTTAATTTTTCTTTTTCGATAGAACTTGTCAATCAAACGAAAACTTTGATACAATCAACGGAGTTTGCAGCCAAGACGCTACTTGCGGTAAATTATACATGTTTCAAAATGGATAGTGGTAATGGGGGGCGGCGTCATATCGGTTTATCATTTAATTTAGACGGTTACGCGCGTAAATGCGATGAACAGTTTTCGTACACGGCCGACGCGGATGACAAAAACAAGTACTGGGAATGTTATTACGGCATTCCCTATCACTGGAGCTGCGATCCCGGTTTAGAGTTTGACGCCGAAAAACATTACTGCGATACGCCAGCCCCAGTAAAAGCGCCGCCAACTATATAGATAATTGTTTAATATTCCTCTGTATTCATTTGTAACGCCTCAAATAAAACGTTTCGTTCATAGATTGTAGTCGTCGGTGTGATAGAGTTCGCTGAGAAGGCGATAAACGTAACTGGGGGAGTTGCCGCCAATGTTCGAAATGAAAAGGGTCACGAGATCGGGGGGAACGTAATCGAAAAAGGGCGTGTAAATCTGCACCTTGGAGATCAAATCGTTGCTAAAGTCGAGAACGTCTTCGGGAGACGTAAACTTGTTAAAGGCATTCTGATCGTACGAACACAAGTACTGAGGGGTCAATTTAAACATGGCCGCGCAAACGATCAAGGGAACCGAGTAATACTTGGCCGCCAAAGCTAGAGAATGGGTGCCGCTGACGGCTTTCAGTCCCCCATTGGCCATTAAAGAATGCGTGCCAATAATAACCTTGTTAACGCGCGACATGATGGCGAAGATGTTGGCGTCGGGTATTAAGGTCGTTTCTATCCCGGCTAGAGCTAATGACTTGGCTAATTCTTGGCCGCTATAAAAGGGGGCAAACTCGGCCACGATGACCTGAAACTTTCTAGTTTTGGCGGCGCGCTTTAAAAATCCCTCCACAGTTTTGGAGCCGCCCGCCGTCATAATGACTTCGTCCGAGTGAATGTGTTGCAACGATTGGGTAGTAATATTATCAGCGCTCGTTTCCAGCTCAGTCTCCAACTCGTTTAGGTTATCGAGAATGGCGTCTTTTAGATTGGGGAAGACTTTCTTATAATCGGCGCCCTGTCCTTGCGACAGCAACATTTTTTGCAAGGATTCCTGAGGATCGCCTTCCACGTGTTGACCTTGAGCCGAGGCGTACTCGTCCCTGACTATTTTCAAAACTCTTCTTACCATATTTCCGGCAGCCGTTTCCGTCGGTTCCGCTTCCATCAGCTCTTTTCCAATTTTTCGCAGCATTTCGATCAATTCGTCGGCGTACGTCCACGACGATTCCGATATGAACTTGGTCAAAACCTTCAACGTCCGGTAGGCGATGGCGTAGTAGCTTTTCAAATTCCCCAGTTTCACGTCTTCTACCAGCTTACCCAAAAGCTTATTGGACTCCTCCATCTTAACTGATCGATTAATTAACCAACAAAACTCTAAAATACGGCCAAATTTATGTCCATATGTGCACAACCGAAACTAACTGACGATAATAATCATCCGGATTGCCACAGCCACGCGTTAAGACCGGTACCGAGCAGACGACGGAAAGACGCGTATTACGTTCGGTGTAACTTATCAAAACTATCGGTTTTCAATTTTATAACCGCGAAATCGGTCATTTCGGTTTCATCGTAGCCAGCTAAAAACGCATTTTTAGTATCTGAGTGCTCCTGGGACGGTGGACTTACGGATGTGGAAAACGGTGGAAGCCGTCAGCGGGGATTAACTGTATTTAAAAAGAAAAATAATCGAAATTAGATTATTTTTCGAATGAACGAGGTAAAAATTTATGATTCTCAATAAATTCGCGTTGAGTTTCATTACGGTGGTTCTAAAAATATAGAACCTTTCAGATAAAGAAAGGGCGAGTGAAGTAAAACCGTCGAGGATTGGCGAGCGAGAGTGGTGCTGAAAACAAATTTCCACGATTAAAATGAAGCCCTATTCGGCAAAATATTCCAAACTAATTATACTAATCAGCGTGGGCGTGCATATCTTGGGACTGGCCATCTTCGCCATTGGGTTCTTCCCTGAATCAAAGGAGCTGAAAGCGCCGAGCGCCGTATCGGACTTACCAAAAGATTTTGGGAAATATAGCCGACCTCGAACTATCGCCAATGGCATCAGAAACGCCTCTTTAGATCTAAGGCATTTGTACAAGAACCATTTTGAAAAGGTGGTGCTGATGTTGGTGGATGGCTTGAGGACCGATTTCATTCCCACCATTCAAGAAGATTACTTTGAGAAAGGCACCATGCCGTTTGTGGAAGAACTTTTGAAAGACCAACTCGTCGCTACGGGCTATCAAAGTTGGGCCAATAACCCAACCGTCACTTTGCCCCGAGTCAAGGCCACCATGACGGGGACCGTCCCCGCCTTTTTAAACGTCATCAACAACTTGCGAGCTTCCTCTTTGAACGAGGACAACGTTCTGTACCAAGCGGTACGAGCCAAGAAAAGGATTAACTTTTACGGAGACGACACTTGGTTGAAATTATTCCCCGAGACATTCAGTCGGTCGGAAGGAACAGTCTCTTTTTTCGTCTCCGATTACACGCAAGTCGATAAGAACGTGACGCGAAACGTCCAGGCCGATCTCGAGAGAGACGACTGGGACCTCTTGATTCTCCATTACCTGGGTTTGGATCACATCGGGCATTTGGCCGGACCTTTGAGCCATTTATTTACGCCCAAACTCCGCGAAATGGATGACGTTGTCAAGAAAATCTACCAGAAATTGACGGCGACGGGAAAACCCAGTCTGATAGTTCTCTTCGGAGATCACGGCATGACGAACGTGGGGAACCACGGCGGGGTCAGCGAAAAAGAGATCTCGGTCCCATTGGTCTTCATCTCGACCGTCAAAATGAAGGCTTCTTTAATGGAAAAATCGACGCAAATCTACGAAAGAAAAATCCTGCAAGTCGATTTGGCCGCCACCTTGTCCGCCTTAATGGGTCTTCCCATTCCCGCCAACAACATCGGGAGCGTCATCCCGGGCGTTTTAAACCTAGCCAACTTCAGTCGCAAAGAGCAGTTATACTCTTTTTACTACAACTCTCGCCAATTGCTGGACGTGCTAAAAGGAGATCGCGCCTTCGACACTTACCAGACGAAACTGAGCAACATCTACAGCCTGCATCGAATCTGGGACGAAAAACTCTCGGACGACGCGGCCATGTTTCGCAGCGTCAAATCGGGTTACATCGAAATCATGGCCGAGATCAGTCACACGCTGGAGTCTTCCATGAGCAAATACGACGTTTACGCCATGATTATCGGCGTTCTGGCCGTCGTTTCGGCCTTCTTGACCATTTTCACTTTGATTATCGACCCGAGTCGCTTGAGCCACGTCATGGGCTTCGGCGACGTCATCTTTGGCTTGCTGGGTCTCGGCATCTCCTTAACGGTGCACTGTATCATTTGCATCAAGGCGGACAGTCGCGTCTGCCATTCCTTCTTTTGGTTGGCGCCGACGGGAATCATTAACTTTTTCTTGTTTAGTTGTTTGAAATTCTTCTCGTTTCTCTTTTTGGAGACGGTTCAAGAAGCCCTCTCTCTCTCCATCTCGAACTTCATCTTGCTGGCCACCTTTCTTCACGGCGTTAGTTTGGGTTCCTCCAGTTTCGTCGAGGAGGAACACCAAACTTGGTACTTTCTGGCCATGACGCTCTCTTTTTTATTGTTCCTTCGAAACATCCGCGAAATCGCCCAAACCTACGACCTATCCATGGATCTGGATCAATTTAAAACGGGGTCGAGCGCGGGCAACGAAGTGACTTATCGCGACACGATCGTCAAGAAGATCGTCGTCGGCGGACTGCTTTTATTCGTCACCCGACTGCTCCGTTCGTGGAATCAAACGGGGAACAAGTGGGCCTCCGTCCCCGACGTCGGCGATTGGCTAATTTTAGAGAAGCATTACGTCTTGTTGATGCTTTTGATGGTGGGCGCCATGCTGATCGTCGGTTTGACTCAGAGCACGCGCCGAACGTTGCAATTTATCTGTACGTGGTTGAACGTGCTGCTGATTTTCCTGTATCACTTGGAAAACGGGCTCGAACCGGCCATCGTCGTCGTCGGTTTCGACCAGAACACGTTCCCGCGCTTATCGTACGCGCTGATGCTCTTCAGCGTCGTCGAAACGTGCATTTACGTCTACTATCACCCGAGCCTTTGTCCGAGCGGAAAATGTTTGAGCGTGACGCGCTCGCTCTCCAGCGCTTGGCTCTTCCTGTTCGCGCTTCAAAGCAAAAGTCGCGACCTTCCGCTGGTGGCTCTGATCGTCGTTCAAGAGCGCTTGGCGCACGAGTTGGTCTGGAAGCAGAGCATGTCGCTGACCATTCGTCTGATCACCTACGCCTGGATGGGAATGTGCGCCTTCTTCTACCAGGGCAATTCCAACGGACTTTCCACCATCGACGTCTCGGCGGGTTACGTCGGACTGTCCGGTTACCAGGCTTGGTGCGTGGCCCTTTTAATTTATTGCCACACGTACGCCGGATTGATCTTTTGGCTGATTCGTTTCGTCTGCGGATTTTTAACGCTGGTGACCAAAGACAGCGTCAACACCTTGCGACAAATCCCCTTTAGTTTGGGGGCTCTCTTATCTTGTCGCTTTTTCGCGGTGGCCGTCTACCTGGTCACCGTTTTATTCCTGAGATACCATTTATTCATTTGGTCGGTCTTCGCCCCCAAATTATTATACGAAACATTCCATTCGCTCGTCATCGTCTCCTTCGTCTCTTGCGTCTTAATCGTGACGGACGTCATTAATAAATATAGACAAAAGATATAAGAATCGATTCTAGTCCTTGACCTTAAAAATAACTGTAGTTTCTATGCAAGAAATAATAACAAGTCGCTGAAATAAAGAAAGATTCCGAAATTATTAGAGTGTCTCTTCCGTTATAAGCTTTAAAAATAATACGTTTATTTATTTATTTATTTCATATATATATTTTTTGTTTGTTTGTTTGTTTTTTTAAATATTTTCTTACCAAAAAGAGAAATATTATTTACAGAGCAAAAATACCACCAAAGTCTGTCAGTTTATATACAAATTGCGCGCGGGGGCGGGCGTCCTTCCGAAATATCAGTCCCTAATTACAATAATTAGTATAATTTCGCGCGACTAATCTTAACACGTCACCTCCTACAATTATTATTATTATTATTATTCCTATTAATTTATCCCGTTATCTAATTAACGAACAGTCTTTGGCTAATTAATCTTTTTTTTTTTTTTACAAACAAAAGAACCGTATAAATAAAAGAGAAGAGAACTTTTCACAAAATTTCATTCACCGGACTTTAAAAGTTCCGTCGAAAATGGGGGGGGGGGGAAGATGATTTCTAACGCAATGACGATTCTTGACTATCTGAAATCACTTGGGGGGGGGGGGACAAAAATGAATGATAAGAAATTGATTGTAATCGTAAAAAATAATTATTCATTCTGTGGATATTAAAAAGGGTTGTTGACTCGTTCGTCTTCCCGAGTTGAAGAATCACTTTTTATTTTTTAATTGAGAATAAACCCATTCCAATCCTTGGTATAATCTGAATGGAGAAAGATTGGGGTTACCAAAGACGGTGGCGGCAATTTGACCCCGGGGTCAGATTGGCGTCTTCTAGAAAAGACAAAAGGGGGCGAATGCTTACCCTTCTCCGGTGAGAGCGCAACAGGCTTGAATTTGCCACCTGTGTTTCTTGATGGAGGTTAAATTCAACTGTTCCGAAATCTCAGCCGGACTCATGCATCCTTTCACGTCTTGTTTATTAGCGAATATTAAAACGTTGGCTTTGTTTAAATCCTTTGAAAGGAATTAAGAGAGACTGGTGTTAGGGTCGGCCATTTTGTAAGAATTAAGGGTCTATAAGAGGATATTCACTTCGTGAGCGAGCATTTTCCAAATTTCTTCTTTGGTTAGAGGAAGTCTTTCCCTGTCCGTACTATCTATTACCACGATCAGAAACTGCAAAAAGGGATATCATTTGAATCGAAAAGCGTTCCTCTAAATGGACGGGGGGGGAGGGATTTAGAGGTTTACTTCGGTGTTACTGTAGTAGGTGTTCCAAGCGGCCCGTAAAGAATCTTGTCCACCCAAATCCCACATAATAAAGTGAACGTTCTTCCAAACCACCTCTTCAACGTTGCTACCGATGGTCGGGGACGTGTGGACAACTTCGTTCATTAAACTACGTATTCATTGGTCATTTTGTATTATAATTAGCGTTTGTTTTAAGATAAAGTCTTTAGAGTTGTTCAAAAATATAAATAGCGACTCTTACAATTGATAGAGTATAGTCGTCTTTCCCGCATTGTCCAAACCAACAATTACTATTTTATGTTCTATATAATTAATACATCAATCGATTAAAGGTCTGTCATTTATCAAATTAAGTTTGGGAAGGAGGGGAAATCTGATAAGAAACGCGCGTCTCAATAGCAGGGTTCATACAACTTTTGGAAAACCAATTTCCCCGAGTTTTCCAGGTTTTCCCCAAATATAATTCCCCGAGTTTTCCAGGTTTTCCCCAACATATTTCCCTAAGTTTTACAGGACTTTTACGCAACTCCAAAAGAACCAATGTTTAATAACAATAAGGGATACGTTACCATAAATAACATCAATACGTGAGACTCGCCCAGAAGTAACATAATATGAATAAGTGAGACACGCCCAGATGTAACATAATACAAATAAGTGAGACATTCCCAGAAGTAACATAATACAAAAAAGTGATACACTATGGAGAGGACGTTTATTAACATTTTGCATAATTATTTGGCCTATGTTTGATGTAACCCCAAGTTTTTAGTATGGTTGGATGGGGGACAAATTGGACTATAACATATTCAAAGGACATCCCCGTATCTCTAGTAAAAACAGAGTTACGAGCGTCCAAAGTTGCGTCTAATGCTATTCCTATGGATGGGATTTGTTTGTTTACGTTTTCCTTAATTACTCAGCCCCTGATTGTCGTAGCCATAAGTTTTTAGTATGGTTAGATGGGGGGAAAATTGGGCTATAACATACTCAAAGGACATCCCCGTATCTCTAGTAGAAACAGAGTTACGAGCCTGCAAAGTTGGGTCTAATGCTATGGGGTTTGTTTGTTTACGTTTTCCTTAATTACTCGGCCCCTGATTGTCGTAGGCCTACGTTTTTAGTATGGTTGGATGGGGGACAAATTGGACTATAACATACTCAAAGGACATCCCCGTATCTCTAGTAGAAACAGAGTTACGAGCCTGCAAAGTTGGGTCTAATGCTATTCCTATGGATGGGGTTTGTTTGTTTACGTTTTCCTTAATTACTCGGCCCCTGATTGTCGTAGGCCTACGTTTTTAGTATGGTTGGATGGGGGACAAATTGGACTATAACATACTCAAAGGACATCCCCGTATCTCTAGTAGAAACAGAGTTACGAGCCTGCAAAGTTGGGTCTAATGCTATTCCTATGGATGGGGTTTGTTTGTTTACGTTTTCCTTAATTACTCGGCCCCTGATTGTCGTAGGCCTACGTTTTTAGTATGGTTGGATGGGGGACAAATTGGACTATAACATACTCAAAGGACATCCCCGTATCTCTAGTAGAAACAGAGTTACGAGCCTGCAAAGTTGGGTCTAATGCTATTCCTATGGATGGGGTTTGTTTGTTTACGTTTTCCTTAATTACTCGGCCCCTGATTGTCGTAGGCCTACGTTTTTAGTATGGTTGGATGGGGGACAAATTGGACTATAACATACTCAAAGGACATCCCCGTATCTCTAGTAGAAACAGAGTTACGAGCCTGCAAAGTTGGGTCTAATGCTATTCCTATGGATGGGGTTTGTTTGTTTACGTTTTCCTTAATTACTCGGCCCCTGATTGTCGTAGGCCTACGTTTTTAGTATGGTTGGATGGGGGACAAATTGGACTATAACATACTCAAAGGACATCCCCGTATCTCTAGTAGAAACAGAGTTACGAGCCTGCAAAGTTGGGTCTAATGCTATTCCTATGGATGGGGTTTGTTTGTTTACGTTTTCCTTAATTACTCGGCCCCTGATTGTCGTAGGCCTACGTTTTTAGTATGGTTGGATGGGGGACAAATTGGACTATAACATACTCAAAGGACATCCCCGTATCTCTAGTAGAAACAGAGTTACGAGCCTCCAAAGTTGGGTCTAATGCTATTCCTATGGATGGGATTTGTTTGTTTACGTTTTGCTTAATTACTCGGCCCCTGTGTGTCGTAGGCCTAAGTTTTTAGTATGGTTGGATGGGGGACAAAGTGGACTATAACATACTCAAAGGACATCCCCGTATCTCTAGTAGAAACAGAGTTACGAGCCTGCAAAGTTGGGTCTAATGCTATTCCTATGGATGGGGTTTGTTTGTTTACGTTTTCCTTAATTACTCGGCCCCTGATTGTCGTAGGCCTACGTTTTTAGTATGGTTGGATGGGGGACAAATTGGACTATAACATACTCAAAGGACATCCCCGTATCTCTAGTAGAAACAGAGTTACGAGCCTGCAAAGTTGGGTCTAATGCTATTCCTATGGATGGGGTTTGTTTGTTTACGTTTTCCTTAATTACTCGGCCCCTGATTGTCGTAGGCCTACGTTTTTAGTATGGTTAGATGGGGGACAAATTGGTCTATAACATACTCAAAGGACATCCCCGTATCTCTAGTAGAAACAGAGTTACGAGCCTGCAAAGTTGGGTCTAATGCTATGGGGTTTGTTTGTTTACGTTTTCCTTAATTACTCGGCCCCTGATTGTCGTAGGCCTACGTTTTTAGTATGGTTGGATGGGGGACAAATTGGACTATAACATACTCAAAGGACATCCCCGTATCTCTAGTAGAAACAGAGTTACGAGCCTGCAAAGTTGGGTCTAATGCTATTCCTATGGATGGGGTTTGTTTGTTTACGTTTTCCTTAATTACTCGGCCCCTGATTGTCGTAGGCCTACGTTTTTAGTATGGTTGGATGGGGGACAAATTGGACTATAACATACTCAAAGGACATCCCCGTATCTCTAGTAGAAACAGAGTTACGAGCCTGCAAAGTTGGGTCTAATGCTATGGGGTTTGTTTGTTTACGTTTTCCTTAATTACTCGGCCCCTGATTGTCGTAGGCCTACGTTTTTAGTATGGTTGGATGGGGGACAAATTGGACTATAACATACTCAAAGGACATCCCCGTATCTCTAGTAGAAACAGAGTTACGAGCCTGCAAAGTTGGGTCTAATGCTATTCCTATGGATGGGGTTTGTTTGTTTACGTTTTCCTTAATTACTCGGCCCCTGATTGTCGTAGGCCTACGTTTTTAGTATGGTTGGATGGGGGACAAATTGGACTATAACATACTCAAAGGACATCCCCGTATCTCTAGTAGAAACAGAGTTACGAGCCTGCAAAGTTGGGTCTAATGCTATTCCTATGGATGGGGTTTGTTTGTTTACGTTTTCCTTAATTACTTGGCCCATGTTCGTCGTAGCCCTACGTTTTTAGTATGGTTAGATGGGGGACAAATTGGTCTATAACATACTCAAAGGACATCCCCGTATCTCTAGTAGAAACAGAGTTACGAGCCTGCAAAGTTGGGTCTAATGCTATGGGGTTTGTTTGTTTACGTTTTCCTTAATTACTCGGCCCCTGATTGTCGTAGGCCTACGTTTTTAGTATGGTTGGATGGGGGACAAATTGGACTATAACATACTCAAAGGACATCCCCGTATCTCTAGTAGAAACAGAGTTACGAGCCTGCAAAGTTGGGTCTAATGCTATTCCTATGGATGGGGTTTGTTTGTTTACGTTTTCCTTAATTACTCGGCCCCTGATTGTCGTAGGCCTACGTTTTTAGTATGGTTGGATGGGGGACAAATTGGACTATAACATACTCAAAGGACATCCCCGTATCTCTAGTAGAAACAGAGTTACGAGCCTCCAAAGTTGGGTCTAATGCTATTCCTATGGATGGGATTTGTTTGTTTACGTTTTGCTTAATTACTCGGCCCCTGTGTGTCGTAGGCCTAAGTTTTTAGTATGGTTGGATGGGGGACAAAGTGGACTATAACATACTCAAAGGACATCCCCGTATCTCTAGTAGAAACAGAGTTACGAGCCTGCAAAGTTGGGTCTAATGCTATTCCTATGGATGGGGTTTGTTTGTTTACGTTTTCCTTAATTACTCGGCCCCTGATTGTCGTAGGCCTACGTTTTTAGTATGGTTGGATGGGGGACAAATTGGACTATAACATACTCAAAGGACATCCCCGTATCTCTAGTAGAAACAGAGTTACGAGCCTCCAAAGTTGGGTCTAATGCTATTCCTATGGATGGGATTTGTTTGTTTACGTTTTGCTTAATTACTCGGCCCCTGTGTGTCGTAGGCCTAAGTTTTTAGTATGGTTGGATGGGGGACAAAGTGGACTATAACATACTCAAAGGACATCCCCGTATCTCTAGTAGAAACAGAGTTACGAGCCTGCAAAGTTGGGTCTAATGCTATTCCTATGGATGGGGTTTGTTTGTTTACGTTTTCCTTAATTACTCGGCCCCTGATTGTCGTAGGCCTACGTTTTTAGTATGGTTGGATGGGGGACAAATTGGACTATAACATACTCAAAGGACATCCCCGTATCTCTAGTAGAAACAGAGTTACGAGCCTGCAAAGTTGGGTCTAATGCTATTCCTATGGATGGGGTTTGTTTGTTTACGTTTTCCTTAATTACTCGGCCCCTGATTGTCGTAGGCCTACGTTTTTAGTATGGTTGGATGGGGGACAAATTGGACTATAACATACTCAAAGGACATCCCCGTATCTCTAGTAGAAACAGAGTTACGAGCCTCCAAAGTTGGGTCTAATGCTATTCCTATGGATGGGATTTGTTTGTTTACGTTTTGCTTAATTACTCGGCCCCTGTGTGTCGTAGGCCTAAGTTTTTAGTATGGTTGGATGGGGGACAAATTGGACTATAACATACTTAAAGGACATCCCCGTATCTCTAGTAGAAACAGAGTTACGAGCCTGCAAAGTTGGGTCTAATGCTATTCCTATGGATGGGGTTTGTTTGTTTACGTTTTCCTTAATTACTCGGCCCCTGATTGTCGTAGGCCTACGTTTTTAGTATGGTTGGATGGGGGACAAATTGGACTATAACATACTCAAAGGACATCCCCGTATCTCTAGTAGAAACAGAGTTACGAGCCTGCAAAGTTGGGTCTAATGCTATTCCTATGGATGGGGTTTGTTTGTTTACGTTTTCCTTAATTACTCGGCCCCTGATTGTCGTAGGCCTACGTTTTTAGTATGGTTGGATGGGGGACAAATTGGACTATAACATACTCAAAGGACATCCCCGTATCTCTAGTAGAAACAGAGTTACGAGCCTGCAAAGTTGGGTCTAATGCTATTCCTATGGATGGGGTTTGTTTGTTTACGTTTTCCTTAATTACTCGGCCCCTGATTGTCGTAGGCCTACGTTTTTAGTATGGTTGGATGGGGGACAAATTGGACTATAACATACTCAAAGGACATCCCCGTATCTCTAGTAGAAACAGAGTTACGAGCCTGCAAAGTTGGGTCTAATGCTATTCCTATGGATGGGGTTTGTTTGTTTACGTTTTCCTTAATTACTCGGCCCCTGATTGTCGTAGGCCTACGTTTTTAGTATGGTTGGATGGGGGACAAATTGGACTATAACATACTCAAAGGACATCCCCGTATCTCTAGTAGAAACAGAGTTACGAGCCTGCAAAGTTGGGTCTAATGCTATTCCTATGGATGGGGTTTGTTTGTTTACGTTTTCCTTAATTACTCGGCCCCTGATTGTCGTAGGCCTACGTTTTTAGTATGGTTGGATGGGGGACAAATTGGACTATAACATACTCAAAGGACATCCCCGTATCTCTAGTAGAAACAGAGTTACGAGCCTCCAAAGTTGGGTCTAATGCTATTCCTATGGATGGGATTTGTTTGTTTACGTTTTGCTTAATTACTCGGCCCCTGTGTGTCGTAGGCCTAAGTTTTTAGTATGGTTGGATGGGGGACAAATTGGACTATAACATACTCAAAGGACATCCCCGTATCTCTAGTAGAAACAGAGTTACGAGCCTGCAAAGTTGGGTCTAATGCTATTCCTATGGATGGGGTTTGTTTGTTTACGTTTTCCTTAATTACTCGGCCCCTGATTGTCGTAGGCCTACGTTTTTAGTATGGTTGGATGGGGGACAAATTGGACTATAACATACTCAAAGGACATCCCCGTATCTCTAGTAGAAACAGAGTTACGAGCCTCCAAAGTTGGGTCTAATGCTATTCCTATGGATGGGATTTGTTTGTTTACGTTTTGCTTAATTACTCGGCCCCTGTGTGTCGTAGGCCTAAGTTTTTAGTATGGTTGGATGGGGGACAAATTGGACTATAACATACTCAAAGGACATCCCCGTATCTCTAGTAGAAACAGAGTTACGAGCCTGCAAAGTTGGGTCTAATGCTATTCCTATGGATGGGGTTTGTTTGTTTACGTTTTCCTTAATTACTCGGCCCCTGATTGTCGTAGGCCTACGTTTTTAGTATGGTTGGATGGGGGACAAATTGGACTATAACATACTCAAAGGACATCCCCGTATCTCTAGTAGAAACAGAGTTACGAGCCTGCAAAGTTGGGTCTAATGCTATTCCTATGGATGGGGTTTGTTTGTTTACGTTTTCCTTAATTACTCGGCCCCTGATTGTCGTAGGCCTACGTTTTTAGTATGGTTGGATGGGGGACAAATTGGACTATAACATACTCAAAGAGCATCCCCGTATCTCTAGTAGAAACAGAGTTACGAGCCTGCAAAGTTGGGTCTAATGCTATTCCTATGGAGGGGGTTGTTTGTTTACGTTTTGCTTAATTACTCGGGCCCTGTTTGCCGTATGCCTAAGTTTTTAGTATGGTTGGATGGGGGACAAATTGGACTATAACATACTCAAAGGACATCCCCGTATCTCTAGTAGAAACAGAGTTACGAGCCTGCAAAGTTGGGTCTAATGCTATTCCTATGGATGGGGTTTGTTTGTTTACGTTTTCCTTAATTACTCGGCCCCTGATTGTCGTAGGCCTACGTTTTTAGTATGGTTGGATGGGGGACAAATTGGACTATAACATACTCAAAGGACATCCCCGTATCTCTAGTAGAAACAGAGTTACGAGCCTGCAAAGTTGGGTCTAATGCTATTCCTATGGATGGGGTTTGTTTGTTTACGTTTTCCTTAATTACTCGGCCCCTGATTGTCGTAGGCCTACGTTTTTAGTATGGTTGGATGGGGGACAAATTGGACTATAACATACTCAAAGGACATCCCCGTATCTCTAGTAGAAACAGAGTTACGAGCCTGCAAAGTTGGGTCTAATGCTATTCCTATGGATGGGGTTTGTTTGTTTACGTTTTCCTTAATTACTCGGCCCCTGATTGTCGTAGGCCTACGTTTTTAGTATGGTTGGATGGGGGACAAATTGGACTATAACATACTCAAAGGACATCCCCGTATCTCTAGTAGAAACAGAGTTACGAGCCTGCAAAGTTGGGTCTAATGCTATTCCTATGGATGGGGTTTGTTTGTTTACGTTTTCCTTAATTACTCGGCCCCTGATTGTCGTAGGCCTACGTTTTTAGTATGGTTGGATGGGGGACAAATTGGACTATAACATACTCAAAGGACATCCCCGTATCTCTAGTAGAAACAGAGTTACGAGCCTGCAAAGTTGGGTCTAATGCTATTCCTATGGATGGGGTTTGTTTGTTTACGTTTTCCTTAATTACTCGGCCCCTGATTGTCGTAGGCCTACGTTTTTAGTATGGTTGGATGGGGGACAAATTGGACTATAACATACTCAAAGAGCATCCCCGTATCTCTAGTAGAAACAGAGTTACGAGCCTGCAAAGTTGGGTCTAATGCTATTCCTATGGAGGGGGTTGTTTGTTTACGTTTTGCTTAATTACTCGGGCCCTGTTTGCCGTATGCCTAAGTTTTTAGTATGGTTGGATGGGGGACAAATTGGACTATAACATACTCAAAGGACATCCCCGTATCTCTAGTAGAAACAGAGTTACGAGCCTGCAAAGTTGGGTCTAATGCTATTCCTATGGATGGGGTTTGTTTGTTTACGTTTTCCTTAATTACTCGGCCCCTGATTGTCGTAGGCCTACGTTTTTAGTATGGTTGGATGGGGGACAAATTGGACTATAACATACTCAAAGGACATCCCCGTATCTCTAGTAGAAACAGAGTTACGAGCCTCCAAAGTTGGGTCTAATGCTATTCCTATGGATGGGATTTGTTTGTTTACGTTTTGCTTAATTACTCGGCCCCTGTGTGTCGTAGGCCTAAGTTTTTAGTATGGTTGGATGGGGGACAAAGTGGACTATAACATACTCAAAGGACATCCCCGTATCTCTAGTAGAAACAGAGTTACGAGCCTGCAAAGTTGGGTCTAATGCTATTCCTATGGATGGGGTTTGTTTGTTTACGTTTTCCTTAATTACTCGGCCCCTGATTGTCGTAGGCCTACGTTTTTAGTATGGTTGGATGGGGGACAAATTGGACTATAACATACTCAAAGGACATCCCCGTATCTCTAGTAGAAACAGAGTTACGAGCCTGCAAAGTTGGGTCTAATGCTATTCCTATGGATGGGGTTTGTTTGTTTACGTTTTCCTTAATTACTCGGCCCCCGATTGTCGTAGGCCTACGTTTTTAGTATGGTTGGATGGGGGACAATTTGGACTATAACATACTCAAAGGACAACCCCGTATCTCTAGTAGAAACAGAGTTACGAGCCTGCAAAGTATAGTCTAATGCTATTCCTATGGAGGGGGTTGTTTGTTTACGTTTTGCTTAATTACTCGGCCCCTGTGTGTCGTAGGCCTAAGTTTTTAGTATGGTTGGATGGGGGACAAAGTGGACTATAACATACTCAAAGGACATCCCCGTATCTCTAGTAGAAACAGAGTTACGAGCCTGCAAAGTTGGGTCTAATGCTATTCCTATGGATGGGGTTTGTTTGTTTACGTTTTCCTTAATTACTCGGCCCCTGATTGTCGTAGGCCTACGTTTTTAGTATGGTTGGATGGGGGACAAATTGGACTATAACATACTCAAAGGACATCCCCGTATCTCTAGTAGAAACAGAGTTACGAGCCTGCAAAGTTGGGTCTAATGCTATTCCTATGGATGGGGTTTGTTTGTTTACGTTTTCCTTAATTACTCGGCCCCTGATTGTCGTAGGCCTACGTTTTTAGTATGGTTAGATGGGGGACAATTTGGACTATAACATACTCAAAGGACAACCCCGTATCTCTAGTAGAAACAGAGTTACGAGCCTGCAAAGTATAGTCTAATGCTATTCCTATGGAGGGGGTTGTTTGTTTACGTTTTGCTTAATTACTCGGCCCCTGTGTGTCGTAGGCCTAAGTTTTTAGTATGGTTGGATGGGGGACAAAGTGGACTATAACATACTCAAAGGACATCCCCGTATCTCTAGTAGAAACAGAGTTACGAGCCTCCAAAGTTGGGTCTAATGCTATTCCTATGGATGGGGTTTGTTTGTTTACGTTTTCCTTAATTACTCGGCCCCTGATTGTCGTAGGCCTACGTTTTTAGTATGGTTGGATGGGGGACAAATTGGACTATAACATACTCAAAGGACATCCCCGTATCTCTAGTAGAAACAGAGTTACGAGCCTGCAAAGTTGGGTCTAATGCTATTCCTATGGATGGGGTTTGTTTGTTTACGTTTTCCTTAATTACTCGGCCCCTGATTGTCGTAGGCCTACGTTTTTAGTATGGTTGGATGGGGGACAAATTGGACTATAACATACTCAAAGGACATCCCCGTATCTCTAGTAGAAACAGAGTTACGAGCCTGCAAAGTTGGGTCTAATGCTATTCCTATGGATGGGGTTTGTTTGTTTACGTTTTCCTTAATTACTCGGCCCCTGATTGTCGTAGGCCTACGTTTTTAGTATGGTTGGATGGGGGACAAATTGGACTATAACATACTCAAAGGACATCCCCGTATCTCTAGTAGAAACAGAGTTACGAGCCTGCAAAGTTGGGTCTAATGCTATTCCTATGGATGGGGTTTGTTTGTTTACGTTTTCCTTAATTACTCGGCCCCTGATTGTCGTAGGCCTACGTTTTTAGTATGGTTGGATGGGGGACAAATTGGACTATAACATACTCAAAGGACATCCCCGTATCTCTAGTAGAAACAGAGTTACGAGCCTGCAAAGTTGGGTCTAATGCTATTCCTATGGATGGGGTTTGTTTGTTTACGTTTTCCTTAATTACTCGGCCCCTGATTGTCGTAGGCCTACGTTTTTAGTATGGTTGGATGGGGGACAAATTGGACTATAACATACTCAAAGGACATCCCCGTATCTCTAGTAGAAACAGAGTTACGAGCCTGCAAAGTTGGGTCTAATGCTATTCCTATGGATGGGGTTTGTTTGTTTACGTTTTCCTTAATTACTCGGCCCCTGATTGTCGTAGGCCTACGTTTTTAGTATGGTTGGATGGGGGACAAATTGGACTATAACATACTCAAAGGACATCCCCGTATCTCTAGTAGAAACAGAGTTACGAGCCTCCAAAGTTGGGTCTAATGCTATTCCTATGGATGGGATTTGTTTGTTTACGTTTTGCTTAATTACTCGGCCCCTGTGTGTCGTAGGCCTAAGTTTTTAGTATGGTTGGATGGGGGACAAAGTGGACTATAACATACTCAAAGGACATCCCCGTATCTCTAGTAGAAACAGAGTTACGAGCCTGCAAAGTTGGGTCTAATGCTATTCCTATGGATGGGGTTTGTTTGTTTACGTTTTCCTTAATTACTCGGCCCCTGATTGTCGTAGGCCTACGTTTTTAGTATGGTTGGATGGGGGACAAATTGGACTATAACATACTCAAAGGACATCCCCGTATCTCTAGTAGAAACAGAGTTACGAGCCTGCAAAGTTGGGTCTAATGCTATTCCTATGGATGGGGTTTGTTTGTTTACGTTTTCCTTAATTACTCGGCCCCTGATTGTCGTAGGCCTACGTTTTTAGTATGGTTGGATGGGGGACAAATTGGACTATAACATACTCAAAGGACATCCCCGTATCTCTAGTAGAAACAGAGTTACGAGCCTGCAAAGTTGGGTCTAATGCTATTCCTATGGATGGGGTTTGTTTGTTTACGTTTTCCTTAATTACTCGGCCCCTGATTGTCGTAGGCCTACGTTTTTAGTATGGTTGGATGGGGGACAAATTGGACTATAACATACTCAAAGGACATCCCCGTATCTCTAGTAGAAACAGAGTTACGAGCCTCCAAAGTTGGGTCTAATGCTATTCCTATGGATGGGATTTGTTTGTTTACGTTTTGCTTAATTACTCGGCCCCTGTGTGTCGTAGGCCTAAGTTTTTAGTATGGTTGGATGGGGGACAAAGTGGACTATAACATACTCAAAGGACATCCCCGTATCTCTAGTAGAAACAGAGTTACGAGCCTGCAAAGTATAGTCTAATGCTATTCCTATGGAGGGGGTTGTTTGTTTACGTTTTGCTTAATTACTCGGCCCCTGTGTGTCGTAGGCCTAAGTTTTTAGTATGGTTGGATGGGGGACAAAGTGGACTATAACATACTCAAAGGACATCCCCGTATCTCTAGTAGAAACAGAGTTACGAGCCTGCAAAGTATAGTCTAATGCTATTCCTAAGGAGGGGGTTGTTTGTTTACGTTTTGCTTAATTACTCGGTCCCAGTTTGACGCAAACCCAAGTTTTTAGTATGGTTGGATGGGGGATAAATTGGACTATAACATACTCAAAGGACAACCCCGGATCTCTGGTGGAACCAGAGTTACGAGCCTCCAAAGTATAGCGTGAAAAATACCACATTAACCCTATGAAGGGAAGGTTTACGAACATTTTTTTTTTTCATTACTCGGCCCCTGTTTGCAATTTCCCTGAATTTTACTAAAAATTCTAGATTTCCCCGAGTTTTTTGTCAACTATTTATTTCCTGGAGTTTTCCAGGTTTGTATGAACCCTGAATAGCAAGTTTTCTCCAAACAAATCAATAACGTATCGCAATAAAATAATTTCAAACTGGATTCTTTCAATGTCTTAAACTCTTAAGTAATTAAAAACAAGTTTCTACTTGATCTAGATTACGGAGGGCCTACTTTTTTTTCAAGGAAATTGGGGAAAAGGGTTGTCCCACTTGTCTGTCCATTGCCTACGTTATAACGCAATGGTCTGTCTCAACTCAACTCTCAGAAGTTCACCAGCGAAATAAATTTGCTTCTTTATAAGCCAAGGCTTAAGTCTAGGACAAGGCAACTGCTCTTACCTTCATTGGTGAAAAGACTCCAAAGTTTGGCGAATATTAGCCCCATGGTGGCTAATTAGGGACTAACTAATAATTTATACCTTAATAACGATTATATCATTGTTAAAAAAACTTCGTTTAAATATTAAAATTAACAATATTAATTAGAGAAAAACGCGACAAACATACTGCGACGGGTTAACCAGGCCATAGCAGCTACTGAATTATCGCGAGGAAAGTCAAGTGGGAAGGAAGACTGAGTTTGTGACGTCATTCGTACCTCGCTCGCGATTGGTAGAAAATATCCGCTCGTTTATCTTAGGGATGTTCGCACTTCGCAGCTGATATTCTTTCTCCGTTTTTCGCTTGACCATCATCGAATATCGACGATAATGGCGGAAGAAATAATAATCAGCGACGAATCTTTAAATAATTCGGAAGCTTCCGACGACGAAATTAAGATGGAAACCGAACCCGTCATAGATAAACAAAAGTAAGTCCTTTAAATATAACTAATTAATTCAATTGGGTCCCTCCGTCCCTGCCTTTAAGGCCAATTCGTACAAACAAGGCTTAGAGAAACTGTTGTTGATAACCAATTCTCGGCTGAGAGCGATTATTGCATCACGGTTTTAATTAAAAAGGAGGGGGGCCTTGTTTGTATCCTACGATTTCTCATTGACAGACTCGCTGATCAAAAAAAGGACGAAGGAAACCAATTTTACAAGCAGCATAAATATAACGACGCTTTGGAATGCTACAGCCACGCTATTGGTAAGTATAAGACGAGCGCCGTCGCCGCCGCGTTTTAAGCTTTCTAGGTGGTGAATCAAACTAAGGCGGGAGTACGTTTCTATTAGATCTTTGCCCGAATTGCGCGGCTTATTACGGCAACAGAGCCGCTTGCCACATGATGGTCCATAATTATTTATACGCTCTGGAAGACGCGTCGCAAGCCGTGCGTTTAGACCCCGCCTTTATCAAAGGATATTTGCGAGAAGTCAGATGTCAAGTGGCGCTGGGTGACATAGCCGCCGCCAAAAGGACTATAGAACGAATTAGAGATATAGATCCTAAAACGCCCGAATTAACCGCGGAGGTTAGACCGAGCCTATCTCCGTGTACAGTAATATGGCGCGTCTAAACTGGTTTACTCCTCTCTCTCTATAGTCTCGTCAAGTAACTCAACTAGAAGAACATCTGAATCGAGTAGATCAATTGTGGAACCGCAAAGAATATCGTCAAGCTTTGTTCCACATTGATCAGCTCTTAAGGGTGTCCGTCGCTTGCACCAATTTCAAGTTGAAACGGGCGGAATGTCTAGCTCTCTTGGCTCGTTACCAAGAATCCCAAGAGATCGCCAAGTGAGACGGGTGACCCTCGCGTCCGTTGGATCGTAAACTGACCGAGGCCCTTCTTATTTTCCTCCCCTTTTAGCGACATTTTGATGAAAGATAATCTAAACGCGGACGCCATTTACATTCGCGGTTTATGCTTGTATTACCAAGACAACGTGGACAAGGCGGTGACGCATTTCCAGTCGGTCTTACAACTGGCACCCGATCACCAAAAAGCGCTGGACGCTTACAAGAAAACCAAAGTCTTGAAACAGAAGAAAGAAGCGGGCAATACGGCTTTCAAAAACGGCGACTATCAAGAAGCTTACAACCTGTACACCAGCGCCTTGGCCGTCGATCCCAACAACATCGCCACGAACGCCAAACTCTACTTTAATCGCGCCACCGTTTGCTCCAAAGTACGATTATACTCCCTCGCCCTCGTCACCCGCCCCCCCCCTCTCCGTGACCTTTTAACCCGATTTAATTTACTCTTTCAGATTAAGAAGACGAACCAAGCGGTCGAGGACTCTTCCAACGCCATCAAACTGGATCCAAATTACATCAAGGCGTATTTGCGTCGCGCCAAAAGTTACGTCGAACTGGAAATGTACGAAGAAGCAGTGGCCGACTACGAAACTGTCTACCAAAAAGATAAATCCAGGGGTGGGGTTAATAAAAGCGGCGGCCTGATTAGCGGCTGACCATTAATGTCGGCGGATCTTTTTACAGAAAACCGGAAATTGTTGGATATGGCGAAACTGGAACTGAAAAAGAGCAAACGCAAAGATTATTACAAGGTTCTGGGGGTGGGGAAGAACGCCTCCGATGACGAGATTAAAAAGGCTTACAAAAAACAGGCCTTGATTCACCACCCCGACCGACACTCGCACGAAACTGACGAGAAAAAATTACAACAGGAAAAGAAATTCAAAGAGTTGGGCGAAGCCTACAACATTCTGTCCGACCCCAAAAAGAAGTCGCGTTACGACAATGGCTTGGATTTGGAAGAGGACGGAGTTGGCGGAGGAGGATTCCAAGGTAACTATTCCATAATAATAATAATAACCATAGATCGGACGTCACTATGTTTTCTCTTTGCGTAGATCTGGATCCAAATATGTTCAGTTCATTCTTTGCCGGACCGGGTGGTTTCCATTTTGGGGCAGGCGGAGGACAGAATCACTTTTCGAGTCAAGGATTTCCTCGTAGCAGCGGATTTCAATTTCAATTTAGTTAAACTAACTCTCGACTCTTCTTTCATTTTCTGGATTCAAATAACGGTTAACTTACTCCCTCCCCCCCCCTTTCACTTTGAACGCGCAGATGTAAAAGAAATGATAAAAATATTAAAGAATAATTTCTCGTGTATTAATTGAACTACTTTTAAAGAAGTCGTGATTTATTTGCGGGTGGAAAAAACAAAGTCCCGAACGGTTCCTTCCTTTGTAATATTATACTGACAATAAAAAACGAATTTAATTCAATCGCTTCAAAAACCAACGAGTTCCCGCTTAAGTTATTTCCAATTCTCTTTCAATGCCCACGAATTTCAGCTGCTCCGTCGGTCCGTATCTGAAAGAAAGAAAGACGCCAGAGGCCGGCCGTTAGTATAGGGGTGCGCGCGCTCGATGGAGAACTATATTAGCCGGAATGAGACAAACCTGTAGTCGAAAAAGAGTTCTTCTCCGGACTGAATAGGTCTTTTGGCGAAGATTCCGATGCGATGATCTCCGTTGACCATCATGACCTTAGCGTAGCAATTGGGATTGACGGAATGATTGGCGAAGCGAATCTTGTTGCCTTTACGGGTGGCGTCCACCACGAAATCGTTGTTCAAATTGAAGAGGAAACTGCACATGTACTTGTCGTAAACCTTGCCGCGTCGATCGGCCTCGTCTTGAGAGATGATTTCGCCGCAATATTCCGAGATGAACTCGTTCTTCTGGGCCGTTTCCTTCAGGAAAATGCCCCAACCGGCCACGTCCGACGGCGCCAACAGAAGGTGTTTGCGCAAGCCGCGCTGCACGCTGACGTTTCGGCAAGAGATGTTGGCCACGTCGAACTGGTCGGCTCCGCAAGTCTGGCACAGATCGGGATCGCATTCTCTGACGGCCAAGTAGCAGGGACATTGTTTCGTGTTGCACTGGGCCTTGCACCGACATCCAGGGAAACGTTGTTGGCAGTCGGACGAGCAGTGGCAAAACTTTTCGCAAAAGTTTTGGCTATTGACGCAGGGACAAGACTGGTCGCAAGGTTGTCCCGGGTGGTCGCAAGGCTGGTAGTTGTAGACGTGGTTGGAGGAGCCGTCCTTCTTCATCTGGATTTTGCGACAATGCATGGACCACAGGCGATGCTTCTTCTTCTTTTTGCGTGGGGGAGTGCTGTCGTGGTTGTTCTCGTCCAAGGGACATTCCAACAGCTCTTGTTGCGCGAAAGTGTAGACTTGGGCGCACGTCTTCGTTTCGATCATGATGGCGATGGCGCAATAATTGCCCAGGAAGACCTTCCACAGAACTCGGAAGATGGATTGCTCGGCACCCGACCATTCCACTTCCTGTTTGGCCGGATCCAAGGGCGCCACCAGAGGAGCGTTACCGACGTTCTTCGCGGCCTTGGCGGCGGCGGCGGCGCCTGCGGAGGATGAAGAGGCTTTACCGCGGCGCCGATAAGAGGCGCCCCCGCTTTGCGAGTTATGATAGAAAAAGGGGGACGAAATGAAAGCGAACAGAGACTTAGAAGACGGATTGACAGAACCAGCGGGATTGACGGACGGCGGCGCCCTTCCCACGGCCGAAGCCTCAACCTTGGGATCGTCCGTCCCGGGGACGGGAGGAGGGCTATCGTCGTCGCCTCCTTCGTCGCTCGAGTCCGAGAACTCTGTCTGGACAGAGATGCAGCGGCGTTGATTGACGACCAGAGGGTGAACCTTGTCGCGGGAGGTCCCGGGCGGTGCCATACAGTAATTGTGGTGATTAGTGCAAGGGGTGCAGCCATCGCCACTTTTAAGCGCTTTAGAGAAAGTCGAGGGCGGCGGGAGAGGAGTGGAAGAAGACGGTGGACGGGCCAAGGAGCGGGAGGAGGACAGGGGGGCAAAGTTGGAAATAGAAGCTGAGCCAGTGGAGGTCGAGGGCCTCGCACTGGCGCAGACATCTAGAAAATAAACAAGGCGAAAAGAGAAATAGGTACGCGGAAAAAAGATACACGCAACAACAACAACGACGAGAGAAGAAAGACTTTCCGAAAAGGAGAAGGTGGACGCTATAATTACCATCGTTATCAGTCTCTTTGTTGGCTCCGCAACTGCTGTTGCTGTTATTTTCCGAGCTGAGGCGCAAAGTGGTCGTCTCATTCTCGTTGGAAGAATGACTGGCATTGTGAAGTCTGACGCTGTCGTTGCTGTCTTCGCTGCTGGCTTCGTTTCCGCTATCGACGGAGTTTTGCTTCCTGATCTTCCTCCTCTCGACCAGATCTTGTTCTTCGCGGCGTTGTTGCTCGATTTTCATCTTCTCGCGAACTTGCGCCAGATGCAGATAGCACTGAGGACCGCAAGCTTCGCCGTCCGACTTCAAATCGCAGCTTTTTCGCTTCTTCAACTGACTGGGAGTCGGGTGAAACGCTAAGGGGTGGTCAGAGTCTATTTTAAGGCGCTATTTGCCACGGAAAAAATCCCCGTCACTTACGGTGCAAAAAGCAATCGTATTTGAAGCAACGTCGACAGAAGAGCGTGTGAAAGGAGTGCATGCTTTGTTCTCTGGGCACGCTGTGCGCGTTGGGACCGTCGATGTTGGGCGTGCATTCCAAGACGGAGACCGGGTCCAACTTTTCGCCCAACTCTTTGTAGCGAATTTTCAGTTCCTCGGGACTACCCTTGTCGGGAAAAACGGCCGAGATGGCGGCGAAAACGATGTCACCGGGGACGCCACTACCTTCTTCTGAAAAACAAGCACCACCCGAACTATTAAAGAGGCGCGTCGACGCGTGGGCGGGCGGGTGCGTGCGTGGAAACCTACTATAAGTACTAGGTTTCTCGAGTAAGGCTTTTCCATTGGTATCGTCTTTGTCTTCGGCGGCGTCCTGATAAGGAATGAGCGCTTGAACCAATTCCACAAATATCTCGTCATTGATGAAGCCTCCGTCTCGATCTCCGTGAACTTTACCGTCGTAGTTTTTCAAGAGCTCTTCGATAAAGGAGACGTCTTGGTCTAATATTTCGTCTCCCATGTAAGGAATGTTGTGAAGAACCGTTTCGTCTTCCACCATGAAATTCTGTTGGGTCGGTGCCCAAGTGTACATGGTGGGAATGGGCGAAACGGCGTAGATATAACGAACTGGTTTGGATTGCGTCACGCCGTCCGCTTGTTCAACTTCGCACTAAGGCGGGGACAAGATTGATTGACGGATGAATGAAAAGGGGGGAGGGGAGAGGGGGCGTCCAACTGGATCGCGTTTTAATCTACCTTCTTCATAATGGAAGAATGTGGCGATGCTTCTAGGGGAAAAGCGAAGATGGCGGTTTTTTCGGGAGCTTTCTTGGCCAAATACGCCAATGTTTTACTAATGTAAGATCTTGTTGAAACATAAGTGGCCTAAAATCATGTTTATCAATGACTAATCGCGCCCACCAACTGGAATGAATGTTTCGGCTTACTTTGACTTCATCGTGACGTTTGAACCTTTTTAACTGTCGAAGTCTCATGTACTCCGATTTCACCCTTTTACGCCATTCAATAGAGATTTTCGTGACATCAATCGCGCACTTGGTTTTCATGCATGGCAGCCTGTTCATTTTTCATATATATGGGGGATAATGACAATTAACAACACGTATCCCCCAATATTTTAGATCTACTTGGGTTAGGTCAGGTTCAAAATGGGGGGGGGGAGGGTTGTGGTCAATTAACTTAAATATTAAACCGTCAAACCGTAGTAATGGCACCTATATACCTTTGGCTATATTAAAATATATGGGTAGTTAACACGCGGTGTCACTACTCTATAATAAACAATAGAGAAGCCAAGGCTTAGCATTATTTACCTCGACGTGCTGGCAGTATGATGAGGGTTCATTTGATTTGGCATTTTCAACTTATAGTTTATTACTTAAAACGCCTTAAAATCCAATTAAACCTAATTAAATATCCTTCCAATACCAATTATTGAAAATTCCGAGGCCAAGCTCGCGCCTAGGATACATCCTCCATTGTCAACGGATCAACAACCGATACTTTCTTTCAATAAGATACTTTACACTGAACGCACTCTACCTTCGTTGCCTAGGCGACGACAACGACGCTTACGTATTCTACAACACGATAATATTGTTTATATTATAAAAATGGAAAACGTTTACGCTAAAATTGAAAATGAAATGAGATTAAAAAGCGCCGAAGATGAAAATTATCGGGTGATAAACGAGGCGAAACTCAGGGCGATAAAAGAGGCCAAAAATTACGAGGATTTCAAGTACAGTGCAGGCATAGTTTTTAGACTAGGAGGGTTGATACCATTTGGTACTTGGATTAGAGACAAAGATAGAGCAGTCTTGGTGTGAGAGTACTTGAAAATTTAATGACAACTTTTTAATTACAGAAAAACAGTTGAAACAGCTCATTTGAAAGCGATAAAAAAAGACGATAACATCGATAAAAAAAATAGAAACCAAACTTGGAATAAATTCTCCTCAAATTTCAAACACCAAAATACAAATTTTGAAATTACAAATCATGCAAAATCACTGGTATTTTTCTGTATTTTTTTTTTTTTTCAATTAAAATGAATTTTTATGGAATTATTATAATTAGATTGATATAACCGAGGTTAACGAACAAGAAATTATTCGTTTTTGGCGAAGAGCCAACAACAAAGAACGGTTTGAAGCTCTTTTAAAAGCTTACAAACACAGTGTCATTGAGTTTTGGCTTCAAACACTGGAAATGAGTGAAATTTTCAAGGCATTATCTTTATTCAAAGAAGAAGAAGAAGATGAAGAGGCTGCCATTGTTTTCAAAATCTTGCAAAATTACGGGAAAGTAATTGACTTTCCATTAAAACTAAAAATGTTGTCCTCTGATGAAAAAGATACAGCCAAAGAATTGGCATTTCGTGTTGAACAAAAAGTTTCAAAAAAATTGTCCATGTACTCTTCATTATGGCATTCGTAAAAAAAAAACAAGCCCCGCCCCTTATTAATTGGGTCCCAGAAATTAATTATTAAATCCATTCATCCATTTTTCAAAGTTCCGTTTCAATCAGTCGTATATTAATGAATCTCCAATTTGAATAGATTAGGATTAATCTACTTCCTAGGTTGGTGAATTATATTGGGTTTGGAAACGGGACGGAAATCGTGAATGGGTGCTGGCTTGGTATGGAATGCTTGAACAGCTTCCGCTGGAAAATCAGCATCTCCCTACTCGTGGAAATAAACTCTTCTAGTCTCTGTCAATATCCCACCACTAACACAAATAACATACCCTAGCAACTGCGCCTGATATAACTAGAGAGGGTTGTTTAGGAGTACTTTAAAAGAATGAGAAATTAATTAAGAATTGATTAAATACTAGGGATGGTGTTGGTCAACTTACATTTCAGCATTTTCCTCATCTTCCACCTCCCCTTCTTCACCTTCACCCTCTTTCTTGGGGACAGCTTCCTCTTTTTTCTCTTGCGCTGGCGGTTTGTGTTGAGTAATCCTCATACCACCCACTTTAACTGTCATTAAAAATAACGTAATTACGTTAAAATGACCAAAATCACCATTGTTATCAATATTATGGGCCCGTTATTGGTGCAGGGGGGGGGAGCAACGCTAAGCCTTGGTTCGTCCATACGTTAACTTTCCAAATTCGAAAAAACTAATTGTAATTGATTAATTTTAATTATAATTACCAGCTGGGGGATGTCCCGCCTTTAATTCGTTCGTTTCTTCGCTTGACGACATCGTAATTTTAAACCATAACACTTCAAACTAATCCCTTTTGATACGACCACGATGCTCGAAAGTCGAAACAACAACTACGCGGCACTTACTATGACGTTGTTCAAGACGTACTAGGTTAATGACCTTGAAAATATTTCATTACACTTCAGTTCAGTTCAGTTCAGTTTCAGTATAAATTATTTTTATGATAGTTTAGTTCAGTTCAGTTCAGTTTTAACTTTAATGAGGTCCAATAAATGGAAAAGATTGGCGGGAAATTCAATTTACTTCGAAGGTTGACGATTGAAAGTTTTTAAAGATTTTTATAAGATTAAAAATACATAATTACGTAAATGAGACGGGATATTTTTGATTTTTTTTTACAACGATACAAAATACAAAATAAAAATTGAGATCAGCAACAAGCACCAACGAGAACACTGATAATATTATATTTGATTTTATAAAAAATGGCGGAAATCTTTCCCAGTTCACTAAAATTTGCAGAAGGGAAAATAGTCAAGTTTCCGTCATATAAATACGCGACATTCTGGCGCCCCATCTACGTCGCCTATAAATAACTTATTCGCCGCCGCCGCCGCCGCCGCTTCTCCACACCATTAATACAAGCGCGCTTTCCTCCTCCAAGAGACGAAGCCCGAGAAGCGCGAGGCCTATTCCTAAGCCTAACTGTGGCGTTCGCGGCTGGAATTCCACTAAGTAGAAACTAAATATAATTAATATGGAAGCGCGATTTCTCGTTAAAAAATATTGCAAATTATACTCGGAGGTAGCTTGGAAGTTCGTATCCTGACAGTGTCTATTGATCCGAATCTAAATCTAGCGGCGCCACGCCCCCCCCTTCCCCCCTCCCGCCCCCACCGGCGGCTAAGTCCTGGGGCAGAACTGCGGCGCCACGCACCGGTGTCTATGCCAGACGGCGCCTTTCTCGCATTCGCAACCGGCCTGGCATTTGTCCTGGCAATTGACGGCCCGATTCCGCCGCTGTTGAATGTCTTTACACGTTTTGCGACAGGAAGCCCCGCACGGAGTGAAGGTGGAGCCGGCCGGACATCGGCCTCCGCCTCCTTGGCAATTGGTGGCGTTCCTCCAGTTGCTCAACGAGACGCCCATGCGTTGGCACTCGCTGACGTAAGCCTTCAAGACTTGGCAGTGACACGTCTTGGGACGCGACTGGCAGTCGCAGTGCTCCGTCATACAAGCGCTGATCAACAACAATAATAATTCCTCAACTGAACTGAAACCCGTCTCATCTGTCCGATAAATAAAGCGTTACTTACACGATGTAAGGCGCCGAGTCAATGTTGGAATGGCAAGCGGCCAGAGGAGGGTCACTCAGGCGGTTGCAATCTACACGCGCCCTTCGCCGACTGTCCCATTTCATGTCCCAACGACGATCGCAATCGTTCAATTCCTTGACCGTCACGGGCGTCTTTGACTTGCATTCGGCCTTCTTACCAGACTGCGAGACAATAGGCAAACATTTTTTAGACTCGGTTAAATTCTCGGTGGTCAACGCGTACTACTGACCATCCAGGATTGCGCCAAGGAAGCGATACTCGAGGCCTGTTGTCCTTTTTTGGTCATCTGATCGTTCTTGGGGTCGTTGTCGTAATTTCCGCACAGACCGCAGACCTTCTTCTTAAAAGTGGTCGCCAAGTGAACTTCCAAGTAGTTCTCCTCGTCCCACAGTAATTTGATCCCTGACGACATAGAGGGGGGGGGGCCTCGTTAAGCAATCGGATCGAGCAACGAGAGCCGCCAACGATTAAACTTACCATTATTGGTACGAACGACGATCTGATTGTTCTCCGAGCGAATGGACAGGACGCTCAGGATGACGTGCGGCAATTTGACGCGTTTTCGACCCACTTTGACGCGAAAGTTGTTACCTAATTGAACTTTGGTGTTTTCCACTTTTAAAACGACGGATCTCGTTTTGGTCGTTCCGTGTTTCAAGTCGTTGACGATACTGATGGAAAAGTTGCTGCCGTTGCAATCCCTGGCCAGTAAGTAGCGGCAAGGTAACGAGCGGAAGCCGAAGACGGCGCCGTCGAAAGTCTTGTAGCCCGAATCGCCGAAGACGGAGCAAACCGCGTCGGCTGAGAAATATACCGCCGAGGATCTTAAGCAAATGAAGAGAAAGAGAGTAAAAGAAGTAAATAAATGAATTACCTTCGACGCAGGTTCTGCAACATTCCCCGGGTAGAAGTTTCTCCTGAAATCCAGGAGGGCAAGGGTTCAACCGGGAACAATCGACGGCTTCGCAATGAATCTTGTTATTGTGGCAAGAACACTTGGTGCAATTGGCCGCCCACCAACTCTCGCCTTCCTTGTAGATCTTGCCCCGGACGTTACAAACGCGCTTTTGCTCTTGGTGGTCGCGGCATCGAGAACAACATTCCCCCTCCTCTTTCGTCCGGTGTTCCGGAGGACACGACAGACTGGGACACGTTTTGCGGAAGCAACTGACCGTCGTGTTCTGAGACGGAATATTAATAATAAGCGCCTAAAAATCTCCGACTGTAATTGGATTTACTTTGCAAACGCAGTCGGTGCAGTCATCCTCGTAATGAGACCTCCCGTCGTTCCTCAGTTCCAACTTCCTCAAGTAGCAAACTCCCGGAACGTCCCGGACTCTCCTGAAGCCTCTTTGGCACTGCGGGCAGCATTCGCCGCGACGATGATAAACTCGCGTCTCGGCGCAGGGCAGGACGGGACACGCTCGTTTCCAACACGTCGAGAAACCGTTCTAATGACGAGTATCATTCGTTAAAAGAAAACCCAGAGTATCTGGAGCCTTAAGGGGGGGGGCAGCGTACCAAGCATTGGCATTGAACGCAGGGGTCGGTGGTTTCTTTCTCGCTGACGGGAATGGTGTAGGATCGAGGGACGTTGTCGCGCTGTCCCAAGGCGTCGGCGATGGCTTGGCAGCTGGGCGAAGGGCAACTGGGGCAACACTGTCCGGGCAAGGGCGGTGAGGCTTTCTTTTCGCCGCATTGAACGTGGCACTCGATTTTCGTTCGCGTTAGGACACCTGACTGATTTAAAGTCGGTAATTTAATTGAAGGCGGGGGGAAAGGAGCCGGGGTCGTGGGGGGGAAACGAACCTGACAAGCGTAGACCTGACAAGGGTCGTCGGGGTCCGTCCAGACTTCGTCGTTAGCTCGCCGCGTCCCTCTCCAGTGGCAATCTTAACGGAATTGTGGCGAGTGCCATTTGGTCAATCGAACCTTTCGAGACCGCGGTTAGGCCTAATTATATCAACGAAGGAAGCAATGATTGACCTTTACTGACCTTTACAAACGTCGCAACAAGCGCTTTCGTTTCCTGGCGTGGCGAAATGGCACGAACTCGACAGAGAACAACTTTTCTTATCACAAGCCACGACTCCATTCTGCGTCAAAATAATAATAAAGAAAAAATAACCATTTGATTTGACGACGACAACGATGAAGAAGAAGAAGAAAAATGACTTCCTAATTTCGAGGCAATCAAATTTGACAAAGCGGAAATTAAAGCTTTTTAAGAATCTTAATTCGCTTTTCACGCCATTACTGGCAAGGGCCACGCGGGGTGCGGAAATCGTCTCGCAAACAACCAACGATCTTAATTGAAGAGACAAACACGCACCAATCGCGAGTAGGACAAAGACTAGTTTAATTCTTCACGCGCCTCAACTTTCGTGGCAGTCCCGTCTCTCAACCGTTCCCAAATTTCAATTACACACCGTATTAAATTCGTCTAAATAAAAATGAGCAGTTTAATTCAAGAGACCTTCTTGTTCTTTCATTAATGCTCCTCAAAACGAACAACGTCGTAACGGTCGTGTCTTTCTTCAAAAATTCGATTAAAATTAAATACTAATTAGGTGTAATGTCGTGGTGCAGTGCATGGCAAAGGATGGCCGAGTTTCTATTTGGGGAGATTAATCAAATAAAAGAAAGGCAAAGAATTGGTAGCCAGCAGGCCGAATTAAGGCCGCGCGGCCAAGATTAATTAACCAAGACGTTGGAACAATTAAAAAAATAACTCTTGGCTTGTTTGCCCGCCACGTAACTCCTACAACCCACACTTAAGGCCTTTTCAGACGAAACCACTTTTTGACTCATTTAGACGAGTCAATTCGAGTTGAGTAAACTAGTCGCGTGAACGGAAGTTGGTTGCGCGAGTTGAACCACCGAACAAATTAAAAATTGACGACTGACCAATTTTTGACCCGGATCTAGTAGTCGAGTCAAAAGTCGTATCGTCTGAAAAGGCCTTTAAAAGGTTTCCGTAACAAAACCAAAAAAATGTCTGAACTATGACATTCGTTTCTTTAAAACCCAAAAAGAAATGACACCGACAAAAGACTTCTTTCAACCGGGCCAAAGACGCAGTACGAAAAAAGACTAACAAAGAGTTTCTATTGTACTCTGGCACGACGACAGGCATCCACGGAACTAACCTACTCTTTAAGCTCCTAGTACAAACGTACGTACAAACATTTCCCAAGCTGCTAAAAGACTAGAGAGAAAGAGACAGAGGCATTTAATATCGTTGTTAAAAGAAATTCCCGCTGCGGGTCGACCTTGACTATAGAGACTCATTACGTTAGATTTTGCCAAAAGACTGTCGACGAAAGAAAGAAGGCCAGTGCGAACGGGCCGTCTTTAAAAGTAAGGTGGTGGTGTTTGGGGGGGGGGGTGAATTTCTTTTAAGAATCCCACGCGCGCATTCTCCGATCTCAAAACAAAAACGGCCCCGGGGGGGGGGGGGAGAACAAGACGAGGGGAGGGGGGTACGAAAGGAATTTTGCTGGAATTGAAATTACCACACCCAGAACAGAACTCGGTTGGTTAATTGTAACTGTACACGCTCTTAGAGCGTGGCCGGCCTAAACTAGGCGCGCAAGGATACCACGACAAACTGGAGATATCTCGAAATCAGCGGGCCCGCAATAATATACGCGATAGACAAAAGATGACGTGACAAGTGGTAGGCGTCCGTACAGATTTGCATGGCGTTTTACACCACCGTTGATGCTAATTGGCACCGATTGAATGATAATTCTTAGGACATGGCGATCGAATCTCGGGACTAGCTCGTGTTAATAGATGATGAAAGGGAAGAAGCTAGGTCATTGGCTAACTTTCAAGTAGACTATCCCTGGTTTGTCCCAAGGTTTTCGGTCGCTATCGGCAAGGACAGAGAAAGTTGAGGGCCGCGCCACTCTTACAGTATCGAGGTCGACAACTTTAACCGACAAATATATATTCAAATGAACTTTCCCGGCCCCTCTACCCCCAAAAAGAAAGGCCGTATCAACGACTTCTTCGGGTTGCGTCACGAATGAGGGAGCCTTCGAGTCTCCGAAGTTGATAGAACGACGTTGGATTACCTGACACCGGCAGGTGATGCAAGGATTGTCCGAAATGGCGGGAATTTCCACCAGCTCTCCCTCGTTTCTGCACGTAATCGTTTTCCCTGTCAACGACAAAATAATACACAATTAATTTTGATTTCCCTCGAATTAAAAACACTTTGATAGCAACCAGCGTAGTATAAAAATATCGCCTTATTATTTATAGCATAAGTTCGTGAGATACGTTCCCCATAAGTTTATCACGGGTTAATGACTCGCTTGTCACGAAGTGACGTAGGTCATAGATTAGCGACGATTGGTCAAGCGCTGTCAAAGGCAGACTAAATAAGAAGATGGACTGCAAAAAACGCGTATAGGACTTCAATTATCGCGTGTCGTTCTCCCTCGAACTAACTAGAGCTGTCTCTAGCATTACGAAGTATAGGAAGTGTCATACTTAGGGAAGGAACATATCAGCTATAAACTCGCGTTATCATTGAGGGGGGGGGTGAGAGTTCGAATTAGAAAATAGGACTTGTGAAATGATGATATTTTAAGTAGATTTCTTAGCCGATGGCAATATATATTTTTTGAAGTTGCAGCGCGTTGCTGCCGTCTGTTTTAAAAGACGCTAATTTAGCTTGGCGCGGCAATCCGCGGGTTGTTTCGTAATCGGTGCCAAAAGAGCTGCAAGCTGAAGAAGAGACGAAAAGGCATATTGTCAAAACAAACAAACTAAGAAGAAAAACCCGGGGGGGGGGGGGTGAGATAGTCTCGTTAGCGAAAGACGTCGTTGGCACCTGCAAGAACGATGACGGAAAGACAGAGAGCGTGGATTCATCGTCTCCTAAAGGGATAGAGTATTCCTCCTCCTCAAGTCTCCTCCTTTCGGCGTAACTTATAATCCTTTCGAAAGCTTTTAATTCCAAGAGCTAGGACGCGTCGGATACTAGGCCTTTAAAAGTGGTCCCCCATCCCATCACCGCGTGTCTAAAATGTGTATAAATAAAAACTCCGAGCTCCCTCTCTCTCTCTCTTTCGGTCTCTGGTAAAAAAGTCAGCCCTATTTGTTGTTGTTGAAGCGACTCATCTTCGTTTTCCGATTCTCTCAGACAGCGCGGTTCCCCCCGATGAGCTCCTTTCCTCTTTGGTACCACCCTTACCCTTACCACCCTTCCCTATCCATCCCTTCCAAGGAAATGAAATGAAATGATGGTGAAAGGGACCGAGTAATAATCCCTCTTGACTGCGACTGATAATCAACGCTAATAAGCCCGAACC
This sequence comes from Phalangium opilio, assembly GCF_054372755.1. Taxonomy (NCBI): domain Eukaryota; kingdom Metazoa; phylum Arthropoda; class Arachnida; order Opiliones; family Phalangiidae; genus Phalangium; species Phalangium opilio. Next base: position 334,876 of record NW_028324147.1, on the reverse strand, counting down.
CGCCAATGCTTCGCTTAAGATATGCTTGGACAAAATGGCACGCGGTTTATCCAGAAATATAAGTTCCCTTAGACACTATTCTGGAATGAAGGGGGGGGGGGCTTCTCCCCTCTTCTCTACACGGCGCGAGCGACTTTCAACAAAGCGTACTTTCTTTTATATGTGTATATACTTTTGGTACGATCGAGGCTCCGTTTTAGCCGGCGTTTCTTCTTGAGCGGATGAGATTGCCGCTGCATTCTGAGCCGGTGGTTAGTTAGAAAAAGAACGCGCCAAAAATGAATAATTCCTCGGGATGGCCTTTAACTCGGTGGCGGGGACGGTGGGGGCGGAATAAAGTACTTTGCGCTGCTGCTCGGAAAAGCGAATCCGCATTCCGTTGTAGCACCACCACCACCGAAAAAAAGGGATGAAACGTGTTTTATGGGCAAGTAACTTCTTAAGCCCGGAGGCCGCTCATACCCCCCCCCCCCAAACAACGTTATATAACGAAAAAGACGCCATTTATACCGCCAAATAGACCTATTTATATAGCAGGCTCTTCCAAAAATGACCCTGCTTCTACTCGAGCCCATATAGTAGAAAATGTCACTTGTACACAACCGATTTTGCCAGACCCTAAACGACTCGCGAACATCGGATGGTCCCCCCTTAAAGTTGAAGTATTCAATTTTTGGAACATGTATCGCGACTACCAAGATCGACTAGAATGGATAATTTGCCATCAGATTGAAGCGTTCGTCAGATCACCGCCGTTCAATTTAATTAGCCAATAGGTTCCGTTATTTATTAAATGGCGCGTAAAGAAGCGGCGATTTTCTTGTCGATTACGCGTCAAAGCCCGGTTTAAATTAGTATAAACAAGGTTCCGGGCTTTGAATTGAATTTTACGAGCGCGCGTCCGTGAGAAACTTTTCCATCAGCCGATATCGACTACAGCCTGACTCTGGATGGATGAAGAGATAATGAATCGATGGAGTAATAATTATTAACGACCGTGAGATGATAGTCGTCGACTTATATCTATTTCCGTATTAAAGAAAGTGGCGGCCGGAGAGAGGCATTTCTCTCTCTGTATAATCTAGCATCTCTAATTTCGAGTACGAGAGTCGAGAGATGGCGATTGCCAAGATTGATATCGAAAAAGTGTCCAGGGATATGTGTCATCATCGCAACGCGCAATCACCACCGCTTCGATAACGGAATGACGACTCTTCATTTACAATTAACTAAGATGGTCTAATTAGCCGGAGTGTGACTCGATGCATGCGACTCGAAGACCGAGTCATAAGCCAAGCTGCTGTTGGGCTTTTGAGCGCGCTGAGTCAATGTCCGGCGCGATTATAAGAAAATGAGACATTAGTCGAGTAGTCAACGCGCGTTAAAGCGGATGTACGTTAATTAGTAACCCGATGATGTCGTTTCTCGGAACGCCAGCTTTTTAATGAAAATATCATTTAAAATTAAATAAACGAAACAACGGAGGGAGACTCGAAACCGACAAAACGTTTCCCGCGTCTACCCAAAGACTATGAAATAGCAGTCTTTGGTCGATCCAAACTAGAAACTACTCTATTATCTGTATAATTTAGGTTTAACGGGAGTCTAGAATATAGGACAACGTTCTTAATTGGTGATAGGGGGTTGGGCCACGCCAGCTCTGTCCGAACTTCGAGAAGAACTGAACCCGGCGAAACACTTTCAAAGTTAAGCAAAAGCTGATACTCGCTTTTTCTAATCAAATTCGGAAATGAAACGAATGCGCCAACATTCTGAAATTATATTATGATGAAAGGCGGGCGCGAATTCGAGCCATGGTGTGGTGCAACAAGAGCGAGCGGCAAGATACGCCGCGTATAGCCGCCTTAATTGGTTTGGCTTTGTTAAAAGGCTGTGCATGGCGTCCGTCTGACGCGCGCGTACAAGCGCAGGCCAAGCTCGGTGTTTTAATAATAGCTAGAGAGTCGAGATTTGGGCGCAAATTGCGCGACGCGACGGCAATCTTTTCGAAATGATTAAAGCCGAATTGAATTTGGCGACGGATAAGCTACTCTAAAGCCAGCACCACGCCGCCGTCTCGCATTTGGCCTATCATCATCATCCATTTGCCTGCCCGCCTTGACTCTATGGAAAACCTTGCACCACCATCACCAAATAACAATAACAACACAATTTTGAAAATGCGTCATTCAAAAATTGCTATACACTCTTAATAAACAAATACTCACCCCCCAACCCTCCACTAAGTTCTTAAAATAATTTTACTAAATAATATCCTCAATTGTTACCAGGAAATCTATTAAAATTTTGGTTTATTCCTGTATATATTAATCAATTCATAGCCTAACGTAACTCGAAGCGACTCGTTTCAATCGTTTTTAAGTGTTCTCGTCAGCCCCCCTTTACGTCCCACCCCCCAGAGGCCTATATCGAAAGGGGAGATGCCTCCAGCGTTGCTGAGAGAGAGAGAGAGAGAGAGAGAGAGAGAGAAGGCAAAATGTATCAATGGACAATTATTAATAGCTTCTATAAGAGGATAAACATTTCATTTTAGTTTGGTCAGGAATGGATTGAACCAACATGTGGCGAAAATATTAAAAAAGAAGTCTTTACTTTTTTGTCGGTCGTACGCGACTCTGTCCAGAACGACTTAAGTTAATGAGCACCGGCATTAATTACGCTCTCGGTTCCTTACCCCCTTACACCCCTCCTTCCCCAAACTACAACTACTACTACTACTAACGATCTGATGACGTGATTCCACGGGACGGGCCAATCAAAAGTGGCCGTTCTCTCCCCTCCCCCTCCCTCTTAACCCGGGGGGTAGAGGTAGAGGCTATGTCCCGAAATAAAAGAGAAATATTTCGCGAAATATGTGGAGCGCGAGTGTTAAGGGGCCTTCACCACTTTTCTATCATAATAATAATAAAATGAAAGGGTGACTTATAATACCCGCACGGTGGTTAAGGTGTCTTTAATTTGGCGTCTTGCAAGGAGCTGGCTTAAGCGGGGGCTATAGCTGGTTTTGTTGGCGCACACTTGGCTCGCTCGTGTTTCGAATAAAACAAATTAAGGTCCAGGAAAGAAGAAAAAGCACTCTGGCCGAAAATGAGTATACGGGCCTTTTAACACCCCCCCTCCCTCAGACTTGGTATTAATAACGGAGGAATGGAAAGTCAACCTTTTAACCTCTCTAAAGTCTGTTATATATCATATATCGGATGGGACCTTTTCAAAGGGAACAAAGCCGAGGCTCGTTCATTCGGACCAGGGTCGGACACCCCCCGTGGCCTACAACCTTCTGAATGAAAATACTACCGACCGTCTCCGTCTTGGGTTGGTGGCCGAATTCGATTCATTCGCCCCATGTCCATATATTCAACGGTATTAATGAGATTTCTAGGGACGGAGAGATGAGTCACCTCCTCGGACAAACGAATTCAATTAATCAATACGCCAATTAATAATGACATATTGGAGGCCAGCTAGAGCGTCGTATTGACCAATTAACTGTTGGTGGTCAAGGGCAGGGTTAAAAGGCAGGCTGGAGGAATAATCACCTTTCATAAAGCCAGCGTTGGCGTTGGAGAGGCAGAACGAACAACAGGAGGTGATAAAGGCGATTAGTAAGATATCCGTCAGAAAGGACGGATTAAGGAGCCGAGGCGGTGGTGGAGCCATTCTCCTAATAATAAACCGCAACGTGGCTACCGCGTTACGCTAACTACACTCACTCCGCACTGCACCGTCCGTGTCCCGCGCAAGTACACTTTCACGACCAAGAGTTCTTCTTTCGTATACGGCTTAATAGGAATGTCAATACATCGAGAGTTTTAAATTGTTGCACGAGGGGAAAACGGGGCCACTCGAACGAACGAGACGCGTGGACCGCCGCGATGGAACGAACACTCCAGACGATATCTGGCAACCTTAACTTAAATACCCTTGGACGTTATCATCGAGGAGGACGAAGAAGGCTTAATTTCACGCCAATACATTGACGCATCTTCAATTCGAACACAATATTAATTACTCTTAATTAAAATAAAGTGGAATTTTGAGAGTGACGATTGGGAAGTCGAGTCAAGTAGTACGCGGCGCGCACTCCGTGGCTGCTGAACTAATACTGAGCTGGAGAGTCAAGTGGGAACTGTCCCGCCAAGGCGGTACTCGCTAGCCGAGCGCCGTTCGTCTTGCCCCTTCCTTCTTCCATGACCAAGGCCTTTCTTAGAATCCAACGTTTTCCGTTAGCGCTGCTATTCGCTATCGCGTCGCTCTGCTCTATAGTAGCTAGGCTAAGCTAGAGCGCCGTCGGCACTGGCACCAGTCAACCAAATAACAGGCTTCGGGAGGGGAGGGACACGAACGCCAAGAGAGAGAGAGAGAGAGAGACCCGGGGGGGGCAAAGAGATTCTTAAGAAAAGGCCCGGAGGCGAACGAACTACTTCTTTTCCAGTCAGTCTCCTTCTGACACGTACAATATACGGGCTGGGAACAGTAGAAGGCAAGCGAAGAAAACGCCAGAAAGATTAAGCCCAGTCGAGTTATATTAGTTTAAGCTGAAAAAGGTTTCGCTATTCCTTCTTCGAGAGAGAGACTCTTTTGTCCCTCCCCTCGCTGGCCACGAGCCACTCAACTCGACTCGACTTCCAGAAGACGCTAAGAAAAATACCAGAGAGAGAGAGAGAGGGCGAGAGAGAGAGAGAGAGAAAAAGTGCGGGCTGAAATTTTTAACAAATTTCTTTACATTTTTACACCGGGTGATTATTAAGTAATTGGATCAACTTCTGTCGTGCAAGTGGCACCTTAAACTGTCCTCCAGTCTAGGGAGACACGCGCTATATGGTCTTTGGGTCCGGGTATTTAGAACAGAACGTTGGTCGAAAGCTACTAGGATTAATGGCTAATGCTTTTCTTCCTCTCGACCAAATAAAGTACTCGCTTAATTACCCCTTTGTTACTAATAACAACAATAAGCAATTTGGTCAAATTCCGACCAGCCCCGCTCGACGCTTAATTCCCAACCGTAGTTAATTAAGTACGAGTGTAAGGAAGCGAATAATTGACGATAGTCGCATTTGGTCACTAATGAACTGATTTTACGCGTTGCGCAAATAGATTTGGCTGATACATGTCCCTTGTAGAGAGAGAGGGAGAGAAAAGGCTCGCGTCCATGCACAGGCATGTGGCTAATGTCTGTTCGGCGTTCCGTCAACTTTCTTTATTTCACCAGATGCTTCCGCGTACAAATAACAGTGGGCCCCCGTCCCACCCCCTCCTTCTTGTCCGCTATAGTGCGCCAATGAGCTGCAGTTGCCTCTCTTCTTACCACATCCGTCTTTAAGTTCTCTGCCTGGCTGATAATTAAGCCATTGTCGACTAGTCACCACGGCCGATTATTATAATATTCCCTCCCCCCGTTTATTTTACATGGACGTTTCTCCTTGTTACGATGAAACCGAGACACTTGGAGCGTTCCTTCAAAGGAAAACTGTGTCGTCAAATCATACTTATTGATCTTTATCACTAAGGTTGTCCTTAACCCCCCCCCCCCGTCCTCGATGGACTCCCGTTATCGCCTTACTTACGCAACTAGTTACGTTAAAACGAGATAAGATTTTAATCGTATTAAATAATTGAATTCGATGATAAGAACAAAATTCGTTACTAAGTACCGATTTCGGTATAGATATTCCATTGTTTCGACGAAATTTTAAAGGTTTAAAAACCGATAAAATTAATTAAAAAGATAATGAAATGCTTTAAATTCTCCAGCAGCGAAAGAGTAATCTAAGTCTTAGCCGGAGAGACGAGAGAGAGGAGTTGTGTTACGTTAGTTTGAATAAGCGCAGAGGCGGCTTCGTCGATAACGTGAAGCCAGTGGTAAAACTCAAGGCTGTTCATTGTAAGTTCAGTCGTTACCCAGAATGTTGGGGGACGAAGTATTACAGCAGCTTAGCATCGGTGGAATTAAACCGTTCCTGCTAAGCCTTGCCGTAATACTCGCGTGCTTAATCGCCGCCAATAGTCTATGGACTTACTTGAAACGGGGTGGCCGCTACCCGCCCGGACCTATTGGTCTACCCATAGTTGGTTACCTTCCATTCATACTAAAGAGTCCCGATCTACATAAGGATTTCGCCAAACTAGCCAAGAAATACGGACCAATCTTCAGGTAGCTATAATCCCCCGACTTACTACATCGAGAATGTCTTAATGATTCTTCGTAATTAGTTTAAAATTAGGCGACGTCGACACCGTAGTTATCAACGATTACGAAGGACTGAAAGAACAAGGTCGCGATGAAGCCTTCTCGGACAGACCACCGCATTATTTCGTTTGGAACGAAGATATACCGCGTAAGATGAATTTTGGGGTTTAAGCCGCCCTAGTGGCTCAAAGACTATATTTCCAGACATGGGTGGGATGAGCGGTGACTCCAGGAAAGAGCACCGCAAATTCCTCATGACAACCATACGCAATGTTGGTATGAACAACTTGAAGGTCGAGGACAGTTTACAAGTCAGGGAGCTCTCTTTTTATATACTCGCTGGCAAATAGAAAAAACAGCGAGAGGAAGCCTCGATCGCTGACGTCATTAGGGGCTTTCGTCCACCCCAGTCAGTACAGGCGAACTTTCTGTCATTTCTATTTGCTTTTGGTAGCGTTAGTAAAGTCAAGCCCGATTCTAAGCCCCGCCCCCTATTTACGCAGGAACAAATAGAGGTATTGGTAGAAAAGCTCGGGGCGCAACCTAGCGACGTCAACGTGGACTTGAGGGACTTTTTGGCACCAGTATCCAACAATATCATGATGTCTTTAATCTGCGGGAAAACCTTCGAGGCCGACGACCAATTCCACGTGACCCTGACGAAATGTCAGTACGACATCCTGGACTACATGGCTCGCATTCGCATCGCCTCCTTCTTCCCGAGACTTTGCGCGCTTTACGAGAAATACAGCCCCTTCTTGAAAAGAGTTCGAAAAGAACTCGGTTGGCTCGAAAAGGTCTTGAGGTAAGACTCGCCGAGGCCGACCCCCAATTATCTTTCAATTGATCATTATTTTCAAATATTTCAGGACCGAGATCGAAGAACACGAAGAATCTCCGGAACCAGAGAAAAAAGATTACATGGATTTTTTCCTGTCAGAAATCAAGAAAGGCAACAAGAATTTCTACAGTAATATTAAACAGGAAATTATATCGGAGTCCTAACTGAAACGAGCCGCTTTTAATTGACTGGACAGACAGTTTACTTCTGGGGAACAGTCAAATTATCAGCATGGGAGGCGGAGAAACCATTCGCAGTACCGTCGAATGGACCTTACTCATTTTAGCGCGTCATCAACTAATACAAGAGATGGTCTATCGAGAAATTGTCGAGGTCATAGGTCAAGAAAGACTACCGCGATACAAGGACAAAGAGAATTTAATTCTAGTACAAGCGCTTATCCTGGAGGCCATGCGCTACAAGACAGTCGCGTCCGTCACCGACCCTCATTGGTAAGTCACTTAACCTCAAGTTACTATATCGAATCTGAAGCGAGGAATTGCAGGACATCGAGGGACACTGAACTGGGGGGCTACAAAATACCGAAAGGAACGAATATACTGCTTAATTTATGGGCGGTCAATAATGACCCAGGTTACTGGGGTGACCCCGAGAATTTTAGACCCGAAAGATTCCTTTCCAAAGATTTCAAATCAATCGTTAATTCTGAGAGGGTTGTGGCCTTCGGATCGGGTATGTTTGTTTGTTTGTTTATTAATACAAGAACGTCGTTTCAATTTTCATTTAAATTTAAATCACAGGTAAACGCAACTGTCCCGGAGAGAAATTGGCTGAAGTCGAATTATTCCTAATCATTACCTCCTTGCTACAAAAATTCCGATTCCTGCCACCCGAAAGCGGCCACGTTTGTTTGGACGAAGTCTGCGTTTTCAACCAAATGGTAATCAGTCCTTTGGTCCGCTTGGAACGCAGATGACCCGGTCATTCAAATTTAATGTAATAATATTTGAATAAAGGCGATAAACACACAACTTAATTCTTTGAAGGCTTCATTCCTTAATCGAAATATGAAATTCCAAGGTTAATGTTTTCAGATGAATAAACATGGCGTACTTATTAATAGACGAGTGTGTCTGTGTGTGAAGGTGGGGGGGGGGCAAAGAAACTATAGACGGCTGCGATGACTCGAAATAGGCGTATAGCGGGTTAGAAGCCAGCTGCATGATGGCTTGAACCGCGCGGATATTTTTGTACCTTTAGTACGACCATAAGTTTATAAGTGATATGTTCCATAAGTATGTCACTACTATACTTCGTAATGTTAAAGGCTTAATGAGAGCTAGTTCAAGAACGACGTGAGAAAGGATTACACTCGGTTTTGCAGTCCATCCTCCTCTTTAGTCTGTACTAAGCCTTATTTGACAGGGCCTCACTAGGCGTTGTTTTACCTCGAATCTATGACGTTTCGACTACGTCACTTCATGACAAGCTCTCATTAACGAGTGACACACTTATGGGACATATCTTATAAACTTATGGTACGACTAGAATTCAGATAAAACAAATGTAATCTCGAATAAAAATATTTGCGCCTATGAATATTGGATTTTTTTTTTGTCATCCTTGTTTTAGTAAACACCGTATTCGTAACTATATAACGAACAGTCAAAAGAAGTAGGGGTATTACGGCGGTTGACAATTTAAATTGAGTGTCGAGGCCACGAGGGAGAGAGAGAGAGAGAGTGGCTAGTTGCTAAGAGAATAAAAGAATCTCGGTTGAGGGTCAAAACAATCTAATCTCATTTAACACGTTTAATAATCTTTCCTCTTAAATCTCGGTCGGCGATCTCGACGCCATAACGGGATAAAGAACGACAGAAGACGGACATGTTGGATTATTTAAGGGATCTATTTGGGGCTCAGCCCATTCTCGGGACCTTAATAAGCGTTTTCGCCGCTTTGGTCGCGTCCCGAATATGGGCGTACTGGCGTAGAAGCGGCAAATACCCACCTGGCCCCCTGGGACTGCCCATTATCGGCTACCCGCCACTTTTTTTCGATGAAGAACTTCACAAGACGCTAACGGCCACCAGCAAGAAATACGGAGACATTTTCAGGTATTGTAAAAACAATTTTTCCCCAGAGGGACTATTTTAACCGGTTCTCGGTCCAGCGTCAAGTTTGGACAAATAAACGCCGTGGTTATTAACAATTACGACGCCCTGAAAGAATCTGGTCGCAAAGACGAGTTCTCCAATAGACCACCCGACTTTTTTCATTGGAGCGATAGCAACACTCGTAAGTCCGACTCCCGAAACGTCTCCATGCAAGCGACATAAAATCTAAAGATTAAGCATGGGCGAATACTCGAGTAACACGAATAACTCGATCGAATATCGAGACGAATAACCGTCTCGATATTCGATAAGCCCCATTTCGGGTATTCGAACGAATAACGAATAGTGAATTTTACTATTCGGGCCTACTATTCGTTAAATATTCGACTAACTATTCGTTAAATATTCGATTAACTATTCGTTAAATATTCGATTAACTATTCAAGAAAACAAAAATATTAACCCTAAAAATGTTTTAAAAAAGTAATGGCAGTTTGGCAGTTACACTTTTTAATGTATAAGTTTCTGTGGGAAAATAGGCCTGAAGTGCTACTACTCTATAGCGCATCTAAATTCTAAATATAATTTAAATTGATTTTAATTAATCCTTCTATTTCTGACTATTCGATAACTATTCGATAAGGGCAATTTTAAGTTAAGCCTAATTATTCGATATTCGGTTCCCAAAGAACTATTCGTCTCGGTATTCGATAAGAAAATTTTTCACTATTCGATATTCGTCTCGACAGTCAAAAACTGGTATTCGCCCATGCTTACTAAAGATACCTAATAATAACGTCTTAAAGACATTGGCGTTATGAGTGGAAAACCCTGGAAAGAACAACGCAGATTCTTGCTGAGTACTTTGCGCAACGTCGGCATGGGCAAGTTAAAAGTCGAGGAAAGTATCAAGGTAAGCGTCAATTGGACAGAGGATGGGCGGTTCGCGATTTAGCCTAGCTAACTTTTACACCATAGGAACAAATCGACTATACGGTGGAGCAATTCAAAATCAGATCGCAGTCCGAGACGGACATAAATATGCGAGACATCTTATCCCCGGCTATCAACAATATCATTTTATCACTAATTTGCGGGAAAACGTACGAAGCCAATCACGAACAGAATAAAATGCTCAGCGACTACCAATTTAAATTGCTCGAATATTTCGAGAGGAGTAAATTGGCTTATTTCTTCCCGTTGATTCGAAAACTCTTATGGAAATACAGCGGCACCCTCAAAGACATCAGGAGAGACTTGATGACCTTTGAAAACGTTCTCGGGTAAGTGCGGAGTAAAGATATCAAAACGGATATAATCAATCCTTTTCACACGGTTGGTTCTACCATTATTTAGCGAAGAAATCAAACAACGTCTTAAAGATCCGGCCGAAGAGAGACCAGCCGACTACATCGAGTTCTTCTTGAAGGAAATCAAACGGAACTCGGACGAAGCCGGCACCACTTTCACCGGTATAAGCGAGTTAATTCTCTCGATAAGTATTTACATCTTAGGGCATTGACGAGCGAGCGAGGAAGGGTTTATTTCCGTTTTCAGTTCCGTCTCTCTTGGGAACGGCGCAAGTCATACTGATGGCCGGTAGCGAGACGACGCGAAGCACGATCGAGTGGACGCTACTCTGTTTGGCCAGGAACCAACTATTCCAAGAACTGGTGCATAAACAAATCATCGAGGTCTTGGGAACCGACGGACAAGTGGAATGGAAGGATAGGGAAAGACTAGTCTTGGTGCAGGCGCTCATACTCGAAGTTTCGCGATTTAAGACTTTGGTGACGCTCAGCGACCCCCATTGGTAACATATCCCATCCAACTTAAATGATATCTCTCGCTAAAGGAATGGTTATCTACCTTGATAGGACATCGGAGGACACGGAAGTCTCCGGCTACTCGATTCCCAAGGACACTTTTATCATATTGAACCTATGGGCCGTTCACAATGACGCGGAATATTGGGGTGACCCCGAGAATTTCCGACCGGAACGCTTCTTGTCCAAGGACTTCAAGTCGATCGTCAACGTGGAACGCGTCATCCCATTCGGGGTGGGAAAGCGCATGTGTCCGGGGGAGAAACTGGCCGAAGTCGAGGTCTTTCTTTTCATCACGACCTTGCTACAAAAACTGAGATTTCTGCCCCCCGAAAACGGCTTCGTCTGCATGGACGAAATGACCGTCTTGACGCAAATGGTCGTCAAACCAATCATCAGAGTCGAGACCAGATATTAAACGTAGCCTGTAACTTACAAACTGTAGCTTCAACTTTCTAGAAAATAAAGTCTATAAACTAAAGTCTCGTTTCCGCAGCTTTTAATAAATACTAAATAGTCTTAAAGAGCTTGGGACCCGCAAGGTACGTCGGGAAAATTATTTGGGCTTTCATTTCATCGAGATTTTCATAATAAAAAGTATTAATTTCGAATCAAACACGGTCAAACTAAGGTCTACCCATAGCAAAGTGACATCATGTGTGAATTGGTTTTTCAAAATTGGTGACTTTGGTGTAGAGCGTTAAGTGTCGCCATCTCGGCCTATATCGGCGAAACTAGTTTCAAACCTCGCTTTTTTTAATCGATGGAAATTTTGAGTTGAGACGCGAAAATGGCGTCACCCAGTACGGAGGGGAACGATTTTAACGTAATTAATAGTTTAACATTTACGGGTTCAATTAACAGTCAAAATGCCATTAATTGGTCCGGCAATAATAAAATCGCATTATGTACGGAACAAGGGATACACATCCTGGTGAGTAAGAAATTTAACGCATCCGGGGGCCCCTGGTGTGGTGGTGGTAGTGGTCTGCCCTTTAAAATAGTAGGCGCCAAATTCAAATCGCTTCGAGTACTTGAAAGTGTTAATTTTCGATTTCAGTCTTCGCACTCGTCTCCTTCGGAAGCGTTAAGCCCCTTTTCAATCCACAAACAATTCATAGCGTGTCCGCAAAAACCCCAAAAGTTGGAATTTCCCGTCAACCGTGCCGACTTGCATCTCCATTTACCCAAAGGTACGGCTAACATTTCCGAGGGGACAATCACTATAATCCAGATCGTGATTGTGATTGGCCCCTCGAAATTTTTACTATAGAGTAGTGTCGGTAGAGAGGGGATTAGACTGTGTATCCCTCCCTCCCCCTAGGCGCGCTTTTGTAAGAGGGATACTGTACGCGCCCCAGTAGGGGGATGACACTGAGCTAAGAGATAGAAGGGTATGACGTTTGCATACGTTGAACTGACATTACTCTATAGAAGAGCCAGCGTGAATTTATTTCAATGTCACGCGAACATAAATCCGACCTCTTTGATAGACCAACTATTTGAAATGATGATGGATCATACAGTCAGCCCTAAAATCGCGGGTCCCTCGCCTTTTACCATCTTTCGGTCAGCCATTTGGTCACCAGTCGGTGCCGCTGGTTTCAAACGGTAACTAACTTAAAGTGGATTCCAAAATAATTCCTCGTTTAATATTGATAAACCGTATTAGCTGTTTACTGGCGACCTTGACGAATGACCACGCGGTCAACCTGTACGAAGATCTGAACAACAACTGGGTGATGGTGGCCGATTTGACGGAACTCCTGTTAAACCATTGCAAAACCATGTTCCCTCAAACGGAATTCGGAAGTTCCAACGAACAAGAAGCCCTGAATAATTATTACGCTCTGAGAGACGAAATTTATAAAATGGCCGCCAATGGTAATTGCAGTCTCGACTTCCAGTCGTCACCTTGATTATTTATTTTTCTCTCGATGTTTTCGTGACGCACGCAGTCATGGTTTGGACGCACATCTTCGATAAAGACATATCCTCTCTGGGGAAATGGTGTTACTTGATTGTGGGCAGTAAAAGCGGCCATTTTATTCTTTGGCGCGTCATATTCGGTCGCGAGCTGAAGGTGGAAATCGCCGGCGAGTGGAAAGGCAGTATCGTCAACCCCAAATCCTTGTATTGGCAACCGACGGGGAGGTCGTCGGGCTTCCTGGTCATCGGATGTCACAGCGGAGAAGTCTTGCTTCTTTGCATCACGGAGTCGACCAGCGAAACCAGAAGGTCGTGTCCTCTCATCTCCGCCAATCTGTACTTATGGAAGGACCGCGATAAGGTTATTCCAACTTGTCTTCAAGTCCTCAAGGTACGTTGTCATCTTCGTATCCCGAATCCACAATGACCGAGTTTATTTCGCAGCAAGCCAGAAATCGCTTCGTGGTGGTCTTCACGAAAGGTCGCTTCTTAGGAACGTGCGAGATTGTCATCGCCAATTTGGAGATGAAAGTTCAAAAGGTCAGTTGCGTGGCCGGCCTCCATAGTCTTCCAGCCACCGGTTTAATGGCCGTCGACGGGGAAACGCCCCAGAGGAGGTTTATGGTCACTTCTATGGATGGCAGGACAGTCCGGGTTACCATTCACCCGACCGAAACGGCGCTAGTCTTGAAGCAAGAGGAGATCAAATTGAGCGCGGATAACCCGAAATTGTGTCCTCAAGGAATTGCCACTTCACCCAATCATACTCTTCATTTAATCGCTTACAAGTTGGTCCTCCCTGTTGGTACCGCGTCCTTTACATTGGTAATTAATTATTAAATTTAAACTTTCAGTACGACGCCGTTATTTGATCATTTGGTCAGACGAGATCCCATATTGGTAATTATCTCCTCTTCCTTTTTGGCCAATTCTCTCGATCGTTATTAAGTAATTTCGCAGTTAATCATCTTCACTCTCGATAAAATGGATGACGTCATGTCCAAATTGGAATCGCAGTTATCGGGGAACGTCCTGATCCCCTTCGCCAATCATTATTCGGACATCTTGGACTGTTTGGTCAGTTTATGGACGAGCGAGACGAAACCCTTCGCCTTCTTAATCGAACTAATTAATTCTAATTGGGAATACCAATCGATTTGCAAATTGCAACTAATTCGCTTCCTGTTAAAAGCCAGTCAGAACGGACTCATTTTTCTCGGATCGGAAATTGAAAATATCGTAAGTTGGTGGGAATTATTAACCGTCCCGGGACGCTAAGCCTAATTATTATTTTGCAGCCTGAAAAAGTGAAAAAGCTGGAAATGTTAATGGTTAAAAACCACTGTCTGAAAATCTGCACGACGACTTTGAGTCGCTTAGAGAAACTGACGAAATTGCAGAAACTCTCGCTGCGTTTAATGTCGGATTGGCTTCAAAGCAGTTACAAGGTCAAAGTCAGCGAATTTGATTTGGAGGAGATTTTCGACGCGACCAAAGAACGCTGCAACATTTGTCAAGAGGCCATCGCCTTCGAGCATATCTTCAAGGCCTCCTGCCCCACCGGACACAAATTCGCTCGTTGCTGTCATTCCCTCTTGGTCATCGACTCGCGTAGTTACGTCAAATGCGTCGCCTGCAACACGTTGGCGCTAAGGGAAAATATTTGGTATCTGAAACCTCATTGTACTCTTTGCGGAACTCTCATGACATAAATCGTGTATTTTTATTTCAAATTAAATAAACATTTCCAATAAATCAAATTTCCATGTATTCGTCCATTTCTTGCAAAACCTCGTTGTTGACCTTTGAATAATCGCCCACTTGCATTCCTTTGCCCACGACGCAATCTTTCAGGTCGCACGATTTCCCGATCAAGGCGTTTCCGCAAACGATACAGCCTTGAACGGTGGAACCGTCTTGAATGGTCACGTTGTCCATCAGAATGCAATTGATGACTTTCGTCTTCTCTCCCAAGTGGCAATTTTGTCCCACGACCGATCTTTTGACCGAAACTTTCTCTCCCACTTTGGCATTCTCTCCTAATAAGCAATCGTTGCCAATCTGAGACTTGGGAGTGGTGGGAGTCGACGTGGCTTTCGCCTCCTCTTTGGCAAAGGCCGGTCGCAATTTGGCAATTTGCCGATTGGCTTCGACGTAAGCCGAGAGGGTGTTAACCCTGAGGCAGAAACCTTCCTTGCTGACTCGAGCGAAACATCTCGTTTCTTCCGGACCCATGTACTCTTTCAGATTCGTCCGGCCGTTGTTCCAAGTGGACAGTTCCGCGATTAACTCTTCGTAGTTTTTGCCACCTTGGTTTTTATTGGCGCCGCCACCGGCACCGTCTTCCTTTTTGGACAGCAAAGAGGCTTCGGATTCGGCGCGTTTGGCGCTGAATTGTTTGCTCAATAAAGCGGGCAAGAGTTCTCCTTTGATGGTCGAAATGGATTCGTGTTGGACCAAATAGTCCAAGACGGATTTCTTCAAGATGTATAAGTGGGCGTCGAAAAGATTTGTCGTGATTTCAATCTTGGGGTGTTTCTTTAGCAGGGACATTCGGACGCTAATGTTTTCTTCAAAATCGGCTTCCGAGTTGAGAAACATCAATCTCTCCGAGTCGCTTTCCAGCCCAATGATGTCTTTCTCTTGACGATGTTTGCCCTTTTGTCCGGGAGCGGGAGTTTCGCGGCTTCCCAAAGAGAGATGACCTTCCGAGAGAAGTATGGTGACGTAGGCGTTGTTGACCCGATGCAAATTAGCCAAGGAATACAGAGGGTAATCCGTGAGGGTGTCGCAGCTCAAGACGACCAGATCCGAGGTGATTTTATCCTTAATATGTCTGAGACTGTCGGCCGTTCCCCAATCTTCTCCGCCGGGTACCGTCACGATGTCCAGCTTCAACTCCAGGGGTTTCAAGGCGGCGTCTAATTTCGACTTGGCATTCTCGGGTACGATGACGATAACTTCTTGAAAGCCGTTGTTCTTTAAGTACATCAGGGGATACCACAGAAGGGGCGTGTTTCCCACGGGTAGCAAACATTTGTGGCAACCAGACGTTATTTCCGTCATTCTCGAACCTTTACCAGCTGCCATCACCACCGCTTGAAATTCGGGCGTTATAGCCATGTTTACGCGGCTTTATCTCACTAACAGGGTTTATTTTATAAAATAAGCGACTTAAAATACCGAAATGTCAATTAATTACTGGTTTGGTTATGATTGCGCGACTACTAAGCATACCATAACGTGTCTCTGATCTCTCTCTAGCTTTGTTATGACCAAGGCTTAAGAGAGCGCGAAATATAAAAACCCCAACTGTTGGCAATGGTGGTTCGTCGTTCGTGGTTAACGCGCGGTAGTAAAAGAAATTTAGCGTACTTTGGCAACGTAGCTCGTCCACTCTTCTTTCACTTTAAATTTGAATCACTGTCCGTACTCGTTTATTGTTAATTATAATTAATGACGATAAACGTAACTCGTGTTCAACTCGACTTAGCAGCCTAAGTTAGCCTTTGAACTTCCAAGGACTAGTTTTGCCGTTCTTACTCCACTTTCATACGTGAATCGCGGTTAATTATTTCCACGATCTAGATTATAATTTCCTTCAATTACTACTAGGCTAGGCCTAATTCCATTACTTTTAATTGATGAATAAAATAATTACGTGACTGTTCAAGCTTAAAGCATTTTCGTGCACCACGAACTTCATTTGAAACAAAAGAATTTAGGCTTAACAATTGTCGAGCTAAAACTGGCGCATGCGCCCGCTCGCCTAGGTCATAGCCCACTCGATCACGCGCGTCACGACGCAAGCTGCTCGCGTAATTATCGTTTTTCGTAAATAACCAGGCAAATTCGTGAACTACAATTACCTTTGTAAATTACCGATTTAGTATCCGCTAGTCCTTACCTTTTCATGATAAATTTTCCAATAAGAATGACATAAATAACCTATGCCTCGGACTTTGGATACCCCAAGTTGATTGGCTATGGAAAATGGCGCGAATTAAAGGATATAAATTGGAACCCTAGAAGAAAAAAAAAGGAAGTTTCCAATTTTAACGGAAATGAAACGAAATTTTTGTTTTAAACGTTTAATAATCCGACAAATTTAAAAAAAACTTGACTAGAATAGATAAATACAATGACTATTTAAATTAAACTCGGCGTCATACTCTTAAGTCCGTTTAAACCAGAATTAATTAAATGGAAGTATATGTGAACACACTCGTTGCTGAAATGTTTTCCCTTTTTCTCATAAATACATATTAAAGAGATAATTAATGACCATTATTTACACAACACACTCGGAGTTTCTTAATTAATCGAAGATAAATAATTAGTAACGACAATAACCGGGACTAGCGTTAATCTTAATTAAATTCGGATCCAAATAATAATTATAATAAAATAAACTTTCTAAATAAATTTTGAACAGAAATTAAAAAATAAAATCACCGATGATTTTTTTTGCGTTAAGATATTACAACATATCTTGGATCATCTCCCGAGAGTCCATCATCAAAATTTTCTCTTAGTTCGGAACCATCAATCAATTTGGCGCCAGGATTTCGTTCTCAAGACGGTGGGGGGCCCGGGGGGGCCGGTTTAAAGGGTTAAGGAAGCCTAGAACGAAGGAAGGAAGGGATTCGACCGTCTGTGGGGATCCGACTTTAATGTATCACTTAAAAGAATCATAATTTATTTTTGTCTGCGACGTCGTCATCGGATGATGATTTCGCGTTCGAGTTCACGACCACCGGGGGTAAAGTTCGTGGCGGCGTTGTCGCTTTGTTGGTGTTTGTGGTGGCCACCAATTGGGAATGGACCCCGTACGGCCGCAAGTGATATATTAGGTACTCTAAGACGTACATCATGTTAGGGTTGACGTAGTGAAAGGAAACCGCCGAATCGCTACAGCAATTCATGCCCTGCGAAAGAGAACCAGGACCCACCTTTTAGTTGGCTTCCGGGAGGGGAGAGAAGGCCAAGTTGGGGGTCGCGGGCGGACTTACCAGTTCGCTGGGATAATAAATGTAGGACCAAAACCAATGATTTTGAGGAACGTGACCGGGAATTAAATGGTGTTCGGGCACAAAGGGGAAGAACCTTCCTCGGCCCAAACTATCGCGACTGTCGCCCGCCTTGACGGACAGAGATTCCAAACAACGGCCCATCTCCACGTCTTCGGCGCCACCGTCGTCTTGACGGCAACGACTCTTTTTCTCCACGCCTTCTTCCACGAACTTGCGCAGAGCTTCCCTGCTCAGAACGTAACCCGCTCCGCCACTCATGTACCCCTGCGACACGAAAGGCTTGAACCTGGAACGGGGGGAGGGGATAAGAAAGTAAGGGACCGGTTAACTCGCTTCGACCCTCGGAGGATACGTACTTGCAGCCGAAGTAAACGGCTTCGTTGGCGTCGTGCGTGGCCAGCATATAGCGGAGGTTCTCGACGACGACGTAGGTGTCATCGTCGGCTTTCATGAACCAATCGGCTTCTTGGGCGTAATGGTGGTAGGCGTATTGGAAGGCTCGTTTCGTTTTGGCCCATAAATGGTCGCGTCCCTCCGAGACGTTGAGGGCCACGCTGGGCAAATCGTCGTCTTTCGAGGAACTCATGAATAAGAGGACGTTACATCGACGACCCCACGTCGCTTTGACGTGACGCGCCTTCTTCTCGTGGTTGTTGGGACTCGTCATGACCCAACACAAGACCCGAACTTTCTCAAACATCTCTTTGGCTATCAGATCTTCGTCTGACAGAAACAGAGACAGAGAAAGGAAAGAAAGCAAATTACGATAAATTCACGGAACGCTAACTTAAAAAACAAACAACCAATCCTTGTATTGTCTAATTAAAAATATATATACGGGAATAACTTTGAAATAGACAATGAAGAAAAATTTCAATTGGTTCGATGGGCGTAACGAGCGAACCATCTCGCTTTTCTATACCATACTATTATTACGAGTGCCTTCTTGGCTCGCGAACAAATGCCCAATTTTAGCACCGAAATAGAAGAGAGCATTAACGAAAGAGGACAACTCGGTCACGCTCTAGCTGACCGCTGCCCACCCGCAGCCAACCAACCATAGAGTAGCGTCAGATAGTAAATGGAAGAGTACGCGGGGAGTTCTGGGGGCATCAAACCCCGAGATTTCGCGGCAAGTCTCCTTTAAACACGATCTCGTTCCCGATTTTGCCGCCGCCAACCCCCACCCCCCCCCTCCCAAACCTTCCAGAAAAATACTTTAGTTCGGAAAAATTCCCTTCACCATGCATTTTAGCAAGTACGGTACTTGTACCTAAATTACCTAGAAACACTTGTCAGTTCAATAAAATGCAATTTATAAAGCAGGGTCGTTACAAGTACTCTCCTCTTTCGATGCCATACCTTGAGCACTCGCAAAGAAGGCAAATTCCACGTATCAAGTTCGTAACATATGTTCCTCCATAAGTTTGTAACTAGTTACTCGGAGCTTTTCACGAAGTGAGTGAGGTAGGTCATAGATTCAAGGTAAAGCGAGTTAGGCCTGGTGAGGCGCTGCTGTCAAAGGTTTAGTATGTACAGACTAAATAGGAACTGGATGGAAGTCCTAGCTGCAAAATTAACCACCGTCGTTCTCGAAGCGTAAGTCTCTAGCTATTACGAACTTTATAGGTAGTGTCATACTTATGGAAGGAACATATCTTGTACTCGCAGGCCCTCGAAATGGGCGGACATCTTTTAATTTGTCGACCATTCCAAACAAATAACGATAGAGATACTCGAAAAGACAATAGGGAAGGTTGTTCCTGACGATTGTAAAATTTGAACAGTTGACTCGATTGTCAACGTAAACAAAAGGCTATAACAGGCGCCAAACAAACTCGCAAATATTACATTGATTGTCAATTCAAACAACAGGCAGGAAAAAAAGAAAAAGAAAAATTCAAATATAGGGTACTTAAATTGATAAACAAGTAGTCGGATATCAAACTAAAGTTTGGCTCGAGAAATGCAGACAAGCGGCGATAAGTGATAGTGGGGGTGTTAGGGGGGAGGGGGGTTGTAAAACCAACCGATAACGATAATGATTTGAGCCGCCGGCACCAATTTAAAATTTTCCCATGCACTGGGCTGGCAATATTCACATACTGCTCATGCTTAGCCTGCTGCTGCTGATCGAAATTTCTCTTTCGAAAAACAACGTGACAAACATTTACACTCGCAAAACAAGCACGCTGCTAAAACTAAATATATTATATCAAGCTGCACTTTTAGGCCAGCTGAATAAACCGCAATGGAACAATAAAGAGAGAGAGAGAGAGAGAGAGAGAGAGAGAGAGAGAGAGAGAGAGAGAGAGAAATCTGTACTATTTTCATTAATTTCTCTTAGGCAAATAATCGGATACGCTAAGTAAATAAATCCAATAAATAATTACAGGGAATCGGATAAGTAAATTTAATAAATAATTCCAGGGTTCATACGAAATTTTTATATTATAATTTAGAGACTGCGCGTAATTGCTAAAGAAAGCGTTGCTTAAGAGATTGGCTAACCTTTCCAATCCCAGGGTCTAAGACCAGAAAAAAAAAGTCAAATTCTTTTAATATATAGAACGCGGCCTTGAGTTTCCCTAACAGACTGCTGCTGGACCCCTCTCTCATCCGATGTCCAACGCGATAAAAGAAGTTGAAGAATAAAATTTTAATATCTCTCAACAATATAGGAGGAGTTATTTTGTCGTAGAAAGTGTTTCTCAAATAGGGGAAAGTCCATTCGAACAATACAATTTAAAGGAATGATGCGAATAATAGTTTCAATACGATTAAAAGAGGTCGGGGGAAAGGTCAACACGGGGGGGGGGTGAGGAGGACATCTTCGAAGGTACTATTCCGCTTTCGTTTAAAGGGAGAGTGAAATACTCAAAGGGCCGGTTTCAGCCGCCGTATCAAGGACGGAAGAATAATGGAAATTTAATCCTTTCCCGTTTGATTAAAGAGCGCGAAAGTCTTCCTGACTTTGTTCGACCACGCGACCCATAATTCATTGAGAAAGAGCTAGTGGGCGGAACTACCCGAGTAAATTCGAGACGTCGCTAACAACAACCAACCAACGAAGTATTACTTTCGCGTCAACGGCTAAATATATCTGGGGATTAGTTGTCTGTCGCCTTTTGTCATCGTGACGGCATCGCGCCGCTTCCGATTAACCCCGAAACTCAGACCGATGGAAAATCATTTCAAATTCTCATTCTTCTTCTTCACCAGCAGCCAACAAAAGACAACAATAAGATCAGCAGCGACTAATTTCTTCCGAAAAAAAATGTCGAGGCTACTTGGAACACAAATACGTCTATCGCGTGACGGTGACGAGCCCCTAACTTTGGTTCCAGACCCGAACCTAATTAAGCGAAACGTTTACGAACGTCCTCTCCGTAGTATTAACTTGGCGACAACGCCTTTCTTAATTGGGGGGGGGGGAGTTCTTTGAGTACGTCCCATTTTTACCCCTTTCCAAAGATATTAAGTTTATCTTCTCGCGTGGGCGGAAGAAGGAGCGGATAACGAGGAGATTGAAATATTAGCATAAACCAGCCAAGTTTTTATTAGTTTTAACAATGATATTCGTTAGATAAGACGGGGAAAATCAACATCTTCCATTTGGAGGCCAAACTATAGAACAACGCTCTCCCCTCAGACATCTAGCCCCATGCAGATTGAAAGATTTAACATTGATTAGAACGTTGATCGATTCTTTAACTATATAGCAACCCTGGGGAGATTCTCAGGGCATTCTTCAATTACCCATACCGGAAATGTCGCCCAAAAACAGTCAAACTGGCCTATAGTTTAGTCGCTGCTAAAAACATTTCAAATAGGCCTAAATGAAAACCCGAGTCTTTGAGATATAGAAGCTGTGGCTCGAGTCGGCGTATTATTAGTGGTAAATAGAGGTGAGGTCATAGGAGATGACGTCTGTCGGTGACCGGTACAATTCCCACGTCGAGCGTCCTTATATCTCGACACCCCCCTCCCCTTGTCCCCCTTTTACCGGCTACGCGCTCCAAAATACAAAGAGGGGGCCGAGGGGGGGGGGGAAGAGAGTATCAACACCGGATATACGTCAATTAAATCCACTAATTCAAGCGGAAAGACGGACGGAATTCATGGCAACCGTAACTTCATTTATTTCGTAGGGAGAGAGAGGAAAGAGTTCTACATTCTACTAGATTCTAGTCTCTGGAAATTTGAAACGATGTAATTGAATAACTAACAATTGGGCAGAATGGGGGCGGGGGCGAGTGGCGAACCATTTGTATCATGGAATAATGACTAAAACCTATTTGTTTGTTTACGAGACAGACAGAATACGATATATATTAGCCTGGACCCATAAAAGGTCGCTGTCCGAACAAATATTTCGCTCAGGGTTCATACAACTTTTGGAAAACAACAAATTGCCATGAGATTTCCATGAGGTTTTTCCCTGAATTTTACAGGTTTTTCCCTTGCTTATATGGAGTATCCTATGGAGCAAATGTTAACGAAAGAGGGGGGTGGGGGACAAATTGGACTATAACATACTCAAATGACATCCCCGTATCTCTAGTAGAAACAGAGTTACGAGCCTGCAAAGTATAGTCTAATGCTTTTCCTATGGAGGGGTTTGTTTGTTTACGTTTTGCTTAATTACTCGGCCCCTGATTGTCGTAGGCCTAAGTTGTTAGTATGGTTGGATGGGGGACAAATTGGGCTATAACATACTCAAAGGACATCCCCGTATCTATAGTAGAAACAGAGTTACGAGCCTGCAAAGTTTATTTTCAAAACGGTAACCTCCTAACAATAAGTGAGACAAAAAATAAGTTGACGACGATATTGAGGTAGCCCCAAGTTTAAAGTATCCTTGAATGGGGAGCAAAGAGTACTATAACATATCCAAAGGAGATCCCCGTATCTCTAGTAGAACAAGAGTTATGAGCCTCCAAAGTTCAGTGTTAAAATCATAAGTAACATAATAAGAATAAGTGAGACGATACCATAAGTTGACGAACATTTTGCTTAATTTCTCGGCCCCTGTTTGTCGTAGCGCTAAGTTTTTAGTATGGTTGGATGGGGGACAAATTTAACTAAAACATACTAAAAGAACATCCCCGTATCTCAAGTAGAACCAGAGTTACGAGCCCCCAAAGTTGGGTTTGATGCTATTTCTATGGCATGTTTTTGAACATTTCGCATAATTACTCGGCCCCTGCTTGTCGTAGGCCTAAGTTTTTAGTATGGTTGGATGGGGGACAAATTGGACTATAACATACTCAAATGACATCCCCGCATCTCTAGTAGAAACAGAGTTACGAGTCTCCAAAGTATAGTTTAATGTTAATCCTAATTTGCCTGAATTTTCCCTGAGGCTTTTGTCAACTATTTATTTCCCTGATTTTTCCCGGTTTTCCAGGTTTGTATGAACCCTATTCGCTTCAGATATCCCTCTCATTTTAATTGGTTGACGAAAATACTTCAACTATAAGTGAAATTTACACGAAATTCCAGGCTGTACCGCGGCTCTAGGATTACGAGCGAGGGGAAGTTAAATTTTGAATAGCTAGCAAATTTGAATCAAGTTAGTTAGGGCCTAGGCTATTAGGGAGGGAGATAAGGTGCGAGTAGTTGTTGGAAAGGGTGGTTTTAGGTGGCATTCACGATGACATTCCAAAATTATTTATGGATTTGGGAAATATGTCAGCGAATTTCTTCTTCATTTCAAACTCATTTTCATATAATTGGCAATTTTTCAAAGGCGGAAAAAATAATTTTACCCAAATCCACGAATATTTTCAAGCTGTCAAACGAAACGGGCCGCTTTAATTCATCCGAGAGGCTAATCACTCTCCTACGGGAACCGCGGTACGCCGATGACGGCTAAAGGCCAACTCCTAGGCGTAATGACGTGGCAAATAATATCCAACCCCTCGATTTTTTTTAAAAAAAAGAGCTGTCTGTTTGGTCAAGTCCATAACGAATGGGTTACATTGTGTTAATAAAGGAAAAGGTGGCAGACCGCGGACAGGCCTAGAAAAAGCCGGTTATTTATTGCTTTGTTAGCGCGTGAAACGCAGCTGCAATTACCCGAACATTACTAGGCCTATACTCAATTTAATGACAGTTTTGTTAAAAGGTGTCCGACTATTCTTACCAAGAGAAATAACTAGTCCCTACACCCCGACCGACTGCGGCTGAAACGCCAATAGTGAACAGTAGTGACTTATAATTATTCAAAATCCGATTTGCTTAGCAGGATTCTTTTTGGCCTACCACCTACCACGCGATTGCCTATTATTGGCAGGCGTCGGAATTTATTTTCCCAGAAAGTAAACGTCACGCTTTTCTTATATTCATTCAGAGGAGACAGCACACCCAACCCAACCCATGGTAAATACATGATGACGCTTTTAAAGCAAACGGAACCCCCAAATTTTCAAATAGGCCTATAGCCAGGGGGGGGGGAGTTGAGAGGGGGCACCTTTGCCGAACGGTGGCTAACGGGGAGCCCAGCAGGTTAGATTTTTGACACTAGTTGAGGATAAGGCCCGAACGAACGAACAAGAGACAGAGGAGAGGAGAGGAGAGCCTACCTTTATGGGCGTCTTCGTCCGTCCCGTGAAAATGCACGGGTTGTTGAGGTCCGGCGGCGTCCTCGAGGTCGGCGTGCGAGTGGGGGTCGTTCCAGTTGGGGACGGAGACGTAGGACGAGACGAAGCCCAGGCCCCCCTTGCGCTCCCACGACACCACGTTCAGCATCATGTAGGCGAAACCGAAGCCGAAGCTGATCCCGATGCCCAGCGTCAACAAGAACTTGCGCGACATCGTCCCGTTACTCGTCACCGCCTGGCAGACCCCGGACCCCCGAAAGGAACTCGAAGTGGCGTGTCCGTTCGATTCGCCCTTACTCGCGGCTTCGTATTTACACGTCACCATGACGTCGCGGCGACGATTATTCTGAAAAGAGACCACCATCATCATCAACGACCAGTCCGAACACGGACCTCTCATTAAGCGACGGACTAAGCTGGCACTTTCAAAATGGGCTAACCTGAGGATTGCCGTTTAAAATATTCATTAAGCTACGTATAGATTAATTTTAAAGCCAGTGGTTGCAAAATGGATATTGGACCATCGACCGAAAGGATACTATTGGAAAAACGCGTCAACGTATAAACCCTAAACTTTGCCAAATCATAAAACAATTTCGCAAATTGAGTAGGCAGGCGACGAAAACAACTATTCTTGTTTGTCATTCCAACGTCCTTCCTTCGAACGATGTACAGTACGCGACTAAAGAGCTAAATTTAACCTTTAACCAGAAGGTGACGCGCCGCCTACATTTTATCAGGGTAACGATAATTACCGATGCAAACTTTCCACGTTAGTCAGATATCAACCCAAATTTATATATAAACAAGTTGCGAGTGAGGACGCAATTTGATGTACAGGTCGCGTAAATAGATAGTTTACACACATGGAGGATTCACGCCATTTACACTAGAGGACGGTTTTTTTTTCACAACCTATTTACAAAATTTGACATACTATCGGTTTCCCACGTTTCTCTTACTATATTAGCCACGTGGCTCGTGGAAGTGGGGCCCCTATCTGGCCTGGGCCTTTCAAGGAGCGCCATACATAAACCATACTAAGATTTTAGTATGGTTGGATGGGGGACAAATTGGACAACAACATACTCAAAGGACATCTCCGTATCTCTAGTAGAAACAGAGTTACGAGCCCCCAAAGTATAGTCTAATGCAATTCCTATGGATGGGGTTGTTTGTTTACGTTTTGCTTAATATCTCGGCCCCTGTGCGTCGTAGGCCTAAGTTTTTAGTATGGTTAGAAGGGGGACAAATTAGACTATAACATACTCAAAGGACATCCCCGTATCTCTAGTAGAAACAGAGTTACGAGCGTCCAAAGTTGGGTCTAATGCTATTCCTATGGAGGGGGTTGTTTGTTTACGTTTTGCTTAATTACTGGGCCCCTGTGTGTCGTAGGCCTAAGTTTTTAGTATGGTAGGATGGGGTACAAATTAGACTATAACATACTCAAAGGACATCCCCGTGTCTCTAGTAGAAACAGAGTTACGAGCCTGCAAAGTTGGGTCTAATGCTATTCCTATGGAGGGGGTTTGTTTGTTTAAGTTTTCCTTAATTACTCGGCCCCTGATTGTCGTAGGCCTAAGTTGTTAGTATGGTTGGATGGGGGACAAATTGGACTATAACATACTCAAAGGACATCCCCGTATCCCTAGTAGAAGCAGAGTTACGAGCCTCCAAAGTATAGTGTAATGTTAATCCTATGGAGGGGGGGGGGGTATGTTTATGAACATTTTGCTTAATTACTCGGCCCCTGTTTGACGCAAATTTCCCTATTTCCCTGAATTTTCCCTGAGGTTTTTATCTACTATTTATTTCCCTGATTTTTCCAGGTTTGTATGAACCTTGAATGTTAATTTATGTGTGTTTATTGTTTCGTTGCCACTTCAAATGTTTGCCAGTAATGTTGGTTACGAAATAAATATAATTATTATTTTAACAGTTACATCTATTCTAAGAATGATGTAACCATAATTTGATACCTAAAATCACCCTTCATTCAAATTTACGAAATATTTAAACCCAAGTATCGTCTTTGAATAAAAATATCGATTTTGACCCCTGGCCCGAGTCCCGCCTGACCAGAGTCCCCAACTTTAAAACATCATAACATAAAATTGGGGGAAATCCCTTCCGGCTAGGAGGTAGCGCCGATTGACCTCTATAAAATAACATCAGATACAAGGTCTTAATCTCAATCGGGGCTCGAGAAAAATCATCTTTTATTGGGAGTATTTAAAAACCAGCGAAGGTCAACGTTCTTGAAATTGAAAAGGCGCGAATGCGAGAGTCCTAAGGCGCTCTTATCACGCTACCACGAATGTGGGAATTTCTTACACAATGTTCGTGCATATTTAATTAGACAAAATCGGGCTTCACGCGTCTCCCCCCATAAAAAGGCGCTCGCTACATTCGCGGATACCCCCTAGAAGAGTCCCGGAGGTAGAGAATCAAAATATAGCCCGAGAAGGAAGGAAGGGTCCTACCTGAATAAATTTAAAGAGAATTAGCCAAGGCTTGGTGACAAAGTATTCAACGCCGTCATTTTCCCACGCTAATCAAGTCTTTTAACTAACGCCGCGTATATTTCGTAATTTGTTTCATGTTTACGTAAATTTTTCTCGCTGATTTTTACGCGAATCCGTCTAGATTCGCTCGAAGCACGATCCGACTTACAGACGACTCCCTGAACGACCGAAAATCTTACGACTCTGATGGGAGAGACTTCAAAGCCGCCGTGAAATGAGCCGCGGACCGAAGAAGCCACGCCTACCATCGGTTTTCCTAATTCGGAACGTTCCCTTTTGGCAACAGACCCATCGGTTAAGGTTTGCGTAATAGGAGTTGATTACCGCACTGAACGAGAGTTGCAGAAATAATTTCCTCTCTTTCATCCAATAGCCCACCCGATCCCCGCTTAGGAACGCGAGCTGGCGGCGGCTCGACCTATATACGAGCCTATATACACTATAGGCTAGACCAAGTAGCTCGCGGCCGTGATCGACTGGGCTGTGCTCCGGGAAAGAAAAATAGTTGACGGTGTTGCCATCTATGACGTAAGAGACCGGCCATTTAAAAATGGTGGTAAGCGCGTGGTAATTTTACGACCGGCATACAGTTTGGGGTCATTAATCCGGTAAATGAGATTTATTTTTATTATTTATTTATTAATATAGAGTATATTAGATTTGGATAGTTATTTTTGATCGATAATTGAAGCGTAATCGTCTTAAATCGTCATTTTAAAGCGATTTAGGTCAAAGAAACCCTAAAAATATCTAAAATAGAATTGCTTATCAGCGATAAAACTCGTACCTTAATCTTTTTCCCGCGAAATTCTCCCCTTTTTCGCGATAGATAATAATATAATCGAACAAACCCGTATTTCGTAGAAGCTTTCAAGATGAATTTGTGGCCGCTCGTCCTTTGTGGCTTTTTCATTTACTCAGTCAGTGCCATAGATCATCGTAAAATCCCAATTGAGGACAATGAGTTTGCGGAATTTGAAGAGTTTGACGAGGAGGAGGACGTCGTCGTCATTAAAGAAACGGAACCGGCTTCCAAAAAACCCTCGGAAGCACCCAACTTCGCAGCTCCCAAAGAAACTAAAAGAGTCGTAGTTGATGATGACGAAGATGAGGCTAAAGTTGATGTTAGTTACTCGATCTATTCATAGTTCTTATCTATCTAAATAAGCCAACTATGGGATGGTCTCGATTGTTTTAGGAGGATTTAGACGACGATTTTGACGAAGAGGAATTTGAAGGTTTGGATGTGGATAAAATCCAGAAAGGGAAACCAACGGAAAAACCTGATTTGAAAATCACCAAAGTTCCGTTACATTTGAGAAGCAACTGGGAAAGTTTCTACTTGGAATTTCTCTTTATCGCGGGATTACTCGTCTACTTTATCAACTTCATTTCGGGAAGAACAAAAAATCAAAATCTTGCCGTGGCTTGGCTCAATTCTCATAGACAAATACTTGAAAACAACTTTACGTTAGTCGGTTAGAAACAACAACACCCCCCCCCCCCTTTAAATTTAGGGTCCAGCTCTTATAAAGAGGGCGTGGTTTTTTCTTGTCAGGGGACGATGGGAAAAAAGAGATCGAAGACCCGGGTTTCATCAAAGTATCCGAAAACGTCTACACATTGTGGTGTAGCGGTCGCGTTTGCGTGGAAGGAATGTTAGTGGAATTAAAGTTCCTAAAACGACAAGATCTAGTTAGCGTCATGTCCAATCTTTTAAGGCCAGCCTGTGACCAAATTGTATGACTCGTCGTCTTGAACTTAATTCAATTAAACTCAAATTAATTCAAAATTAAATTAAATTAACTTTGCCGCAGATAGTTAAAGTTAACATGAACGCGGATGCCATGGATAATTTTGTCTTTTGTTTGGCTGGCAAGAAAACGGCGGTTAAACTCATGAAAGATATGAATGATATTGTACGTTAATTAACCCCAATTAATTATCTTTGGTTTAACCCTAATGAAGTATTTTAATTAGATCACGTTTTGTCCTGAGAAAAAATCTGCTGAAAAATACGGATTGTCTTCCAATTTTTATTTAATGAATGAAATTGGAGAAGTGGCTTCGACTCTTTTGGATAGTAGGGTACGACAAAATTAAATTAATCTCCCTTAGATTAATTTAAGTCTAATTAGATTAAATTATATTTTTAGGTAATTTCGATACTTAAAAAATACGAAGAATGCATCGATTTTCTTCACTTCTCAGACCAGTATTCGGGGGCCAAAGTTCAAGAGTAAGACGCCAACGCCAGGACGCCACTCGCGACATTAAATTAATCATTAATCATTAATAATTAATTTGCAGGGAATCTCAGGCCACTAAATTACCAGAGGTCAAGAAAACTTTGATTTTTGCTTTCAATGGTAAAAAATAATTAGTGGGGGGGTGTTGTTGGGTGACGTCCTTGACGCCTTTACCGGTCATTTTTCAGTTCCTGGTCGCGGACACGTCAACGCGGAAGCGATGGAAAATGTCAAACCCCTCTTGCAATTGGTCTTCTACTTTATGGATAAAATAAAACGTTTTAAATTGTCCAAGGAAGTGAGTCACGTGGGGGGTGGGCGGAGACGGGGCGGGGGCGGGGGCGGGGCGACGCGGGCGGAACTAATAAGAGAGCCCACCCATTTGAAAATGTAGGCCAAAACTAAATCGGATAAGAATCGCCAGAGAGTGGAAGAGGCGTTTTTGAAGACGACGCACGCTCAACGTCAAGAAGCTGCCCAACAAAGAAGGGAAGATAAGAGACGCGCTGAAAAAGAAAAAATCATGAACGAAGAAGACCCTGACAAACAAAGGAAGTGGGAAGTCAGTCCCCAATTGCATTCAAAAAATATATATATATAGATCTTCTTATTAAATAACGAGTACAATGTATTGACAGGAACGAGAACATCGTCGCGAATTGAAAAAGAAGGCGCCCAAAATGAAGCAACTGAAAGTAAAAACGATATAAGTATCTTCTTCTCTATTAGAACAGTCCGTCAACGTCCTAATACTAACTACCCCCCCCCCTCTCTTCTAAATTAAACTAACTAATGTAGATATTAGAACTTACCCCAATTAGAATTAATTAATTAATTAATTAAGAGAGCTTCGTTTTAATTTTGTTTTTTTTCGTTTTTCGTTTTTGTTTTGGTTAGATGAAATGATTTTTCTCTCTCTCGTGTCGGTGTGTGTGGCCACCCGGGGGTTGTCAAGCCACTTTGGATTGCTTGTTGTAGGCGTCAATTTTGCGCCAATATTTGGCCACTTCAATTCCTTCCCAATTTTTCACTTTTAAAGGTTTAAAATATCTATAATAAATAAAATAAATAAATTACTATTATTAGAATCGAGAAATAAAATAATCTTGTTTTTTGGTTTTTGTTGATTCATTTTTTTGAATGACTGACGTTTCTAAAATGTAGTCGAGTATTTGTCCTTCCATTTCGTCTAATGGTTCAAAGAGATTTCTCATATTGTCATTCAAAAGTTCCAATCTGAAATAAATTATAATAAAATACAATTGTTTCTTTTCTAATTTATCGAATAAAAAATATTGAAAAATTTATCATCGTGTGTTCAATCATTCAGGCAAAAACCACGAATTTTGCGTCAATATCCATCGCGTCATAAGTTTATACGTGATACGTTCCATAAGTTTGACACTTTCTACGCTTCGTATTGCTACTGAGAGACTTACAGCTCGACGGAAGCGAGAATTGCATACTTGGTTCGGTTAATTTTGCGCCCCTTCGATCTAGTTCCTATTTAGTCCGCGTTACTAAGCCTTTGATAGCAGTGAATCGCTCACCAGGCGTCGCTTTACCCCCTCACTCACGTCGTGACAAGCTCCCGTTTCTAAGTTACCAGACATTACAAACTTATGGCCAACATATCTTATAAACTTTTGTTTCGTAAGAAAACTAAGAGAGAGAGCCTTACGAAGCAAATCCAACAAGATGAGTCGCGGGATCGTCCAACTCTAGAGCGTAAGACGCGGCCAATCTTGGCAATGAAACTCCTTTCTCCTAAAACATGAATAAATAATAGCGGATAGACTTAATTTACGTTAATTATAACTAATTACGCGGCAATATTGGTTGGCTCTTTGGCAGGCGTCTTTAATTTCTGACGTGGCGCAATGCCACGAAGGAAGTTGGTAGGGCGTCAACAATCCCATTCCTAAATAAGAAGCGTTGATAATCCCGATTCCCTTTTCCTAAAATTAACTTAATTCTATTAAATAATAATTAAAAATTAATATTTAAGGCTTCAAATACTTTAAAATATGGTATATAATTTAAGAGTTCCTGGTCAATCAGATTGTAGCGACAGCCCCAGTAGCACAAGCTCTCCGCATTTTCGTCGGTTTTTGGTCGAATCGTCGGCTGTCCGTTGAGTGTTCTCTAACGACTAAATGCCGACATTAGTTGACTACGCCGTTATAAGGTCGGCTAACAGTACTTCGAAATAATGGTCGGCTTATGTTACGGTTCGTAGTCGCAAGAAGTTTTTAAGTTCCAATCGATTTCTCAATTCTTATCAACCGAGATGCAGTTTGGATTAACTCTCGAATTAACAAACTGTCGGAATGTTCGACTTCCTACCGACTCTATTGCGGGTGGTCTGACCTTAACGAAAATTAATCATTTCTAAATATTTAAAATATCTGAAAACGCGCCAATAATTAATTCTCGTCCTGACACAATGCTATGAACTACGTTTAGTTAGATTAAATCTAAATCATTTTTAAAGGGTTGGTAAGGAGTCGGCCGTTTTGAATGTAGCTAGTCGTACCGCTTTTAGGTTGGTAAAAGGTCGAGAAGTCGTTTATTTAAAAATAAAAAATTAAGTTGTAGTATAAACGATGAGGAAATAAAAATAGTCATTTACGTATTTAATAAAAATATACAAAAAAATTCTTAGTTAATATAAATGGTGTAAAAACTCCGTGTAATTATTCCGGCACTGAGCAGGAAGTTATTAAACCATATAAAATATAGAGTTTGTGAGTCCATTTGCTCATGGAGAAATGTTATATAGTCTTTGATAAATAAATTTTGAATTTTGATCCATTCTCACTCCAGAGTTTCCGGATGGGCGGTTTTCATCTCGAATTTGGCTTTTTTGGAATTTATATTTCAGTAGACAAAGAGAAATATGCCAATAGAGTTCGTTGCTCAAGATATATTTAATTGAAGAAAACTTTTATATATAAATGTAAATAATTGTGGTTTTTTCATGGAATTTTATTGGCGGTTTCCCGGAAAAACCTATTTTATTTGTGCGGGATTTTTTTGGATTGTGCGGTATCCATAAAAAATCTGGTAGCTCTGTCTCATCCTCGGCGCTGATTGTGTCGGGTTTTACCACGTTAAGGTCTCCCACTCTCACTTACGCGGCCGACTCTTAACGTTTCTCGCGCTTTCTTCGCTCCGCGTTTGTCTCGTGTTTACTGCGCTGATAGAGCCTGATACTGCTGTGGCCCGTGGGTTTATCGCCTTTAAACTTAAATTTAATGATACTTCTTTAACTGCAGCTCTAAATTCTAAAGGTATTTAAGAGAGACCTAATGAAACTCAGCATTTATTGTACAAACGCTTTTGTGTAAAGAGGTGAGTTCTTTGTATATAATTTCGCTAAGCCTTTGCTACAGAATGACAAAGAAAGAACTGATTTTGATAGTGTATTTAAGCCTGTGCCTCTACAGAGGGGACTTGAATGTTGCTCTTTTGCTAAAATTAAGCTAGTTAAACTGTAAGTTATGACTCCATTAATCTAAATATTATATTTCTCTCTTTAGGTTTGAAACTGTGTTGTTAATAAAGGTAAGAAAGTATTTAAATAGAATTTCAAAAGATTAACCAACATACATTAGGTGAGTTTACAGTTTTAAGCATTAATTAGTTTGTTAAGTTGGGTTATTGGTTCAGCTATTAGATAATGGATGATAGCCAAGCTCCACGGGGTAGTTATAAGTCGTTGAATAATTTGAGTGATAGGCAGAAACGTCGAAAGAGAGCTAGATATCTTGCGAGTGTTTTAGATCGAGTTGATGATGTTAATAAGGTATCATTGAATGACACAATTAGCGAAAATCAGGGCAGTAGCTCTAACACTTTCTCCAAAAGAAGTAATAGTCCGTCTTTAGAGGGTTCGACCCCTGAGTTTACGCAGTCAAGTTCTTCGGATGCAGAAGGTCCGCTTCGTGTTAGCGGGGAAAATATTCCAGGTTCCAATGATTCAAATATGAGTAACTCTCATCGTGACGATTACAATCGAGATACTTCTAATTCTGGTGGTTCACGTCATTCAATAAGTTCTGATATTGACAATAGTTCAGACCCTAGTAGTTTAAATTCAGAGCAAAGTTCGAGTAGCTCATCGGAAGAGGAATTGTTAGACATTCGTTCGGGCTTGCGTAACTGGGCATTAAATCACAGTGTTAATCACGTTACTATTAATGCCCTACTGGTGTTGTTGCGAGATAATGGTATGGAACTGCCAAAGGATGCACGTACTCTTTTAAAGACTCCAAGGTCAGCTATGGTAGTAAATATAGAAAACGGCGAATATTATCATGCCGGGTTTAGTCAAGGTTTAAAAACATTTTTACAAGGAAATCCCCATTATGATCGTGAAATATCTTTTGCCATAAATATAGATGGCCTTCCAATTTTCCATAGTGATGCCAAACACTTTTGGCCCATATTAGCTAGTGTTTTTAGTTTTTCTCAGGGGATGATAGGTAAGCCTTTTGTGGTCGGTGTGTTCTGCGGGGAAGTTAAACCTGGTAACCTAGAAGAATTTTTGAGGCCGTTGATTACTGACTTACAAAATTTAGAAGTCAACGGATTTGAATATGAAAATAAAAAATATATCTGCAATGTTAAAGGGCCCTTTATTCTTGACACTCCTGCTCGGGCTTTTGTTAAGAATACAAAGGGTCACACAGGTTTCAACTCATGTGACAAATGTTCTATAAGAGGCAGTAGACATCTCCGCCGAACTGTTTTTTTTGATGAAGAATTTAGCACGCCACCTCGTACTAATGAATTATTTCGAATCCAAGATGATGATTTTCATCATTTAGTTGGTAACATGTCTCCCCTAATAGACTTGAATGTAAACATGGTTCGGCAGTTTCCATTGGATTACATGCATTTGGTTTGCCTTGGTGTGATGAGAAGGATGGCCAAGTGTTGGTTAACCGGAAAACTTAATGTTAGATTAACTAACCACTTATGTGAACGTCTATCTGAGAAACTCCTAAACTGTAGACAGTATGTTCCAAATGAATTTGCGAGAAAACCCCGAGCTGTAAAGCACATTAAACTGTGGAAAGCAACAGAACTTAGGCAGTTTCTATTGTATACTGGTCCAATAATTTTGATAGGCATACTCAAAGATGATGTTTTAAAACATTTCCGGTTGCTTCACTGCGCAATTTATATTTTAGCACACCCAATTTTGCACAAACAATATGCCGATTATGCAGGAGAGTTACTGAAAATATTCATAAACATGTCAAAAGAAATTTATGGATTAGAGTTCATTGTAATGAATGTCCATTCTCTTTCTCATATTGTTCAGGATGTAAAGATGTTTGGAGCACTAGATTCTTATAGTGCCTTTCCATTCGAAAATCATTTGCATTTCATTAAAAAACATTTAAGAAGTCCGAACAAACCACTTCAGCAACTGATTAAAAGGATTGAAGAATCCAAATCATTTTCCAAATCCCAAATTAGGCAAGGTCTAAGTCTAAAGAAACGTTTTAAAGCCAACTATCCATTTTTACCTCCAAATGTAGAAACGTTCAAAAAACTTCATACACAAAAATTTGTTGTGTCAGTATCAAACGGGGATAATTGTTTTCTGTTGGAATCTGGTGAAACATTGGTTATAAAAGCGATTTTTAAAAATTTAGATAGTGAAATATTTGTTTGCGGAAGTGTTTGTAAATTTGTCAATGACCTTTTTGACTATCCCCTGGAATCTTCCAAATTAGGTATTTTTATAGGGCGGTTTTCAAAACAAATTAGCACTTACAGTTATTCAAGTCTAAAGATGAAGTGTTTACTGTTGCCAATAGAGAATAATTTATTCAGCGTGATTCCTTTGATGCATGATGCCTAGATAGTAACAAAAATTAACTAAACATTTTTCTGCTTGATTGGATTTTAACATTTAAAACCCCATTGATATTACAAATTCAAAATAAGCGCCTGTGGTTGAAAAATGAACCTACCATTGGTATTTTTTTTAAATAAAGAGAAGCGTATATTCTTTGTTTAAAAAAATTATTAATGACAAGATGATTTTAAGATCTAATTTAAGCAATGTAAGTTAAATTTCAATCTTTCTTGAATCAGATGTATGCAATAGTTAGTTTTCTCGATGAGCCTGGGGCTATTGATATTGTGCCATCATCTTGGTGTGTTGCCAAAAACAAGTGCTTATGGCCAATGAAATCTAAGCGCGGAGAAATATCTAAGTTACAAATTGCTTGTCATCCTCCCTCAATGAACTGGGAATCATTCAACGTAAAGATTCTATCTAAAGCCTGTAAGTATTTAAAAGTGTTTCAATTTATTGTAAATGATTATTAAAGGGGCCTTCACCGAGTATGAAGACGAGGAGCCTTTTTGAAATTTCCGGCGCAAACTTTCATATCCAGAGCATGCGTGACTTGCCAACCAACCAGCAGCGCCCTCTGGTATGACGAGAGGTGATTTCATTGGTTAGAAAGTCGTGCATACTCTGTAGACGAAATTTTTTCGCCGAAAATTGCAAAATATGCTCTGCCTCTTCATCTTCGGTGAAGAACCCCTTAAATGGGATGATGAAGAAAGAATTAAATGAGAGGTTAACTACAAAGATCGATTTGCATTGACACGCACGTGAATGGTAGATTAAGACATCTAATAGTTCAAAATTCAAAGCATTTGCAAAAAATGCATGCGTTATTATTATGTAAACAAGTCTTAAATGCGGTACCGCATAAAAGTATAGTTATTTTTCGATTTACCCGGTCTCAAATGGTAATTAATTTCATATTCCATGTTTTTCTTCTGAAGCGACGTACAATAAAGCTAGGCAACTTTGCAAGAGGGCGGAAGATACATCGGATTTGCAAAGTGAAATCGAAAACGGAAAACGAAAGAGAAAGAGAAATACAGCCTATCTAAGCAACGAAGAAAGTGACAGAGGAGATGGAGATGAATCGAGCCGTTCTGATAATGAACTGACTCAACGAAAAAAGAAGTTTAAGAAAAAAAAGGAGATATCAAATGGTAAATAAAAATATCTTATTTCAATACTAAAAATGAGAACAGCAATTAGGAGATTAAATTGATATACTTTCTGGAGAATCGGGGATAAATACAATTTTACAATTTGTCAAAAACATTTTTATGTTTTGTAATTGTTGAGGTACTAAATTTTCTTCATTTCTTTTATTATTCATGTTTCAAAAAGACTCATTTTATGAATTTTCAATAAGAAAATATTGGGTTGGGTTTAAGTATCCCTTAAAAGGTTGTACTAATTTTTTCCTAATATATTATCAGATTTGGTTCTCAAACCCAAGGGCTCTACCGTCATTAAGTTTCCATCTCCACCGGAATTTGTTCCATTTCCGGAAAGTAATCCAAACAAACAGACTAGTCAAAAAACCTTTTTAAGGTCAGGGCAGAGTATGGATTCAACTAATCTAGTCGAAAGGGATCTATCTGAGATATTGCCACCGGCTATAACGGAAAAATCCAGATTTGAGTTTCCTCAAAATGTTTCGTCATCTCTAGTGAAAGATTCACCTACAGTTTCACTACAAGAAACAGAAACTCAAAGCAGTGCACAAAATGGCTCGGATGAAAACTATGTATCCCCAGGGGCTTTCAACAATAAATCACAAGAAAATACAACTTACAACAATTCGTCTGAGGGAAGGTCCGAAGATCTGAATTTGCCTTTCAGCGTGCAACCTCTAAGCTTAAATAGCAACATAGGAGGAACAAAACTGGAAGCTATTAACACTTCTTTGCAAAATAAAAATAAAAAAATCTCATCTCAAAGAGAAATGCATATAACATCTTCAAAAATAGGCGTAGTTGAAGACGTCTTAAACGATAATGCAGAAAATTACTTGCAGAAACAAAATGACGAGCAAGAGCCCCGTATTGGGATAAATAATAAAAAAATTGTGGATGAAAATGAAACCGGAAGTACTGAAAAGAATGGAGCTAGCGGATGGGTTCATAAACCCATAGATAGGGCTTCAACCTCAAAGTCATTTAACCGATTAACAACTAAATCAGTTGTCAGCGAATCGGGGCCTCATTTATTTAGTAGTGGATCATCTCGCAAAGGTCTAGTCGTATCAACACGCAAAGGTCTTGTCGGATCAACACGCAAAGGTCTTGTCGGATCAACACGCAAAGGTCTTGTCGGATCAACACGCAAAGGTCTTGTCGGATCACCTCGCAAAGGTCTTGTCGGATCACCTCGCAAAGGTCTTGTCGGATCACCTCGCAAACGTCTTGTCGGATCACCTCGCAAACGTCTTGTCGGATCACCTCGCAAACGTCTAGTCGGATCACCTCGCAAAGGTCTAGTCGGATCAGCTCGCAAAGGTATAACCGGATCAGCTCGCAAAGGTATAACCGGATCAGCTCGCAAAGGTCTAGTCGGATCACCTCGCAAAGGTCTAGTCGGATCACCTCGCAAAGGTATAACCGGATCACCTCGCAAAGGTATAACCGGATCAGCTCGCAAAGGTATAACCGGATCAGCTCGCAAAGGTATAACCGGATCAGCTCGCAAAGGTATAACCGGATCATTTTCCAAAGATATAACCGTATCACCTTGCAAAGATATTATCGGTTCATCTCGCAAAAGTCTAAATGGATCGTCTCGCAAAAGTGAAAGCCAATCATTTCGAAAAGGTGAAAGCGAAAGCGAATTACTCCGTAATGGCAGGAAAGGATTACCTAGCGGTTCAACTCATATAGGTGCATCAGGCGGATCAACTCGAGCTTTAGATAGCGAATCAACTCAAAAATATGGTTTTATTGGATCGACTAGTAACCCAGAAAGTATATCCACTCAAATGAAGTATGAGTAAAATTTAAGCAATATAACTCTCAAAATGCCAAGTTACAACAGCCTATTCTAATTTATTTATCATAGTACAATGAATATTGACGACACAGCTTGCAGTTTAACTGGAAATATAATGTCTCAAGGTAAAAATGAGAACGCTTTTTACTTCATTGATTTTATAAATATTTTGTTTTTTTGGTTTATAAAAAATTTTGGATTACAGAAAAATTTCAAAAAACTGTAGTTCTTATGCTTACCGACTTAAATTCCAAGTTTGCTCAAATGTCAAAGGCTCTTTCGGAAAATTTTGGATTTAATACAACGTCATCGACTACATCAAATCGTTTAAAGTTACCAATTCCAGATATACAAGTGCTAGAACAAATTGAAGAACTCCTTCAAAGTGAAGAAGAAAGAGAAAAAGCCGTAAGTAAATCCTTTCCCAATTAATACTCAAAAACGGTTGTGACATGAAATGAGTGTAATTTATTATTTGAAGATTGCCATGATCAGAACTTGGGGTGGAAAGTATCCGGATGATATTATAAGGAGGGCCTTGGCGAAAACTTTCAAACATGGTTTAGTTTTGCAAATGAACTGGATGGGATCGAATGGAAAAATTGGCTATTCAAAATTAATTTTAAGAGATGTAATCAATGGTTAGTATTATTTTTAAGTGCTAGTGAAGCGCATAAATCTTCAACAACTATTCATCATAAAGGGATAAAGAAATAATCTCAGAACCATTTTTAAATCGATTAAGATTGTTAAAATAACATCAAAATCAATAACAAAACTTATCAAAATCTGTTCGTTCATTTTATATAGTTTTTCAAACTTTTAAATTTTGACTTTTTAAGTCAACTTTTGAAACTTTGAAAAACAATATTAAATTAACGGAAAGGTTTTGGTAAGTTTAGTTTAAAGTAATTATATATTGTTGGAATGTGTATTTATCACATTCCTGTTTTTATTCAGAGAGATAAAATAATTTATTTACTTGTAGCTGCAGTAATGGCAAATCCGAAGTTAAGAAGATCTACGGAATATGATGTTGAATGTGTCATTAAAAAATGGCTTAAACATAAGTCTGACCGCGATGGGGGTCGACTGGATCGAAGAAAGAAAGAAAATAAGATAATTTCCCAAGATGGTGATAGTGTTGATGCAGATGAACGAATTGATGACGACGAAAACAGTAATGAAGAAGAAAACCCTGAAGATAAAGGGAACATAGATGAGGGTTTGAACTATGAAAAGTGCCAAACGTCCAATGATGAAAGCAGGCGTTTCGACAGTGAAGATTCTTTAACTGATTAAGTATATAGAGACTTCACTTTATCTTTTCAGACGAGTATTTTTAATACGAACTTTTCCAAGTATCCTAAGGGATTATAGACTATTCTAGCAAAAAGTGGTTTTTATAAATTCCTTTATATTTATAAATTCCTTTATATTTATAAATAAACTGGATTCATTGGGCGTTTTTTGGAACATGGACTCTGTTATATCACTTTATGTCAGAATTAACTCTCCCTTTAAAGCTTTTGAGCTGCATAATATGAAAGTGTTTTCGTCATTTAATTATCCCTTAACTATATAAGTTGAAGTGTTTTCAAACTTCAATGTTTAAATAGTAAAACAAGTTTTCAAGTTATTTGGTCCAAACAAAATATTTAAGTCATTGTTACTCCTCAAAACTATTTGTATTTCATGTAATTAATGTTCCTAAACTATATTGTACATGAAATTTAGTATTCTAATTCATTGGTCCTAACAAAATATTGCATTTACAAAAAATTCATTTTCCTCCAATTTTTTCCCACATGATCAAAAAACGGTCATTTAGTGATACCATTATGTTAAAAGATGTGATATGACTATGTGTGAGATGCTAAAGTGACCTTGGAATAAAACTATTTTTATGTTCTTGAAATCTATATATGTGTAAAATTCACAATTTTTGGGACCTAAGGAAAAACCAACTTCGCTGCCCGCAGCGTGATAACGAGACAGGTAAGGCAATCGTTTGCAGTCGGATAAGAGGACGATTTTCAGTCGGACAAAAAGGATATTTACAGTATGGCAAAAAGAATATTTAGGGTCGGGCGAGAAGACAGTTAAACGTCGGGCGAGTCAACAGATATAAGTCCGACGATACGACCATTAGCAGTCGGGCAAGACGATCATTAGCAGTCGGGCGTGATTATAGTTAACAGTCGGGCGGACAACCATTAGCAGTCGGGCAAGACGATCATTAGCAGTCGGGCGTGATTATAGTTAACAGTCGGGCGGACGACCGTTAGCAGTCGGATAGGAACACCATTAATAGTCGGTTTAGACGCCCATTAAGATTCTTATCTGTTGGCAAGTGGTACAGAATACAGTCGGAAAACTATGTTTTTTTGGGGTGGTAATGTTACGTTTTCGGAGTTGGCAAAATACAGTCGGGCAAGAGTCTGGCCAACCGTTTCATGGCTAGGACATTTCGACGGTCAAACTGCATGTTCACCGACCCTTTTGCGTCTGTCGGTGTTGCGTCGGTCGGACGAAGTCGGGCCAACGTCTATTTTGTTACAGGGGAGTAAGATAAAACCGTGTCAATTTTAACCGGACTTTTCTCAATAACTTCCCTGAAAACCAGCGAACAAAGAATCGTTGATAAAGGGAAGTCCACCACCTCGAGTTTGTTAATTAAAAGTTGTACTTTAGTTTGCTCAAAGGATAACCCGTGACTCCGATGTATCTGGCTTTACCACTTTCTTTGACTTTTTGCAAAGTCGGCAAAGTCTCGTTGATAATTATATCAATTGACGGAGCGAATTCGACGTCGTGAACCTGAATCAAGTCGACGCAATCGACACCCAGTTTTTCCAGGCTGATATTGACACTTTCCAAAGTTTTTTCGGCGCTAAAATCGAACATATTGGGGTAATCGGACTGGTAGCGTCCAACCTTTGTCGCGATGTAATAAGATTGTCGCGGGAGTCGTCTCAAAGCCTGCGTTTTTAGACAATTAAGTCGATGGACACTTCGACACGACGCGGTTGAAAATTTCACCTACTTTCCCTAAAACGATTTCCGACGTGCCAAAACCGTACCATGGAGCCACGTCAAAGTAATTGACACCCATTTTGACGGCTTCTTCTACCACCCTAATCGCTTCCGACTCTTTATCGGTGTTTAAAAGATGACCCAGTTGACAACTACCTAAAATGAAAAGTTCACTTACCCGCGCGAAAAATTCTTCATCCCTACTTTCAATTTTACCAAATCCAAATTTGGATATTTTCATGTCGGTGTTTCCCAGCGTCTTATAAGGCATTTTAATGACATCTTGGGCTCGGTGCAATCCTTTCACGTAAGTAGGTGGAAAATCTAACGATAAATCTAAAAAATCTGGCCTATTCATGCTGCTACAGCTGCTGGTGGTGGTGGTTGACCTATTTGACTACTGATTTCAACGCAAAGTGGCACTCGAGCATTAAGAGACTATGATAAAGGGGAGAGCTAGATCTAGACATAGCGTTCTGGTTGCTTATCAACATAAAATTCTACACCTACGCGTAAATAAATTAAACGCGGACAAAAATGCGGTGGGTGGCGGACCTTGCTCCTTCAGAGACCTTGAATGGCCCGCCATATCATTCAGCCAATCACCCGTCAGCATTTTAAGCCAGAGAGGAAAAAACAGGGTTCCTACAACTTTCGCAAAACCAATCCCTGACATGGAGTATTCTGTGGAGCGATCTTAACGAACAATTTGCTTAATTACTCGACTCCTGTTTGATGTAACCCCAAGTTTCTAGTATCGTTGGATGGGGGACAAATAGGACTATAACATACTCAAATGACATCCCCGTATCTCTAGTAGAACCTGAGTTACGAGTGTTTAAAGTTTATTCTCAAAAATCAAAAGTAACCCAATATCAATAAGTGAGACACTAACATAAGTTGACGACGAT
Organism: Phalangium opilio; assembly: GCF_054372755.1. Taxonomy (NCBI): domain Eukaryota; kingdom Metazoa; phylum Arthropoda; class Arachnida; order Opiliones; family Phalangiidae; genus Phalangium; species Phalangium opilio. The sequence continues at coordinate 292,769 of NW_028324147.1, read as the reverse complement.
ATTGAGGTAGCCCCAAGTTTAAAGTATCCTTGAATGGGGAGCAAAGAGGACTATAACATATCCAAAGGAGATCCCCGTATCTCTAGTAAAACAAGAGTTATGAGCCTCCAAAGTTTAGTGTAAAAATCATAAGTAACATAATAAGAATAAGTGAGACGATACCAAAGTTGACGAATATTTTGCTTAATATGTCGGCCCCTGCTGTTCGTAGCCCTAAGTTTTTAGTATGGTTAGATGGGGGACAAATTGGACTACAACATACTCAAAGGACATCCCCGTATCTCTAGTAGAACCAGAGTTACGAGCCCCCAAAGTTGGGTTTGATGCTATTCCTATGGTATGTTTTTGAACATTTCGCTTAATTACTCAGCCCCTGCTTGTCGTAGCGCTAAGTTTTTAGTATGGTTGGATGGGGGACAAATTAGACTATAACATACTCAAAGGACATCCCTGTATCTCTAATAGAAACAGAGTTACGAGCCTCCAAAGTATAATATGAAAAATCGCGTAGAGAGGGAATGTTTACGAACATTTTTTTTAATTACTCGGTCCCTGTTTGCAAAGTAACTCAAACCTAACAAATTTCCCTGAATTTTACTAAACATTCTACATTTCCCAGAGTTTTCTGTTCAACCATTTATTTCCCTGAGTTTTCCAGGTTTGTATGAACCCTGAAAAAATAAAGAGAAAGATACTGACCTTGGAAAATATCTTACCTTTGCCTCATCGCGGCTCCTAGAACGATTTCCCAAGATGTCTATGAAACTCTATGTCGGCTTCATTCTTGGCTATGAACAATCCTTTAAATCACCAACCAAAGGGGTACCAGGTGGTACACGCGTAGCAAACGACGAGATTTAAGCAAACAGAACTATAAGGCTTGGAAAAAACCTCCCCTTCATGCACTCTTCATGGGTCGCGAGCTCTTCCCATTGGCTAGAAACCACCAATTTAAAGTTATTCATTTAATAGCATGATTTTTCTTTATCATGATATTACAAAAAAATGTATTTAATTTTTATATATAATTGAAACTTTTAATGTTAAGGGAGATATGATTAAGCCAAGAACCTAATTAGAATCCTGCAGGGATATGGCAGCTCCAACCTTTGACTGTACCAAACTCCGTGGAAAGTTAAAATACATTGCCAACCCCCATACTCTTTGTTGAGCTTCGAGAAAGGCGTAAATTTACGATTAGAAGTTGTTGTTTTTCAAACTAAAACTGGTTGGAATAACCACCGAAATTAAAGTAATTAACGGCAGTGTATTCGGCAAAGGTGGCTAGATCGGCGGAATTGCGAGCTTGAAAGTTTTTCCGCGCCGAATTGGGTGCATCTTGTTGATCTTCGGCGGTCGGTGGCGTCTTCCTCTTGGGAGCCTTGGAATGTCCCCCCTCTTTGTTGTGCGTGCGCAAATGCACGGTCAGATTGTATTTCTGACTGAAGCGATTGCCACAGACCTGACATTGGTGCGGTCTCTCGCCCGTGTGCGTCAAGGCGTGCAACGACAGATGTCCCGGACGCGCGAACCCTTTCCCACAAACCTCGCAAGTGAACGGTTTGACGGACAAGTGCGTGCGCGAATGCATAAAGAGAGCGGCGCTGGCCGAGTAGGCCTTGCCGCAAACGTTGCACAGATACGACTTGACTCCGTCGTGCGTCTTGACGTGACGCTGATAGACGGTTTTCACGGCGAATCCCTTTCCGCAAATTTCGCAACAGAAAGGTTTTTCGCCCGTGTGCTTCCGCTTGTGTTCCGTCATGCGAATCTTCATGGCGAAACCTTGCCCGCACAGCTCGCAAATGTAGCGTTTCACCCGGCTCTCGCCCGTGTGCGTTTTCATGTGCTGTTTCAGATATTGCTAGATAAATGAATCATCATTATTATTGTAATTAGGCTTAGAGCTGTTGAGTCTGTACATTTCCACACTACAATTTAAATCGAGAGCCCGTTATGTAATCAATACTGGTTAAAGTAGGCCGTCGAAGGAGGGGGAGCGAAAAAGGGTTGGCTCCCGAAATTAAAATAGTCTCGCGCGCCGCCCTCGCTGCTGCAGTTGGCATCCGTCGATTCGGCCACCGTCTTCTCTCGAAATTCTTGTTCCTCCTCCTGGAGAAGCGCGTCTTTCTTGGGCGAGTCCGTCTTGCCGCTTTTCACTCTCTTTTGCCTGGCGCCGTCTTTGTTATGCGTGCGCAAATGGACCGTCAAATTATACTTTTGACTGAAGCGACTGTCGCAAACCGGACATTGATGAGGTCTCTCGCCCGTATGCGTCAGCGTGTGAAGATCCAACTTGAATCGACTGGTGAACCGTTTGGGACAGCTTTCGCATTGATGTTTCTTGTCGCCGCTGTGAATCAAGGAATGCGACAACAAACTGGAGCTCTGCTTGAAGGCCTTGCCGCAAATGACGCACAGGTGCGCTCGGACGTCCGTGTGAACGACGGAATGTCTTCTCAGCGTGGCTTTCTCCATGAAACCCTTGCCGCACACTTCGCAAACGTACGGTCTCTCCCCCGAATGTTTCCGTTTGTGAATGTTCAAGTAGCCAGTTTCCGAGAAGCCCTTGCCACAAATCTCGCATATTAAGAGCCGCTTTCCCGTGTGGATTAACATGTGATTTTTCAGATGGTACTACGCGGTTATATCAACAGAATAATTGGTTCCGTTTTATAAGTAAATGTAACGAGAAGCCTAGCCTAGATTTCCACACTAATAATGCTCTGGAGAATAATAAACGGAGCTCAAATATAAGTTGGGAAAACCAAAATAACAATTTTGAAACTAGGCATAGTAATTACTCGGCCCCTATTTGCCGTAACCCCAAGTATTTAGTATCGTTGAAAAGAGGAAAAATAGGGCTATGACATACTCAAAGGATATCCTCGTATCTCTTATAGAACCGGAGTTACGAGCCTGCAAAGTTTATTTTCAAAACAGTAACCTAATATCAATAAGTGAGACAAAAAATAAGTTGACGACGATATTGAGGTAGCCCCAAGTTTAAAGTATCCTTGAATGGGGAGCAAAGAGGACTATAACATATCCAAAGGAGAAACCCGTATCTCTAATAGAACGAGAGTTATGAGCCTCCAAAGTTTAGTGTAAAAATCATAAGTAACATAATAAGAATAAGTGAGACGATACCAAAGTTGACGAACATTTTTCTTAATATCTCGGCCCCTGTTGTTCGTAGCCCTAAGTTGTTAGTATGGTTAGATGGGGGACAAATTGGACTATAACATACTCAAAGAACATCCGCGTATCTCTAGTAGAAACAGAGTTACGAGCCTGCAAAGTATAGTGTCCAAAATCATAAGTAACATAATACCATAGTGTGCCGCTACCATAAGTTAGTTGAACATTTTGCTTAATTTCTCGGTCCCAGTTTGACGGAAACCCAAGTTTTTAGTATCGTTGTAAAGGGAAAAATAGGGCTATGACAAACTCAAAGGACATCCTAGTATCTCTTATAGAACCAGAGTTAAAGGGTGTCATGTAAATAAGCCACTATTATAAAGGGGAGTATGATTAGTTTTCAAATTAATTTCTCATTTATTCTCGCGTTGTTTTGACTTTGAGGGTAATGTTAAACGTGAAATTAATTAGTGGAATAATTATTTCTTTCTCCCTGGTAGAGTTTGCGCGCCAGCCACCAATTAGGGAAATTAAATTTGGCGATTGGACACGGGTGTGCGGCAGGAACAACATTTCTACAGGGGCTATGGCAAAATACACGGAGAGCTCCGCCCCTAAATGTTGGCTGTACCCCTAAATTGATTTATTTTGATAAAATAAATATTAGTATATATTTGGTGGCTTGGAAAACGTCTTACGGACGCGTTACTCAAACGGTATAATGTTTAATACCGAATACGAGTTGGACATGTCACATGACTCATGTTTTTTAATACTGATTCTGGTTAAAATAAGTAGGGGAAGCTGGTTCCGGCGTATAAAACTGCTGAGATCCAAAAGAGAAAAAATCCCGTCCACCCTCTGCCGATTCTGCCCGCCTTGTTTGCGGAATTTCTTCAAGTTGGAGCGGTTTTTTTAAAGGTTTCTGACGATCTTTGTTATGAGTCCTCAGGTGAACGGCCAAGTTTGATTTTTGACTGAATTTTTTATCGCAAATTGGGCAAGCGTGTGGTCGTTGTCCGGTGTGGGTCAACGCGTGAAGATCCAACTTGAATCTTTCGCCGAAAGATTTTCCGCAAGTCTGACATCGGTGCTTTTTGTCACCCGTATGAATCCGTTGATGAGAAAACAAATTGGAGCTCTGCTTAAAAGCTTTTCCACAGATTCCGCACAAATGGGGCCGTTCCTCAGTGTGAATCAAGGCGTGCGCCGTTAGCGTCGATTTGCGAGCGAACCCTTTGCCACAACTTTCACAGACGAACGGTTTTTCGCCGGTATGTTTTCGCTTGTGAATATTCAAGTATCCCGTCTCGGTGAAGCGCATTCCGCAGATTTCGCAGACGATCCAGGTTTTCCCGGTATGAATTTGCGTGTGCTTTTTCAAGGTGTACTACGGGGGGGGGGGGAACAAATGAAAATGATGACTTCGCCCTAATCAACATTAAAACTCTACCACGAAGATTTCCACACTATTTAAACGCTCCGGAAATTGTCACTACCCATACTCTATCAAATAAAAGTGACGCTACGCTTTTTAAGTTTGGAACTTGAACTTTTAATCGAATATTGACACGGTAATGGTGACTCTACGATTGGGCGTAATAAGTACTGGCGGAAGGTGGCGCGTACCCAAAGTAATCGACGCTTTGAGGCGGAAAGAACAGGACCGTCTCGGAATCTTTGGTTTCCGGGGGCGGGTTTTTATTCTTGTGACGCAATTTGGCCCGGGTGTGAGTCCGGGAGTGCACCGTCAAATTATACTTTTGGCTGAATCTCTTGTTGCAGACGGGACACTCGTAGGGTCTCTCGCCGGTATGGGTTCGCAAGTGCAGTTTGTAAGAAGGTTGACGAGGGAAAGTTTTTCCGCAAGTCAGACACTGGTACGGCTTCTCGCCCGTATGCGTCAACATGTGTTGCTTCAGAGTGTTGGTCAAGCTAAAGGCCCTTCCGCAAACGGAACACAAATAGGGCTTGACCGCCACGTGGATTTTAGAATGTTTCTTCATGACGTCTGCCGAGGCGAAATTCTTGCCACAAATTTCGCAGACGCAAGGTCTTTCGCCCGTATGAGAGCGCTTATGGATTTTCAAGTAACTCTTCTTGCGAAATTCCTTGCCGCAGATGTCGCAGATCGATTGAATTTTTTCCGCCAAGTGCATCAGTTTCAGGTGCGTTTTGTAATTTCTCTGGAAGGGTCAAAGGTCATGTTCAATACCTCGGGCTAAAACATGGCTTCCACACTACAAAAGCTTATTTAATTTTCCCGTTCTGGTTTTATTTCAAGTTCATTTGAGCAAATATTTACACGTTAAAATATATAAAAAAAAGTTCCCTCCCAGAATGCAATTCGAATTAGTCTTTGTTGGCTACAACTGAGTATAGTAATTCGACGGCGCGACCATGGAAGGATAATAACCGAAATTGAAATACGACAAATCGGCTTGATTGTTTTCGGGGTAAAGGCGATCTTCCGGAGTGGCTGGAGTGGCCCCAACCGCGGTACCCCCCGTCACCGCCGGCGTTATCGCTTTCCGTTTCGTTTTACATTCGGCGGCGCTGGTGGCGGCAACGGCGTTATTTTCCGCGGTAGCTACCGGGGCGATTCGTCGGGCGTTTTTTCCGTCTTTATTGTGGGTGCGCGTGTGCACCGTTAGGTTGTATTTCTGGCTGAACCTCTTGCCACAGACGTCACAGGCGTGGGGTCTCTCGCCCGTGTGCGTCAGCATATGCAAAGCCAGCGTTTTTCGCACGCCGAAACCTTTGCCGCACACGTCGCACTTATGAGGCTTATCGCCCGTGTGGGAGCGCATGTGTCCAATTAGGGAGGTTTTTTGAGGATAATTTTTTCCACAAATGACGCATAGGTAGGGTCGTTCCCCCGTGTGAATGACGGCGTGATCGACGTAAACGGACTTTTTGGCGAAACCCTTGCCGCAAATTTCGCACTGAAAAGGTCGTTCCCCCGTGTGTTTTCGCTTGTGAACGGTCAGGGAGGCGATGGCCCGGAATCCTTGACCACACGTTTCGCAGACGAAACGCTTCTCCAAGTTTTCACCCGTATGGATTTTCATGTGACGCTTCAGGTTTTGCTGTAGTTGGGTGGGACAGAGCGATCGGCGTTAATCAAATTATGTCAGTTATTTCCACACTAAAATGCTTAAGAATTTCGGGGCCGCTGTCTACTAAGGGATTGTAAAACTACAAGTCATTGCCCCCGGTCATGATAAGAGTAAGTATTTAATTGAGAATCAGATGCCACGCCCACTTCAGTTTGGCCATTTCGAGTGGAGGCGTGAGTTCGGGCGTGCGATTGCGCGCTATGCTTCTGAGTGAAGGACCTTCCGCATATTTGGCAAGCGAAGGGCTTTTCGCCCGTGTGAATTCGAACGTGAGTCACCAGGAGTCTGCGCGTTTTAAAGGCCTTGCCACAATGAAGGCAGACGTGAGGTTTATCGCCCGTATGTGAGCGCGTGTGGCTATGCAAGTTGGTGACGTGTCGAAAAGAGGCGCCGCAGATGACGCACAAATGGGCTCGGATTCCGCTGTGGATGACGCCGTGTCGAACGTAATTGGATTTTTTAGCGAAATCCCGGCCGCATTCTTGGCATTTGTAGGGTCGTTCTCCCGTGTGTTTCCGCCCGTGGATCTTCATGTCGCCGATTTGAGCGAAAGATTGGCCGCACACTTCGCAGACGTATCTTTTCTTGACGCTTTCCCTGGTGTGCGTCAAGACGTGTCGCTTCAAACAACGCTAAACGGTCAAACGGCCCGACGTTAATTTCGCTTCCTAAAAGTGACCGATTTCCACATTGAAAATGCTTAAGAGTTAGGCCTAACGATGTTGACCTTTGACGCTTAAACCTCGAATTAAATGAACTTTTAAAATCTTTGGCTAATAATAGAAATAGGTCACGTTGCGAGGCTAGCTGAAATAATAAACAAAATTCGGTGTGAATAGACTTTTTCCGCCACGATATTCTTTGAAGCGATAAAATTTTATTTGTGACGATTAATGGCGCGTTAAAAACGAAATTTGAGTTGAAGACTAGTTTCGAAACTCTTGGTAATAATTTTGGGGCGGCAACATGGCCGGTTGGTAAGCGTAATTGAAATATGCCAAAGCCGGGGCAGCTGTTGGAGCCGTTTCCGGGAAATTTTCCGCCGCGGAAGAAGTAGTCGCCGCCGGAGCGTTTTTCCTTCCAACGGATTCGGCGTTGGTCTTTCTGGCGTTGGATTTCTTGGGCGTTAAGGGTAGGGAGTTGGCCTGATTGTCGTGCGAGCGTCTGTGCGTCTTCAAACTTTGACCCTGAGTGAAAGCCCGTCCACAGACGTCGCAAACGTAGGGTCGCTCGCCCGTATGGATCCTGGTGTGCATCTTCAAGAGTTGTTTCGTGGTGAAACATTTTCCACACGTTTCGCAACGATGCGGTTTGATTCCCTTGTGAACCAGGGCGTGAACGTACAGACTCTGATTATGTGTGTAGGCCTTTCCACAAATGGTGCAGACGTAGGCCCTCTCTTGGTTGTGAATGGCCCGGTGCGATTTGTAATAGGCTTGTTTGGCGAATTCTTTTCCGCATATTTCGCACTTGAAAGGCTTCTCGCCGGTGTGCGACAATTTGTGCGTTTTGAGATCGCGGGCGTTGGCGTAACCCTTTCCGCATTCCTCGCAAAGATGCGATTTAATTCTTCCGTCGACGTGAGTTTGGACGTGCGATTTCAGGACGTGTTGGTAGGCGAATCCTCGTCCACAGATTTCGCACTGATAGGGTCTTTCGCCCGTGTGCTTGCGCTTGTGTTCGGCCAACCTGTTCGAGTTGCCGTAGCCCTGGCCACAGATTTCACAGACGCACGGTTTAAGTAGGTTGGCTCCCGTGTGAATTCTCATGTGTTGCCTTAACATGCGCTATAAAACGGGGAAAGATTAAATCGTTACTCTGCAATCCGCCACTGCCACTGCCGCTTTTACAGATTTCCACACTGAAAATGCTTAAATTACTTCTAAATAACCGGAAAATGATTTTAATATGCATTTTATTTCATATTTTTTTTGTTGAAAATATTGCGTAACGAAAACCGCGTCTCGATCGTGGTTTATATAATTGGATTATTTCGAACAATCAAGGACTAATAAATTTTATACATTTTGTGTTGTTTGTTATTGACCGGTTACATCTGATGATGATAATAGTTATCGGGTGGCTGATAAACAGACGGCTGATAGACGAAATTAAAGTAACCGACGTTCCTGGCCGTTTCCGCGAAGGCGTCCTGCGTCGTCGCGGCGGCGGCAGAGGTGGCGCCGGAAGAGGTGCCCGGCGCGTTTTGCCGCCCGCTAATTTCGGCCACCGGTGGTGGCGCCACTGGCATTTTAACAACGGGGGGTTTCTTATTTTTGGGGGAGTAATTAACGATTCTAGAGCCGTCTCGCGTATGAGTCCCCATATGAGTCTTCATACTCTGTCGTTGGGAAAAGCTTCGGCCGCAGATTTCGCAGACGTAAGGTCTCTCGCCAGTGTGAACGCGAATATGCGTCGTCAGCGTCACTTTGGTCCGAAATCTCTTTCCACAGGTGGCGCACTCGTGCGGTTTGTAGCCCGTGTGCAAACTCATGTGCGCGCTCAGATTCTGTTGATGAGTAAAAGTCTTGCAGCAAATGGCGCAGACGTACGAGCGCTCTCCGCTATGCGTCTTGACGTGGTACTTGAAACTCCACTTGCGGGCAAAGTCCTTGCCGCAATACTCGCATTTGAAGGGTCTTTCGCCCGTGTGTTTGCGCGTGTGTACTTTCAGTTCCGAGGCCTTTTTGAAGCCTTTGCCGCACGTATCGCACAAGTGTTTCTTGACGATTCCGCCCACTCGGTGGATTTCCGCGTGCGATTTTAGGACGTGGCTGTAAATGAAGCCCTTGCCACAAACCTCGCACTGGTAGGGTCGTTCGCCCGTGTGCGTCCGTTCGTGAATGACCAACTTGCTACGGTTGACGAACCCCTGGCCGCAGTGCTCGCACGCGAACAGCTTCTCCCGTTTGACGCCGCTGTGAAGTTCCATGTGTTGTTTCAGAGATTTCTAGACATATCAAAGGCCAATTCATTATCACTTCATTCAGAGAGTCTAGAAACTGACAGATTTCCACACTAAAAATGCTTACGCGCGACTATTTTTAAAACTGATTATAGTAATTTTCGGGCGGTACCATAGTCGGTAATTGATAACCGAAATTAAAATAAGCCGTGGCCGGGGGTTCCGCGAATAAGCGTTCTTCGGGCGCCGAAACTTCCGTCGTAGTCTTCTTCTTGCCAACTTTAAAGTAGTCGGCGCGCGACGTTGACGCCTCCTCTTGTAAGGGGGCCGTTTCCTTGGAGGGTGGCGGCACCGCTCCCCCTCCCCCTCCCCCTCTTGGCATCTTGGATTTCTGTCCGCCTTTATCCTTAAAGTGGGTGCGAGTATGCACTTTCAAGTTGTGCTTCTGACTGAACCTCTTGCCGCAGACGTCGCAGGCGTGGGGTCTCTCGCCCGTGTGCGTCAACTTGTGCAAGTGGAGTTTCTCGCGCACGGCAAAGGCCTTTCCACACGTTTCGCATTGGTGGGGTTTATTTCCGGTGTGACTGCGCGTGTGCGTCCGGAGGGAGGCCATCTGCGCGAAGCCTTTGCCGCAATGCGTGCACAAGTGGGCCTTGACTCCCGTATGCGTGGCGTAATGATCTTCCAGAACGAATTTGTAGGCGAAACTTTTGCCGCATATTTCGCATTGGAAGGGTCGTTCGCCCGAATGTTTTCGTTTGTGAAGCTTCAAGTAGGCGGCTTGCGTGAAACCCTGTCCGCACAATTCGCACGTGAAACGCTTCTCTTGGCTTTCTTTCGTGTGAAGTCGCATGTGGCGTTTCAAGTTTTTCTACGTGGACCCATACCAATATATTAATATAGTTAATTGTACAAATGAATGATACGTTTTCACACTAGAAATGCTTAAGCTCCAACCAGATCTACAAACTTATTTTAAGGGGGATTCGACTCGAGCGCTTGTAGTCAGCGTCAATCTCACGCCTCCCACACGTTCCAAATCCCGAAACCCATAGTATTTTATAGTAATCCCTTTAATCTAATGAACATATTCCAAAGTAAATTACGCGATGGAATCTTTTTTACTATGTTGGCGGGATATTCACAAATGAATGGGCAATAAAATCAACAACTGGATGAAATAATTTTACAAATGACGATAATTAAGTCTAGAATTCTTACACCGGCTACGACGAAACGTCTCTCGAAACTAAGCTAGACATCCATTTATAAATACGATCATTGTCCGTCTATACCGAGATCTTAGAGATACATGTAACTAAAATGTATATAATTGGAAGGCGTGGCGTATTCCGCGTTGCCTTCCGTCCCCCCCGGGGCGTTCCCTTCAACAACGTTATGAGGAGGCGGGGCCTGCGACGGCACCATTTCCGCCGTTGGTTCTTGAGTCATGGAGGTGACCAAAGTAGCGGTGGCTGCCGTGTTGGTGTTGGTGGGAGGAGGGACGCGAGGTTTCCGAGGTTTGGCGTTGGCGTTTCGTTTCCTTTTGGATTTTTCACCGGTATGAATGCGTCGATGTTCGACCATATTGTACTTGAGGGCGAAGGCCTTGTCGCAGACGTCGCACTTGTAGGGTTTCTCGCCGGTGTGTGTGCGCGTGTGCGAAGTCAAATGCGTGCTCATGGTGAAGGCCTTTTCGCAATACTGGCATTTGAAGGGCTTCTCTCCCGTATGCGTTCGCGTATGCAAATTCAAGTTCCCCTGAGTGATAAAGCTCTTTCCGCACACTTTGCAAGGGTAAGGTCGTTCGCCCGTATGCGTTCTCTTATGATAATCCATGTAGTATTTGAATTGGAATCTCTTGTGGCAAATTTCGCACTGAAAGGGCAACTGGCCCGTATGGATTTTCATGTGCGAGACCAAATTGCTTCTGGTGACGTAGCTCTTTTCGCAAAACTGACAATGATGGACTCGTTCGCTGGGATCGACGCGCGATCGCCAACGTCGCAGTTCGCTCTTATCGCGAGTGTGAATTCGCGAATGTTGGATGAGATTATGTTTGGAGGTAAAGCGTTTTCCGCAAACGTCGCACTGGAACGATTTGTCGTTGGAATGCAAACGTTGGTGGGAGAGAAGGGAAGCGGTTTGCGCGAAGGATTTGCCGCAAATGGTGCACAGGAAGGCTTTGACGCCCGTATGGACGACGGCGTGCTTCTTCAAGACGTGTTGGTAATTGAAACCTTTCCCGCAGATTTCGCACTGATACGGTCTCTCTTCGGTGTGCGTTCGTTTGTGAACTTGGAGGCGAGAGGCGTTTTCGAAGCCCTTCCCGCATTCTTCGCAGACGACGTCTTTGCGAAGGCCTTCCTCCGTATGACGCAATTTGACGTGACGTCTCAAACACAGCTAGAGGTGGTGGAAAGTTTCACAGACATGATCGTAACTACCAAAAAACTATCGTCAATTTCCACACTCAATGCTTAAAAGAATCTGGCCAATCAGCGACCGAGAAAACCTCTTTCAAACGAGCTTCTTTTCCGTAACTGACGATTGAAATTGAAACTTTAAATAAATTTATTTCGTATACTTTTATTTTACAAAGGCATTCAATTGAAAATAACCATTTCCGTTATCGATAAAAATTAGTAACAGAACTTGAAATAATCAAGGTGATGATCGGTAGTTTGAGGCGGAGCGAAAGTTCTCGGATCTTGGGTCGGCGTCGGTGGGGTCGTCGAGTCCTTCTTGTCTTTAGCGTGGGTGCGCGTGTGCACCGTCAAGTTGTATTTCTGGCTAAACCTCTTTCCGCATAGGCGACACGCGTGAGGTCTCTCCCCCGTATGCGTCAACACGTGCAGTTGGCATTTCTCTTTGACGGCGAAAGCCTTTCCGCAAGTTTGGCAAACGTGGGGCTTGAAGCCCGTATGCGATCGCGAATGCGATTGCAGCGCCGAATTAGTGGAGTAAGACTTGCCACAATGCACGCACAGATAGGGTTTGGTGCCGCTATGGACGACCAAATGGTTTCGCAAAATGTTCCGGCAGGCGTACGATTTTCCGCACGTTTCGCATCGAAACGGTCTCTCGCCGGTGTGTTTTCGGACGTGAACGTCCAAGTACTTCTTCTCCGTGAAACCCTGTCCGCACATTTCGCAGACGTATCGTTTCAGAAGGCTCTCGCCCGTGTGCGTTTTCGCGTGTTGTTTCAAACAAGCCTAAATCGGTCAAACGTATTTCAACAAGGCTTCCTCCTCGATGTCTTTAAAGATTTCCACACTAAAAATGCTGAAATAGAGCCCGTGCAACCGACAAATTTTAACGTGCAATTGCCCAGAGTGTAAATTTACAGAGTGTCTTAAAACTGAGCCGGGGGAAAGTGATTTAAATCTTCGTAATCAAGGACAATGTAGCCGGTTGTTTGCCCAGAAAGCTCGTTGGCGGCATTTGGCGGAAGAACTAACTCGTTGGCCTCGTTTATTTCGGCGTATATTAACTCGTCGGCATTGACCGTTAGCGTTTGCGGACATACTACGTCGTTGGGGCTGTTGGTGGTTACCGTCTCTTCGGCTTTCGAAGACTTTGATTTGTCACGCTCGTGAGATATCATGTGAACTGTCACGTTGGATTTTTGCTTGAATCGCCTCCCGCAAACCGGGCAATCGTAAAGGTTGGACATGGTGTGCGTCTTGGCGTGTCTCGCCAGTCTACCACGCTCCGTGAAACACTTTCCACAAGTGTCGCATTTATGGGGTTTAGGGCGTGGATGCGGCCGCGAATATCGCTTAGAAGGCGCGCCATTTGATCCGTCTTCGTTAGTCTCGGGATTATGGGTCCTAAGGTGAAGGGTCAGGGTATGTTTATGCTTGTAACGTTTATCGCATATTTGGCATTCGTGAGGCTTCTCTTCGCTGTGCATCTTGACGTGTCTATTCAATTTAGAACGACTTACGAACGCTTTTCCGCAAATGTCGCATTTAAAGAGTTTATCATCCGTATTCGAATTTGTCCGTTGTGTTATTACTACCTTGTTGGCAGTGGTTTGCGCAATTACCTCATTGGAATCGTTTACTCGCGTAAACAACGCATTCTGATCGTTTACTTGAGCATCAAGTACCTCGTTGGGATCGTTTACTTGAGCGTCAATTACATCGTTGAGTTCGTTCACTTGAGCGTCAATAACCTCTTTGGGATCGTTCACTTGAGCAACGATTACCTCTTTCGGTTCATTGACTTGAAAAACAATTACATCTTTGGGTTCGCTCACTTGAGAATCGATTACCTCTTTGGGATCGTTCACTTGAGCAACGATTACTTCTTTGGGATAGTTCACTTGAGCAACGATTACATCTTTGGGATAGTTCACTTGAGCAACGATTACATCTTTGGGATCGTTAACTAGAGCATCAATTACATGGTTGGATTCAGAAATTTGAGCATCAAATACATTGTTGGAATTAGAAATTTGAACATCAAATACATCGTTGGATTGAGAAATTTGAGCATCAATTACATTGTTGGATTCAGTAATTTGAGCATCAAATACATCGTTGGATTCAGAAATTTGAGCATCAAATACATTGTTGGATTCAGTAATTTGAGCATCAAATACATCGTTGGATTCAGAAATTTGAGCATCAATAACATCGTTGGATTCAGTAATTTGAGCATCAAATACATCGTTGGATTCAGAAATTTGAGCATCAATAACATCGTTGGATTCAGTAATTTGAGCATCAAATACATCGTTGGATTCAGAAATTTGAGCATCAATAACATCGTTGGATTCAGTAATTTGAGCATCAAATACATCGTTGGATTCAGAAATTTGAGCATCAATTACATCGTTGGATTGAGAAATTTGAGCAGCAATTACATTGTTGGATTCAGTCATTTGAGCATGAATTAGATCGTTGGATTGAGAAATTTGAGCATGAATTAGATCGTTGGATTGAGAAATTTGAGCATCAATAACATCGTTGGATTCAGTAATTTGCGTAACTGCTAAGTCTTTGGCGCTACAGTTGGGTCCATTGACTTTCGGTGCAATTTTCCTGCGCGTATGAGATATCATGTGAACGGTGACGTCGGATCTTCGAGAAAATCCTCTCCCGCAAACTTGGCATTCGTGTGGTTTGTCTCTGAGGTGCGTCATGGAATGACGAATCAGTCTATAACGAGTCGTGAAACTTTTTGGGCAAGTCTCACATTTATAGGCTTCATCAGATGCGTCTTCCGAAACTTTTTCGGTTCGAGGCGATATTTTCTCGGTATTAGCGGTTCGAGGCGAAACCTTTTCGGCATTAGCGATTCGAGGCGATACTTTTTCGGCATTAGCGATTCGAGGCGATACTTTTTCGGCATTAGCGATTCGAGGCGATACTTTTTCGGCATTAACGATTAGAGGCCATACTTTTTCGGCATTAGCGATTCGAGGCGATACTTTTTCGGCATTAGCGATTCGAGGCGATACTTTCTCGGCATTAGCGATTCGAGGCGATACTTTTTCGGCATTAGCGATTCGAGACGATACTTTTTCGGCATTAGCGATTCGAGGCGATACTTTTTCGGCATTAGCGATTCTTGGCGATACTTTCTTGCCATTTTCGGTTTCAACAATTACCTCGTTATCGTTAGTGGCTTGAACAACGATCTCTTTGGCGGCCTCGCTGGTTTCACTAGCTCCTTTGTCACGATGAGTTTTCATGTGAATTTTGACGTTGTACCTTTGAGTGAATCCCCGTCCGCAGACGCGACATTTGTGAGGTTTCTCTTTGGTATGAGTCATGGCGTGTAGATTCAGTTTATAAAGAGTTAGGCAGCCTCTCCCGCAAGTGTCGCACCTATAGGGTTGATCGCCGGTGTGCGTGCGCACGTGTTGCGTCAAGTCCCCGGCTCGATGGAAGCCCTTACCGCAAATGGCGCACAAGCATTCCTTCAATTCGTTATGGATCTTGAGGTGTTTCCTTAGATTTTGTCTGGACCAAAAAGCCTTGCCGCAAGTGTCGCATTTAAAGGGCGTTTCGCCCGTGTGTCTTCGCTTATGAACTGCCAAATAGCTCGCTTTAGAGAAATCGCCTCCGCATAATTCGCAAACGAAAGGTTTTCTGGCCTTTTGCCCCGAATGCGTTTTCAAGTGAAAACTCAACAATTTCTGTATTTTCAGGAACGTGTTTAAGAAATTAAGCGATTAACTTAGGCCTAGTGCAAGTGCTGGATTTTCACACACTAAAAATGCTTCTTTATTTTAATGACGTTTATAAAATCATAAATCGTACAAGGATCTTAAAGCTTTCAATTTAAATATAGGCCTAGGCGATTGTCAGCTAAATGTTTCGGCCTAAAACTGTCCGGTGTAGTAATTGGATGGCGGTAACATGGTCGGAGTTTGGTACTCGTAATTGCAGTAAGTCTGGGTGGGGGGTGGCGGCGTTTGCACCGCGAACGTCTGATCCCGCGACGATTGGGCGGCGGGGGCTTGATTTTGCTGGGGGTAATTGGGGGCGCTCATTCGAGGACTTTTGTTGGGCGAGGAGGATGAAGACTTGCTCTTCCTTCTAGGGGTGGTGGCCACGTTAGCTCGATCGCGGTTATGAGTGTTCAAGTGAACTTTCATATTGTATCTCTGGGTGAAGCGACGGCCACAGACTTCGCATTCGTGCGGTTTGACGCCCAAATGCGTCATGGCGTGACGCCTCAGATCTCGCGGGACGTTAAAACTAAGTCCACAAGTTTCGCACTTGTGCGGCTTGTAGCCGGTATGCCAGGAGACGTGCCGGTTCAAGTAGCAGCGCTGACTGAAAGCCTTCCCACAAAAGGTGCACAAGTGAGGCTTGGAGCCCGTGTGAATGGCCACGTGAATACGCAAACTCTGTTTGCCGGTGAAAGACTTGCCACACGTTTCGCATTGAAAGGGTCTCTCGCCCGTGTGTTTTCGCGTGTGAACCAACAGGTAGTTCATTTGCGTGAAACCCTGTCCGCACGTCTCGCAGACGAAACGCTTAACGCGAGTACTTCCGGTGTGCGTTTTCATGTGGTTTTTCAACGTTATCTTGAATTAAAGACGCCATTAGTTAACAAGATTAATGAGAGCATTTACACACTATCAATACTAAAAAGAGCCCACCAACAACAGTAGCTTCGCTAAATTCATTTATTTCAAAATTCAGGGCCTTGATAACCAAAATTGAAATAGCCCTCCGTCGCTGCCGCCGCGAAAAACTCGGCGCCGTCGCCAACGGGACCCGACGATGCCGATGATGGTTTCTTCTTGGCGGGCGCGCTGTTTCCACCAACGCGATTATGAGTTTTCATGTGAATGGTGACGTTATATTTTTGGGTGAAGCGGCGCCCGCACACTTGGCATTCGTGCGGTTTTTCACCTAGATGCGTCATGACGTGCAACCTGAGGGCTCGCGGAGTGTTAAAACATCTTCCGCACGTCTGGCATTCGTGGGGTTTGTCACCAGTATGCTTCATGGTGTGTCGATCTAAACCGGAAGTTTGACGGAAGGCCATTCCACAGACCGTACACAAATGAGGTTTGACTTGGGTGTGAGTCGTCATGTGAATTCTCAAACTATTCTTGCCGGTGAAGCCTTTCGAGCAGACGGTACATTGGAAGGGTTTTTCGCCCGTGTGTTTTCGCTTGTGAACTAAAAAGTAGGTGTTTTGCGTGAAAGCCGCGCCGCACGTTTCGCAGACGAATTTTTTGACGCGACCATCTTGGCTGTGAATTTGTTTGACGTGGTCTTTCAAAGTCCGCTACGCACGGTACATAATATACATATAAGACGGTATTAGCTAGAAACCCTGATTAACGCGATTCCAGATTTCCACACTAAAAATGATCAGCAATCCTAAATACTACTTAAATAAATCCATGAAACAATAGTTTAGCAGAGATTCGTCGTACCTTGAAAACCCAACTTAGAACAGTAACGAAAAACAAAGTCCGATATTCATTTACGAGATTTTGACGTTCATTCGTCTACCATACAAGTCTTAACCCCCCCGCCCCCCCGATTAAAGCATCGTAATTTCAAAAGGAACATTTAATTGAAAATTGAAGCAGTGTCAAAGACACGTCGCGTTACTTTGGGATCAATCAATAAAGGTTTATTTTTTTACCAATTATTTATGAAAAGCGACCGTATTCTTCTTGGTAATTAAAATAATCAGTCTGCCGATATTCTTCGGGGGGTTGATCGGGGTCCGGGGGTTCATGGTGGGGCGCGGCCATTCTCTGACGGGACCTTCTGGTAGGTTGACCGCTATGAATGCGTGAGTGCTCGTCCAAATTATATTTCAAGGCAAAGGCCTTTTGGCAGACGCGACACTGGTAAGGCCGTTCGCCAGTATGAGTCCTTTCGTGATGTTCGACGTGGTTCCTTTGTCGGAATCGCTTCTCGCAGTACTTGCATTGAAAGGGCTTCTCGCCCGTGTGACAGCGTTTGTGTCGACCCAGGTAAGCCTTCAGGGCGAAACCTTTGTGACAGACGTCGCATTGGTAGGGGCGTTCGCCCGTATGACTCCGTCGATGGATGGTCAAAGTGGCCTTGATGGAGTAGCGTTTCCCGCAGAATTCGCATTGATGAGGTTTGTCGCGAGGAAGCGACGGTTTGCCGCCCTCTTGGGGATGATGGGCCGCGACGTGTCGATTGAAACCGATCTGATCGATGAAGCTTTTTCCGCACTTGTCGCATTGGTAGGGTCTCTCGCCCGTGTGCGTGCGATTGTGACTCTGGAGCTGAACTCGCGTCACGAAAGCTTTTCCGCAGGTTTCGCATTGATGTGGTCGGATTCCGGCGTGGGCTCGCGAATGATTGCGCAATGTCTCGTTTTTCATGAAAGATTTGCCACAAATACTGCAAAGAAAGGGTTTGGCGCCACCGTGAACCAACTTGTGCTTTTCCAGAGAGCGCTCGTCAGTCAGCCGCCTCTGACACACTTGACATTGGAAGGGTCTTTCGCCCGTATGCGCTCGCTTGTGTCGTAACAATTTGGAGGCGTGTGGAAAACCTTTTCCGCAAATATCGCACGTCACCTTGATCGGTTGACTCTTCTTCCCTCGGGGGAGGACGTCGCTGACCGAATGACCCTCGAGACTTACCTACAAAAGGTATATGGATAGCTCCCTCATCTTGTGGACACAACGAATACCACCACGTAGATGTCCACACTAGGAATGCTTAAAAGCTTACAAACTTCCGTGAAAATTATAATAATAATCAGGTAGACACTTTCCAGAGAAATTTACTCGGTACGTTACAAATGACAAATATATTAATTATATTTCTTCATTTGGTTAAAAGCGAGTGGCGTAGTTCGTATTTGGCGTGGCCACGCTCGGATGGGCGTACCCGAAATTGTAATAAATAACGTCGCTGTTTTCAGCGAAGGTTTTTGCCTCGGCGGAAGGCTGCTCTTGGGCCACGACGACTTTCGGTGGGGCAACCACCCGCGCGGATTTGCTTTTGCGTCGAGTTTTTTGTCCATCGTGTACGCTGCGAACGTGGTCGTTCAAATTGCCCTTCATGGCGAAGGCCTTTTGACAGACGGGACACTGGAAGGGTCTCTCGCCCGTATGGGTTCGAAGGTGCGTTTCCAAGTGGGGTTTTTGGGCGAAACGTTTCTCGCAGATCTCGCATTGGTAAGGCTTCTCGCCCGTATGCGTCAGTTTGTGTCGGGCCAAATTGGTTTTCAGGGGAAAAGATCGCGAGCAGATTTCGCATTGAAAGGGTTTTTCGCCGGTGTGGGAGCGGGCGTGAATTCGCAAATGAGTTCCGTTGGTGAAAGAGCGTTGACACTGATCGCAATGAAACAGTTTCTCGCCCGTGTGCGTGCGAATGTGTAAGGTCAGAGTCATTTTATTGATGTAGCTTTTTCCGCATCGTTCGCATTGAAAGGGTTTTTGGGCGGCGGAACCTTTGGCGGAATGACTCAGCTCGTGTCGGGCCAAGGACTCGCTTTGCTTAAAAGTCCGATGGCAGAGTTCGCATTGAAAGGGCTTGTCTCCGAATTGGGGGGAATGAACGAACATGTGCTTGGCCAGACCGTCGTTCCGCTTGAAACCTTTTCCGCATAATTCGCATTGAAAGGGAGTTTCCCCCGTATGCGTCACCATGTGTTGGCGTACTTTATCGGGAGTGCGGAAAGATTTTCCACAAACTTGGCATTTGTGCGGTTTAATGCCGGCGTGCGCTTCCATGTGTCCTTTCAGGGCGTTGGCGCGCGGAAAGCATTTTCCGCACAGAGTACAGAGATATTTTTTGACGCCCGTATGCGTCACGTTATGATTGATTAGGTTACTTTGGGTACGGAAATCTTTTCCGCACGTTTCGCATTGATAGGGTTTTTCGTCGGTGTGCGTTCGTTTGTGAATGACGAGATGTCGCGGCAGGGCGAAGCGTTTTCCGCAAATGTCGCAAACGTTGCTCTTAGGCGAGCCCGCCCCCGACTTCTCGTCGTCTTCCCCGTTATTCTTGTGACGGTATTTCGTGTGCAATATCAGCGCTCTCTATCGGGAATTCAATATCATGGACGCGTTAAAAACACGTCATCGTCTAGACACGCCTACTCTTAGTTTTCCACACTAGAAATGCTCAAATAACATTCAACTCTTACATCCCATTTCAGGCTTGACGAGGAGTCGCGTTTACACTCGAAAATGCTCAATTTTATTTCTTAAACTCCAATTGATACAACATTAAAAACTTAAAATGATTATTAATTTCACACACTGGATTTACATAATTGTCCGTTGGCTTTTTCGTCATCAGTACGACATTGGCCGAGAGCTACTCCCTTCCCCCATGCAGTGACCCCCCCACTAGGGTCAAGAGCAAATAGAAATAACGGAAAGCGCTTGGGCCTAGTAACGCCGTCATCCGTCGAATTAAATTTACAATTTACGCTACGATAAATTATTCAAATGAACCTAATTAGGTCATTTCGTCCGTTTGGTCAATTAAAAAAAAAATAAGACGTCAGATGAAAATTAATTAGGATATTTCATTATAGAGTAGTGTCGGTAGAGAGGGGAGTAGACTGTGTATCCCTCCCTCCCTCTAGGCGCGCTTTTGTAAGAGGGGATACTGTACGCTCCCAGTAAGGGGGGATGACACTGAGCAAAGAGATAGAAGGGTATGACGTTTGCATATGTAGAATCAGAAGGGGATAATAGAAGAAGGATGACGCTCTGTATCCTCTTAATGCTTTAGTTACGTGACGTCATTCTTCCCAGGCCCCTCACCCTTTTAGTTTGCTTTCCCGCTCATCAAACTACAAACGGGCATCGCATCGTAAGGTGAATTCTATAAATGTTTGGCACTAAATCCCCAGCAATCATCCCACAAACTTCGTCTTGACGTGGGACAAAAATGCACAAGCGCATGCGTCTTGCCAAATATTTAAACGCTAATAGAGTAATGTTGAGGGAACTATTTATCGTGTATGTGATTCGGTTTAGTAACCTTGCTCTAAATGATCCGATGTTGGGAAGAGTGACGTTACACTTACCCCGCTTTGTGCTTGTACACTTCTCTCGAAGAGAAGTATTATATACTTCTGTTAGAACTGACATTACTCTATACTGGGAACATAATATGAAAATTTAAGGCATCTAAACACAGAGCGTCTTCCGCACGCTCAAGAATGATGGGGGCTAACTGTGGGGGGACGACAAAAAGGGGGAACAGTTCATCATCACCCTTGGGTCGCTTTCCGTTACTTTTATTTGTCACTGTGACGAACGTATTTCGCCGTCGAATTAAAATGTCCGGGTGGGTTGGTTTATAATTGCGTATAATAGGGATTAGCGGCCGGTGGTATAAAAGGTTGTTGGTAATTGTAGTTAAAGTAATTGTAAGAATGTTGAGGAAGGGGAAAAGAGTGTTCGGAATGCGAGGCTTCCTCCAGGGGAAGGGCGTTAGCGGCGGCTTTCTGACGCGCTTTCGCCGCCGCGTCGTGGTTACGCGGTTTTCGCGGCGACTTTTCGCCCGTGTGTATTCGTTTATGCTCGGTTAAATGCGAGTTCTGAATGAAAGCTTTGCCGCAAACGTCGCACTGGTAAGGTCGGACGCCCGTGTGCGTCATCGAATGTCGTTTTAGTTTATCGCGCGACGTAAAAGACTTTCCGCAGACTTCGCAAACGAAAGGTTTAATGCCCGAGTGGTTCTTGACGTGTTTCTTCAGCGTTTCGGGGTGCGCGAAAGATTTTCCGCAAAGCATGCAAAGGAAGGCTCTGATTTTGGTGTGAACGACGGCGTGTTTCTTCAAGGCGTTATGATAGGGAAAGTTCTTGCCGCAGATCTCGCACTGGTAAGGCTTCTCGCCCGTGTGGCTGCGCATGTGCGTTTTCAAATTCTGTTTGATGGCGAAACCGCGTGCGCAGATTTCGCAAATGTATTTCTTGACCCTTTCGCCCGTGTGGTATTTCATGTGAAGCTTCAGACATTTCTAGTACAGAGAGAGAGAGAACAAGTTGGAGGGGCGAGCTAATTTCCACATACTACTTTGCGAGTAATGCTTAAGAAACGCCCATCCGTCTAACCAATGGGAGCGAGAGCCAATCGAAGAAGGGGAGTGTCTGTCTACAACTGAGTATAGTAATTAGCGGGCGGAGCCATGGAAGGCGGGTGTCCGTAAGGATAGTTCAAATAGAATTCGTTATATTCGGGGAAAGCTTTCTCGCGCGTCGTCGCGGTGCCGGTGGTCCCAGCCGATGACGCTTCCTCGGGGGTCTGGTGGGCGGCGGCCAGGCTAGCGGCGGCCGCTTTGATTTTCTTGGCCCTTTTACGCGACTGTTCCCCCGTATGACTGCGCATGTGATCGGTTAAATGAGCGTTTTGTCGAAAGCGTTTCTGGCAAACGTCGCATTGATAGGGTCTCTCCCCGGAATGCGTCATATTGTGACGCGTCAACTTATCGCGCGTCACGAAAGTCTTGCCGCAAGTTTCGCAGGCGAAGGGTCGGTAGCCGGTATGAATTCGAACGTGTTTTTGCAGGGCGTTACTTTGAGTGAAGGACTTGCCACAAATGGTGCACAAGTAGGCTTTGATGCCGGTATGGATAACCGAGTGTTGGGTCAAAATGTTGGGGTAGGCGAAGCGGCGACCGCAAACGTCGCACTGGTACGGCTTCTCGCCCGTATGAGTGCGTTTGTGAGTGGTCAAGTTGCGCATGGTGGTGAAGCCGCGACCGCACGTTTCGCAAACGAAGCTGCGGGTGATTTCGCCCGTATGGTACTTCGTGTGAAGTTTCAAGGCGTACTAAGAAAGATGGCATTGGTTTTAGAAAGGACAACGGGACAAAAGAACACACTACCGACATTCTCAAGAGAGTCAAAGTCAAATAAAAAATAAACTAATTCAATGTTTCCAGCTACGGTCAAATTTATTAAGAGCTTGGTAGGGACAATAGATAACAACGGATACACCGCCTTCAAAGGTAATTAATCGCTAAGAGAGTCTACGTACTGTCCTTGTAAGCCCCAAAATCCACGCTACTACATTCCTCTTGGACGGGTTCATCGTCGTGGTCGGCGGTTTCTTTCATTTCGTCGCGATTTTTACATTTTTTGGCCGAGGTTCGTGGCGTGTTGCCGCTATGAATGCGCGCGATATGACTCTTCAAGTAATTGGTGGCGGCGAATCCCTTTCCGCATATCTCGCATATAAAGGGTTTGTCGTCGGAATGTGTGACGGCGTGGGCCGCCAGAACGTTCTGTTGGGTGAAGCTCTTGGAACAAACGCCACATTGATAAGGTCTTTCGCCCGTATGCCGCCGGACGTGAACTTTCAAATTGTATTTCGAGGAAAAGGTTTTCTGGCAAATTTCGCATTTGGACTCGGGTTCTTCGCTATGAATTCGTCGATGCAAATTCAAAATGGTTTGGGAAAAGAAGGATTTGTCGCAGGAGGGGCATTGGAAGGGTCGTTCGCCCGTATGAGTGCGAACGTGGCTTTGCAAGCGCGATTGACGGACGAAGGCCCGGTCGCAAATGTGGCAACGAAAGCGTCTGGGTTTCGGCTCGATTTCGATTCCTTCGTGTATCTTGGCCACGTGCAATTTCAAGGCTTGCTTCTCGTAGAAGGACTTTCCACAAAACTCGCATTGATTGGGTTTTTCGGCCACGTGGTACCGGGCGTGCGTCTTCAGATTATCGCGAGATCCGAAATGTTTCCCGCACGTTTCGCATTGAAAGGGTTTGACGCCGTCGTGACGTCGCGAGTGATTCTTCAGCGCTTGTTTGCTGAACAAACTCTTGCCGCATTTCGAGCACAAATAAGTCGGTCTGTCGCCGGCGTGAATCTCCGAGTGCTTTTTCAAGTCCATATTGGTAAAGTAACTCTTCTGACACGTTGGGCATTGAAAGGGTTTCTCGCCCGTATGCGTTCGAAGGTGAGCTCGCAATTGCGAATTGCTTTGGTAGCGTTTGCCACAAGCTTCGCAAACGATCGGTTTGTCGATGGCGGGACGTTTGACGCCTTGACCAAGACATTCCTACAATAATTAGGGGGGGGGGAACCGACCCCATCCGAGACAAGGTTGTATATTCCAAGAAGGTCACCCCCGTCACGCTAGGCCAACTTCCGTTCAGGGAAGCGTGCCGTGGGAGACGAGAACTTAAAGGTCACGCAAATGCTTAAGGGTCGACCCAGATAAAACCTAGATACGTATTATATTTTGGGAACCGCTTGGACAATTAAGAAACATTCGTAAAATTGGTTTCCCGCATTGACTACCTAAAAAGATTAGCGTCTTAAACTGTTTGGCAACCCGTGCCAAATGGGTCAAAGTTTATCAAAGCTAAACTACGGCTTAATATTATCATTTTCCCCAAACAGTTACATTCTGGCGAAATATTCTCGCGTCATTTCAGCAGCCGGGTACCCTAAAGCGTAATTATAAACGAGGGGAAGAGTATTTTCCGCGGCGGTTTTATTCTCCGCGGGAGGAAGAGGCTGTCTTTTATTATGGGTGCGCATATGA
Organism: Phalangium opilio; assembly: GCF_054372755.1. Classification (NCBI taxonomy): domain Eukaryota; kingdom Metazoa; phylum Arthropoda; class Arachnida; order Opiliones; family Phalangiidae; genus Phalangium; species Phalangium opilio. The sequence goes on along the minus strand of NW_028324147.1, from coordinate 268,613 downwards.
ATGTTTAGATTGCCTCTTTGCGAGCAGGCTTTATGGCAAATCGGGCAGACGTAGGGTTTTTCGCCGGTATGGGTGTAGGCGTGACGTTTCAGTCCCTTCTTGAAGGCGAAACATTTTCCGCATAGCTGGCATTTGTGGGGTCTCTCCCCCGTGTGTTGTCGCTTATGCTTGTAAAAGGAGGAACTTTGCGCGAAGGTTTTTCCGCAAACGTTGCAAAGATGCTTCTTAAGTCGGGAATGCGTCCTGACGTGATCTTTATAGATATTTTTACTAGCAAAGTCTTTGTGGCAAGTGGCGCACTTAAAAGGTCGTTGACCCGTGTGTTTGGAGCGCGTATGAATATCGAAATAGATCTTTTGAGTAAAAGCCGCTCCGCACAATTCGCAAACGTGCCGTTTACGACGACTCTCTCCCGTATGCGTTTTCAAATGTTCTTTCAATCGACCCTAAACAAACAACGGGGTTTTTGGCCCTATTTTAAATCGCCAACCGAATAATTACCACCTCCAGTCCCAAGCCATCGAAGACCACCTAACCAAAGGCCATTAAGTACGGGAATTACAATGCACGCGTGTCCCCTTCCCTTAACTATTTATTGGCGTGTGTAGACGCGAATAAGGTTAAGTACAACAACGTGACGAGTGGAGAGGGGGCGGGGCCTTTGTTGAGTCGTTACTCTCCCCTGGCGCTCATGCGCTGACGAAAATGCTACGACTAATTTTAATAAGATTTCCACACCATAAATACTAGGGTGCGCGAATAGCTTTTCGGTGGGAAAGTGAATCCCTTCTCGCGAATACAATGATTACTGAGAGTGAAGATTTCCACACTAAACAAGAGTGACGCGTCAAGAAACACGCTTGAGTATTTGCGCGCCCAACTGCCGTCATACAACAACAAGTACAAGTACAATAAGTAGGTACAACAACCCGTTATGACTGAAGAAACGAACAAACGTTGTCAACCTAAAACTTGGTCGATGGTCGCGGCCATTCTTGATTGATGGCGCGAGTTATCATTGGATGAAGAACGCGAGAACGAATTAAACGCTGGAGTTTTTTTGTTGGACGCGGTTGCGTTGGCGCGACGCCACCGCGTTTCGTCGCTACATCCGGAAGTGAAGTGTACTTACCATGCGATTCGAGCTCTTATTTCCACGAAATGGTGCGTTTAAAGTGAAGGGGGTTAGGGAGGGAGGGAGGGGGGGCGCGACTAGCTCGTTAAAACAAAACAACCCAATTGGTAGTAATCGAAGCTCCTATTGGTTAGAAGGTTGACCTGGGCTCTCTTAAGCATTTGTAGTGTGGAAATCTACGTATAATATGCCTATTCCACTAATACACTCCACAAAAAACGGCCCCGTCATCCGGGGAAATCACCTTGAAAGCGCCAAGGACAACCGCTGGCGATATCAAGATGTCACCTCAGCCTTAATTTCACACACATTTTTTTATAGCCAATAATTACAAAGAGTAAGGGCACTCCGCGGTGACGTTTACTTCCGGTAGAACGTTACGTAGCCAAAGACGGACGGGGGAATTTAAAGTGCCATTACTCTATCGATCTAGCGACCGAATCTGGCCACGCTCTTGATCAGTCAAATAATAGAGCTATCTCAGAAGCCTTAGTGCGACGTCAGCCACGGGAGAACCAATTAAATGGTACCAAGAATGGCCACAGAATGCCAAAGCTTAGCCCGTGACGTTTTACTTGGGCAGTGACGTCATAACTGAGATAGCTCTATTAGCAAATGCAAAAGACGTTCGAAAATTGTGTGAAACTAGACTAGTATTAGATTGCGCCGGTCGATAGATTATTCCCCATTTTAAATATAATTAAACAATAAAGTTAATTAATTAAGTCGAAGGTTTAATTGTCAAGATTTAAATGGCAGCAATACGGCCATGCGCAGTGGGAATAATCTAGCGACCCGACTCGTTCGAGACGAAAAAACATTGATGAATTTACGCGGAATTTAAATTTAATTTCCATCAATATGTAAAATGGCGTTCTTATCAAATTAATTAATTAATTAATTATTGGTGGAGCGTAAATCCATCAACATGGTTTCGTTCTCATTCGATTCAATTCTAGCTAAGACACGGGGCGCCGCTCTCTAAATAGACATTGGCTAAATCGAAGATACGGATCAAAAGTGCGAGTTCAATTGGTCAGAGTATTTAAAACTCGACAACGAATGATTAAATAATCATCAGAAATGAAGTGGCTCGCTTTTGATTGAGATTTTTGATCCACCAATGTTGCTTATTTAATTTTTTGCAAACTAAAACGAACCCTTTGATATTATAATAAAATGCTCCGAGCATTTCATTATAATCTCAATTCAGTCCAGCCAATAAGAGATAAAATGGCATTTGGTGGCGCGCGCACCGTCCAAGCGACGTCACCTATTCTTAAAGAGGCGCCTCCTCGCTCGGAATTGGTATTTTACCACTATTCAGCGTTACCAATTACCATTTTAAGAGGCGTACGAATTGGCGCCAGCAAAGTGACGGACTAAGTGTAAGAGAGAGAGAGAGAGAGAGTGGGTTGTGGTCTTACCTCGTTGCTGAGTATCTTGGGGCACTGTTGACACTTGACGGGTTTCTCGCCCTTGTGGTGTCGAGTGTGCGCGTTCAGTTCTCCCGCTTTGATGTATTGTCTGTAGCAGAAACGACACTTGAGGACTTGGTCGTTGGCGTGCGCGGACGCGTAATGGTCGATCAGTTCCGTTTTGTCCGGGGTGGTGAACGGACAGTTCAAGTCGCACTTGTAAGGTTTTTCGTCGGCGTGCTCGCTCATTCGATGCGTCTTCCAAGGCTTTTCTTGGGCAAAGTTCTTATCACAATCCTCGCACCGAAACACTTCGCGTAATCGGAACTTTTCCTTCGGTTCCTTCTTCTTGCGACCGCGAGTTTGTTTCGTCTTCTTGGGCGCCGCCGCCGCCTCTTTCTCCGATTCCGACTCCGAACTGGAATTGGATTCCCCGCCGCCACCGCCACCTCCTTCTTTGCCCGAGTCCTCCCTGAAGACCGAGACACAATTTACAAAACGGAATTAGGACCCGGCGTTAACAGGAGTACGCGGAGTTGGCCTAGTCTTATAACAGGGCGCGTACAACTTTGGGAAAACCGATTTCCCCATATAATACCCTATAGGACTATAACATACTCAAAGGATACCCCCGTATCTCTAGTAGAAACAGAGTTACGAGCCTCTAAAAGTTTATTTTCAAAAAAGTAGCCTAATATCAATAAGTGAGACAAAAATAAGTTGACGACGATATTGAGGTAGCCCCAAGTTTAAAGTATCCTTAGATGGGGAACAAAGAGTACTATAACATATCCAAAGGAGATACCCGTAGCTCTAATAGAACGAGAGTTACGAGCCTCCAAAGTTTAGTGCAAAAATCATAAGTAACATAGCAAATATAAGTGAGACGATACCATACGTTGACGAACATTTTGCTTAATATCTCGGCCACTGTTTATCGTAGGGCTAAGTTTTTAGTATGGTTAGATGGGGGACAAATTGGACTATAACATACTCAAAGGACATCCCCGTATCTCTAGTAGAAACAGAGTTATGAGCCTGCAAAGTATAGTCTAATGCTATTCCTATGGAGGGGTTGTTTGTTTACGTTTTGCTTAATTACTCGGCCCCTGTGAGTCGTAGGCCTACGTTCTTAGTATGGTTGGATGGGGGACAAATTGGACTATAACATACTCAAAGGACATCCCCGTATCTCTAGTAGAACCAGAGTTACGAGCCTGCAAAATATAGTCTAATGCTATTACTATGGAGGGGTTGTTTGTGGTACAATTTCGGTATGAGTGAATAAGGTCAAAAATCATTTTAGAGCAAAATCAAGCACACCATTCGATACAGCGTAAAATTTAGATCTAAAATAACCCCCGCTTTTTTCAAATTTCCAAAAAAAAAAAAAAATGTCTTATCCCCCAAAAGAATTGCCACCTTTTCCAAAATATTGATGTTTAACGTTAGGGCTCATTTTCACTTAAGAGGCCGAATAGGTTAGGTTAGCTTAGCTTAGGTTAGGTTAGGTTAGGTTAGGATAGGTTAGCTTAGCTTAGGTTAGGTTAGGTTAGCTTAGGTTAGCTTGGCTTAGGTTAGCTTAGCTTAGGTTAGGTTAGCTTAGGTTAGCTTAGCTTAGGTTAGGTTAGGTTAGGTTAGCTTAGCTTAGGTTAGGTTAGCTTAGGTTAGCTTGGCTTAGGTTAGGTTAGCTTAGGTTAGCTTGGCTTAGGTTAGGTTAGCTTAGGTTAGCTTGGCTTAGGTTAGCTTAGCTTAGGTTAGCTTAGGTTAGGTTAGCTTAGGTTAGCTTGGCTTAGGTTAGGTTAGCTTAGCTTAGGTTAGCTTAGCTTAGGTTAGCTTAGCTTAGGTTAGGTTAGGTTAGGTTAGGTTAGCTTAGCTTAGGTTAGCTTAGCTTAGCTTAGGTTAGCTTAGCTTAGGTTAGGTTAGCTTAGCTTAGCTTAGGTTAGCTTAGCTTAGCTTAGGTTAGCTTAGCTTAGGTTAGCTTAGGTTAGGTTAGCTTAGGTTAGGTTAGCTTAGGTTAGGTTAGGTTAGCTTGGCTTAGCTTAGGTTAGCTTAGCTTAGGTTAGCTTAGGTTAGCTTAGCTTAGGTTAGGTTAGCTTAGGTTAGGTTAGCTTAGGTTAGGTTAGGTTAGCTTAGGTTAGGTTAGCTTAGGTTAGCTTAGCTTAGGTTAGGTTAGCTTAGGTTAGCTTAGCTTAGCTTAGGTTAGGTTAGCTTAGCTTAGGTTAGGTTAGCTTAGGTTAGGTTAGCTTAGGTTAGGTTAGCTTAGGTTAGGTTAGCTTAGGTTAGGTTAGGTTAGGTTAGGTTAGCTTAGGTTAGCTTGGCTTAGCTTAGCTTAGCTTAGCTTAGCTTAGGTTAGGTTAGCTTAGCTTAGCTTAGCTTAGGTTAGCTTAGCTTAGCTTAGGTTAGCTTAGCTTAGCTTAGGTTAGGTTAGGTTAGCTTAGGTTAGGTTAGCTTAGGTTAGGTTAGGTTAGCTTAGGTTAGCTTAGGTTAGCTTGGCTTAGCTTAGCTTAGCTTAGGTTAGGTTAGCTTAGCTTAGCTTAGCTTAGGTTAGCTTAGCTTAGGTTAGGTTAGCTTAGGTTAGCTTAGCTTAGGTTAGGTTAGCTTAGGTTAGGTTAGCTTAGGTTAGGTTAGCTTAGCTTAGCTTAGGTTAGCTTAGCTTAGCTTAGGTTAGCTTAGCTTAGGTTAGCTTAGCTTAGCTTAGGTTAGGTTAGCTTAGGTTAGCTTAGCTTAGCTTAGGTTAGGTTAGCTTAGGTTAGCTTAGCTTAGGTTAGGTTAGCTTAGGTTAGGTTAGGTTAGCTTAGGTTAGGTTAGGTTAGGTTAGGTTAGGTTAGCTTAGGTTAGCTTAGGTTAGCTTAGCTTAGGTTAGGTTAGCTTAGGTTAGCTTAGCTTAGCTTAGCTTAGGTTAGCTTAGCTTAGGTTAGCTTAGCTTAGGTTAGCTTAGCTTAGGTTAGCTTAGCTTAGGTTAGGTTAGCTTAGCTTAGGTTAGCTTAGCTTAGGTTAGCTTAGCTTAGGTTAGCTTAGGTTAGCTTAGGTTAGCTTAGCTTAGCTTAGCTTAGCTTAGGTTTGGTTAGGTTAGCTTAGGTTGGCTTAGCTTAGGTTAGCTTAGCTTAGGTTAGGTTAGCTTAGGTTAGGTTAGCTTAGGTTAGCTTAGGTTAGCTTAGCTTAGGTTAGCTTAGCTTAGCTTAGCTTAGGTTAGCTTAGCTTAGGTTAGCTTAGCTTAGCTTAGCTTAGCTTAGGTTAGCTTAGGTTAGGTTAGCTTAGGTTAGGTTAGGTTAGCTTAGGTTAGGTTAGGTTAGCTTAGGTTAGCTTAGGTTAGCTTAGCTTAGGTTAGCTTAGCTTAGGTTAGCTTAGCTTAGGTTAGCTTAGCTTAGGTTAGCTTAGCTTAGGTTAGCTTAGCTTAGGTTAGCTTAGGTTAGCTTAGCTTAGCTTAGCTTAGGTTAGCTTAGCTTAGGTTAGCTTAGCTTAGGTTAGGTTAGCTTAGGTTAGGTTAGGTTAGGTTAGCTTAGGTTAGCTTAGCTTAGGTTAGCTTAGCTTAGCTTAGCTTAGGTTAGCTTAGCTTAGGTTAGGTTAGCTTAGGTTAGCTTAGCTTAGCTTAGGTTAGCTTAGCTTAGGTTAGCTTAGGTTAGCTTAGCTTAGGTTAGCTTAGCTTAGCTTAGCTTAGGTTAGGTTTGGTTAGGTTAGCTTAGGTTAGCTTAGCTTAGCTTAGGGTTAGCTTAGGTTAGGTTAGCTTAGCTTAGGTTAGCTTAGGTTGGCTTAGCTTAGGTTAGCTTAGCTTAGGTTAGGTTAGCTTAGGTTAGCTTAGCTTAGGTTAGCTTAGGTTAGGTTAGCTTAGGTTAGCTTAGCTTAGCTTAGCTTAGGTTAGCTTAGCTTAGGTTAGCTTAGCTTAGGTTAGCTTAGCTTAGGTTAGCTTAGCTTAGGTTAGCTTAGCTTAGGTTAGGTTAGCTTAGCTTAGCTTAGGTTAGCTTAGCTTAGGTTAGCTTAGGTTAGCTTAGGTTAGCTTAGGTTAGCTTAGGTTAGCTTAGGTTAGCTTAGCTTAGCTTAGCTTAGCTTAGGTTAGCTTAGCTTAGCTTAGCTTAGCTTAGGTTTGGTTAGGTTAGCTTAGGTTGGCTTAGCTTAGGTTAGCTTAGCTTAGGTTAGGTTAGCTTAGGTTAGGTTAGCTTAGGTTAGCTTAGGTTAGCTTAGCTTAGCTTAGCTTAGGTTAGCTTAGCTTAGCTTAGCTTAGCTTAGCTTAGGTTAGGTTAGCTTAGGTTAGGTTAGGTTAGCTTAGGTTAGGTTAGGTTAGCTTAGGTTAGCTTAGGTTAGCTTAGCTTAGGTTAGGTTAGCTTAGGTTAGCTTAGCTTAGGTTAGGTTAGCTTAGGTTAGCTTAGCTTAGGTTAGCTTAGCTTAGGTTAGCTTAGCTTAGGTTAGCTTAGGTTAGCTTAGCTTAGGTTAGCTTAGGTTAGCTTAGCTTAGGTTAGCTTAGCTTAGGTTAGGTTAGCTTAGGTTAGCTTAGCTTAGGTTAGCTTAGGTTAGCTTAGCTTAGGTTAGCTTAGGTTAGCTTAGCTTAGGTTAGGTTTGGTTAGGTTAGCTTAGGTTAGCTTAGCTTAGCTTAGGGTTAGCTTAGCTTAGGTTAGCTTAGGTTGGCTTAGCTTAGGTTAGCTTAGGTTAGCTTAGCTTAGCTTAGGTTAGCTTAGGTTAGGTTAGCTTAGCTTAGGTTAGGTTAGCTTAGGTTAGCTTAGCTTAGGTTAGCTTAGGTTAGCTTAGCTTAGCTTAGGTTAGCTTAGCTTAGCTTAGCTTAGCTTAGCTTAGGTTAGCTTAGCTTAGCTTAGGTTAGGTTTGGTTAGGTTAGCTTAGGTTAGCTTAGCTTAGCTTAGGGTTAGCTTAGGTTAGGTTAGCTTAGCTTAGGTTGGCTTAGCTTAGGTTAGCTTAGCTTAGCTTAGGTTAGGTTAGCTTAGGTTAGCTTAGCTTAGGTTAGCTTAGGTTAGGTTAGCTTAGGTTAGGTTAGCTTAGGTTAGCTTAGCTTAGCTTAGCTTAGGTTAGCTTAGCTTAGCTTAGCTTAGGTTAGCTTAGGTTAGCTTAGGTTAGCTTAGCTTAGCTTAGGTTAGCTTAGCTTAGCTTAGCTTAGCTTAGGTTAGCTTAGGTTAGCTTAGCTTAGCTTAGGTTAGGTTAGGTTAGCTTAGGTTAGCTTAGGGTTAGCTTAGGTTAGGTTGGAAAAGGTGGCAAATTATTGGCCCTCTGAATATTTTACACTGTTTTTGACCTTGTTCACCTATACTGCAAAATTTTCTTTTTTGGAAATTTGAAAAAAGCGGGGGTTATTTTAGATCTAAATTTTACGCTCTATCGAATGGTGTGCTCGATTTTGCTCTAAAATTATTTTTGACCTTATTCACTCATACCGAAATCCTACCTTGTTTGTTTACGTTTTGCTTAATTACTCGGCCCCTGTGTGTCGTAGGCCTACGTTCTTATTATGGTTGGATGGGGGACAAATTGGACTATAACATACTCAAAGGACATCCCCGTATCTCTAGTAGAACCAGAGTTACGAGCCTGCGAAGTTGGGTGTGACGCTATTCCTAGGGCATGTTTTTGAACATTTTGCTTAATTTCTCGGCCCCTGTTTGTCGTAGTCCTAAGTTTTTAATATGGTTGGATGGGGGACAAATTGGACTATAACATACTCAAAGGGCATCCCCGTATCTCTAGTAGAACCAGAGTTACGAGCCCCCAAATTTGGGTTTGATGCTATTTCAATGGCATGTTTTTGAACATTTCGCTTAATTACTCGGCCCCTGATTGTCGTAGTCCTAAGTTTTTAGTATGGTTGGATGGGGGACAAATTGGACTATAACATACTCAAAGGGAATCCCTGGATCTATAGTAGAACCAGAGTTACGAGCCTCCAAAGTTTAGTGTAACGCAATAATTAAGCTTCGCAAGCGCGATTTACCGAACTTAAAGGGTTAGAGAGCAACTGAAAGCCCGGGCTGCAGACGCGCGCGCGCTAAAAAGAGTTAATTGAACTTACCCCGACGTGGCTTCATCTTCGGAGCTGGATTTCTTGGGCGTTTTCTTGGCTTTGGGCGTGGCCTTCTCCTCGGACTTCTTGCGTTTATTCCTAGTTTGGGGTTCGGGGCTGGGCGCGTAGTCCGACCCTTGATCGGAATCGCCCGATTCCTCGGCTCCGCCTCCGCCCAGATCAAAGTCCTCGTCCCCGGAATCGGCCCCCTCCCCTCCAAGGGCGGCGCCGGCCCCCTCTTCGCCTCCTTCCAGGGAGTCCCCTTCTTGACTCCCGCCGGGAATGTTGGCGGCGGCGGCGCGCGGAACCATGGTGGGCGAAGGATCCGCTGCTCCTTTCTTCTTGACGTATTTTCGTTTGGCCCCCGTTTTTCTCTTAGAAGGAGATTCGTCTTTCGTTGACGCTGAAACAAAACAGAGACGACGCCGTTAGACCTATTTTCGTCTACTAGGGCGGCGGAGTAGATCTAGGTCGAGTACTTACTGGTGGCCGTTGGTTCCTCCTCACCAGGGGCATTGGCGCCATCGTCCGATTCAACGTCGTTAGAAGCCAAACTAAAAAGAAATTGGCGCCGGTTTGGTTAAACTTGATCAGCAGGTGGGGTGGTCAAGGTGGGTGGTCAAGGCGGGCGGTACCTGTAGAGTTTAAAGCATTTTTCGCAAGGATGAATTCCCTTGCGTATTAAGATATCCTGAGCGAAGATTTCGTCCTGCGGGGGGTCGAACCAGACGGGACAACCGCGCGATTGAAATCTTTCAAAGGGAAAACGAAATTTTTGAACTTTCTTGCCGATACTCGGTTTCGAAGCAATGTCCTGCCAAATCAATCGTCAATTAAACAGAGCGCTTTTATTTAAATTTGGGTCCCAATTATTTACTTTAGGAACTCCGGGACAGAAGAGTTGTTCGTTATCGAGCGTGAGAAAGGCGTTCTCGACAACATTGTCAAAAACCTCGCCACTGACGAGGTCGATGTATTCCGTTTGGAAAGGGTCGCGAAACAACGTCAGAATGGTCAGTTTGCCCTTTTTGGAAAATAAGAGTCTAGTTGGCACGTCGCTGAACGCTGACACCGTGATGACCGCGTTCTCCAACGCCACTTCCAATTGTTCAATCGCTCCGTCGCGATTTCTACGATACTTAAAACAGTATTTGTCTGCAAAGGAAGAACGGGTTAGACCAGGGCGAGGGCGCCTGGTGACTTTGGCCTACCTATATTTCTAGTGGAAAGGTGATTGACTAAATCGGAAAGTGCCGAAAAGGGTGGCGTCTCTTGGAAGAGGGACAACCATTTTTTAGGATTAGGAGGGCCGCCTTCTTCCGCCGGTTTATCATTAGCCACAACGCCACCGTCGCCAATCTCAACCGGATCCGTCTGAACGCATTTTGATGGTTTGCATTGAGAGGATGAAGCTAAATGATCGCGCCCCGTTTTAATTTCTTTATTATTCTCTATAACCACCGATAAACAATCAATTTTAGGCCTTTGCCTACCCATTCCAGTAATTGCAGTTCCGGTATCTGGTTTGGCTAACAAGTGTTGATGCAAGTAGAACGCCGCGTGTTTGGCCCTGTTCACATTAGGAAGATCTTCCTCTTCCATGTTTTTTTAAGGAAACGGAAATGGAACGCGCTAATTTATCCGTAATTTTGGGACATTTCCGCGTAGGAATGTGGTTAATAATCTGCAAAATATACAACGGAATCCTTCTAATATCGTCCCCTTTGCCTTTTCTCGGCTTACATTGACAGATCAAACGATACAACGAAAACAAGGCGATAACAACGAAAAATATAGGAAACAATTTCCATAATGGAACGAAAAATAACGCTAAACACGACCAAATCTTTATTATTATGGCTATCAATAAATTAAACACACTAGCATCATCATCATCTTTATTAAAATATGTCAAACACTCAAATTTCGGTCAAAAAAAAATCGCTCGCAATTTAACGCCGCAATTCCTAACCCACAAATTAAACGAACGTCATTAATATAGGAAACTTAATACTTGCCATAAAACTATCGTACAACGTTGATAAACGTTTAGAATTACTAATTACAATTTACAAGAGTTAAGCTGCCGAGCCCTCGACGCTGGCGCAACGGCTTTGCCTTTTATCGATGCCGCTTTTCACTTTTTCGAGGGACCAAAAATGGCCGCCAAAGTGCCAGACCGAACGGATGCGAAAAATGGCGGATGGGAAGATATACGCCGCCACCCCAAAGCTCAGCGTGTCCAACTCTGTAGCGGAGGGATATTATATATTAAATCCCGTCGAGAAAATAGTCTCGTAGAAAAACTAGGGATAGGACGGTGTACTAGACGAGGATGACACGTGACCCGGGGTGTGACGACTCTTCATCGGGGATACTAAAAGAGGGATAAGACACTTTTGTTTAGGCCTAATTGTAAACGCAGATTTTCAAAGAAAAAAACTGTTTATTCATGATTTTTAGGCCACAGAGTGGTGGTACAGCCGAGATAATTTACGAAATAAAAAAAAAAAATATTTTTAAATTGAAATTGATTTAACGATTACCTAATTACAATTGCATTAATTTTTATTTCATCTTAATTTTTTTTTATATTTGGGGTATTAGGAACGAAAGGGAAAAAATAAACTACAATAAATCCCTAAAGAAATTGCGAAAAAATTTTTCATTTCTTTTTCAAAACATTAACAAAAAAATTAAAAATATATTATTTTTATACAAGATTTGTTGTTTTTATTTTTATCAATTAGCGTAAAAGGAGAAGAGGTTTTAAATTTTTTATGCACAAAGATTGCACTGTTATAAATACGCGAGCCAACTAGATTTCATTTTCTTCCAATTATAAACAAAAATCATACACAACCCATTAATTAATTAATTAAACCCGTCGTTAAAATTAAAGCCCGATAATTATTCGCAACGAAAAAAAAAGTGGAAACATTCACTCGTCATTAATCATTCAAAATCAAAAGTTTTCGAGTCACTACGTTAAGCGTATCATCCCGCTTTAAACCATCAAAGATCAATTTTTACTAAATAATAATTAATAAAATCACAGAAATTAAACATCTCATTTAGGATTCAAACTCGCGCGTATTAGACGCATCTGAACTGATTTCAGATTTTCCATTAACGTCGTAATAGCGAAGTGCTCCTTTTTTCAAATTAAACTAATTTTAACTAACAAAAGAGTAGGGGGGGGGGCAAAGGGATTTAGAATTAGCTAGTTGGGAAGAGTAGCAACCAAATTTAAGGGCTCACGTTCCTGTAATACAAGAACCCATCTCTGAAAAAGCCTTTTTCAAATAATTTCAGGAAATTCCTTAACTGGATAAATTAGGCTTAGTTCTTATAAAAACTCGGGAGTATTTGGTCAAGGATGAGGGGGGGGGGACGCGTAATCCGAGGGAAACGGGTCACGCTGTACTGTGGAACGCCTCAGGCCCAGTGGGAGGGTAGAAAAGGGGGAAAATACTCGGAAAAATAGCGGGCAGTCCATCAGGAAGACCCCCCCCCCGCCATTGTTCCGTTTATTCCTCCCCCATTTTCAAGCGTCCCCCCCATTATCCTTGCTTGACAAACTGGCCTATTTATCCAATGAAGAAATGAAGCTAAGACGCCCCGGAGGGGGGGGGGAATAACTTTTAAAACCGAGAGTAAATGATAATAAGTTCTTATCCTTCCTTAGATCATCCTGACAAACTGGCCTATTTATCCAATGAAGAAATGAAGCTAAGACGCCCCCGGAGGGGGGGGAATAACTTTTAAAACCGAGAGTAAATGATAATAAGTTCTAAATCGTAGGATGTATATTTCATTTATAAGTGTATAATTCATTCTAATATTTGTTTTTTTTTGGTTTTTCAGCGTAGCCATCAAAAAGGGGTATTAGGGGTGGGTGAGGTCTAAATTCTAGCGAGTCTCTCGGAGAGGAAATAGTGCGAGGGGGGGGGGGGCTGGCTTTGGTTGGTCATTTTTTAAGTTTCTTACGTATGTATAATGTATGTATAATATATCTATATATATGTATGTAGGTATGTATGTCCTAGCTAAGCACCAAATTATGTTGTCCCAGACTGCGTTTGTTATTTCTTTACATAAGCACATCGACAATCACGAGATTAAATATATTTTTTCTGAGAAAATTAGCGTTCGTTTCACTTTGAATAAAATTTCTAACTTAGATGCCTCTTTTTTTTTCGCCCCGCCCCCCATTAAGACCTGTACAATACAACAAACAAACCTTTCTCGTGTCCCTCAGCGACAATTTAAAATTGGTTCAATTTCGAAACGTACGTCATCCTAAATAAAACCTAGATCCGTATTAATATTATATAATTCGTTAATTATTATCAATTAACGAAGAAGAATTAGATAGTGTCCAATCCTCTAGTCCTAGCTAGTCTTTGGTTCGAGAATTTCAACGTATTTAGACGCGCAAAGTTGATCAACTTTTTAATATTTAATTTTAATCTACCTAAGTGGGTTAATTACTTTAATTAAATAGATTCAGCGTGGGGGGGGGGAAGGGGCTAATCCCAAAATATCAGCGGAGGAGGAAAGTGCGCCCGATCTTGGTCGGTTGGTTGGTTTGTGGTGTGTGACATTTATTTGTTACTTCTAAACTACGATTAATATTTTAGCGTTAGATGTTTTTTTTTAGAATAGTCTGTACTTATTTATGACAATAATAGATTTCATCGGGGAATTCCAAGGGAGGGGAGGGGGGAGGGGGGATAGGATAGTGGGATAGGATAGGAAAGACGGAGCAGCCCTCTTTGTTTTAAAAGAGAGCGCGGCCCGATTAAATGACATTAACCAAAGATTTCCGTTTTAATTTTTAGTCTAAAAAGGAAAAAGGAAGAATGATAAGGCGTCATTATATGCAGAAGGAGAGAGAGAACTCAAAGGCCTCATGAAGATCTTACCTTTCTGAATGATCGGGCTTTTCATTCCACCTATAATTTTCTTATTCTTATTCTTTAAGTCGGCGTCCGACATATTTTGCGCTGAAAATTCAATTTAACTTTAATTGCAATTAAATTTGCAACAAACCCCCGTTAAGTTCGCAACAAACCCCCGTTAAGTTCGCAACAAACCCCCGTTAAGTTCGCAACAAACCCCCGTTAAATTCGCTACAAACCCCCGTTAAATTCGCTACAAACCCCCGTTAAATTCGCTACAAACCCCCGTTAAATTCGCTACAAACCCCCGTTAAGTTCGCAACAAACCCCCGTTAAATTCGCTACAATACGCCGATAAGTTCGCTACAATACGCCGATAAGTTCGCTAAAATACGCCGATAAGTTCGCTACAATACGCCGATAAGTTCGCTACAATACGCCGTTAAGTTCGCTACAATCCCCCGTTAAATTCGCCACTATCCGCTGTTAAATTCGCTACAATCCGCCGTTAAATTCGCAACAATCCGCCGTTAAATTCGCTAGAATAGGCCGACATTAGAAATGAAATATTATTTTCATTACCCATTTTGCGTCCTTCCTCAGAAGCATTTAAATTGTTGATGTTCCTAACACCCAAAACATGACAGTTATTGCACCATGATGAAATTAAGTCTAGAAAGGAATTAAGAAAGGAGGGAGAGGCGGCAAGTACTTACATTTTCTCGACACCAGTGGCTGGTCGAGGGTACAAGATGACTCCCTGCTTGCCCTGTCCTCCGCCCGCTCTGATTGGCTTAGCTAAGAAAATGAAAGGAGACGTTTTTAATTAACCTCTCGAGCCCCGTCCGACGTCGTGTGAGTGAGTGAGTGAGTGATCTTACCAATTTGGGCCATGTGTCCTCGTCGGGCCAAGTTCTTCTGCCTGACGGCCTCCTTGATCCTGTCGACCTCGTACTGATACCTCTTCCTGTCCCTCATGGCGCTCTCCTTGGCCTCCTTCAGGGCCGATTCCAGGGCCTTGACCCTTTCCATCGTGGCCCTGAGTCGCTTCTCCAACTTGGGCAATTCGCAGCGCAAATCGGCGTTGTCCCTGACCAGTTGCTTGTGCACTTTGGTCAGTTGGTCCAAGTTGTTTTCCAGGAAGGCGATCTTCTGCTTTTGCACCAAACTGCCGCCGGCGTCCTCGTTGTCCTCGCCGGCCGCCGATTTCTTGACGCGACTTTGCAAATCTTGCACAAAGAGCTTGCGCAAGTTGTGCAACGTTTGCAGTTCCTTGGCCACCGTCTCCTCCAACCCCTTAAGATCCTGACGAGCTTGTTCGCGTTTATCACTTAGCGTGCTGCGCCCCAAGAGACAAAAACAAACTCCCCCAATTACTTCTCGTCTAATTAATTCCTTAACGAAGAAGAAGAAGAAGAAAAATGCCTTACATGAGTTCGTGAAGCTTCTGACTCTTATCGTGTTCTTCTTGTTTTAGCTTCTCGTAATCCTGTTGCAATCGTTCCTGAGCCAAAGACAGCTTTTGATTGGTGCTGCAAAGATTGAATGAATCGCGATTTAACGCCATCATATGAATTAATTAAAAATCGGGGGTGTAGACTTACTCTCTGAGTTGTTCGATAAGAGCTTGTTTCTCGGCGATTTCGTCCCTGAGCGTGGAGAGTTGTTTCTGGTGTGATTCGCGGTGTTTCTCGATCTGTTCCTCCAAGGCCTCTCTCATCTTCTCGGCGGAGTCCTTCTCCTTCTCCTTCTCCTTGGTGCTGACGATGTGCATCTCTTCGGCGGCCTTCAACTTGGAGCACTCCTCGTTCAGGGCGTCGACGGCCTCTTCCAAGGACCTCTTCTTGGTCTCGATGTCCTTCATGGACTCTTGCAGCGACTTCATCTTGGCTTCGTACTGACTGATCAGCAGACGACACTCGGCCAAGTCCTTCTCGTTAATCTCGATCTTCTTATTGCAATCGACTTGGAATGTTTCCAATTGGTGGCAACGTTGGGCCAAGGCCTTGACTTCCGACTTCATCTTGCTAATGTACAGTCTGGCCACCGTGAATTCCTCGTCGATCTTCGAGTTGGGGTCTCCGCCCGGTTTCATGTCGGCCGTGTTTCCCCCCAAAACTTGCCCGATTTCTCCCAGATCCTTTAATAAATTGGTCAACATTTCCGTGATCCTCTTACGTTGGTGCAAACTGCTGTCTCGAACTTGCTGCAGTTCGTTCTGCGTCGTGTTCAATTGAGACTGCCAAGGGCGTCATCGTGTCAACTCGATAAGCGCAAATCCCCACTTAAGATCCCCCCGCCCACCCCCTCGCTTAAACTTACCAGTTTCTGAGTGAGCTCTTCGCTCAAACTCTCGTACTCCTTGTTCTTGCTTTCGACCTCTTGGGATTTCTGGTCGTAGTTGACGGCCAATTCCTCGAGGGCTTGAAGGACTTCCTTGACTTCGTCTTTGGCGGACTCGTTCTCTTGTTGAATGCGGCTCATCTCTTGTTGAAGAGTCTCGTAATCTTTACGCGTCGACGTGATAAGCTGGCGGCGCGTCCGATTTCAAAGGTTAGTCGCGGTTGACGAGAGTTAGTTGGGCGTAAAACGACTTACCTCTTCCTGTTCGAGCATCTGTTCCTTAATCTTCTCGATAAGTTGCGACTGTTTGTCAATCTCGTCGTCCTTCTCGTCCAACTGGGCGTAGAGTCGGACTCGTTCCTCCTCGAACTTGACTCTCTCCTCGTTGCTGATGGGTTCGGCCGAGACGGTCTGGATGACGGGGGCGACGGGCGCTTCCGACAAACTCAAGGTGCTGGTCTCGAGATCCTTCATGCTGAGCTGTTCGTCCGACGGCACCGACTCGCCCAATCTCCATCGGCTAAGTTCGCTCTCGGCCTTGGCCAACTGCGTCTTCAACTTGTTGACCTTTTCCTTTTCTTTCTCGTAGCGTCTCTTCCATTCCTCGGCCGTCAGCTCTTCGTTGACGATCACGACGTTCTTGATGGTCTTGGCTCTGCGCGAGAACGACCACACCACCAATGAACCCCCGCCTTTGAAGGCGACCAACCCTACAACCTTACCTCCTTCCGAAATCGAGCGTCGATTTGGATTCGGCCTCGTTGAAAGAAGCCGGCGAACAACAGATAATGATGGTGGTTTGCGAGTTGCCACCCAAACTCTCTTGTAAGATCCTAGTTAATTTACTGTCACGATAAGGAATGTGACTTTTCTGCGTTCAAAGTAGGCTTCGATTAATTACTCCTAAAAAACCCCAAGTAATTGGCAAATTTATATAGGGGAGCCTACGTTTCCATCGGCTAGGGCGGAAATGACGTTTCCTAGCGCCGAAAGGGACTTGTTGATATTTTTCGCTTCGTCCAAGACCATTCCTTCCGCTCCCGTTTTACTAACCTAACGAGAATGAATGGCCAACGACTTTAGAATATGGGCACCTACGCGACACTATCAGAACCAATAATAGAACGCACTTTCTCGCTACCAGCCAAATCGACTAAATATAATTTCCCGCTAAGTTTCTTCTCGTTTTCTAGGTTTTCCTGCTTAACGTTGATGAGGAAGACGCTGTGGCTTCTAGAGCTGTGTTCATTCATATCTAAATAACAAGTAAGATTGAAGATTGACCGAGGGCGAAGAAGGGTTGTAGCGATTCAAATCGAGGTAAGTGGTAACGTACTGGTGACCGCTATGTGTCTATTCGCTTTTCCTTCGTCGATAACCTCCATGACTTCTTCGGGGCTGCTAACGAACCTTTCGGTCGCTCCCTTCACGAAGGGAACTCGGTTTTTATCTTCGTGGACTGACAAATTAGTTTTGGATACTGCAGTCGTCACATGACGCGCGCGAGAGAGAGAGATACGAAAATTAGCCTGACTTCATCATTAACGAGCTTTACTTAAACGAATTAATTACCATCGAGTAGATCCCGAATTTTATCCATGTATATTTCAAAGTAGGAGACCTGTTTTAAATTTTAGATTTTTTTGGTTTTAGTGGTGTCCATTAATTTCGAAGGGGGTATGAGCCTACTTTGATGTGAAATTCGATATTTTCATCCATGGAGTAAATGTGGTTGAATATATCATTGACGATCCTCGGAATAATACCTTGATGTACGCTATCACCCAAAACACCCTCCATCGTATGCGTCTTACCGCTAGAGGTTTGACCGTAAGCGAATATCGTCCCATTGAAACCACTGAGCACATCTACAACAAACCCAAGGTGACACACGCCGGTAAAGAGACGCTCTCGGAATTTGGAGCTTATCGCCTCGAAAAGATTAGCGCGATGAAAGCCTATTTTTAGCCTAAAATCTCTAGAGGAGGATGTCTCGACTCGTCAACGAGAAATAAATTGATTCCGCGAAAGCGATCGTCATCTCGTGAAAGATGGCCTCTCCTTAATACGCCCACCTTACCTTCTTCTCCCAAAATTAAGAACTTAGACCCACCACCAGCAGCGCGAGATGAAAGAGAGAACTAACAATCATCAAATGTGGCGGAAGTTTCTCATCGAGTTATTTGAATTGACATTGAAAATGTAGGCCAATCTATAAAAACGCGCTCAATAAACTTGACCCGCGGTCAATTTGTACAATTTCTCCGAAAGGGACTTCCCTGACAATTGGGATGGGTTGACCCTGGTTGGAAGGCGGCCAAAGAAATGGAGGGGGGGGGGGCGCAGAGGAGAGCGAGAATTTACATTCTGGTAGAAACTTGGGAGTGAGTGTAGTGGGATTATTGTTGTTTCTACTCTAGAGAGCTGGCAGGCAGGCGGCCGGTGTAAGGTTCCGCCCGTATTTATCGATCGCTCCACCCTACCCTATAGTCAGTCCAGGGTCAAAGCCGCCGTTTTCGAGGCACTCAAAGAATAGGCAGCAGCAGCGGCAGAGCGAGTGGCAGGCGCCAACGTAGCGGTCAACGGGACCCCGCTAAGTCCCTCCCTCCCTCCCTCTCTCTGCCACTTCTTTACTGAATCCCAGCTGTACCATTAGGGAGGAACGGAGTCACCACCAGCACCACTCGGGACCCTTTTCAACATCTTATCTAAATAACAACTCGTCATTCGAGCGCCGCGTTTCACTCCGAGGGGATGCTCACACGCGCTACACGATTACCTAAACAGGAACTGTTCTATTCGAACAATTTCCCATTTCTATTCTTCTCAGCCGTCACAGTGTTTGGCCCCTCGACGGGGGAGGGGCGAATAAACATGTCCATTGATTAATAAATTATTTCAATCATCGTTATTATAAATTATGGAGTCATCGAGTATAACAATGAAAAGAGGACGATTTAGACTCCATTCAAAATAATAATAAATACTTCATCCGACGCCTCCAAAGCGACAGTACAGTGTTTAGTTAGTGTCACACGATTAGTGTCAATTCTACCCATATATCTCGGGTCTATTAGGGGAAGGGGGGGGGGGTAATTTTCAAAGTCAACTAACTCGTTTGTCAGTGTTTAAAATTAGAACTGACGGATAAAATAATCTCGAGCAAAAGTTTTAGTTGACGTAATCTTATCGACAAAAATCATGAGATTCGGAAATTTATTCGCCCGGAACGAAAATATTTTGAAATTAAAAATGGACTCGTTTCCTCCTGGTTTTTACTCGTTTTTCCGCCAATCGTAGTTCAAATTAAAGACGGCAAATTGAAAACAAAAAGAAAGAATTTCCGCCGTCCCAATATTTCGACCGATTCAGTCCGTAGAGCCATAAGTTTGTAAGATATCAACAATGATAAGGATGACAAGTTCGTAATGCTAGAGACTAGTTCGAGAACTACAATCGCTGGTTAATTACGAGGTCCATCTTCCAATTTAGTCCGCGTTACTAAGCCCATTTGACAGCAGCGCCTGACCAAGCGTCTACGACGTTTCGCCTACGTCACTCGCTTCGTGACAAGCTCCAGTTTGTAACCAGTGACAAACTTATGGCCTACATATCTTACGACCTTATGGTAGCGCCATTATAAAATAGTGGCGATTGGGGCAGAGGTCAATCACACACGTAGCGAGCATGAAAGAATGGCGCATTTTAACCCAAATCCTAAAACATTAATCGCTCCCTCTCCCCTCCTCGATGGCTAAGAGAAACAACAAACCCGCACGCTGATTAGCGATTCGATTCGCCAACAATAAACAACAACGGCTGAATGCCTTTTTACAAATCTAACGGGGTGAAACGGCGCCCCCCCCCCCCACCATCCCAGATATACATCATACGACGTGGCGAAAATTCCACGCACCTGACACTTGTAAAAGCATTCGGTTACAGCATTGGAAAGGGGGCAAATAGGACTATAACATACTCAAAGGACATCCCCGTATCTTTAGTAGAAACAGAGCTACAAGTCCCCAAAGTATAGTCTAATGCTATTCCAATGAAGGGGGTTGTTTGATTACGTTTTGCATAATTACTCGGCCCCTGTGTGTCTTAGGCCTAAGTTTTTAGTATGGTTGGATGGGGGACAAATTGGACTACAACATACTCAAAGGACATCCCCGTATCTCTAGTAGAAATAGAGTTACGAGGCTGCAAAGTTTATTTTCAAAAATCAAAAGTAACCTCATAACAATAAGTGAGACAAAAAATAAGTTGACGATATTGAGGTAGCCCCAAGTTTAAAGTATCCTTAGATGGGGAGCAAAGAGGACTATAACATATCCAAAGGAGATCCCCGTATCTCTAGTAGAACAAGAGTTATGAGCCTTCAAAGTTTAGTTTAAAAATCATAAGTAACATAATAAAAATAAGTGAGACGATACCATAAGTTGACAAACATTTTGCTTAATATCTCGGCCCCTGTTAGTCGAAGGCCAAAGTTTATAGTATGGTTGGATGGGGGACAAATTGGACTATAACATACTCAAAGAACATCCCCGTATCTCTAGTAGAAACAGAGTTACGAGCCTGCAAAGTTGGGTGTGACGCTATTTCTAGGGCATGTTTTTGAACATTTCGCTTAATTACTCGGCCCCTGTTTGCCGTATGCCTAAGTTTTTAGTATGGTTAGATGGGGGACAAATTGGACTATAACATACTCAAAGGACATCCCCGTATCTCTAGTAGAAACAGAGTTACGAGCCTGCAAAGTTGGGTCTAATGCAATTCCTATGGAGGGGGTTGTTTGTTTACGTTTTGCTTAATTACTTGGCCCATGTTTGTCGTAGCCCTATGTTCTTAGTATGGTTAGATGGGGGACAAATTGGACTATAACATACTCAAAGGACATCCCCGTATCTGTAGTAGAACCAGAGTTATGTGTCTCCAAAGTTTAGGTGTAATGCTATTCCTATGGAGGGGGGTTGTTCGACGATACCACCACGGATCGGGGTTTCGGTTCTCAGAAATCACCTTCTTTTAAGAAGAATGTCAATAATATTTGGAATAGATGATTTTCTATGGAAAGGAATTGAAAAGTAGCCAGTAGAATTTGCGTGCCAGATGGAAGGAAACCATAGAAAAACATATCGTTCACTAAGTTGGAGAGAAGAGCGAGTTGGAGTACTTGGGAAATCGAAAATGAGGAGCAGGGATATCAAACGTCCAAGACCTCTCTCTCTCTCTCCCTCCTCCCTCCCTAGATTGAAAAGAGTAAGCCCGTGTGCGGCTTCCAGAGATTTCTCCAGGGTTCCTACAACTTTTGGAAAACCAATCTCCCTTCCTCACATTACCACGTCTTCCCCCCCCCCCCGAGTTTTTCACGTCCCCCCCTCCAATATATCCTTTGGAACGAATGTTAACGAACATTTTTCGTAATTACTCTGCCCCTGTTTGCTGTGACCCCACGTAGGAATTATAGGACCTCTGGGGGCTTCGACTTACTCAAACCTTAAAAATTTCCCTGAATTTTACTAAAAATTCAAAATTTTCCGGAGGTTTTTATTGTCAACAATTTATTTCCACGAGTTTTCCAGGTTTGTAAGAACCCTGTTTTTCGGCCGGCTTCTAGCCCGATCTCACGCGTCTTATCGGAAGCGGACAATCACAATCCTCCTTCCAACCCCCCCCCCCCCTGTCCCTCCCGGAGAGGATTATTTATAGCTAAAGACGATGACTCATAGCATCAAGATACATTAAAAACAAATATTTAGACGGGCCAATCAAATCATCCCCGTGAAATTTCTTCCAATTTTGGGGTCAAACATTTAGAGGCGCTTTCCCTAGATCCCAAGAGAGGTGGTCAATTTGCTGGAGACGCGCCGTGACCAGCGCATTGACACGGGGTCACGGCACTCCTCCTCAAATTGCATTGCCAACAAAGACATCGTTTTTCCTCCAATTTTAAATAAAACGCACCAAAGAAAAACGACAATAGAACCCCCCCCCCCCTGAAGAAATTTGGGGCATTGTAAAGAAGCGTTCGCCGTCTTGGCTACCCCACCCGAACGAATCGAAAAACGCCCCGAGAGATGACGTCAGACACGACCGTCTGAGCGCCGCAATAAGTTAAAAGAGGCCGCCACTCCTCCACCCCCCCCCACTCCTCCTACGCCACAATAGACGAGACGACAACGAAAGACGCCTTGAAAATGATAATCTCATTAAAGGAAAGGCTGCAATGCAATGCATTCTGCCGCCGCGTGGGATGCCATCGGACTAATACGCTGCTATTGTATTCCCCAGGAAGTTGAAAAATATATTTTCATTTTTAAATAAATAAATCTACTTCTATTTAAGCATTAAATTCTAAATTTCTCCTTATTTCGGGGCCTGGTGGGGACGCCTGAAAGGCTCTACTACACTCTCAAGCGTGACATAAACCAAACACCGTGAAAAAACACCCCCCCCCTCCCACCGAAGCGATTCAAATTTATAATGACCATTAAAATTTAAAGGGATACTCAAAATATATACATTTTGTTCATAGTTACATTATCTCTTTATCTCTTCAAAATACTTTCGCGGACGTTTAAGAATGTCTTTATGTTGGCACAAAAGGGGGGGGGGTGAAACCATTTGACCCGAAATTTAAAAGAAAAAATGGTGTTTACCTTTAACGATGGCTTTTGCCGCTTCACTGTAAACCTTGTCTTGAGTCGCGTTTGGTTTAAAGACTTTGTCATACATGTAGATTTTACCCTGAAAATTATATCATGATACCGCTTTAGCATCAAGCCAGGATTACAGATAACTTAATGATTTAGGCCTAACGATACTTCAACAACCGCGTTTGATAGGTTAAAAACAAACAAGAGGGTGGGGTCACTTTGTTTTAGCCAAAAAAACTTGTTGAATGATTAATCTAATCATTATACATATAGCACTGACACGTTTTTGCTACTAATTGCTTTCGGATAACGCGCTTTTAGTGTTCTTTCACGAATTAAGGGATGATAAAGTGGTCAAACTTTAAAAGAATAGGCCTATAGAATGCGAAAGTTGAGTTGTAAAAATAGAGTACTCACGGCAATGTTCACGCAATCTTCGGATCCCGGAGGAAACTTGACGATAAATTTGCTTCCGGCTTTTTCTTCCGAGTCATTGAGGGGTCGAAACCGACACACCACTTTAATATTACACTCGTCTGCCATATTTTCAGGCTTTTTATCTCGTCTATTATCGTAATATCACACTGACTGACTGGATTTTTCTAGGATCCTTTGGAATAATTAATTAGGCTACCGGAAGTTGACTTTCCGACACTTCATTCGGTTCATTTCACCAAAAGAAAACCAACAATATTTCACTATTTTCGGCGCGGCGATTCAATATTTAGAACCCTTCGCTATCGGGTGTAAAGATTTATAATCTTTCGATTTATTATCCTTCTCTTTTAAGCCTCGGCGAATAAAAAAATATTTAGGGTTAGCACGGTCTCCGCGGCCGTCAGGCAGGCGAACCGTGGGTTGAACTCCGCGCAACTCGAGCCAAGGCCCGATTCTACTCAATTATAGGCTGGCTCACGTCAACTTTCCATAGCGTCAAAATTACTTTCCACACCACCCGGTTTTTCGCGGTACAAACGGACTAAAAAATATTATATATTATATAAACGCGAATAAATTTGTAAATAAATAATGAAACTTAATACTATTTATTGAAATTATCCTATAAAATCGTACGTCGAAAACGCGCACTGAACTAAGGACCGCGAACGACGTCAACGGCGACCGAAATGCACGAGCTAGTAGGTCAAATTGCGTCACTCCGAGGAATTACGTCATTAAAGTCTTATCTACGTAGAGCCTGTCGCCATCTACCGTACCGAGGTCGAGATTCAAAATTGCCGCCAACTCACGCGCCAATTAGAGAATTAACCAATTGGGAAAGGGAAATCTTGGCGCGTTTTTCGGCGCGTGGGCCGTAGCTTTCTCTCACGTGTATCGCGACGATTGGCAGCACTGCTCACTGATCGAGTCAATCGGCGCCATTTTCTCCGCAAAGCGCGGGAGCTAATTACGCTCGACTTTAAGTATTATTTACTCGCGAATATTGTCAAACTCTTGTCGTACAAAGAGAAGGAAACTTCGCTCGACAAAATAAAGTCAAAATGAGTGATCGTGAGGTAAGTTTCAGCTATTGTTTCTTTTACTTTACGGTGTTAGGCTTAACAAAAAAAAAAAAAATGCGCACGGCTATGGGCGACCATTTCCTTTGTCCCGCCGCCGCCACCGCCGCGTTCCTCCCGCTACTTGTAATGATTGTTTTTATTTTGCACGGTGACCGAAACCACCATTTCCATTAATAGTTCAAACACGACGTAAGCTTAGCAAAGAAAAAGGCAATTAGGGTAGCTGTTCAATCATTTAAGAATGACGCTAACGCGACCCGCCATTAAACTGTAGCCCGTTTGTTTTGCTCCGCTTTTATTAGGCAAGCCCTAGTGGTCAAGAAAATGGTGGCTCTCACCATTCGGGCGAGAAATCGCCCTCGGTTCACGGCGGTTCACATTCCCCCGAGGCTGGAAGGAGGTCCGCTTCGGTCCATAGCCCAACTCCCAGGTCCCGTTCAAGGTCAAGGTCATATTCTCGATCCTATTCCCATCGCAGACACTCGTACTCGCGTTCCAGGTAAGAGACCAAAGATTGTTCGTAACCAACGATAAGCTCGTCACTTGACACTAATGACGCCATTGTAGATCTGGAAAACATCGTCACCATTATTACAGTCGATCTCGTTCTAGATCACCGAGACGCCGCAGATAGTGAGTGTTGAAACTAACAAAAGAAATTACATTGATACTAATACCCTATTTCTTTTTTTTTCAACAGTTCTCGTAGCAGAAGGTAAGTCGCGTCTCTCTTTGGGTCCCTGAGACTTGACGGTTTCAGTAACGGAGGTGTTTTACATTTAGTCGTTCTTACAGCCCCAGGAGGTCGAGTTCGCCTCGTCGCTCTTACAGTCCGCGTGGACGCTCGCCCTACTATGGCGGCAGCAGCGGAGGAAGTCGCTATTACGGCTACAATGACCGTCACCGCGAGTACCACCGCAGCCACAGTCGTTCCCCTATGTCCAACAGGCGCAGGCATGTTGGAAGCAGGGTAAGAATCGTAAGCGACATCTTTTCTTTTCTTTTCCATCCATTTATATCATTTTGACAAAGGACAACTCTCATCTGAGAATCTTTAAACGTTTTGTTCGCTTTTATACCACGACAGGACAACCCGGCTCCCAGTCGCTGCATCGGAGTCTTTGGCTTGAGTCTTTACACCCAAGAACGCGACCTGAAGGAAGTCTTTTCCAAATACGGACCAATCGAAGACGTGCAAGTCGTTTACGACGCCCAGAGTGGACGATCCAGGGGATTCTCTTTTGTCTATTTCGAAAATGTCGAAGACGCTAAAGCCGTGAGTACTCTTAAAGAGGACGAGAAACCCTTTAGAATCGTCAAATTATTTATGTTCAACAGGCGAAAGAACGTTGCAACGGGATTGAAATTGACGGACGTAAAATCCGAGTCGATTATTCCATCACCCAAAGAGCTCATACGCCGACTCCCGGCATTTACATGGGAAAACCCACGTAGTAAGTCGCCGCCGCGTCATTGTACTTGTCAAAGAAGGAAGGGGAAGAAGTAACCCGTTTGTTTTTTACCTTTGCGCGCGCAGTAGCGGGGGTAACGGTAGCGGAGGAGGAAGCAGCGCGGGTGGCGGAGGTGGCAGCTACAGAGGAGGGAGATCGCCTTCGCCTTATTACCGTGGACGTAGGTATTCCCGATCGCGATCCATTTCACCCCGCAAATACGCCTCGTATTATTAACCGAGGGACATTTTTTAAACCACACACGCGCCCCCCAAAACACCCCCCACCCCCAAACACCCCCAAATAGACACTTTTGTTCGCTTCCTAACGCAAAATTAAAATACGCCAATTGTACATTTAAATACATTTTTTCTTTTCATACTCATAACATGAAAAATAGTTTAATTAAATTTGAGGGGGAATTAATTGTAAAGTTAGTTAACCCCCCACCCTTAACGAGTGATCGTTACCGACGTAATTTACCGCAATTATGGTAAAAGATTAAATACCTTTTCGCCCCACGCCAGTCAGTAATTGGCTGACGCCAGTCGCGTATTTCTCTCACTCGCGGTCATTTTATAATTAATATCTCTTTGTGTGCATTGTAATTAACTACTCATTGATTGTCCGGTATCATTATTATTCTTTTTTGAAAACAAAAAATCTAAAATTCTTTTGTTTGTGTAAGTTTTCGTAAGATTGTAAGGTCGGCGGGCGGCGGCGGGCCAATGACACACCTTTAATGGAGACCTTTTGTTTTTAACATTTCAAAGGGTTTTGAAGAAAGAAAATTTAATAAAAAAGTAAACTGGAAGATACCGAAGATATCGGACTTTACTTATTTACCTTTAACAAACAAAAGTCAAGAGAAAAAAAATACCTTGAAAACATTTTACCGTAGAAGAATTTATAAAATTAAACAAAAAAAGTTCAAGAAAGGTTCGAGGCGGAACCAAAAACAGTTTTAGCGCCGATTCCTTGGAAATATCTCAAGAGAGAGACAGACAGAGGGGAAGATTAGTTTATTAGAAGAGAATTTAGAACAAAAGGAAAATAAAAAAATTGGGAAGAGGAGAAAAGAATTTGCAAGTTGACGATTGCTCGGGCGAAGCGAGTCAACCTCAAAATGAAACGAGTGCAAGAGAAAAAGAGGGAAAGAAAGGGACAGAGAGAAGCTGATTGCGAGAGAAAACGGAACAAGTTTGAGGAGGAAGGGTTTGCCTTTCTTCTCTTGGCATTATAGGGGTTTAGGGTTCCTTTCTTACTTACTCTTACTTTAAGCCTATCTCGTCGCCTCAACGTTGTCTGGACGGCATCGCCTGGAACACGCAGCATGGTTTGTCTTCAGGGGCTAAAATAAACGGGCTTTCATATTGTCCTTTGCTTTTTACAGGTCATCATCACCACTAAGAGCCGGGACGATTCATTCTCACTGAAGACACCAATTAACCTTGTAAACACACTCGGAAATAAAATATTTAAAACTAAAATTGGTCCAATTATTATTATATACCTTCCAATTACGACGTCTCTCGATTCAATTTGTTCGTAGAACTGTCTGTTTTTGTCGGGTAAATAATGTGGCAGACGTTATTTATGGTTGCGTGTGCGCGCCAGTTTACATTATGAAAAATATTTTATTTACAAGGACAATTAATTAAGCGAAACGTTAATAATATATACAGAACATTTTGGTCGCTCGCGGTGCGTCTTCCGTATTGTATTTTTAATAATTTATTTAAGCGTCGAGGCCGAGAGCCTTATGCATGTGCTCCAATCTTAAAACGCACTCCTGGAGTTTGCGCTGACCCCGGGTCAAGTCGCGGTTGCTCGTCTCGCTCTGACCCGAACTAAAAGGAAAAAAGAGAGTCTCACTCACTTCGGACTTGCTTTAAAATAAAAATTGCTCTTACCCGCAAGACTGGTCGTCATTGGTGGGGTCAAAGACTAATTGTTGATGCAATTTACCGGTGTAGTGTGTGCCAGACGCGCTCGAAGAAGAACTGCAACTCGTGCTCGAAAACAGGTGCGACAATCCTGCAAAACAAACGCCACCCGTCGCCAAAAATTGAAATCAGGCAGGCCTGGGTTGGGCGGACAATCGCTTACCGTAAGGTTCGTTGTAGGGTGCGAAATTTGCAAACTTGCGTGGGGTCAGTTCAGTGGTGTGTTGGGGAAGAACTTGATTGGCGGTGGCCGCCGCCAATTGCTGTTGCTGTTTACCGTAGATAAAGAACTGTCGCGCTTGATTGGATCGATCCAGGAGAAACTTGAAGCGAATGGCGCCAATGACCAGTTGAACGACGCTGCGGAATTTCGGACGCTTCTGAGGACGTGGCGTCAACACCGAGTAATAACTCTCTTCGTAGAGACTTCCGGGGGTCGAGGATGTCGGACTGCAAACGCCCATTTCGTTCAAAACGGACAGAGTGGCGCGCTCCGTTTTCTGGTAACCCTGAAGCAATTTCAAAAGATAGCGTTTCTGGTAGACGAGCGAGGCCCGATGTTTCTCCGATTTGCGGTACTTCCAATGAACTTGCAAAAGCTGGCAACAAGTTTTAAAGATTTGAGTCTCTGAAGGGACGAGTGTCTTTGTGTTCGCCGCTCACCTTTTGTCTTTGACTAGAGGCGGCGTCATTTTTGGAAGAGGATAACAATATTCTCTGTTTCAATTGGGCCACTTCGTTCTCGGCGCTGGCCAACAATCGCGTCATCGTCTCTTCGTGTTTTTGCCAATTACCTCGTTCTTGACTCAACATATTCTCGTAGAAACCGCATTTCAGACATTTATCCTGAAACGAATCATTAACCGTTTCTTCAAAGTGACTAAAGGACTACGATTATAAACTGTCTATAAATACCTTGACAGGTACGATGGCGGAATTATTGGCCGACAAGACTAGATTAAAGGAACTGTCATCGTCTCGGAACCTGGCCACTTCGGGAGAGAGGGTACGCGAAGAGACCACCGACTCCGAGTAACTCTGATGAACGTCCACCGAAGCTTGTAATTTCTACAAATCGATCCCGGGGGGATTTAATCGTAAACCTAACCTCAATCACCCACCTCAAGATTGATTAATTACGTTTATAATCCGTTGATCTCGCGTCATTAACGTTTTTCTGTGTTCCCTTTCGGAATCGAGCGCCATATGAATTTGACTAAAGTTGAGGCGTTCCGCTTCCAGGGCTTGAAGTAAAGAGTTGGCGCGGTTCTTCTCGACTTCCGCGTTCGACCGGAAGTTCTCCGTTTCCTTCCTGGCTCTCTCCAGTTCATTTTGCATCTTTTGGAACTCGGCTTGACGCAAGGACAGCGACAGCTCCAGTTCCGAGCACCTACTTCTCATTTGGCGCGATTGTTGACTCAGTTGTTCGTTGTTGACTCGTTCCCTTTCCAAAGACGATTGAAACTCGTCTCTCAACAATTTTTCTTGTTTCACTTTGTACTCCAATAGATCCCCTGGGGAGTAATGGCGACTTACTAATTGAGCGCCTTCTTGGAAGGCCCGAGTTTCGGACACTAGGCCTACTTACTTTGTTTTTTGATTTGCCAATCGGCTTTTTCCACTTGATCTTTGAGGACGAGTATTTCTCGTTCCATTTGAAGGTTGTTACTTTTTTCTTTGGATAATTGCGAATGAACCAATTCGTACAATTCCTTTAAAGTGGCTTCTTGCCGATCTTCCTACAATTTTAATTAAAATTAAATCGGTTCGTTCGTTAATTAAGTTAATAATAAGTAGGCGCGGCGTCGTACTAATGAATAGATTTTGTCTTCGAGTTCTTTACAATTCGAGAGAACCCGATGTCCTTCTTTGGTCGAGTAGGTTTGCAATTCGATCAACAAACGATTCTTCTCTCGTTTCAAAAAGTCCCTCAGGATGACGGAAATCGATTCGTCGTTCTTACCCCGATTTTCCTGCAAAATTCCTTTTATCATTAAAATATTCCTCGATGGTCAAGCGCGCGTCGTGGTCGAACGTACTTCGACGGTTATTTCTCTCAGAGCTTTGGCTTCCTCCAAGAGTTGTTCTTTGGCTTGTAGCCACAGTTGGTGAAAGGCGGCCGGCGCGTTCTCCTCGACGTTGAAGCGAGGAGCGCCGCCGCCGGGCGCTTCCTGTTCAACGTGACGCGTTATTTGTCGGCGTTCAGTCAGGGACAAGACCTCCAGTCCTTCCTTCAAAACTTTATCGAATAATTTCTGCATATGATTGGGTAGTTTGACGGAGTCGGTGCCGCTTCCTTCGTCCCCCGTTGAAGTGGCGGTGGTGGCCGTGGCGTCCGATTCGGGAGTGCTATCTCGAGACAACAACAGATTATTTCGAAATCTTTCCAACTCGCTTTCCAATCGACGACACTTTTCCGTCAATTCCTTCAACTGATTTTCCTTGAGCGTCAAGAGCCGTTCCGATTGGCTCAGAGCCTCTTGACGCGCTTTATTTTCGTCCGTCAATTTCTCCAGTTGGGCCTCGTAATCGTCGAAGATACACTTCTGATTGGACAGATGCGAATCTCCGGATTCTTCCAACTTTTTGCTCCATTTTTGCCTTTCGGCCGTTAACTCGTGGTCGTGAGTGTCCTTGAGGGCGGCCAATTGATCGGCGAAGGACTGGCCGAGTCTTTCCTCCAATTCTTTGACGCTCTCTTCGTGTTGCGCCCTGATTTTGTTTAAACTTTGTTCGTAAGTGTCGCGCAGAGCTCGAGATTCCGCGTCCAACTTTTCTCGAAAATGATCCTCGACTCGTCTTTCATTTTGCGTCACGCTTTCTTTTAAGCTCTGGATCTCTCTCAATTTGAAGTCCATTTCTCTTTGGAAGGCGAGCGTGGCTTCCTCTAACTCTCTTTGACGTCGCTTCCGTTCTTCTCTCAGATCTTCGTCTCTGGCGGCGATTTCGCCTCTCAATTCCTCGGCCACCCCGTTCAACTCCTTCACCCTGGTTTCGAGTTGGTCAATCTCTCGATCGCGAGACAACCTTAGCTTTTCTTCGCTCAGTAACGAGGCCTTTAAATTTCTGACGTCATTTTCCTACGCGTCAAATTAATTCATCCTTAATAAACTAGCGGGACGTAAGAAGGCGTCCTTTCAACTGGTTACAAACACGCGTCAAACACTCTTTTAATGACGATCACATTCATTCTCAAGCAAATATTCTTTGAAACAATCAAATCCATTGTCCAATCCAATTAACAATAAAAAAACTAATTGGGCCTATGGTTGGTTGGAAGAGGCGTAAGTTACCAAAAACCTTGATAAAGTCCTTGTTAATACGATGGCTTTTAATCGATGACCAAAATAGCCAGTTTAAGAAACTATAATTAGCAATAAACGCTTTTAATTCTAATTTAGTTAAGTTCGTAGTTAATTAGCGAATTAGGGACTACCTTTTAGAAGCGTTTGTCGCGTATAAATAATTGAAGATACGAGTAACGTAGGGCCACTCGACCCTCGCCATGTTTGCGATTAATTAAACTAATTATTTAACTTCCGAGCCCGAGAACATCCCGAACAGTTAATTAAATATCCGTTGCTCTCTGTGTCTGTGTCGAGTTAAAATGGATGAAGCGCGGCGCGAACGAATTCAATCTATTTATATTAAAACTTGGCAAATGGCCCAGTACTGTTCTTATTAAGTTTATCTAGCCAGGCGCGCTTGGTTGGTTGGCACTGAGAGGATAACCCCGGGACCATAGAGCTATTCCGTTCTTAACAGATTTAAAATGAGGACTTAGCAAGCGCGATCGAGACGCAAGTATATCGAACTTTCACGACTACACCCTGAATGTTTGCCAAGTGCCGCGCGCGTTACTAAAACTAATAAAATCCCCCCACGACAGTCAATAGGTCATATTTTGACCCAATAAAAAAGAACAAGAGTGACTTACCAGAGCCTGGAAAGACGACGATTGAAGAAGCGTTACCTGTTGGAATTAAAATTACTTAAAAACTACAAAGTAGCCTAAATGATTGGGTTCGTAAGACTGGCGGATAAGGCGGCGGGCAAATCTTGGCACGATTAATTATTTAACACTTTGGCAAACAAACCTCTTGTTTTTGCGCGACGACGACGTCTGTCGCCTCTTGGGATTGGACCAATTTCTCATTGGCAGACTTAAGCTCGCGCATTTCATTGGAGATCAGTTCTTTTTCACTAAGGACCACCTTCAGCTCTTCCTAAAGTACACCAATAAATAAAGAGAGGCGTCTTTAAAGCTCGAGGAAGAGCGGGGGCGAGTTGGCAACCGTGTCCTTCCTTACCTGTACTCGAATCAAGTCCTCTTTCGCTCTGGCGTTGTCTTTCTCCAAACGCTCGATTTGCTCTGACATTTCCCGTTGCAGGTTAGAGTGGGTATCTTTCGCGTCGACCAGTTCTTTCTCAATTTTGGGGTAATTGACTCGAAAGGTTTCCAGCTCTCGCTTCAAGTCTTTGACTTTCTCCTTTTCGAGGTTGAGCGTCTCCTTGAGTTGGGCCAACTCCTTGGAGCTGACTTTGCTCTTGACGTCGTATCTGGCGTCTTCCATTCGCGTCTTCAACGTGGAGATTTGGTACAACTGATCGTTCAACTGTTCTTGAAGGAGAGCCCGTTCCGTTTGAAGTTCCTACAAAATAAATCTTACCCGGTCAGTAAGTGATTGCGATTAAGGCGCGATTAAACGGAGACTGACGTCAGTTTTGAACTTGGTGTCTCTGATTTGAATTTCCGAGTCCTTGAGTCTCTTGATGGCTTCGTCGGTGGCGTTGAGTAGGGAATCGATTTTCGTTTCGAGTTTCTTGATCTCTTCGCCGTGAATGGATCTGGGCGAGAGGACGCGTCCTTCTTGGATCAACAACAACCTCTCTTCCTGGTCCCGGGAGTCGCTCAGGGAATTGTCCTCGCTGGTTCCCGGACTGGCGTGCCACGAAAAGTACTCTAACATCCTGATCTTGCTCTCCAGTCTTTCGTCCAAGACGTGAATCTGACTGCGAAACTCTTGCATCAAGGTTTGACAATGCGCCATCTGTTCCATCTCCTGGTTTTTCGACTGGAGTCGTTCCTCCAAGGAAGCCACGTGATCGTCGTATTCTTTCTTTAGCGACGTTTTCAGTTCCTCGATCCGATTGGTCATTTCGCTTTGAGCTCGTTCGTGTTCCGTGACGAGTGTCCTCAAGGCCTCCAACTCGGCGTTCAGATCCTCGTTCGCTTTGTTCTTGTTTTCCAATTGGTTCTCCATTTCGGAGATGACCTCTCGCAGGTCGTTGATTTTCTCTTCGGAGCTTCGCAGTCGCGACTCCAATTGGCTCGTCTTGTCGCGGAGGTCGTCGCAAGATTGCGATTTCAGTTTCAGTTGTTGTTCGAGGAGTTCTACTTGGCCCAGGAGCGCGCCGTCCTCGTCCTCTTCGGAGTGGCTTTTCTCTCGTTCCCTCAAAGAGTCTCGAATCTTGTCCAGTTCCCGAAAGAACTCTTCCTGTTCTTGTTCGCGTTCGTGGGCTTGTTCCTCGATGAATCTCTTGTTCGATTGCATCTGTTTCTCCATGGCCTCCATTTGTTCCTTCAGATCGTCGATCTCCTTCTGCTTCTCTTCGGCCATCTCTTCCTTCTGATTGGAGAGTTCTTCCAGCGCCAATTCCAAGTAATGGACTCGTTTCAGCAACTGTTTCCAATCCTCCTTCATTTCTCCGCTGTCGGCCATTCGAGTCAGACTTTCAACGTCTCTCTTAAGTACTTCGGAATAGGACTCGGAGGCCGTCGTGTCCTCGATGATATCTTCTTTACTTTTTCGCAGACATTGGACCACTTGTTTGGGACTAGTCTCGCTGGCGGAGACGTACGCTTTAGAGACGTCGCCTTGACTGTCCCGCAAAGACCAACTACCACCACCATCTTCGGCCCTCAAAGACGCTAAAATTTCTAAAGCGACAATGGTCACGCGAAAGTGTTAAGCGCGCGAGAGTGGAAGAAAGGTCGTGGGGGGGGGGGGCTTACCTTCGGCTTTGTTTAAGGCTTGTTGCAATTGCCACTTTGTTCGCGACTCTTCCTTCAAGAGGACGACTAGTTTATGATTTTTAAGGATCAGATCGGTTATTTCGTGGTTTGACGAGTTTTCGATCAGTTCCGTTAAAAGCGACAGGACGCGATCAACGGCGGCCCTCAACCGACGACTGGCTCCTGAACAAACGCGCAAACAAACGTACCATTTCAAAAAAAGCTAAGAATTTCCTACGTATTTATCCTACGTATCACAAACAAGAACGCAACGCAACGCCCCCCCCTTCCCAAATCAAAATCAAAATAATAATGAAGACATTTTTAAGCAATTACTAATAATGACTCTACTCACTTAGCGCTTTAACTTTGCAAGCTATAAATGGAGTCAAAAATATTTAATTAAACCGAAGTTATAATGAAGCGCAAAGAGGCAAGGGTTTCCGGAGGTTTCGGTCGACGCGAACTCGTACAAGTACAATAGAATTAAGGCGAAAGTCGGTGCGGTACTTACCGAGAACCAGGTCTTCTCCTTCGGTTTCCGGTTCCTGTTGTATCCCGCTGATGGCGTTGGTGACGGCGTCCCAAGCTCTGGGCGTCAAATCGCCGATATCGTCGCACATTTCCAAAGGAATAGTGTCACCCAAGGAAGACAGCTGGGTGCAGTCTTCGCGGGATCCGTGAAAGGTTCCCGAAAGGGGTCCATTCTCGTCTTCGTGGAGACTGGCGCCTTCGGAGGAGGAATGTTGCGCCCCCAAACCCAAACTGGACAAATGCCTTTCGATCGTTTGTTCGGTATCCACGAAGGTTTTCACCAGGTCCGACAAGACATTCATAAGACGTGAATTGGTTTGCGCCGTATGCCTGTACCCGCCGCCGACAGACACGACAAAATGGGAACCATATTAAACGCGCCGCTTACAAACTAAACAAGAAGCTGACAAATATTCATTCTCAAGTGGCGTTTTTTTTAAAAACTGCGGGCAACAATAGAAAAGAGATAGGATGACGGCAAAGCCAAAGATTTCCCAGCAATTTTATCTCCCAAATAACTAGTTTTAAAAACTGGATCCGAGATAAAAAATCAAACAAACATGTAGAAGCCCATAAGTATGGCAAGCGCCGCTACCAAGCCGCGCCTTCACGCCTCGTTAACAACAGATGCGAAATTTAAGCGCGTTCAAACAAAATACCCGTTTTTAAAGAAGCAGCGTGGACCCAAATGGTTACACCACCACCACCAGGGAGGAAAAGATACCGATACAAACCATAAGGATACCGGATAAGGAAAAGATACCGATACAAACGATAAGGATACCAGATATTTAAAAGTCCTTCAGGGGCTTGCACTTATCATTGATAAATTTGATATCTTTCAAACCACTGAAAGACTGCAGATTGACAGACCGGTAATACTAGGCTTAAAATCAAGGGGGTCGACACAACGAAACTATTGCCAGTACGTCGTGAGCCACGAGACCACGACATAAGTAACGTGACACCCGAGAGATACCCGAGACAACAAAAATAGAGGACTAGACATAAATATTAGAGACATCCCAACACCATCGAAAATAACAACTATAAACTACTCAGTTTAAAGAGAGAGTGTGTGAAGAGAGAGGGGGGAATTTTTTAGTAAATGTATCGAGAGGATATTGAATATTAATGACAGGATCTATTGTTAATAGAGAGAGAGAGAGAGAGAGAGAGAGGATGTGATTGTAATGGATGACTTACACCTGCCACGTTTGAATGTCAGCCGCTGACAAGTCAGTACCTGCTAGCCAATCCCTAAAGGGGGGAGGACACAAGCAAAAAAACAGGGTCAGTTAGGTCTGGACTCGGTTAGTAAGTTCGCAATCTCCGACCACCGTTCATTTAATCGGGATAAAAACAAATTAATTAGCGACAACAGATGTTTCGGACACGGTACGCCACAACGCTCAAGTACCCACCCGGAACACCCGAGATTACGCCCATAGTAACCTAAATCTCCGTTGTGACATCACGGCCGGCCATACTAGGTACCGTTTTGATTCTAGGGAATAATTAGCGTGGGTGACGTCACACTAAGACTTCCGAGATAAAGTGAAACGCGAACGTAATTCGGGGCCATCCCTTATCATCATACCGGTGTCGTTGTTCCGTTACTTAAGCTATATCGGACACAAATCTTGAATAAAAACGCGTAACGTCCTCGAGATTTACCAGAATGTTAATAACTTAATATTAATAAATAGCTATTCATGATGGACTATTAAAGACCTTGGTTAGTAAATGTCGTTAACTTTAACCATTTGGGTGTCAATTCAATAGGCTTATTAATTGTTAGGCGTAATTGTTGTTCCATCAATAAAAACAACGGTAAGCGAGAAAGAAAGCCGACGACTTTTACAAAAAGAAAAAACTGAAAAGGCCATAAGAAAATGTGGTAGGGCTTACCTCGAGCTTTTGGCCTGGCTTTTTGAAGAGTTGGCTTTCAGAAGTTCCTCTCGCAGACTGGAAATGACCTCCTCCAACTGCAAAAATCATAACAAACACACGCCCGCATTCATTAATTGGTCCAAGGAGGCGAGAAGACACGCTCTCCTACTTCTATCATTCGCTTCTCAAGAAGTCCAATTTCAGTCTTCAAAGCTTCGTTTTCCTGTTGGATTCCGATCTCCTCCGTCAGGGACACCGCGGACCCCTCCTCCTGGGTGCTGTTGGTGGCACATTCTCGCTGATTCTCGTGGATCAGCGTTTCCAGGTCCAGGGCCACCGTTTGTTGCAAGTTCAAAATCTTCAATTCCAAATCCGCGTCCTCCGATGTTTCGGTTGAATTTTCAAACTGGTTGATTTGGTCGAGGATGTTCTTGGTAAAATCTTGGGCGCGTGTCTTGACTCCGTCTTCGTCCAGGTTGATGTTGGCCATTTGGATGCAATGTTCGGACAATTTGGTCATCAGATAGTCGTAAAGCCTTATGGTCTTGGAGAATCTGGCGTTCAATCGGTCGCGTTCTCGTCTCAATTCTTCGCTCACCTCGACTTCCATTTTCAAGGAATCAATTTGGCTTTTCAACTTGACTATTTCTTCATCGGTCTCTAATTTTTGCTTCCGGTATTCTTCAATTTCTTTAGAACGAGTCTGTTCGGCGCCTTCGATACGCGTCTTCATCTCGTCGACGATTTCTTCCAGTTTCCGAGCTTGGTTCCGCGCCTCCGTCAACAATTGGTTCAAATTTTGCAGCTCGCTTTGATGATCTTGAATCAACTGACTGATTATGACGCTGTGATCAGCCCCGATCTCGGTCAATTTCCGTTTCTCCGATTCCAATTCCAGTTCGAGAGCTTCCACTCGGATCTGGTATTCCTCCCGGATCTGAGCCACTCTTTTCTCGTAGTTGTCGGCCTCCAACCGCGCTTGTTCCTCCAATTGCTCGACTTGCGATTTATGGTCTTGTATCAGGTGACTCATTTCGAGTCCCAAGTCTCCCGTTTGCCGTTCTTTCTCCCTCAGGACTTCCAATTCCCGCGTTAACCCCTTCATTTCGGAGTTGTGTTTAGCGACGAGTTGTCCAACTTTGGCGGCGTTTTCCGAACAAAGTTTGTCAATTTGCACTCGGTATTTCTCTTCGATCTCTTCGTCATGAACAACCCTAGGATTAGGGGCGTCAGTTTGCCAAAACTCTTCTTTGGTTTCGAGCCTTTCTTGAGGGGCCGGATGTAGCTCGCTTTCTGGCCAATCGGAATCAGTTTGGGTTTCTCGATCGGATATTTCGGTGCATTCTCTGTTCATCTCCTCTTTCTTGGTTAGAATCAACTCGTAATCATTTTCCATGGCTTTGAGCAACTTTTTCAAGCGAGCCGAATAAGTTTCCAAATAATCTTGGGCATCTTTCGATCAAAATGAACAGTACCTGTATATGAACAAACTGAAACTAAAAGTTACTGGAGGCGGGGCTTACCTTTGGCTTGTTGCAACAATTTCTCCTTTTGGTCGAGAATAAGACTGGCGTTTTGTAGGGCCATCATTTTTTCAACCTCGTCACTGTCCTCAAAGGAAAATGATGGCGAAAATACGTCGTCCAGTTTGGGCAAGGCGTCCAAGTTGAACGTAACGTTTAACGACCATCTCTTGATTAGATTCTGTTACGCGTCAAAACGAGGGGGGTTTGTTTTAAGTTAAGCGTAAGCCTCGAATTAGGGACGCGATCGAGTGACGTACGTTCAAATGTTCCGTCACTTCCTTGGCGATATCGTTAAGTACTTTATAAAATGGCGTCCCTGTCTCGGCGTAAGTTGCCGAACCGTAAACTGTCCAAGAAATGTCAAAGAAGGGTGTGGGCCATAGATACGTGCGTATAATCTCACTTAACTTACCAGTTTTCTCGGCCACCCCTTCCTCAATTTGTTTCTTAATGTCAGAAATTTCGCGGTCGATGTTAGTTTGTTCTTGGTACCTCTTATCCATCTCTTCCTTGTACTTGTTCATTTCGTCAAACATTCGCTCGTTCATTTCGACCATTTTCACCTGTAAATTGGCTTCGTTGACGGCCGCTAGTAGGGCCTCTTTAAAATCTTCGTCTCGGTCCGTGGCTCGTCTTTGCAAATCGCTCAACTGCCCAAAAACAAGGTTGACCATTTACCCCTTTCTTGGCAAACGCGGCGGCGAGAATTGTCTTAATCCTAAATACCTTTTCGACGTAAGAATCGTTGGTTTCCGAGAGTGTCCGGTTAAATTCTTCTCTCAATTTGTTTTCCTTGTCAACGTACTCTTTTTCTAGTTGCATTTTCACGCCGCGTACAACTTTCTGGTGGAATTCGTCCATTTGGTTTTTAAGTCGTCTCAATGATTCTAGTTTTTCCTTGGTCAGAATTTCCCTCATCATGACCAGTTTCTCCTTGTGTATCATTTCCAAGTAGCTTTCTTTGACGGCCGATTCCATCTGGTAAAGGGATCATACGACGCTTGAACTACGCTTACTTACTTTCTGGTAAAGAAGGGGGGGTCTCTCTTTACCTTGACGGTGTGCGTTTCGATTTCTTTACGGATGAACTCAAAGTGCGAGTTTTGTAATTCCATCAGAAGTCGGGCGTTGTCGGCCAGACCCGAATGCGCCTCCAGTTCCCCGTGTTTCGTATCTCCGGCCATTTCTTCATCCTGGTCCGGTTTGTCGGCGTCCATTTCGGGCGGCACGCTCATGAAGGCTTCGGCGTTTTCCAGTAAGTCATTGGCGGCGCCGTTCAGAAACTGGTTTTCCAAGATATTGTAGAGATCGTCGGAGATGCACGAGTCGCTCAACTCCTCGATTTCTTCCTTGATGGACGAGGAATTGTCCGAGAAGAGTTCCGGGCGCCGCTTCGGCTCCCCTTCGTGACCGCTACTGTCGAGTTTATCCTGATCCGGACAGACGACGGTATTCATTTGTGACCGGGATTGAGTATCGTCCGTTAACGAGGAGTTTTCCTTCAAAATATCGTAATTGTCGTGGTGTCCTTGACTGTAGTTGTCGTCGTCCTCGGCGTCGCCTCCTCCCAGATCGGGGACGTTCTTGACGACAAAATCCCGAGATTCTTTTTGGTTGACGGCTTGGGCCAGGCGACTCCTAACGCTTTCCAGTTTGGCCATCTCCTTCCGTTTTATCACAGTTATTTCCAAGTAAGTCAAGCAGGAGCGGTTCCATTTCTCCAAGGCATCCACCCGCAACTCCTTTTCAATATCACAAAGTTTCCCGAGAGCCATCTCGTACATCGTCTTCTTATCCAGTTCCGTCTTCTGGCACCACGATTCGTCCAAATCAAAGCGACATTCCTTGTACCTATCTTTGGCTTCGTCTCCCTCCTCCGAGGTGGTCCGATGATCGGCGCCCAAGTTACTGACGCGTTTGACGACGGTGCTGTCGGACTCGAAGGCGTCAACGACGGAAGAGAGTTGGTTCTGACACTGGCGGATTTCGGCTTCTCTCTCGCGGGTCTCGCTCTCTTCGTACTCGATGTCGCTCTCGAGGATTTCCAAGGCGTTCCTCAACCAAATTAAGTCTTTCAGCGTTTTGCGGGAGTCTTCGATGACGCTTTTGTACAAACTATATCGCTCCGATTCGTGCTGACAAAAATATTCGACTTTTTCCCGGACGGCCTCGTTTTCCGAGCCATTTTTGTAAAGCTTCTTCAAGTTAACCACTTGATGAATATTGTTAAGTAACGTCTCGCCGAATACGGCGGCCAGCGCCGAGTCACCTTGTCCTCGAGCCTGGCTGCCGACTAGATCCAAATAATATTCTTCGCCCAAGAAATTCCTCGAGTTTTGAATGGGGGCGGGAAAGACTCCCAAATCGGTCACCCTCTTGACCACAATTTCCCCGGACTCTTTACTAGAGACTAGTTGGGCCAAGGACTCTTTCAGCGTGGATACGTTGGCTTCCAAGGCGCCCTTCTCGTATTTGGTTTCCATCAACTGCCTTTTTAAATTGTCGCGTTCGTCCCAAAGGTGTCTTAGCCGCTCTTTCATTTCGTGGTAGCGTTTCAGAATTTCTCGGTACATGATCTCGTGTTGTTCGTTTCTTTTGGAGTAATAGGCCAACTGGGCTAAAATGGCGTTTTTCCGTTCGGCTTCCATCCTCAAGCGCTCTTCCAAGAGCAGGAAGGCGGCGGCGCAGTTCCTGTGTTCTTCCACGACGTAATTGGGTAGAGCCTCGGCCAATTGGTCTCGGCTCATCAGCAACCACTTATCGTGTTTCTCCGTCAACAGATTAACTTCTCGCGCCAGTTCTTCCTTGGCGCTTTCCAACAGATTCAATTGGACGTTGAGTTTGTCGGCGTGAGCCTCCAAATCTCGCTTCGTTTCCTCCAGATCGCCGACTTTTTCCTTCAGTTCAATTTCGATTCTACTTTTTTCGGATTTCAACTGAGCGTTGGCTTCCACCAATTCCTCCAAATCGTGGGCCAGTTGGGCCACCTGGCGCTCCAAGGTGATTTTCTCGTCTTCGACTTCCCGCAGGCGGCCATTGAGGATCTGTACTTGGGAGACGGCGTTGGACATTCTTTCCAATTCGGCCAAAGCGCTTTCGTCAATTTCGCCTTGGTAATTAGCGTGGTTAGCGGAAGTGGCTCCCGTATTGCAAATTTCCAAGTTCTTCAAATGATTATCGAGGCAATTTTCCGAGACGGTAATGAGAGCCAACTCTTTCTCCTGCAATTCGTTCTGGTATTTTTCGGTCAGTTGCAGAAGGGATTTCTCCAAATGCGCCTTGCTGTACTCGCTTTCTTCCAGGACGCTGTTCAGGCACTGGTTTTGGGACCGTAGCTCTTGGAACATTTTGAAGACGCCCACCAGAGCCTCGATGGAAGAGTCCGTCGAATAGTCGCTGACGATTGACCCGTTGACGTATTCCTCCAACTTGCGGACCTCGCTTTCGTAGCGTCCGAGTTCCGACGACTTGTTTTTCAAATTCTCTTCCAAAAGGGCCACTTTGTCCTTCAAAGTTTCGTTTTCTCTTCGAACCAGAGTCAAATCTTCCAACAAAGTTTCTTTGCTCAATTTCTCACCGTCGATTAGGCGTTGCATTTCGGCCAATTTTTCGCGCGTTTCGAGTAAATTGGGTACTTGAGATCCGATCTCGAGGGTGGCCTTTTGCGCTTGGGACAGGAAGTTCTTGAGTTCGTTGACTTCGGAGAAGAGTCGAGCGAGATTCTCGAGTTCGCTTTGCAAGGCTTGTTTCTCGGACTCGAAAGCCTTCAGGCTGAAGGAGACGTCCTTGCTCCGAATCGACTCGCCCTCTAAGAGTTCGCTCGAAGTGGGTTCAGTCCTCGAATCGCTTTCCGAGTAGCCCATGCCTTCCCGATCCGACGGTGCCAACGCGTAAATAGAAGCTCGACCTTTCCCAGATTCCAGCTGAATTTTGCCAATATCATCCTCGTCGATCTCGAGCTCGATTAAGTTAAAGAGTTCTTTGCCGATAAGTCCTTGTTGTTTGGAAGGACTTCCCAAAGACGAGCAGCTATCGTCGGAATTCGTCCGATTTATTTCGTCTTCCTCGAAACTGGACACGACGCCTTTCGAGGCTCCAACTAATTTCAGCTTCAGTTCTCGATTTTCTTCGCTCAAGAGATGAATTTGGTCCTCGGCCATTCGTACGCGACTTTCAGTTGACACTCGAATTTGGGCCATCTCCGCTTCCAAGGACTGACAACGCGACAACTCCGAATGGTAGTTCTCTCTGGCGTGATCGGCGTCCAACTTGGCCGTCTCTATTAGGGCGTCTTTGGCCAGGATTTCTCGCTTAAGAAATGCCACTTCGTTTCGGGCCTCCAAGAGTTCTTGGGGCGAAATTCCGGCTCCGCTTTCTTGTTTCAAAAGAACTTCGGTCGCTTGTTTCAATCGCGACTTTAAGGAGCTAATTTCGCGCGCCAAGCTTTCCGATTGAACCAAGGCGTCTTTCTGGACCTCGTCGCGGCTGGCCAAAGTGGCCACTAACCTATCCGTTAATTGCTGGATTATTTCTTCCCTCTGAATCAAGGCCATTTTATATTCTTCAACCTAATTTCATTTAATTAACATTTAATTCCCCGATAGAGAGTGTGATTACTCAAAAGTGGACGTACTTTTTGGCTATATCGTTCGACAATGGAGCCAGCGCAACTTGAAGGGTCATCGTTACTATTTGGGGGGCTGAGAGATCTTTCTCGCATTCGCGACAATTCGCATTTCAGATCTTTATTTTCCTCGAGGGTCATTTCGACCGTTTCATTTTTGCCGTCCACCAATTCTTGTAGCTCTAAAATTCTTTGTCGCGCGATAACCAAATCGCATTTCGAACGCTCCTTCGACGGAGAACCCTACGAGTGCCAATTTCTTTGAAACCGAGCCCTAAGACTGACTACCTCTCAAAGAAGGGGGGATAACAAAAAAAGGACCTACCTCCCAGGATATTTCGTCGCTCAGAGAAGATTTCGGATCCCCCTAATTTATTTTAATTAATAACGAAATTAAAACCAATTTGGCGGACGCGGGAGGTTTAAGGTTTTGCAAAATGTACCTCTTCATCTTTAGAACTCAAACACTCGCTGTTATCGAGGCTTTCAGTCTCGGCTCGACCGAAATGGTCAAGCTGGTCAGCGGGAGCTCTTTCGCGAGCTTCCTTAGAGACGCTCTCTCTTTTCCTTTCGCCTCCGCCTTTCTTTTTCAAAAACTTTGCAAACTACGATACAACAACATTGATACGCGTCTCTCGTAAGCTTCGCGCCAATCAAAGATATAACACCGTCAATATTATACAGAATTTCCCTCATTAAATCGTCTAGTTGATGTTAATCCAATGGAGGGAACGTTTTTGAACATTTTGCTTAAATACTCGGCCCCTGTTTGACCCGGCCCCAAGTCTTTAGTATGGTTGGATGGGGGACAAATTGGACTATAACATACTCAAAGGACATCCCCGTATCTCTAGTAGAAACAGAGTTACGAGCCTGCAAAGTATAGTCTAATGCTATTCCTATGGAGGGGGTTGTTTGATTACGTTTTGCTTAATTACTCGGCCCCTGTGTGTCGTAGGCCTACGTTCTTAGTATGGTTGGATGGGGGACAAATTGGACTATAACATACTCAAAGGACATCCCCGTATCTCTAGTAGAAACAGAGTTATGAGCCTCCAAAGTTTATTTTCAAAAAAGTAACCTAATATCAATAAGTGAGACAAAAAATAAGTTGACGACGATATTGAGGTAGCCCCAAGTTTAAAGTATCCTTGAATGGGGAGCAAAGAGGACTATAACATATCCAAAGGAGATACCCGTATCTCTAGTAGAACAAGAGTTATGAGCCTCCAAAGTTTAGCGTAAAAATCATAAGTAACATAATAAGAATAAGTGAGACGATACCAAAGTTGACGTACATTTCGCTTAATATCTCGGCCCCTGTTGTTCGTAGCCCTAAGTTCTTAGTATGGTTAGATGGGGGACAAATTGGACTATAACATACTCAAAGAACATCCCCGTATCTCTAGTAGAAACAGAGTTACGAGCCTGCAAAGTATAGTCTAATGCTATTCCTATGGAGGGGGTTGTTTGACTACGTTTTGCTTAATTACTCGGCCCCTGTGAGTCGTAGGCCTACGTTCTTAGTATGGTTGGATGGGGGACAAATTGGACTATAACATACTCAAAGGACATCCCCGTATCTCTAGTAGAAACAGAGTTACGAGCCTGCAAAGTATAGTCTAATGCTATTCCTATGGAGGGGGTTGTTTGATTACGTTTTGCTCAATTACTCGGCCCCTGTGTGTCGTAGGCCTACGTTCTTAGTATGGTTGGATGGGGGACAAATTGGACTATAACATACTCAAAGGACATCCCCGTATCTCTAGTAGAAACAGAGTTACGAGCCTGCAAAGTATAGTCTAATGCTATTCCTATGGAGGGGGTTGTTTGATTACGTTTTGCTTAATTACTCGGCCCCTGTGAGTCGTAGGCCTACGTTCTTAGTATGGTTGGATGGGGGACAAATTGGACTATAACATACTCAAAGGACATCCCCGTATCTCTAGTAGAAACAGAGTTACGAGCCTGCAAAGTAGTCTAATGCTATTCCTACGGAGGGGGTTGTTTGATTACGTTTTGCTCAATTACTCGGCCCCTGTGTGTCGTAGGCCTACGTTCTTAGTATGGTTGGATGGGGGACAAATTGGACTATAACATACTCAAAGGACATCCCCGTATCTCTAGTAGAAACAGAGTTACTAGCCTGCAAAGTTGAGTCTAATGCTATTCCTATGGAGGGGTTTGTTTGTTTACGTTTTGCTCAATTACTCGGCCCCTGTGTGTCGTAGGCCTAAGTTTTTAGTATGGTTAGATGGGGAACAAAATGGACTATAACATACTCAAAGGACATCCCCGTATCTCTAGTAGAAACAGAGTTACGAGCCTGCAAAGTTGGGTCTAATGCTATTCCTATGGAGGGGGTTGTTTGTTTACGTTTTGCTTAATTACTCGGCCCCTGTGTGTCGTAGGCCTACGTTCTTAGTATGGTTGGATGGGGGACAAAATGGACTATAACATACTCAAAGGACATCCCCGTATCTCTAGTAGAA
Organism: Phalangium opilio; assembly: GCF_054372755.1. Lineage (NCBI taxonomy): Eukaryota > Metazoa > Arthropoda > Arachnida > Opiliones > Phalangiidae > Phalangium > Phalangium opilio. The sequence goes on along the minus strand of NW_028324147.1, from coordinate 224,145 downwards.
ACAGAGTTACTAGCCTGCAAAGTTGAGTCTAATGCTATTCCTATGGAGGGGTTTGTTTGTTTACTTTTTGCTCAATTACTCGGCCCCTGTGTGTCGTAGGCCTACGTTCTTAGTATGGTTGGATGGGGGACAAAATGGACTATAACATACTCAAACGACATCCCCGTATCTCTAGTAGAAGCAGAGTTACGAGCCTGCAAAGTATAGTCTAATGCTATTCCTATGGAGGGGGTTGTTTGACTACGTTTTGCTTAATTACTCGGCCCCTGTGAGTCGTAGGCCTACGTTCTTAGTATGGTTGGATGGGGGACAAATTGGACTATAACATACTCAAAGGACATCCCCGTATCTCTAGTAGAAACAGAGTTACGAGCCTGCAAAGTATAGTCTAATGCTATTCCTATGGAGGGGGTTGTTTGATTACGTTTTGCTCAATTACTCGGCCCCTGTGTGTCGTAGGCCTACGTTCTTAGTATGGTTGGATGGGGGACAAATTGGACTATAACATACTCAAAGGACATCCCCGTATCTCTAGTAGAAACAGAGTTACGAGCCTGCAAAGTATAGTCTAATGCTATTCCTATGGAGGGGGTTGTTTGATTACGTTTTGCTCAATTACTCGGCCCCTGTGTGCCTTAGGCCTAAGTTTTTAGTATGGTTGGATGGGGGACAAATTGGACTATAACATACTCAGAGGACATCCCCGTATCTCTAGTAGAAACAGAGTTACGAGCCTGCAAAGTATAGTCTAATGCTATTCCTATGGAGGGGGTTGTTTGATTACGTTTTGCTTAATTACTCGGCCCCTGTGTGTCGTAGGCCTACGTTCTTAGTATGGTTGGATGGGGGACAAATTGGACTATAACATACTCAAAGGACATCCCCGTATCTCTAGTAGAAACAGAGTTATGAGCCTCCAAAGTTTATTTTCAAAAAAGTAACCTAATATCAATAAGTGAGACAAAAAATAAGTTGACGACGATATTGAGGTAGCCCCAAGTTTAAAGTATCCTTGAATGGGGAGCAAAGAGGACTATAACATATCCAAAGGAGATACCCGTATCTCTAGTAGAACAAGAGTTATGAGCCTCCAAAGTTTAGCGTAAAAATCATAAGTAACATAATAAGAATAAGTGAGACGATACCAAAGTTGACGTACATTTCGCTTAATATCTCGGCCCCTGTTGTTCGTAGCCCTAAGTTCTTAGTATGGTTAGATGGGGGACAAATTGGACTATAACATACTCAAAGAACATCCCCGTATCTCTAGTAGAAACAGAGTTACGAGCCTGCAAAGTTGGGTCTAATGCTATTCCTATGGAGGGGTTTGTTTGTTTACGTTTTGCTCAATTACTCGGCCCCTGTGTGTCGTAGGCCTACGTTCTTAGTATGGTTGGATGGGGGACAAAATGGACTATAACATACTCAAACGACATCCCCGTATCTCTAGTAGAAACAGAGTTACGAGCCTGCAAAGTATAGTCTAATGCTATTCCTGTGGAGGGGGTTGTTTGACTACGTTTTGCTTAATTACTCGGCCCCTGTGAGTCGTAGGCCTACGTTCTTAGTATGGTTGGATGGGGGACAAATTGGACTATAACATACTCAAAGGACATCCCCGTATCTCTAGTAGAAACAGAGTTACGAGCCTGCAAAGTATAGTCTAATGCTATTCCTATGGAGGGGGTTGTTTGATTACGTTTTGCTTAATTACTCGGCCCCTGTGAGTCGTAGGCCTACGTTCTTAGTATGGTTGGATGGGGGACAAATTGGACTATAACATACTCAAAGGACATCCCCGTATCTCTAGTAGAAACAGAGTTACGAGCCTGCAAAGTAGTCTAATGCTATTCCTACGGAGGGGGTTGTTTGATTACGTTTTGCTCAATTACTCGGCCCCTGTGTGTCGTAGGCCTACGTTCTTAGTATGGTTGGATGGGGGACAAATTGGACTATAACATACTCAAAGGACATCCCCGTATCTCTAGTAGAAACAGAGTTACGAGCCTGCAAAGTATAGTCTAATGCTATTCCTATGGAGGGGGTTGTTTGTTTACGTTTTGCTTAATTACTCGGCCCCTGTGTGTCGTAGGCCTACGTTCTTAGTATGGTTGGATGGGGGACAAAATGGACTATAACATACTCAAAGGACATCCCCGTATCTCTAGTAGAAACAGAGTTACTAGCCTGCAAAGTTGAGTCTAATGCTATTCCTATGGAGGGGTTTGTTTGTTTACGTTTTGCTCAATTACTCGGCCCCTGTGTGTCGTAGGCCTAAGTTTTTAGTATGGTTAGATGGGGAACAAAATGGACTATAACATACTCAAAGGACATCCCCGTATCTCTAGTAGAAACAGAGTTACGAGCCTGCAAAGTTGGGTCTAATGCTATTCCTATGGAGGGGGTTGTTTGTTTACGTTTTGCTTAATTACTCGGCCCCTGTGTGTCGTAGGCCTACGTTCTTAGTATGGTTGGATGGGGGACAAAATGGACTATAACATACTCAAAGGACATCCCCGTATCTCTAGTAGAAACAGAGTTACTAGCCTGCAAAGTTGAGTCTAATGCTATTCCTATGGAGGGGTTTGTTTGTTTACTTTTTGCTCAATTACTCGGCCCCTGTGTGTCGTAGGCCTACGTTCTTAGTATGGTTGGATGGGGGACAAAATGGACTATAACATACTCAAACGACATCCCCGTATCTCTAGTAGAAACAGAGTTACGAGCCTGCAAAGTATAGTCTAATGCTATTCCTATGGAGGGGGTTGTTTGACTACGTTTTGCTTAATTACTCGGCCCCTGTGAGTCGTAGGCCTACGTTCTTAGTATGGTTGGATGGGGGACAAATTGGACTATAACATACTCAAAGGACATCCCCGTATCTCTAGTAGAAACAGAGTTACGAGCCTGCAAAGTATAGTCTAATGCTATTCCTATGGAGGGGGTTGTTTGATTACGTTTTGCTCAATTACTCGGCCCCTGTGTGTCGTAGGCCTACGTTCTTAGTATGGTTGGATGGGGGACAAATTGGACTATAACATACTCAAAGGACATCCCCGTATCTCTAGTAGAAACAGAGTTACGAGCCTGCAAAGTATAGTCTAATGCTATTCCTATGGAGGGGGTTGTTTGATTACGTTTTGCTTAATTACTCGGCCCCTGTGAGTCGTAGGCCTACGTTCTTAGTATGGTTGGATGGGGGACAAATTGGACTATAACATACTCAAAGGACATCCCCGTATCTCTAGTAGAAACAGAGTTACGAGCCTGCAAAGTAGTCTAATGCTATTCCTACGGAGGGGGTTGTTTGATTACGTTTTGCTCAATTACTCGGCCCCTGTGTGTCGTAGGCCTACGTTCTTAGTATGGTTGGATGGGGGACAAATTGGACTATAACATACTCAAAGGACATCCCCGTATCTCTAGTAGAAACAGAGTTACGAGCCTGCAAAGTATAGTCTAATGCTATTCCTATGGAGGGGGTTGTTTGATTACGTTTTGCTTAATTACTCGGCCCCTGTGAGTCGTAGGCCTACGTTCTTAGTATGGTTGGATGGGGGACAAATTGGACTATAACATACTCAAAGGACATCCCCGTATCTCTAGTAGAAACAGAGTTACGAGCCTGCAAAGTATAGTCTAATGCTATTCCTATGGAGGGGGTTGTTTGATTACGTTTTGCTCAATTACTCGGCCCCTGTGTGTCGTAGGCCTACGTTCTTAGTATGGTTGGATGGGGGACAAATTGGACTATAACATACTCAAAGGACATCCCCGTATCTCTAGTAGAAACAGAGTTATGAGCCTCCAAAGTTTATTTTCAAAAAAGTAACCTAATATCAATAAGTGAGACAAAAAATAAGTTGACGACGATATTGAGGTAGCCCCAACTTTAAAGTATCCTTGAATGGGGAGCAAAGAGGACTATAACATATCCAAAGGAGATACCCGTATCTCTAGTAGAACAAGAGTTATGAGCCTCCAAAGTTTAGCGTAAAAATCATAAGTAACATAATAAGAATAAGTGAGACGATACCAAAGTTGACGAACATTTCGCTTAATATCTCGGCCCCTGTTGTTCGTAGCCCTAAGTTCTTAGTATGGTTAGATGGGGGACAAATTGGACTATAACATACTCAAAGAACATCCCCGTATCTCTAGTAGAAACAGAGTTACGAGCCTGCAAAGTTGGGTCTAATGCTATTCCTATGGAGGGGGTTGTTTGTTTACGTTTTGCTTAATTACTCGGCCCCTGTGTGTCGTAGGCCTACGTTCTTAGTATGGTTGGATGGGGGACAAAATGGACTATAACATACTCAAAGGACATCCCCGTATCTCTAGTAGAAACAGAGTTACTAGCCTGCAAAGTTGAGTCTAATGCTATTCCTATGGAGGGGTTTGTTTGTTTACTTTTTGCTCAATTACTCGGCCCCTGTGTGTCGTAGGCCTACGTTCTTAGTATGGTTGGATGGGGGACAAATTGGACTATAACATACTCAAAGGACATCCCCGTATCTCTAGTAGAAACAGAGTTACGAGCCTGCAAAGTATAGTCTAATGCTATTCCTATGGAGGGGGTTGTTTGATTACGTTTTGCTTAATTACTCGGCCCCTGTGAGTCGTAGGCCTACGTTCTTAGTATGGTTGGATGGGGGACAAATTGGACTATAACATACTCAAAGGACATCCCCGTATCTCTAGTAGAAACAGAGTTACGAGCCTGCAAAGTATAGTCTAATGCTATTCCTATGGAGGGGGTTGTTTGATTACGTTTTGCTCAATTACTCGGCCCCTGTGTGTCGTAGGCCTACGTTCTTAGTATGGTTGGATGGGGGACAAATTGGACTATAACATACTCAAAGGACATCCCCGTATCTCTAGTAGAAACAGAGTTATGAGCCTCCAAAGTTTATTTTCAAAAAAGTAACCTAATATCAATAAGTGAGACAAAAAATAAGTTGACGACGATATTGAGGTAGCCCCAACTTTAAAGTATCCTTGAATGGGGAGCAAAGAGGACTATAACATATCCAAAGGAGATACCCGTATCTCTAGTAGAACAAGAGTTATGAGCCTCCAAAGTTTAGCGTAAAAATCATAAGTAACATAATAAGAATAAGTGAGACGATACCAAAGTTGACGAACATTTCGCTTAATATCTCGGCCCCTGTTGTTCGTAGCCCTAAGTTCTTAGTATGGTTAGATGGGGGACAAATTGGACTATAACATACTCAAAGAACATCCCCGTATCTCTAGTAGAAACAGAGTTACAAGCCTGCAAAGTTGGGTGTGATGCTATTCCTATGGCATGTTTGTTTACGTTTTGCTTAATTGCACGGCCCCTGTTTGCCGTAGGCCTACGTTCATAGTATGGTTGGATGGGGGACAAATTGGACTATAACATACTCAAAGGACATCCCCGTATCTCTAGTAGAAACAGAGTTACGAGCCTGCAAAGTTGGGTCTAATGCTATTCCTATGGAGGGGTTTGTTTGTTTACGTTTTGCTCAATTACTCGGCCCCTGTGTGTCGTAGGCCTAAGTTTTTAGTATGGTTAGATGGGGAACAAAATGGACTATAACATACTCAAAGGACATCCCCGTATCTCTAGTAGAAACAGAGTTACGAGCCTGCAAAGTTGGGTCTAATGCTATTCCTATGGAGGGGGTTGTTTGTTTACGTTTTGCTTAATTACTCGGCCCCTGTGTGTCGTAGGCCTAAGTTGTTAGTATGGTTGGATGGGGGACAAATTGGACTATAACATACTCAAAGGACATCCCCGTATCTCTACTAGAACCAGAGTTACTAGCTTCTAAAGTTGGGTTTGATGCTATTTCTATGGCATGTATTTGAACATTTCGCTTAATTTCTCGGCCCCTGTTTGTCGTAGCCCTATGTTCTTAGTATGGTTGGATGGGGGACGAATAGGACTATAACATAGCGTAAAATATTACATTCGTTCGCGATGTATGTGTCATTCTGGATAGAGAGACGAAAGTAAAATTTTCCAGGAATTCCCTTCAAACCAATGAGATTTTTGAACCCATATTATTATTATTATTATTATTATTAGGCAATATTGCTCATTTCCTTGGCGTTTCCAAAGGAGGAACTGACAAACGGTAAAAACCCACGCACATTTTTTACACGAAGGGAAATTTGTCAGAAAGCAAAGTCTCGCGTAATTGACGAACAGGACGCGGCGGCGGCGGGTAAGTGTCCATTTTACAATTATATCGAGATAAAATTTGGTTTAAAGTAAGATAGAAAAAAACCCAAAAATGTTGAAGACCCTCTTAGGGTAATAAATGCTGGCGTAATACAACGTCATTCGTACCTCGACTGTTCTTGGGGGCAAGAACGTTTGTAGAAACGAGTGTTTGACAACGGGGTAACGCCAGGGGTGGAAAACCTTGAAAATAAAGACGACACCCCGTGTCGATTCAGGAAGAGGAATAAGAAATTCGAGGGGTCTAATAACAATTCCCTCCCTGTACACTCGTCATGAGGCGGCGCGTAATTCCGTCGAGTGGGCATCCCCTCGGTCTTCGGAGAGAGAGAGAGAAGACGAGCTCTCGTTTATCGGATGCCGTTTCCACCTCCTCTCTTTCTCCTTGAGATCCGCTTCGAATAATTTCACGCATCTATTTATTTATTTTTGGGGAAATCCCTTAACCCGTCCCGGGGGGGGGGGGAGGTTGGGCTAGCGGAGCAAAAACATTTCCGCCGCCGCCTATGACAAATTCGACAAAGTGAAAAAGCCAATGTCACTCTCACTACCAACCAAGCGACGGAAGAAGATAGTCGATTACAATCGTTTAAATATTTTAGGATTTGAATGGATGATTTGTGGAACGAGACGCGATGCTTATTAGCAGAAATGAATGAAAGTTACGGAGGCGAGAATGATTGCACCACCACGGTGGGCCAAATGACGTCTTTGGCCATCAAGAGAACTCTACCCAAATGGTATTACCCCATACTAATATCCACTCTAACTCTATCCATCGTCTGTCTACTGGTGACAATTATCATTTACGCCAAATTAGCCGAATTCAAAAACATCCCGGGAAAGAACTTGATATCGTTGTCAAGCTGTTTGATCCTAACTTACGCCTTATTAACGCTGGATTTTATCTTAAACCGTCGCCTGAACAAATCCCTTTGCAAAAGCCTGGCCATTCTAACCCATCTGGCCTTTCTAAGCGTTTTTATGTGGACCAACGTTCTATCTTTCGATATTTGGCGAGCGGTGGTCAGTTCAAACGGACCCGCCCACCCCGCTTCAAAAACCGGGAGATCTAAGCAGTATTGGAAGTACGCGCTCTACGCTTGGGTCGGGACGGTCATTTTGGCCCTACCGGCCATCATAGTGGACGCCTCGAGTGTACTGAGCGACGGCGTTTCGCCCTCATTCGCCACCAGAAGATGTTGGCTGAATGGAACGCCCGCTTTTCTAATCTACTTCAACGGCCCCGTCGGAATCATTTTAATAAGCAACTTTACGTTTTTTGGACTAACAGCCCGAGCTTTGATTAAAATTGGCAAGATGACGGCCAAATTTAACATGAGTCAACACAGAAAAAGGTCTATGATCCGAGGACTGATACCTCATTTACACTGCGGGTGGCCAACAGGCTACTTGGTGGACAAAACGCGTCGCCAAGCCTCGTCTCCTGCAGTGTAAATGGTATCAACCCTCCTAGTCTAAACACTATGCGTAGAAGATGATTTTAATACGATTTCTTTCTCAAATTGATTTAAACAGGTTATATTTGTATCTGAAGCTGTTCGTAATCATGGGCATGGTTTGGCTATCCGAGTTCATTCCTTGGATGACCGGCTACTTTCAACTTTACATGGTGGCTGGTATTGTCACCTCTCTCTACGGGTTTCTCCTATTCATTATATTTATTTGTAAAAAATCCGTCTTTCGATCTTTGAAGCGAGAAATGGGAGTACGCTGCTTTGATTGGGACCGATTTTGCGTCAAAAACGGTGGTAAACTTACTCAACTACCGAGTACCGTCAGTCAAAGTACTTTCAAATCTTATACTACCACAAATAGCACTAGCTTATCCAATAGTCAAGGAAATGTATCCTTTAATACCAGTATCGTTTAGAATAACGACTCGCGTTGGAACTAAGGGTTTCGTGCCCAAAAAACGAGGCCAGTAATTAACGCCCCATCCTACACCAGACCGTGGTCGGAATAGTTAATCGTAAGGTGCCAGCCCACCTCAGCAGTGGAAGCCAGTGACGTACAGTCAGTCAGTACAGAGTGACCCAACATTGTACTCAAATGCCATTTTACAATAAAAAATCAATGTATTTTTCTGCCCTTGACACGCATTCAGTATTACTTTAATCGATGGCGAGCCCATTCCTACGCCTACACCAAAAAATAATGATTTTCCCCCAGTTCGCTTTCCCCTTCCCACCCCCTGGGCCCCCTCCCCGCTCCATAGAGAGTCCGTCAACCAAGGCTTAAAAATGGTGACCCATGCTAAGACTAAAACAATCGCTTACCTTAGCTTTTCCAGCCTCCAGTTTGACGCGTCGTTCTTCGTCGTCCATTTTATCACTTTTCTTCGTTCCACTTCATTATATTTTACATAAATCACGCGAATAATTAAACTAAAATTAGTCCTTGTCTTTGACGAAAAACCGCCGCAGCCCGCAAATGTTTTGACAACGGCGACACAAATTGCGTTTACCATGGAGCCTGAATACTTAACGGGAGTGGAAACTGTAGCTCGTCCCTACGAATAAGTTTATAGGCTATTTTCTCTTTTATTATTCTCCAGGATAAATTGTTCTTGATTTAAGTAGTTGCGCAACGATCTAATACTATAAATAATCTTTAATTATTGGACGTCTAATGAGTTTAATTACGTTAAATATATTACAAAGTCGAGGCACCAGTCACTTATGACGCTAAATACGAAGTTGTAGCAGACGACTTTGGAAAAACAGACAGCGCACTGAGCGCAGGGATTCGGGGAAACGGGATAGAAAAATACACCCCTGCGTGTGTACCTGATTTGGTGACTGACATAATTACATTGGTTATCTAATGTTGACTTAATTTTGCCAATAAATGATGATAATTTTTGTGGGTGAAGTTGATTTTTTTCCTATTTAATAAATAATAACACTTTTTCGTCAAATTACGTAGGTTAGAGGCGGGGCTTAGACATACCTATCCACTAACCTAACAAACATTTACCCGAACAGGCTGAGAAGAACGGGTGACTACGACAATTATGAGCGCTAGAAATTCCACATCACCCGCTAAAAGCTCCAGGCGGCCGACAACGAGGGGAAGTCCGAGCATAGTCCGACAAACTCAAAGCGCGTCGGGTGTGCAGCCTGGGGAGAATGGACCCAGCTCGGAAAGGGTGGTTGACGGGGCGGAAGCTACCAATAGGGAAGAGCATAGTGTAGCGGTGACGAACGAGGAAGACCCCGAAACGGCGGAACTAGCTCGATTACGTTGCTCTAGTATTCAAACGGAAGTTATATCGGAAAGAAATCGTCGGACGGGACAATCTAGCGCGGGCTACCCTGGCTTGTCCTTCGGCAATTCCGTCTTTGGATCAAATACTATGATGAAACTGCGCATCATCTCGAACGAACTGCACAACATCATGAACGTTTATTTAAAGCGGGCCGAAGGGGAGATCGTGGCCTTGAACAATCGCGTTCAACTTCTGGAGGCGGATTTGGGCAAGTCGGAGAGTGGCCTGAAGGCGGCCACGCGCAGTTTGGAAGAAGCGGCGCGCACCCTCGACGAAAACGAGAGCATCGATCAAGAAATCGAGAATCGCGATAGCGTGGAAGACGGCAGCTTGGCCTTGCTGGACTTTCAGCTCAATAAAGCCAAAGAATTGGCCAGAGAAACGGACAAAAATTATAAAGAAATGGCACTCAGAATCTCCTCCAACCAAATTTTTCAGAACCAAACGGCGCCTTAAATAATGAACTAGATCTACTCGAAAAATGATCGCATTTATAATGTCTAATATTAATTATTCTATCAAATTTAGTATTTAAATCGAAATAAAGAATTATTTTTTAACTTCGGAAGGAAATAATTGTTCAAAATTGATAAAACCCAAGTTGTTCCCGGTGCCATTACTCGACGTCATTGTTATAATAGTTAAGAAGTTTGTAATGTTTATTAAACTGAAGCTTGTCAAAAAATCGCCTCCTTATTTGACTCACACTCCGACCTATCAAAATGCAAAATGCAATTGTAGGCTTTGAAAATAATTGTTAAGACGCAATTGTTTCCCCTTTAGGTACAAAAAAGCCTCATTTATTGCCACCACACTCGCAATTTCTACAGATTTTAACGCGATCCCGTTGACAGCAAGGCTAACAAACCGCTGGCGGTGGCCGCTGACAAAACGTAGTTCCTACAGAAAATAGAGTTAAGGAAAAGATTGACCTCAAAGTGGTGCTCTAAATCAATCAATAATTGGGCGTTTTTAAAGGATACACGCTGGGGGTTAGCGAACGCAAGACGTAAAAGGAGGTGAAAATGATCAGGGTTAAGAATAAAGCGTTGTTGTAAAAGATGGAGAAAGTTGTAGCTTCGTAATCCGCCACTTCGTTCTTTTTCCACAAGATTCTGTTTAAATAAAAGAGAAAGAGAGCTCAGCCCCTCGTTACTCTTAATAAGACGAGGTACTTTTCAAACCTCTCGTCCTTTTCTTTCTTGGACATTTTCTTATCATCGGCCAGCTTCTTGGTGATCTCCCGAGTTACGGCTTCCTCTCGTTTCTGCGCCACCCTGATACGGAAAATTCCCTTATTATTATTTCAGGCCTGAAAATAAGCTAGTATCAAACGAGAGGGAGTCGTACTTATGCTTCAAAACAAATTTGACGTTCTTGTAGGCGAAAGCCACCAGCCACGTGCTTACTAGGGTCACAACGACAAATAGGGCGATTGACTGGTAAGGATCCATTTGATGTATCCTCCAAAACAACCCTAATTAATTTCAAGGAGAACGACATCAATTTCGGTCAGTGATAACGTCGCCGCTCTCCTCGTATGGTCACTGACCAGCTGGCCACGCGTCTCCGTTTGACTTAAGCCTCGGTTTACTTACAATTCGGAATGGCGGAAACGATGAAGGCATTTCCGTAGAACAAAGCGGAAGATTTTGTGGAAACATTTCTGCTGAAATCTTGAAGAAGCAATTCTTCTTCCTTAGTTAAGGATTTACGTCCGCCTGCCATAATTAAACACGATAACTTAATCGAGACGTTCAACTTTCGTTTCGTACGCGGCGACTGGAAAATTATTGACACGTCACGGCGTTCGTGTCTTAGAAATCCGACAATCTGATTGGTCGATCAGCCGGCAACGGAGGAGTCGAAAGGTTAAGAAGGTTAAAGTTAGAGGACACGCACGTGGTCTTAGTTTCGGACGACCACGACTTCGTTATTATGAATATTGGCGTATTTAAATACCCTATTGGGTTATCGAGAAACATCATCCTATTTAGGAGATTAAACCTTAAATATTATTCGTCAAATACGAATTCCGAGACAGACCGGGAAGAATGGATTCGTTTTTACAGGTTTCCCTACATCAATCAAGCCCGTTTATTAAACAGATTAAAACTGTACCAAACGGCGCTGACCATAAGTAGCGTTCCCGTCTCCTTGGCGCTATATTCGAACGATCTGGCGACGCGAGACGATTGCCTTCAGTTGGTCAGCCTGGCTAGTCTGGCCTGTGCTATGCTTTACGTCATGGGAAACATTTTCCGTCGTTTGATCGGCATCATGGACCTCAACAAGAAAGGGGACATTGTCCGAGTATCGCGCTTAACATTCTTCGGCGGCAAGGTTGTCGAAAGACTTCCCGCCCAGTCCATCATTCCACTTTCCGAGATTGACTTTGATCCCCGAGACCTATTATATAAACTGAAACGTTACGATAATGCCGAAGAATTGTTCTTCGTTCTTAGATACGGAGGAATAATTGATCGGGAAAGATTTGTTAAAATATTTGGAAATCCTCCGAGAATTACGTGAAGAAAGAAAGAAAGAAGCGTTTTTGAAAAAGACTTTATTTATTAAATACTACGAAACTAATTTGAAAATAACAACGTTGCTTTGAAAAAATATAACAATCAATAACACAGTGTAAATACGTTTTGTTTTTTAAATAGATAATAAAGATTGTTGATTAAGTCGATTAGTTTTTGCCCTTCAAGCGTTGTAAGTAGAGGAGGCGACATTGCCACCGTGTCCGGTCCAGTTGGTGTGATGAAACGTCCCCGGATTGGCCAATAATTCGTAGGTGTGCGCTCCGAAGTAATCCCTTTGCGCCTAACAAAACGGAATAAGAGAATCCATTAAGTTTGAGGAACTAGGACGACGTCCCGTCTTGTCGTTTCATACTTGGATCAGGTTGGCTGGCAGGACGCGAGATCTAAATCCGTCGTAGAAGGCCAAAGCGCTGCTAAAAGCGGGCGTGGGAATTCCCAAAAGAGCTCCGTTGGCCACCACGCGTCTCCAAGACGCTTGCGATTTTTCTATGGCGTCGCGAAAGAAGTCGTCCAACAGGAGATTGCTCAAATTCTCGTTTTTGTCAAAGGCCGATTTAATATTTCCCAAGAAAACGCTAGAAAGGCAAAAACCAAATTGCCGAGGATCGTCTTCAACCCGCGGTAGGGGATGGTCTTACCTTCTGATGATGCAACCGCCTCTCCACATCAGAGCGATTCCGCCGTAGTTTAACTTCCAGCCAAACAGTTTGGCCGCTTCCCTCAACAACATGAAGCCTTGGGCGTACGAAACGATCTTGGACGCGTACAAAGCCTTTCGGATGTCTTCCACAAAGTCCTTTTTGTCGCCGCTGTACTTACTGGTGGCGGGTCCTTTCAGCAATTGGCTGGCGGCCACTCGCTCTTCCTTCAGGGATGACAGGCACCGGGAGAAGACGGACTCGCCAATTAGCGTGACGGGAACGCCGTAGTCCAAGGCGGCGATGGCCGTCCATTTGCCCGTTCCCTTTTGGCCGGCCGAATCTCGAATTTTATCCACCAAAGGTTGACCGTCGGTGTCCTTGAACTTCAAAATGTCCGTCGTAATTTCGATCAAGAACGAATCCAATTCTCCTTTGTTCCATTCGCTCAGAACCTAGAAAAGGTTGGTGGGCGTATTTAGAATGGCGGCGGGCGGAGGGACACTTAAGGGAGGAGGAACAAGATGTCTTTACTTGGCTCATCTCGTCGGGCGTCATTCCCAAGGCCTCCTTCATCAAGTGATAAGCTTCGCAAATAAGTTGCATGTCACCGTATTCGATACCATTGTGAACCATTTTGACAAAATGACCCGAACCCCCTTCACCAACCTAACGGAGAAAACATCGTCAGTCGATTCCTGTTGGATTCCGAAGTGACGCGCGTCTTACCCAATCGCAACAGGGTTCCGTTCCGACTTTAGCGGCGACGCCTTGGAAGATGTCCTTAATGGCTGGCCAAGCGGCCGAGTTTCCTCCTGGCATGAGAGAAGGGCCGTATCGGGCGCCGTCCTCGCCACCACTGACCCCCGAACCAACGTATAGGATATTTTTCTCGGCTAAGGCTTTGCATCGGCGGTTGGTATCCTGGTATTCGGAATTGCCCCCATCGATGATAATGTCCCCGGCTTCCAACAGAGGTTCCAGCTTGGAGATGAAAGCGTCGACGGCGTCGCCAGCTTTGACCAGGAGCATGACTTTGCGCGGTTTCTTCAGTTTAGCCACCATTTCTTCGATGGAATGGGCGCCAATGACTTTGGTTCCTTTGGCTTCGTTTTTTAGAAACTGATCAACTTTGTCCGTGGTTCGATTATAAGCGCAGACAACGAATCCGTGATCGTTCATGTTCAAAATTAGATTTTGACCCATGACGGCCAACCCGATCAAAGCGATATCGGCCCTAGGTAACCCCACGACAAATTCATTAATATCCCCCATAAAGGTCATTTAAATAAGCTTAATATAATTTGGGGCACCAACAATTAACTCTAAAAGTTAAAAATCAATTCAACTCACACTGGTTCCAGCTTCATTTCGCGAGAAAATTTACACAATCCATTACCCATTATAAAATACGGAATAACGCGAGAGTCGGGGGAAACCTATTAGTATTACTGTCACTCAACCTTCTTGAGAAAGATTAACCGAGTGACCAGTTTCTTAAACTAAATCAGAGGCGTGGAAAGCCAAATAAATTAATTCGAAATCTCCCCCCCCCCGCCTCCCCTGGCAAGCTAACGCGTAAATTACTATAGAGGCATTTGAAAGTGGGTCGAATCACGGTGGTCACCCTTTAGTAAGCATGGTCACCCCGGGAGGGAGGGGATAGGAGGGGAGGGATACGAAGTGATTGAAAATAAGTTTAAAAAACTCGACTCTCCTAAATCCTGTTACGAGCGACATTGCGTAATTATTTGGCCTTTAGGCTCCGCCTTTTAACTGGTTTCCTCAGGAACCTACTTTCACTTTCACTAACATTTACGCCGCCGCGATATTTCCGCAACTCCGAGAATAATGCCAGACCGCGTCACAACCCTCCCTCCCCCACCCGACCCGCGGAACGTTTTATAAAAGCAGGTAGATGTAGATAAATAACCGAGATTTATTTAAGTTTTTTAAGCCTATGTCTAGATAATTTCATTCTTCAGTAATATCCTTAATTGCGGGTGGTAGAATGTCAGTAGGTCAACTATAGCGTGTGCCCACCGAATAATAAGTACCAATCTTGGACTCTCGGGCTTTTCCGTTCAGAGATTACTCGGAATTATCACGATTATCAAGGATCGAACTCGACTTTGAACGCCTACTTAATTTTAATTGATGACAAATTAATTTAGCGTCAAAAAGCGCGAAATAAAATAATTAAGAAAGGGTCCACGCAGAGCGGGCCGGCCAATACCAGCCAGGGGTCACGGAGGGTGAACTAGTCCGTGTAAGACGCTTTTAAATGGCCTTAAAAGAAATTAAAGTAGTAAATATTATACTCACTTTGCTTCGGACATCTTCGCTTAATTTCCAAATTAACGTAGTTCGATTAAATTAAATAAGAGCCGGCGTTTAATCACGATGAAAACTCTACGATGAATGAGATACAAAATTTAGCTCAGTCAGCTTATGTACATACACACCGGCTTCCACGCAATGGCGTGACTAACGAAACGCGCCAATCAACGCCTCCGAACCCAACCAATCTATCACGTGGTCACCCGATGACGTCGAAAGACATTCGACCAACGAGGAAAGCGCGCCAATTGCGAATACCGATAAGGCACGTTTTGTACCCACAAAGCACGTGACAACGGTGACGTAAGATTTCTTAAAGCGTGGGAAACTTCACTAATTTTACATCCTAACGAAATACAAAGGTGATTACAATGACGCGTTACCCCATTCTTTGGATTTTAATAAAAATTCAGTCACAACACGAGTACTATTGAATAATGAAGATTAATTATACAACCCTCTCTCTCCTCAGACTCCGAAGCTCACCACTAGTTTGCTTACGTGTTTGTCCTTAGCAGGGGCACCACCCAGCAGCGTCATAGCGACGTCATCATTGGTTTCTTCCTCCGATTCCTGTTAATTTCCAAGGAAACGAAAGGCGACTCAAACGGAACTCGCACTAGTTTTATTATAAGAAGAAGAAGAAGGAATTATCAATCAACGGAGTTCTTTTGTACAATTATTATAATCCGTCTTGTAAAAGTTTTCATTTCGGAGGCTCCGAGCCCCGAGACTTTTCAGTTTGTTTTTATAAAATATTGTCGCGACAACTCGATTCCAAGCGCGGTGCTGCTTCTTTTTGTCAACTCATGAATAATGATTCAAAGAAAAAACAACTGTTCAAATTTCAATTCTTTTTGACCGAAGAACCAAATCAAGTGAATTAACGAACTGGTCCCCCAAATAACATCTTTTTGTTCTCATTTCGTTTATAAATTATGTTGTAATAATAAAAAAAAGAATAAAATAACGAAACACTTTTTTCAATTGAAATGTATAAATTTTCGTCGATGATAACTTTTTACAGAAATTATTTTTAACGATAGAACGCGAGAGAAATTGGTGTCGTCGCCTGCCCTTGGCTTTGGTTTTTATTAAAGTGACGTTAATGGTTATCATGATGGCTTTGGTTTCTATTGCCACTGAAATGAAAGAGTTCAATTAGTTTCGAATTCAATATTGAAAGAGGACGGACACTCTCTCGAGTGCGGTTGGCTTACGAATTGGCCGCTACCAGATGAGCCAAGAGTTCGGCGGGAATCTCTCCTTTAAAGGGTGTCCCCCCCAGGCCGAGACTGGGATGACTTCTTCCTTGAAACTGTTGTTTCAACGCGGCTACCAAAGAAGAACGCAAAAAGAGACTTATAAAGACGCGTCAAGAACCCGTAGGCCCCCCAAGTGTAAAAAGTAAACAAATGTATCCGTCTTGAGACTTTAGAGGGGAGGGGCGCGCCCCACGGCGGAGATTTCGCGCGGCGGGGGAGGGGCAAACTAAACAATGGAAGAAAAATTACTCACATACCGCCGCCGCCAGGGAAAGCCGACTGGGGAAGAGGCTGCAGCTGGCTATGGTAGGGGAAATTGGTTCCGGAAAAATGGTGCGCCGAAGCAAAGCCTAGATGGAAAGCAGACATTTCTTTTTGGAATACACAGCCAGACCAGCCAGCGCGCAAACGCAGCGACAACTCGAGCAACGACAAACGCAACACGCGAACGACACCAATGAATGAATGACTCGAGAATGACGTCAAGGTCATGCTCGAGCAGCCATTCGAATCCGTCGTCCGCATCAAAATGCTACGAAGGGATGCCACGAAAAGGGGGGGGGCGACAAGCGGGGATCAAAGGGTGCGTGCTAAAACTACTTCAACATCAACAATCATGCCGGAGGAAAGGGGAGGGGGGGGGCAATCTATCTAAGGGTGCAGTCGCAATCGTATTGTGTTAAAGGTCACCGTCAACTCACCTTCGGCTACGTCTACAGAGACTGCAAAATATTTATTCAGGGTGTAATATTGACCAAAAAATGACGTCATTTTAAAATCAATCGGGGAGCCAAGGTTTCTCGTTTATTATTAACGCATTTCAGTCTTTTCGCAAAATGTTACAAGTTTATTCAATTTCAATTTGGTTGGGATAAAAATTTAAAGCGGCTTCGAACGGGACACGCCCTTTTAAAACGGGATTCAAATGGTTTTGAGAACGAATACTTAAAGGTTTTTGGATTGGAAGGGTTAAGGGTCGCTTAAATGAAGCCGTATTTACAGCGAATTATCTGCGATTAAAATGAGAGGAGGAGAAGTACAAAAATGGTTTCGCGCAAAAACAAAATGTTCTTAAATAAAAGACGAGGATGATTGGTGAAAAGGATTCGTCTCTTTTAGACGAGTAAAGTCTTTTGTCGCTTTTTTATTTCGTTACATTTGCCTACTTTGTAAAAGAGAATGTATATTGAAAGGTTTCGACAAACCTTGTTGGGCCGCCGCCGCTTGTTGCGAAAAGGCGGGGTGTTGTAGCTGGGCGCCCGCCGCCATCGGAGGGTTCATGGCCGCTTGCCCCATTTGAGGCTGGCCCGTCAGGCGCGACAAAATGCTGCGCTCCGACATCTGCAGGCGCTGAGCCACAGGAGGAATCCGGGCCAACGTGGCCGGTAAGCGACTGACGTCAGACTTCATATCGCTAAGCAGCTCTTCCAGTTGATTGAGCACTGAGATCGGAGGATACACGGTTTAAACACTCGGTCCATTCATTCCTAAAGAGAGAGAGACACCTTACCTTTATGAAGGACCGCGTTGGCCGGTTTATTCCCAGCCAGAGATTCTTTAGACAAATGCTGATGAGACTCGGCCAGACATTCCAACTCGGCAAACCTGAAATGGTCCCAATGCGTTAGAGAAGGGGGAGGAGTCTGTTGGCGACATTGAAGTCGAGGAGTACCTGGCATTCAAGGCCATGGCGGGATGAGTGGGGTCTTGCGTCAGGTTCAAGTAGGCGGCGCGCCTGAGCTGTTCTTCGATGACCAAAGCCTGCTCTAGAAGCTTAAACCTTCTGGCCAAGAATTTGTTCTTAATCTCGAGGAAATTTCCCTTGCCGACGTCCATCTTGAAAGGTTCATTGATGATGGCGAAAGCGATGTCATTTTGAATGTCTTGCCAACGACCGTAGCCGTGCCTTCAAACGAGCGCCAGTTAAGGAAAACGCGACAATCTTAGTAGGAGAGCCTAGTGGGGAAACTAAAAACTAGAAAAAGGATACTTGACGATGCCGGCCAAGAGCCAGTAATCGTGTCTTCGATGCCAAATCTCGTATTCCCTTCCGGGAACGGCGGCGCGCTCTTCATTTTGCCACAAAGTGTGCAGCTCCGTGAAGCCGCCATCCGCGATATTGAACATGAACTTTTGTTTTCCGACGGCGGCCTTGACCATTTCGGGCGAGATGCTTTTCTCCTTGACGTCGTCTTTGCTGGCGGACGCTTTATCAGCTGCCTCTTTGTTCGGGGTCTCTTCGTCGGCGTTGCTCTCCGCCGCTTCTTTCTTCAAATCGATGGCCACCACTTGCTCTTCTTCCTTTTCTTTGCGTTTCTCTGAAAATAAGCGCCGCCCCATAAAAGAGTTGGTTAGGCCGCCAATTTTAGTCTTATTGAGAGTGACTGACCATCAGTAGTGTCTGGTTCGTCTTTGACTGGCGCCTTGTCGTCGGCGCCTTTCTTCTTTTCCGATTTGGCTTCGTCCTTCTTGTCCGAGTCGCTCTTCTCGTCTTTGTTCTTTTCCTCGCTCTTTTCTTTCTCCTCGTCCTTGACGGAGCTTTCCTCGTTGGCCGCCGACAGGCCGGAAGGGGCGGGGGTAGCGACGGGGGTGGGCGCCGGAGTCGAAGCTTTACTGTCCGACGGCGTCGTGGATGGCGTGGTGGAACCGGCCGCGGCGGCCGCGCCCCCCACTTGCCCCTCGGCCACCACTTTCGGGTCCAGAATCTCCACTGGCATACTCATGGTCCCGTTAATGGTTTCGAATTCTTGAACCTGACCCAAAACGCGCGTTAGCTAATCTCCCCCATCTCGGAATGATTCTTAAATGATCTTAAACGGTACCTTTTTCCTAATCAAGGACATGACGCCTATCCTGGTCAAGACGTGTTGCCGGGACAAACCTTCCCTGGGGACGCCGTCGGCGAAGGTTTCGGCGTTATCGGCGCCCGGTTCGCACAAATGTCTCATGAAAAGCGAAACGTAGGCTTTGAAGTTCTTTTCAGATTTGCCGCGTAGATCTCGAACGAGCCTACAGTAAGAACAATAAGCGAACAGATACAGCAAAAAATTGGCAATCGACGCCCCGCCCCCCTCCATAACACGTCATCACGAGTCCCCTTCCCCTTCCACAAATATAATACACAAGCACACTCAAAAATAATTAAAACGGAAAGAATTCAAAATGGCAGGCAAAATTAAAATTAAAAGTCCCGGAAATAATTAATTTCGAGATCAAAAAAAAACAATAGTAATTAACATGATATAAAATGTCCAAAAAAGTTGTTACCAGGTAAGTTTAAAATGTTTGAACAACTTAGCATCTGAAACACTGTAAAAAGTGAGATACCTACAATATACTACTTTACATCATGAAAAATGAATTCAGCGTCTAATCTATCTTTTTTAAAACACTTTTTTATCCGCGCTTGCGCCATTAACTCTCCAAAAGCGTCGTCGGCCATCAAGGGACACGGCCGTCCGCCATTTGGAGGGTTAACCAATGACGAATAACGGAAGACACTCACCACTGCGAATTGAAAGCGTCTTGAGGCGGCATTCCGTATCTCATAATGGCGTTTAAGAAAGCCTTTCTCTGTCGGGCGTTGAATCCCAGCACCTAATGTTAAAGACGAAACCGAATTAACACTCGCGTGTCCCAAAGAGATTACCACCACAAGATCCGGTCTAAATTCTTGCGCCCGTCAGTCGCTAACGTCTTATCATAGAGTTAATTAAACTGTACGAAGTCGCCTTTAAGAAAAACGCCAATCTGCGCGCGCATTCTCCATTTGGACTTCGACGCCCCGAGACTTAATTTCAGTCCAAACAATATTTCCCCAAACTTAACTCTAGCTGGAAAACTGATACTAAAATCGGACTGGTCCTCGTCAAATGAGTAAGAATGGTCCTTCATCACGCGGCGCCCGCCCACCCGAACTACCACCACCGCCCCCTCATTGTTAATTACCTCAATGTTTCCTCCGACTCGAGCCAACAAGGGCGGCAAGGGCCGGTCTTTCTCGTTCAAGCCGCGGTTCTTCCTGTTACGAGAACTCTTTTCTGCAAAAGGCATTCGAGTTAAAGACAAAAGACTGGACTAACAAAGATGGATAAAAAAAGGGAATGAGAAAAGTGACGTTAGCGAACCTTTACCTTCTTTATTCTCTTCAAAATCGTCGTCATCTTCATTGTCATCTAGAAGAAAGGTTAATATGACAATTGCGAGGACAATGGCGCGACAAAGGCCTATTAATGGTACCCTCACCTGACGGGACCGAGAAGTCAGAGTTATAATCCGAGAGATTATCCTGCCAGTTGGTGTCGTCTTGATTGCCGACCGTGTCGTTGTAATTGACTTGTTTGCGGACGCGTTTGCCCTTGCCGAGCGTCCTGGCCATGTCCTCCTGTTGCTGCTCGTAATGGTGCCTCAGCAACTTCTCCCAATAAGCCGGGTCGGCCGATTCCACTTCCTGTTTCAAGATCTCCGTCTCGGGTTCCTCCTCGACCTCTTTGGTGACGTAGGCGGCCACTTTGAAGGAGCTCAAATACTCGTTGGCCCACAATTCCTTCTGCTCGATGCCCTCGTTCGTTCGGTCCAACAAGTCGTCGATGGCCTTTTGATCGTAATGAATGATTTCCTCCGGGAAGTCTTGATTCTCCAAAGTTTTCTTGTTCTCCTCGTCCTTGAAGAGTTCCTCGGTTCCGAACCTCAAGATGTCGTCCAGTTCTTGTTTGGACATGGTGTTGGTGTTGCGTCCCATTCCGGGTCTGACCACCAAATGCGTCAACATCATCTTCTTCTTGGCCACTTGCGTGATGCGCTCCTCGACGGAGGCGCGCGTCACGAACCGATAGATCATGACTTTGTTGGCCTGACCAATACGATGCGCTCTGCTGAAAGCCTACCCCCCCGTAACAAAGAGATGTAAGTCGAGACGCGCTCCTTAATATCATCCAGAGTGAAACAGACCTGAATATCGTTATGAGGATTCCAATCGGAATCGTAGATGATGACCGTGTCAGCCGTGGCTAAATTAATCCCGAGTCCACCGGCACGCGTCGAGAGCAAGAAACAAAACTGTGGAGCGCCGGGCGCTGCGGCCAAATAGGGGGAGGGGGGTATGTTAGAGGGGGTGCGCGTCGTTATCATTATTATTATTATTATATCACGTTACCATTAAAACGATCGATGGCTTCCTGCCTCATGTTGCCAGTAATGCCTCCGTCAATGCGTTCGTACTTGTAGCCCTCGTGTTCCAAGAAATCTTCCAAAAGGTCCAACATTTTGGTCATTTGCGAGAAAATGAGAACTCGGTGTCCCTCGTTGTACAACTTCCTCATCATGCCTTGCAGTAGAAGCAATTTTCCGCAAGCTTTCGTTAAGGCCGAGCCTTCGTAGGCGCCGTTGGGCATCTTGGGCGCTTCCAAGGCGGCCGCCGGGAACAAGTAAGGATGGTTGCAGCACTTTTTCAAGTCCATCATGATGTTGAGCAAGGAGACTTGATGGCCGCCCCCTTTCGCGTTCAAAGCCTCGAAGTTGCGAGTCAGAATGAACTTGTAGTACTTCTTTTGAATGGGCGCCAGATCAACGCGAACGATGAACTCGCTCTTGGCTGGAATGTTCTACGGATTTTTCAAATATACGCGTGTATTAAGATGGAGAGAGAGAGAGAGAGAGAGAGAGAAAGCTCGGATAAGGGCCAATTACTTTAAGAACGTCAGCTTTGAGTCTCCGAAGCAGATGGGATCCTAAAAGATCGTGCAGTTTCTTCACCTGCTCCTCTTTGGCCAAATCGGCAAATTCATTAAGGAAACCTTGCAAATCGCTGAAACGAGAGAGCGAGAGGGGGGGGGGTGCGTTAGGACCCACCAAAGGATATGTTTACTCGAGGGAAACTTACTTAAAACTGCTGGGGCTGAGAAAATTCAACAAATGGAAAAGTTCTTCCAAGTTATTTTGAAGGGGAGTTCCCGTCAGTAAGAGTTTGTAGGCGATTTTGTACGAATTTAAAATTCGAAAGAACTGCGTAGAATAAAAGAGCGAGATTAAAAGGGACACTCGCGCCTTCTCAATAAGAATAAGATTAACTTTACCTTAGATTGATTATTCTTCAACCTATGGGCCTCGTCCACCACTAAAACCTGCCAGTTGACGGAACCCAAGGTGGCCGTATCGATGCAAATCAACTCGTAGGACGTTAAAAGGACGTGAAACTTGACGCGACAGTCTTTCTGCTCGGGGCGAGAAGAAGATGAAATCATTAATGAGCCCTAAGAGGGACATGGGGGCGTCCTACCCTGATCCGTCCGGCTTTGCTGCCACCGCGAACGGCGCCTTCTTCGAAGGAAAGTTCGTGCTCGCGAATGACGGCTCGGCTATCTTTGTCCCCGATGTAGGTGACGACGTAAAAGTCGGGCGCCCACGTCTCGAATTCCCTTTCCCAATTGATGATGGTCGAGAGGGGCGCGCTGACCAGAAAGGGACCCCGACAATGTCCCTCCTTGTACAGCGAATACAGAAAGACGATGGTTTGAATCGTTTTGCCCAGACCCATTTCGTCCGCTAAGATCGTGTCGGTTCCATTGGCCCAAGAGAATCGCAACCAATTGCAACCTTCCAGCTGGTACTCGTGCAACATCATGCCCGTACTTTCAATGTAAGGCGGTTGCTTGTCGTACTTCTTCCTGGGCTACAAATGAAAAAGAAGCTTCGTTCGTTAGGCCTCACCT
Source organism: Phalangium opilio (assembly GCF_054372755.1). Taxonomy (NCBI): domain Eukaryota; kingdom Metazoa; phylum Arthropoda; class Arachnida; order Opiliones; family Phalangiidae; genus Phalangium; species Phalangium opilio. The sequence goes on along the minus strand of NW_028324147.1, from coordinate 201,122 downwards.
CGCCACGCCTTAATGAATAGGATGGAAAAGGGCGTACGTCAACTGTGGGTTTGTCGGGAGGCGGAGTCATTCTTCGTTCGCGATCGTCATCCTTCAGTTCCCTGGAACGTTTCGATTTGCTCTTGCCCTTGGACTTGCTCTTGCCGCCACCGCCGCCGGTATCTCCTTGTTCGATCGAGTTACGCAAATCCCAATAGAAGTTGATGGCCTTTTGCATGTCGGGGCCCATCTCGAACTCCTCGGAAATGTCGCCAAATTCCCAGGACGCTTGATCGTAGGGCAAGTCGCGCCATTTCACCAAATACATCGTTCGCCCATCGCGCAAATTCCTACAAGTACAAAAGGAATCAATCGAGAAAAGCCCATCGCCACACCACTACCGGATGACGACGATCTTACTTGTGATTAATAACTCTGTGGACTTGAAGCCATTCGGGTCTGATACCGTAACGATAGAATCGTTCCTCCAAATTCTGGGGGTCCTCGGCGCGGTCCAACTTCTTGGGAGCCACTTCTTCTCCGTCAGCGTTCAAGCTGCTTCCGTCATCCAAGGGCGGCGGTTCGTCCATGTCGTTCTTGCGACAATAATTGCGATACATCATGGAATGATAAACGTCCAATTGCACCTCGGAGATCCAACTACAATGCCAATAGGACATTTCGTGCCATTTGACGAAGAACTCTCGTTGCGGTTTGGGTTGAACCTTTTTGCTGGTGGAAGGTTGGGCCGCGGGAATATCGTCCTTGTTCTGTTCGGCGGCGCCGGACCCTTCCTCCTTGGGCACTTCCGCCCACCTCCAGGTCAGGATCTTGGCCACTTTACCTTTCAGGGGTTCGACCTGCGATAAACGCCACGAAACAAAGAGCGAAATAAAATTAAAAAAATGAACCGCCGCGGAAAGTTTTGAAGGAAAATAATTAAAAGTAAAGTGTTTCAAATAAAATAAAAAAAAGATGTGGGTAGAAGTAAAAACCAAGAGTATCTGGTTGAAGTAAGATGAGATGGTAATAATAATAATAATAAAAAAGAATGTAGTATTTGCGTGGTGTGTGTGTAATTTATGGTTTCGAGGCTTCCTGACACTGTTTCATTCCAGAGTGACTAGATTAGAACGTATACCGGTATGTCTCCAAATTGATATATTGATTGAGCATTGACTTTTTCAAATGGTCATTAATCATTTATTTATTATTTTAGTTTTTAGCGACGGCCGAGGTTCGTTTTTTAGTTCAGCGCCATTGATTATTGGTTTTGGGCAAATCTATACGTACGGGTACACGTTCTCAACTTACTGAACAGCGCGGGCAACGCCAGTCCCCATCTGGTACGTTCTTAAGAGGAGGGCTGAGACAGTGTGTGTGGTAAGCCGAAGGACAACTATCACAGCAAAGGAGCTCTCCGCCATCTTTACATACACGACAGACCTCCATATGTTCGTCTTCTTCTTGTTCTTGAATCCCTTCTCCTTCCTAAAGACGAACGAAGCAACAAAGACACCAGAGTTAACGAAACCTCCCTAATTGGGACCGGAAAAACGAATCTCTGGCTAAATTGAGGCGTCCTTACGCAATGAGGACAGCTCCATTTTCCTTCGGGAGCTTCCTCCAGTTCGGGGTCCAAGCAGACGAGATGGTACGCTCTCGGACACGTGTCGCACAGAATGATTTCGCCTCCTTGTTGACAAACTTCGCAATAGTCTTGATGATCAGTCTGAAAATAGGGGAGACAACAATGGCGTTAAGGGGGGCGGGCCGCTTTAAAATAGGGGGCACGGGGGCTGGCTTACCTCGTAGCCTTCATTTTCGCCCTCGGATCCCGGGAAACTCGACGTAGTTTTCGTCTTCTTCTTCTTCTTGGTCTTCTTAGTTTTGGATTTCTTTTTCGACTCTGATTTGGGGGGAGGAGTGTAGTTTTGAGCTTCTTCTAGAGCCGCTTCAAAGTCCGCGTCGCTTTTATTGTCGCTGAAGCTATCGTCCTCCTAAAGAAGCGGCAGCGTCATCGCGACCTCTTAGTCAAGTCCGTGCGTTACCACTTCTATAAAAACTTACCGAACTATGTTTTTTCCGTTTTCCAATTCCGCCCAGTTTAATTTTAAGTAGCGGAACCGACTTTTTGGATTTTGATTTTGAGCTTTTACTCTTGCCCGAGCTTTTCTCCGTTTCTGGCAGACAAAATACGCGTAAAGGGGTCATTAGGGTGTTGGTGGTCGTGGTGGTAGGGGTGGTCATTACCGGTTGGTGTGGCGGCGCCGCCTCCTTTGCTTTTGCCGGACTTTTCTTCCTCGAGAATGCTTTCTTTGTTGGGGTTATTCTCCAAGAACTCTTGCCACTTGGCCGAAATGAGGGAGACCACTTTGGACATGGCGATCTTGGGGTTTTCTTTGGCGATGAGCGGACGCACGTGTTGCGAGAACAACTTGTACGTCGTCAAATTTTGATAGTCGGCGTCGCTGAAATCCATCTCGACGTCTTTTAAACCTAATTCGGCGCAAACGTCCGCCGACGATTTTGAGCCTGTACTGACGCCGCCTAAAGTGGCGCCCTGCGATACCACCCAAATAAATAAATTCATTAAACGGATGCGCGCGAACCGTGGACTCTCGTTCGGCAATTACTTTTTCTATTTTGGGTTTCTTGGACTTTTTAGTCTCCATGACGTAGTCGCTGTCATTGTCCGAGTAAGTTTGATTGACGATGGGATTTGGTTCGCTTTCCTCCCCACTTTCGGAGACGGCTTTCTTTTTCTTCTTTTTCTTGCCCTTTTTGCGTTCTCCGTCGGCTTTGGCCTTTCGTTTCTTGCCCTTTTCTTTCTTGGGCTTGCTTTGCGGAATGACGGGCACTTCTTCCTCGGACTCCTCTTCCTTGGCCTCCTCGTCCGAGAGCGGGGGGTCGGGATCCTCGGGACCTCCCCCCATGTTAACTAACTGGTCGTCGTCCGTCACCGTATTACTACCGTAACGACGTCGGACATCCGCTTCTTCCTCTCCTAAGGTCGCTTCGCCTTCGTCGCACTCTTCCTCTCCTTCAGTTTCTACCGTAAATTAAAACAAACTCGAGAAACTGACCACAATCCCTACGACCGAAGTGACCAATTCTAGGCTCTCGGTTCGTTCGTTTCAATTTATCTTAAAGGTAACGACACTTACACCGCGTAATTATACGCGTCTACAAAACGGGGCGACTAAACGAACTCGCCAATACTTATTTTACAGGGTTCGGTCGAAATTTTTATATTGAAAATCCCCGACGAAATTTGGCGATATCCCTGACCATTTTAAGGTGTCCACTTCATAACGACACCCGCGGGCCCATACACAGCCGATTGCACGAACTTCGAAGCAATCATGGTTTAATATAGCAAACGAAATCCCTGACCCATCCCCGACTTTTAAGGAAGAAAACTTTAAATCCCTGACCGTTTCCTCCATTTTTCCAAATCCCCGACTTATCCTGGTTACCCAGGTTCCGTATGAACCCTGATTTAAGGATAGGGTAATGGCAGCCCTCTGCCTTCGACTGTATTAAGCTCTACGAGGAAATAACATGGGGGTGCTATTAGTCTATAGAAGTTTTTTTTTTAAGAGGACCGGTTACCCAGGTTCTGTATGAACCCTGATTTAAGGATGGGGTAATGGCAGCCCTCTAGCTTCGACTGTAGGGAAATAACATGGGGTGCCATTAGTCTATAGAAGTTTATTTTTTTAAGAGGACCCACCAATGATAAAGAAATTTAAATAGGTATGGTTCCATGTTGTAAAGTGAATCAACAAATTTTAATGTTGTAAAATGCTAATGAGTTTAGCCTTCCTTCCACCCCTCCATTAAAGTCAAAAATGGCCCCGTCCTCTCTCTCCCCGTTTAAAGCGGCCTCCCCCTCGCCCCCCGCCCGCCTTGGCGTTCTGGTGGCAGAGCGGCATCCGTATGCTAATGAATAATAGTTATCCTAATACTTATCCGTTACTTTCCTTAGTTCTCAATCTAGCGTTGAAAATATCGATTTGTCCCCACACTTCGAAAAGAGTGATTAGACGAAAAAATAACCCATTTCCAAGCATAAAATGCCCAACATTTGGCCGAAAATCAAAACAAAACCATGTGCTCATCCCAGTTCGTTGCTTGAACCGGCGGCCGCGGAATCGGCCGAAATACGCGGCGGAAAAGCCGCAACGCCACGAACACTCAAAGTACTTAAAAAGACCCCCAAAAATGTGTGTCGGGATTTGGGCGCCAAAATGACAGGAAGAATGAAGGGGACCGTCCGTCAAACGGGCCATTTCGTTAGGCCTATAAAGACGCTAGCTATACTGTGGCGGCGAGAGACTAAGTGACTTGGTAGCTTAGCTATCGATGACGAGGTCAATAATGCCAGGAGGAAACAGACCCATTTTGAAAATGCAAAAAAATCGGCCCGAAACGACGTCGCGGTTTGGTTGGAAGTTCCAGGGTTTAGAATTATATGGCTTACCGGCTAAAGAATCGTCGTCCTCGTTGTTCATTTCCTGATCGTCGGAATCTTCCGCGCGAGGTGTCGGCATTTTAATGATTTAATGGCCACCACAATATTAAAATTTAAACAAAAGTCGTAACGCGTAAAAGTGATCTCTCGACTCGAGTAGAGTACAACAACGCGCCAGGTAGGCCACCCCCTTCCTTGACGAGGCACAACAATCTTCTAAGATGTCCGCGATAATTCCGCCGTTTCGAGCCCCTTTCCCCGCCACCCTCTCGACGAGGACGTCACCGCGCAGGCGCTACGAGCCGAGCGGGGGGCAAAAAGGGGGGAGGCGCGACATCCCATATTATTTCGCATTCGGGATAACTATGGGATAACTATTATCTTCACTTTTACTCCAAAAAAAAATTAATTTCAAACGATTTATTACCTATATTTTTAACAACGTTTCGAATCAATCCGGCATCGCGAAAAAAAAGTTTCGAGACCAAAAAATGACAAAAAATTATAATTTTAAGGACCAATAAACTGTAAATAATCAAGCGGCCGCTTATTTATCTCTATTAAAGATTGCTTAATCGAGACCAAAGGTGTAGCGTGTAGGTGTTGTACAACTGGCATCAAATGTACACCTACCCCAAATGTACCACTATACTATTTAGTAAGGGGGCTTTGATTACCCCCCCCCACCTCTGGAATAAATAATGAATAACATGAACAAATGACAGATGTCGACGATTAATCATTCGCTTTTACTAAAACATTTCTCGCAAAAAGCCATTAAAACCTTTTTGCATCCAAATTTTACCATTCCATTAATCGCTTTGATTAAAATTATAAAAACGAGAGAATAGACTCGAATCGAAAGAGATCTTTGCCCCGGAGTTTAAAAAAATATTCAATTAGGCCTAGTTTATACGAGTACAAAAAAATTACGCCATCCAAAGGTCAAAGTCCTATCTGGGATAACCCTTTTCAAGGATGATGTTTGACCTATCTCCCAAAACTTTGAAGGTGGAAACGTTTTCCCGATACATTTTCGAGTAACCACGTTTCTAGGTTCAAATTTTGCCGCCTCGTACCGGATAGGTTCCCCAAAAGCCAATCAGAACCGACCAAGGAGTACAAATGATAGGAGTGAAGTGGCGTAGGGAGAACTTTAGGCATGGTGATAATTTTTATGACCACGAGTCATTATTCATGTTACGAATACTGGCTAATTACCGTTCCAATTTGATAGCAAGCCATATAAAGTTTTAAAGTTAAGTTAACTTACCGGAAAATTGCAACTTAGTTATTTGAAAGTACTAATTAGTTAGCGCGTAAATTAGATGCCCACAAACAGTTCAACTTCAAGTTAATGATTTTGGCGCGAAAGATAAGATAATATTGACTTACTCAGTTACCGGCGACATCTGTCGACGAGAGCTGACGGTTATAAGCGGACGACGTAAGTTTAGGCGGCAAAAAGGGATAGTTTTGAAGAAGAATGGCGATTATTCTGATTATTCTAATTACTTAAGCGTATAAAATATTTAAAATCAACATTCTAAAGCTTAGTAACGGTTCATTCGCTAGCCGATCGATTTATAGGGTTAAAAGTCGTTGGATGCCCGGAAGTGGTAAGCCTTTGATACCGGTGGGCGGGAAGATTTAAAAAAAAGTAAACACGATGCGTCGCTCGCAAATTCTACAAGGACGGAAAAGAAGCGCCTTCGTTTCTCCGTTTCTAAACAAAAACGCCACAAATTCGGCCGAAACTGAAACTGAGGACAGACCTTGCAAAGTCACCAAAATCGAATCTGTAGACCAAACAAAATCATCCTTACCAGCAAGCGTCTCAATTACTTATCCACCATCATCATCAGCTCAAGTACGAGGGACTAATGACATTCTCAACCTTCTGAATCTCGAGAAAGAGGTCGAGCAGGTTGAAGAGGAACTCGGAACGGCCAAGGAGAATGAAGGACGCGAGCCCAAGGCCGCCGCCGAGTCACTTGGAAACGAGCGATACTACAGCGTCATGTGGTGCAAACTATCCACGAAAAAACACAAAAAATGGGAAGGCGACGCCATTCTCGTAGTGAAAACGAGATCAGTGACGCTCAAAGACACCGACGGTAAAGTCATCGGCAGTGGAATGGGTTACAAACTGAAAGATCTAGAGGAACTAGAGGATGGGTCGACCTTAAAGGTTGGCGGCAAAGAATGCCAAATCCAGGGAAGCGTCACCACCGCCGATTACCTCAGCGGACGTTGCTTTCAGGGAGCACCCGTCCTGGCCGAACAAACTAGTAACGCCGCTCCCCCAGCCAACAAAAAGTTCCGTAATCCTTTACTGGATCAATCCAAAGTGACTAAAGAGAATGGTCCCCTGACCACGAGTCCCCGCTACCCAGTCTCGTCACCGGGAGCCTTTGTTCTGCCGAGGCCCAACGCCCGCCATCAATGGGCGCGCAACAAGAAAGGTTTTCCCATCATCGACGTCGTTGTTGACCCCCAACTGGCCGTCCATCTTCGAGAGCACCAAAAGCGGGGCGTCATCTTTCTGTACGAGTGCGTCATGGGAATGCGCGAGTATGGCGGAGAAGGAGCTATCTTAGCCGACGATATGGGCTTGGGAAAAACCCTCCAATGTATCGTTTTGATCTGGACTCTCTTGAAGCAAGGTCCCTACGGCGGATACCCGATGGCCAACCGCGTCCTGGTCATCACGCCGAGTAGCTTGGTCAAAAACTGGGAGAGAGAGTTTAAGAAATGGTTGCCCAGCGAGAAGTTGAGACCCTTGGCCGTGGAAGGAGCCGGCCACGTCAAGGATTACGTCTCGTCGCGCTTCTACCCGGTCTTGATCATTTCCTACGAGATGTTCGTGCGAAGCTGCCAGGAATTGGGCCGAATCGCCTTCGACCTGGTCATCTGCGACGAAGGACATCGATTGAAGAACTCCGCCATCAAGGCCAGCGCCGCCATTAGCCAGTTGTCCACGAGTAAACGAATCGTGCTGAGCGGGACGCCCGTGCAAAACGACCTCCGAGAATTCTACTCGATCATAGACTTCTGTAATCCGGGAATTTTGGGTTCCAGTTCTCGATTCCAACAAATTTACGAGAAGCCCATCTTGGAAAGTCAAAAGGCCAACGCCTCCGGCGCCCTAAAACAAATCGGCGAAGAGCGCGCGGCCGAATTGTCCCGTTTGACCAGCCTCTTCGTCCTGAGGCGAACCAAAGACGTCATCAACGAATTCTTGCCGACTAAGGTGGATTACGTGGTTTTTTGCAAAGCTAGTCACTTGCAATTGAATCTATACCGGAAGATCCTGAGTTCCAAAGCCCTCGGCTCTTGTTTGGCCGCTTTTAGGGAGGCGGGCGCCGATGGGCGCAACGGGGCGCGTCACCTGGCTCTCATAACGGCCTTGAAGAAACTTTGCAACCATCCTTACCTTTTGTACGAAAAGCCGCCAAGCGGCACCCATTATCACACCAAGGACGACGAAGATGATGACGAGGACGACGGGAGCATTTTTGACGAGATCCAGTCGCTCTTTCCCGACAAGTACGACTTAAGTCGGTCCGAAGATGATTCGGGAAAGTTGGGCGTCGTGGCCTCGATGTTAAAGCGACTGTCCGAGCGAAATTTCCAAGAGAAAATGGTCATCGCGGCGCATTCGACGCGCGCTTTAGACGTCCTGGAGGAATTGTGTCGATCGCGAGGTTACCGTTTCTCGCGGCTGGACGGGACGACGCCGACGGCCAAACGCCAATCGCTGGTGGACAGTTTCAACGAGGGCAAAGGCGATTCTTCGTCCTCGGTCTTCCTGTTGAGCGCCAAAGCCGGGGGAGTCGGCTTAAACTTGATCGGAGCCAACAGGATGGTCCTGTACGACATTGACTGGAATCCGGCCACCGACCTGCAAACCTTAGGGCGCGTTTGGCGGGATGGTCAACGGAAACGCGTCTATCGCTACCGCCTCCTGACTTCCGGCACTCTGGAAGAGAAAATGTACCAAAGACAAGTGAAGAAGCAGAGTTTGAGCGCCACCGTCTTGGACGACAAAAATTACGGAGGAAAGGAAGTTCGCTTCAGCCTGGAAATGCTCAGAGATCTCTTCACTTTGAAGGAAGACTCTGCGAGTGAAACGCACGACTCGATGCGATGTCCTTGTCAAACGCCCAGCGTCCCGAGAGACGAGTTGCCCCCGGAGGAGGTGGAGGAGGACAGAAGACAGTGTCAACTGGGCAAGGGTATCAAATCGGTATCCCGCCTCTCGGGCCCGAGTAAAGAGCGCGGAATGGAGGAACTGTCGCGATGGGATCACATTTCCCAACCCATTTCCGCTTCCGTTCGAGACGAATGTTTATTGGCTGCTTCCGAAAAGATCAACTTTGTCTTTCGCGACGAAACAAAGAACCAATAAATAATTAATTAATTCAATAATTGTATTCTCATTAAAATCTTTATATTCCAAGATAATATCATCATTTGTTTTCTTTTCTTTCAACAATGGGTTCCCGTCGCGCTTTCACTTTTCTTTTATTGGACATCATTCGTTTAGGGGCGGGGCTAAGCTTGTTTCTTTTATATTACAATAAATTTCTAAGGAAATAACAATGAGGGCAGATTAAGGTTAGGCCAACTGAATCCGACATTAGTTTATCAGCGTAGTATCGACGGTCTCGGAAGAATGGTAAGTAAATCCGTGGCTCCAAGCCAACCCAAGAGAAGCCGAGTGACTATTGGTAAGCTATAGTTTCGAAACGAATGAATATTAATTGGCACACGTCATTTCTCGGTCAATTGTTTTATCTTGAGTCAGATGAGATTATCCAAGAATCGCGTTTGTCTTTTACGTGGACGGCATTTAAAAATGAACAAAAATTCTCGGGGCCTTGGCCTCTTAATTAACCAACAACGAAACGAATGACTCGACAATAATTAAGCTCCTTAACTCGTTATTTGGCGTTTTCTTTAAAAAAAATGATTTGAAACGGCTGATTTCAGCCAACCAGCTCTGACTGACAAATATTGTTAAAAAATGGCCATTGTGTTCGGGAGGGACGTAATGTTTTCGAGTTGTAGTCGTCGAAAGAAGTTCCATTCAAAGCCTTGGAGCCCATTTCGTACAATTTCTAAAAGAGCTTTTATAATACAATTATATTATCGATTGGTAGAGATCGAGAGACGTAGATAACTTTGAACATTTTCGAGCTAAGATTAAAAAATGGCCGTAATTGTCGGGTTTTGGCGCGCTCATCGCTCTAGTTTTACAAAATAAACTCGCGTCTCTTTTTTTAACTGAAAAGAGATTCTCTGTATTTGGCCCCAACACTGAACGGCGGATAACAGTTCATGTGAAACGACTGCCGGCTTATACTGGCCATGACGCAACCCATGACGAATTCGCTGATTCTGAAACGGGCCCAATGAGTCAACGACACGCCAGCCCACGCCAGTCAGTCGACCTACCTGTAAATGGTCTGGTAACAAAACCAAGGAATGATGGCGGGTTTGCCTCGGGAGGCCGACAATCCGTGCGGTCCCAAGACCCCGTAGATCTGAAACAAACAGACCAGGATGCCCATGGCGGCCGTCAAGGTCATCTTGCGGATCAGTTTATCCAGGCGAGATTCTCCTTCTTTGTACTTGGTCGCTGGGAAGCGGCATATATCCCCTTCCGCCACCCTGATGGCGCAACTGCCATCGGCGTCATCACAAATTATTAACCAGATACAATAAAGAATGTTTTTAAGACTGACTTGGCTGATTTTTTACTGATGATGCTGGGTGGTCGCGACCGGCTGATGATGTCTTCGCTTATGACGGAAATAGGGCGACCTCCCACGCCACCCCCACCACTCTCCTCCTCCTCGACCACCTTCTCACCCTAAAGAAAAAGGGGGGGGGCATTCATTAAGAAGGAGGAATGAATAAAGTCGAGGACTAACCATGAGAGGATAGCATTGGGAGATATCGGCGGCTCCGTCTTTCTGGGAGCCGATGACCTTTGAACTTTTTCTGGCCCATTGCGACTTGCCATCTCGTTGGCCGCCGCTCGTGCCAACCACCGATTCTGAGTGAACGACGCCTACGATTAATTCTTAATTAGGCTAATTAATTATTACATCGTTCCGTATTCAACGTTTAAACGCTAAAATAACTAAAGGTTAATTGAACGTGCCTAATTAATTAGGGCAGATCATGCGCGACTTAAATCATCAGTAATAAAATTAACCACATTTTAAAATAGGAATAATTATTGTTAAAACTTAATATTGTTCGCGCTCGTCGAGTATCTTTTCTCGGATAAAACGACGAGCGCGACGAAGCCAATAAATTAATCCAAATATTAGTAAATTAATTGAGAAGAATTAAAAACGGGGGGTTTAATTAAAGCCTTCCTTTAAAGAAGAGGGTTTTAATTAAATGGGGGAGGCGGCGCGTGCTACCCGGGGTTAAGTTTGAAAGGCCGACGCTCCCATCATGACTCACATGCAACGTCATTCGGGTGCTGGGAAGCGTCGCTGGCGGCGTAAATGAAAGTCCGCTCATTCTCGTCCGTGATGCGAATCTTGGGCGTGTACGAACCCTTGGTGGAGACGGAGCGCGTCGTCCCGTTCGACGAAGAGGCCACGCTCTGTTGACGACTGACGGGACCCAAGAGGACGGGCGCCCTCAACGACTCGCCCTCCACCCAGCAACACTCCTCCCTCGCCGCCGAACGTCGCAGACGGACGCGACCCCAGACGAAGGAACAGCACAGCAAGATGCCCCACAGCGCCGATGACATCTGCGTCACCAACCAAAGCATCTGCAAAAGCGACCGTAAACACTAGAGTTACCCCGGGACATCGAAAACCCCGAGAAAGAAGGAGAAATGCGTCACCCGGAGGGAATTTTGCAAGGACCAAAGAATGTCCGAGGCGATGACCAAGCAGAAATGAGAAGTGACGACCAGCGTCACGCACGTTTCGTTGCTGATCTTACTGGAGCCCAGCTTGACGCGCGTCATCTGCAGAAAGGCCAGTTGCAACAGGGCAAATGCCGACAGCAGACACGGGAAGGCCAAGTCCCACAAAATCGCGAACATAACTCGAGGCATCACCTGATCGAAAGTAACGATACGCAAATGAGTTTGGTTCACGATGATGGTCAAGGAATATATTGACCCTGGTGGAAGCGTAGGGGTCAATGAAGAGGATCAGGCATCGAGAGGCCGACAGCAAACAGACGAAGAGATTGAGCGAAGAAAGATGGCGTCGGGAAGACAACTGGGCGCGCAGACCCAAGATGGTGAAGAACGTCACGACGCACAAGACCAAGAAGAGACTGGCCACGCCTAAAATGTGCAACTGCCACATCCAAGTCAACTCGGCACTGACGCGTTCGAAATCTGGCGCTACCTAAGCGTCAATCATAGCGTTACTCTAATTTGTTTCCGGCTATTGGCGCGCGGTACTTACCTGAACTCGTTCGCGCCACCAATCCTCCAAAGGGGGCGCGTCGCTGTCGGACAAAGTGGCGTTGTTGTTGGGGAACGAGGAGAGATCAGTCTGGTTGGCAACGAGGACATCTTGGAGTGGCGCCGCCTGACTCTCACTACCACTCATGCTCGAGAGATTTCGGGCTTTAATCGAAGATATCACATCTCGTTACAGCTTTAAAAGCAGTAGCGTCCGAACTAGCACTTATTCCGTATGATGGGCCGAGAAAAGTTCTTCCGGGACGAGGCCAATTCCGGGACGAAGGAGCGAGAGCCGTAAAACTCGAGACATTCGAAAGCGGGCGCCGCAAATGGCAATGAAAAGCGAGAGACACGCGATAAAAATTGGAGGGAGAAGTTGCGTCTTTATTCTCGTAGTACTTTTTTTTAACCGGATATCCTCGCGGTGCCTGTTCAGAGTCCACTCACCCAATGACCGACGCTTATTCCTTCATCCGAGAAATTTAAAAAGATAACAAAATGACGTCGATGACGTTAACGTTTCAAGATAGGACCACTGTTGCTTTAACTGATAAAAATGAAGCGCCGCCTTCTAACTCTTTCATTTCTTTGGAGTTTATCGATTAAAAAGCTCAGAAATGGCTCGTTTTCGCGAAACAGCCTAAACGAGGGAATGAAATACCTTGAAAATGAACTAAAAATAAGCCCCAAGAAAATGTCTCTCTCTCTCTCTTCTCTCGGGAAGATACCTTTGCCAAAAAATCCTGTCAAACGCTAGCGAGCCTTGAATTATAATTTAACTCCCAGAGCGACATTCGCGGCTAGTACGTATCGCTTACCACAATTTTTCATTAAAATCAGACGAAAAAGATATTTTTGAACCGAGGAAGGGTTTAACAGACAGTCCAGGTTTCAAAACAAAGAGAGACTGAATAATAGAACTATAGAGTCAAAAAGACAGGCGGAAAAATGATACCCCACTCGCCTCCCCCCAATACGAGGGACCGAGCGATATCTCCGTTAGTCCGTCCGCAACCCTTAATTACAACGTCCGTTCGCTTATGACGTACGCGAGAGCCAATTAAGCGAAACATTTTTAGGAACAACCTAATTAATTATTATCTGTCTCGCTCAATACGTTGACTTTTAGCTATTGGTATTTCGTTCGTCGCAATTACGACGTCATTTGGTCTAATTTATCCGACTCAACAGGTGATGTCTAAAAGAAGGGACTGCTAGATCTAAGATTACGTAATTCGTTTCATCTGGAAGGACCATAAAATAGAGGAGCTATAGGCTTACCGGTAAAACGACGGTGGTGGTCAATGTGTTCGAATGGAGACTAATAGAGAATGGAGAGAAAACGGAGTGTTGAGAAGCTCCTTCTTCTCGCATCTTAAAGTGGTAATAATAAGCCAGGCTGCTGGGGTACCGCTCGGTCCGTCGTACCATTAAAGGCGGTAAGGCTCTTCTCTCTTTCTCTGGCTGGTCCGAGGTAGCACTGGCCAGTACTCTCAATCAATAGAGAAAGAGACAGAGCGCGCCCGATAGAAGCAGCAGTGTGTGCACCCGAGAAATAGGTAGGGACCAAGAAGATAAGGCGTTGCTAGCGGCAACCAGTTGCACCGAACCCGAGAGTCACTATCTAGCCAGCGAATTAATCCGGCCACGGGACGGCAGATCTAACCGTTCGGAACGGCACTCGATCGCAAGACACACCGATACCGCCGCGTACAATTTTATAAGCCAGATAAAAGACTTTCCCGGCCGAGAGAGAAGGATACTCAACGTATTAAACAACTAGAAACAAAGCCTAATGCATTGATTGAAATGTTCTTTCTTTTTCCGGCTAAAATTTCGTTCCCTCAAATATGCTTCATTTGAAAAGTATTTAAAATATTCAAAGCACGGTGGGAATGAATGGGGGAAAAATTGGCCCGGAATATTATCAAGTACCGAAAATGTAAAATTAGGGCCGATAAGAAGGAGGAGACCAAATTAGATTTGAGGCCTTCGAAAGAAGAAAAATCATAAAAGAACTGGCGGATATAAAGAGATCAATTAGTCGCTCAGGCAAGGAATACGCGCTAATTAAGCTACCCCCCCCCCCCCACTCTCTCTCTAAAGGCCACGTGACGCGACGAAAGACTGAATTTTGGCCGAATTCCATTAAAAGGAACCAATTGGTATCTTCCTCGTTGACGCCCGCCCGCTTTACCTCGCTTGGCCTTTAGATATAAAGCATTCTACGACCGAACATCATTTTGCTTTTTATTCTAAAATGAATAATGATCAGGGGTTCGTCTGAGCAAGAGTTGAACCGCCCAAAAATATTCAAAACGAAAGAGAAGAGAATAGATTTCAGGTTGGTCGTCCCGTCTTGGGTTGGGTTGGTCTGTCTGTCTAGGATATGACCTCGACTAAACTCGAGCGGAAAACGAGAATCGAATTGGGCCTTCTTTGACCCTAAAGGGAGGGACTCCAAAGCGGATGACTACTTGAACTAGAATTTCTGGTAAGATTACGGGATCCTTTAGAAGCGTCACTTTTGGGATTAGACAAACAGACAGACAACAAAGGCGACTGGATAAGACGGAAAGAGGCTTCGAATAATCCCTTCTTTGTTGAGTTATTCTTGTCAGTGGGCAGGACACGCCCACCTGGCCACCGCCTGACCATCACCCACCTTTTAACACAGAATCTTTCAACCGTTACACTTTCGTTGTCACGTTTCTTAAGAAATATCAGCCGATATAACTTGATACACATTAATCCTGCTCTCAACAAGCCCCTCAAACACTACACTCCTCAAAAAAAAAGTCAACAAGGTTAAGCCAACATCCAGGGGAAAAGCCTGGTGGGTTAATTGTAGCGGCGCCTGTAGAAATGTTTACCCCTCAGCACACCGGTGTTCGCGGAGAAGCCAGCCATTAGGAGCAACGAAAAAATTGTTACGTTACAAAATAAACGCCACCATTTCATTATTTTATAATCTAAAATAAAGGGGAAAATTTGATCAGCTAAAGTTTCCAATAGGACTAGCGTTAAAACGAGACGACGACGACGATAGAAGTCGTTCGAAACTTGAGGGGATTCATTTTGGCGGCGGCGGCTACATTCTATCTGCCCTCCCCTCCCCTCCCCTTCGACACGCGGCTATTGATTTGCCCCAAGGAGCGAAGGCCGAGGGGGGGGGAACAACATTAGGAGGAAAGATGGCCGCCCCAACTACTGCATGTCGTCTTGCCGACAACAAAAAGATCCCGGCCCCGCAATTGAGAAGCGGACAGACACTATCTAAGGGACGAGTAATCAAAGGACCACCCCCCTCTTCGGATAAGAGTCAACCGAAGGTCACCATTATCACTCCTCGAGTGTCCTATTAGAATAAAGAGGAACACTAACGATCTTACTTACACCTCCCTCCCCCTTAACGAAAGAAAGAATTGGACGACTGTCTCCGCGCACTTTACAAATTATTTTTACCCCCGTTGCCCAGCCCAGCTTCTAAGCGAAGTTTGACCACTCACTGTAAAGGCTCCTAGTTGGGCGTCCCACTGACGCCCATTTGACAAACAAACGGAACACAAAAAAAATAATTGCGACAATAAAACAGGCCAGAGATAATATTGGCCCCATTAATTACCGTGGCTAATTTAACCCACGACCAGTATTAAAACATTCCTGTCATTTTTGGCATTTGCAAAAGAGGACTTCATAAACGTTTAATAATAAAATTGTCAACGTAAAATATAGCGTATAAAAAAGAATGACCATAAAAAGGTTCGGGGGCAACGAAACGAAAGACATCAACAGATACAAACGACATTCAAGCACGCGATCCATGAAAAAGAGCCTCAAGTTGCCGATAACCATAAGCCCATACCGTTCTCTATAGAGTTATAGGAAAGATAGTCTGTGGAGTCTAGCTCCTACGCAAATATTCCAGGCCCTGCATGGTCTAGGTACTCCGATCTACGTGGCCCACCAGTAATTATTAAGTTAACTGAGACGGGGCCAAAATTGAAGAAAGACGGATAATAAGGGCGATAAAGATTATAAAAATGGGCCCCAAAACTCCACAGGGAGAGAGAAGCGTTTCACTCCGCTGAAGCCAGCCCGTTCAAGCGGAGGAAAACTAAAAAATAACGCGTCGCACCATCACTTCACTTTCAAGGAGCAAAATAAATATAAACTAACTAGCTATCGCTCATCCCACTGTCCTACTGTCCTACACGCTGACATGACTTTGAAGGGTTCCAAAGGAAAAACTAGAAATGGCAAATGAAATACCTTTCTTGGGAAGAAAGAAGGGTCACCACTCGCGCCTTCCAATCTCGACCGCCGCCGCCGCCGCGTATTGTACTAGGGAACGGAATAATAGTAATAATAATAGAGAAAAAGACGTGGACATTTCCGTTATAGCGCCACTTGACCGGCGACTGACCGACCGACCGCCCGCACTCACTCACAAAATAACTCGGAAGAAGGCAGTGATTTCACTATGGAAGGGTGATGCTTCGAAACGAGAGCATCGGTCCACTCACTCCCGGCATCTCCGATCGGCGATGGTCAGACGCATGCGCCACAAAAGGGATCGTTTTATTACGACACTAAGGATTCCGTGGAGGAGCTGCAAACGCTTCCCTGACCACCCCTCCCCTGACCCCCCCCCTCTCTCTCTCTCGCCTTCGCTGACTGACTCTTCGGACGACATTTAAAGCGCCATCATCTTAGGGCTATTCACCTACCAATCCCCCCCCCCGCTGTAATCAAGGCTTTCGGGCTCGAGTCCCAAGGGATACAATCTTGCATGGCGAGTTCCAAACTAAATGTAGTTAAGACTTTAGAGATGGAAATACAATGTCAATCAATTAGAGCGAAACTAAGGTAAAAGTGTGTGTAATGCTCAATTTCCTACGATAGGTCATCTAGTAGAACCACAGTTACGAGCCTCAAACATTTAGTGTAATGCTATTCCTATGGATGGGGTTGTTTGTTTACGTTTTGCTTAATTACTCGGCCCCTGTTTGTCGTAGGCCTAAGTTGTTAGTATGGTTGGATGGGGGACAAATTGGACTATAACATACTCAAAGGACATCATCGTATCTCTAGTAGAAACAGAGTTACGAGCGTCCAAAGTTTATTTTCAAAAAAAGTAACCTAATATCAATAAGTGAGACAAAAAATGAGTTGACTAAGATATTGAGGTAGCCTCAAGTTTAAAGTATCCTTGAATGGGGGGCATAGAGGACTATAACATATCCAAAGGAGATCCTCGTAGCTCCAATAGAACAAGAGTTATGAGCCTCCAAAGTTCTGTGTTAAAATCATAAGTAACCCAATAACAATAAGTGAGAAGATACCAAAGTTGACGAACATTTTGCTTAATTTCTCGGCCCCTGTTTATCGTAGGGCTACGTTTTTAGTATCGTTGGATGGGGGACAAATTGGACTATAACATACTCAAAGGACATCTCCGTATCTCTAGTAGAACCTGAGTTACGAGCCTGCAAAGTTGGGTGTGATGCTATTTCTATGGTATGTTTTTGAACATTTCGCTTAATTACTCGGCCCCTGTGTGTCGTAGGCCTAAGTTTTTAGTATGGTTAGATGGGGGACAAATTGGACTATAACATACTCAAAGGACATCCCCGTATCTCTAGTTGAACCAGAGTTACGACCCTCCAAAGTTGGGTCTAATGCTATTCCTATGGATGGGGTTGATTGTTTACGTTTTGCTTAATTACTCGGCCCCTGTTTGTCGTAGCCCTAAGTTCTTAGTATGGTTGGATGGGGAACTAATTGGACTATAACATACTCAAAGGACATCCCCGTATCTCTAGTAAAACCAGAGTTACGAGCCTCCAAAGTTGGGTCTAATGCTATTATTATAGATGGGGTTGTTTGTTTACGTTTTGCTTAATTACTCGGCCCCTGTTTGTCGTAGCCCTAAGTTAATAGTATGGTTGGATGGGGGACAAATTGATCTATAACATACTCAAAGGACATCCCCGTATCACTACTAGAACCAGAGTTACGAGCCTCCAAAATTGGGTCAAACGCTTTTCCTATGGAGGGGTTGTTCGTTTACGTTTTGCTTAATTACTCGGCCCCTATTTTCGTAGCCCTAAGTCTATAGTATGGTTGGATGGGGAACTAATTGGACTATAACATACTCAGAGGGCATCCCCATATCTCTAGTAGAACCAGAGTTACGAGCCTTTGAAATTCAGTGTTGGAAATCATAAGTAACCTTATAACAATAAGTGAGACACCAACATAAGTTGAAGATATTGACGTAGCCCGAAGTTTAAGTATCGTTGTTGTTGTTTTGGAGTGAAATTGATAAGAAACGAGAGTGATCGTCGAGAAATGAGGGATTATTATTTAAAGCGTCGAGAAGAAATTCTTTCGATTACTTAAGAGCGTCTAATTTTACATATCTCTACTCGAGTGGAAAGGAATCGAGAGAGAGAGAGAGTTCATCGACTTTGAGACTGGAGGGGTCAGGCGGGGCCACCAAAGAGGAAAATCACGAGTGGACTTTAAAGTGCTCGAGTCGTCGAGGTTTTTGAAAAAGTGCAATATTCAAGGAGCCCAAAAAGATAACCATTTTCCCCCACGATAGCGGCCAAAGAGCGAGAATAACAAGCGGGTCCGTACCATCTCGAGTGGAGCCCCTAAGCTATAAAAGACCGGGGAAAGTTGTCCAAGAGGCATACTCGATTACCCT
Organism: Phalangium opilio; assembly: GCF_054372755.1. Classification (NCBI taxonomy): domain Eukaryota; kingdom Metazoa; phylum Arthropoda; class Arachnida; order Opiliones; family Phalangiidae; genus Phalangium; species Phalangium opilio. The sequence goes on along the minus strand of NW_028324147.1, from coordinate 182,495 downwards.
CGACTCCTAAAGTCGAATCAACCGCTGCCCACTCCCCTGCTTGCTCGGAGAACTACTGTATAGCACGATGAAATTCTTGGTCTTCTTCCTTTGCGTCACGGGCGCCTTCTGCGACCCCGAGACCAGCGCCGCTTCCACAGAGCAAGAGTGTCAAGCCGGAGAAAGCTTTCGGAGGACAGCCCACTACGCCTGTCGTGAGTTACAACCTTCACCCCTCTAGTCCAGCTTATAACGTTTTCCATTTGGGATGATCCGAGAGCGCTCCCCGAAAAAACGTCTCTCGGGGGGGGGGGGAGGGGGACACGAGAGCGTCTCCGAGACACGGAGCTAGAAACTGTTCCCTACCAAATAATTTTAATCGTGAATTTGAAATAATTCTACATAAACAGATGGATACCGGGACGGGAAAAAAGCCGACTTCGTCACTTGCGTCCGTGGATCGAAATATCAGGTAAAGCCAGCCAGATAATTGGGGGTGTCCTTAAAATTATTCATCTAATTAATAATTCCTGTCTAATTAATTGTGACAGTTCATCACAGGCATTCAAAACTGCACTTCCCACTTCACGGGTATCGACACGACCAACGAGCCGGCCGCCGCAGCGCGCATGTGCGCCATGCACACCAATAGGGTAAATTGCCCCCCCTTCCCCAACCCCCGCCACTGGTGGGTGATACAGTCCCACTTAAACAAAATATCCCTTGCAATTATTGATTAGACGGCCTCGCCGATGTTCGGGTGTATGGCCAATTATTTTGGGACGGTTGCCGGTTGCAGTCTGACCGGATGTCCAGCCGCCACCTTCGCCATTGACGAACTGGACTACGACATATTGGTAAATTAAGAAACTCTTTCTTGGCTTCAAACCAACTGACCATCTCTCTCTTTTTATACAGAAATGTTACCATCAAGTTTACGGGACATTCCCGGCCAAGTTTTATTGCAGCGACTGAAGGAACCGCCGCACCCAAATAAAACCAAGGTGTCCCCCCACCCAAATATTCGCCCCCCCCCCGCTTTCAGACATTTTTTGTACCATTGAAAATTTTCCTTAGAAAACAATAAAAGTTGACAAAATAACATTTGCTCCGTAAAAATTGTTCTTAAATGTTGATAAAGTTACTACTTTAATCCGAGTATGGAGTAGCGGCAACCCCCGTCGAACTTAATACAGTCCAAGGTGGAGGGCAGCCATTGGTCCATTATCGCCCCCCCTCCTAATTACACCCCCCCCCAATCCTTGGCTTTCAAGATAATCACCTATTAACGCGCGCGGGTCTGGTCGATTTCCGCGATAAACAAGAGGCCTACGACGTCACCGTCATTCATGACGTCAAGGTCAGTCCGAGCGATCAATAACGTGTCCCGAGGAACAGTTTAATAAGCCTAAAATGTAAACAATCCCCCATCCCCCTCTCCGCCCCCATTGTCAAATGAAACTGAAAAAAAAAAAACCCCAAACACGGGGCACAGGCCAAGCAGCTCAAGGAGTGTAATTGTAACTTTCACATTACAGTATAAAAAGCAGAGAGGAAAGACAAGTTTAATAGGCCTAAAATGCAAACAATCCCCCCCTCCCTCTCACCCCCATTGTCAAAACGGCACAGGTCAAGTCGCTCAAGGAGTATAATTTGGATTTTATTTGATAAAATGGGTTACAGGTTCTTCCGCGCGCAAAAATCACCTTGCACAAAGCAGGCAAAAGAATGTTAAGTAAGCTCAGTGGCCGCGTAGTGTTGCGTTACTCCTTCAGTGGCTTGTTAGGAATTATATTTTTTGAATTGAACGTAGGCGCGGAATTTCTAATTAATAAGAATAATAAACTTTTTAATTCAGGTAACGAAATAATTGAAGGAATGTACTCGAAACGTAAATTTTTTTCACATCTAAATTTTCATGAATTAATTTCAAGGTTTTCAATGATTTTAGTTCAGTTCAGTTTGTGGCTAACTCGTTCGCAAAAAGAAGAGACAGAGTGGTCATTTTATAATCCATTGACTAATCGTAGCATTTGAGCGGCTTTGAAGATTTCTTTGGGAGGCAAAATGAAGGGTTCCGAGACGCAACCGGATTCCACGCAAATCATATTCTTATATTCCTCGTCTCCAAAGTCCGACATTTTCAGGGCGTTCTCTTTCCAGGGGTTCCAAATAACTATGACGTCACGTGGGAGGGGGGGGGTCAATTTAATCTCTCTCAATTAAGAGTAGACGGATGAAAAATCTCACCGGTGTCGGGGAAATTATCCTTAATAATTTTGACGCTTCGTCCTCCGTTGACGTTGGTTAGTAAGTGTTCGTTGCCCGTATTTTGATACACTCTTTAATAACAAAATGAATGGCAACACTGCAGCTCAATTTGGATTGATGAAACTAAAAACAAGAGTTTAACTCTTTCTTTACCTATCGGTAAATTCGGATACGGAGACGTCGTATCTCGTTTCGGTAAAGGATTCTCCGTTTTTAACTTTATCTTGGTAAATGTTCCCGCTTAAACCAGTCACCAAGCATTTCGTCACGTCAGGGACGTTGAAATACGTGTGCAAAAGGAGCGTAAACGAAAACGTTTTATCTCCTATTCAATTAAACCAACGACTTAATCAACCGCAATCAACCGCAATCATTTGATAAGATCTCACCCTCATTCTTAACTCTGACATCGGTAATCAGTTCATCTTCTCCCAACGTAATCGTGTACAAAATTTTGAAACTATAATTTTATACGCGATAACCTTAATTAATTCCAACTACTTTTAATCTAATTTACTGAGAAAAAATCGTACTTGAAATCCCACATTGATCTTGTGCTCTCATTATCGGCTAACGTTAAAATGGCTTCAATATCACCGTTTTCTAACTAATTCATTAAATAATTAAAACCTGGGTTTATAAAATGGTTCCTATTTTGCCCCTAATTAGCTATTATTATTATTATTATTATCACCTCTCGTGGTTCTTGAACGACAGACCACGTACTAGTTCTGGCAAAACCGTGTTGCGCTCCCAAAGGCCAGGCACCAAAATGAGCTACCGTTAAACGAACATTATCCCAGCTAGAACTTTTATAACTCTAAGTGAAAACGACAGCGACTGTCGGACTTACGAAAAACAAAGGGTACGCCTCCTCTGATGGCCTTTTTCTTGTCAAAGACGGCGTTTTTACTGAAACAGGGACACATTCTGGGTAACTAAGTGGACAAGTGGGGGTATGAATGTACCTAGCCTACCTAACGAACAATATTTCGGCCTCGTCAACTTTCCAAGAGACGAGAGTGGCCCCTAAAAACGGGATAGGCCCGACCCGATGTTATTCATTAAGGGGTTACAAAAAGAAGCTTAAATTATTGGTAATAAAAACTGACCAAATAGTTTGATTTCGGCCGACGCGTTACCACGTTTCAGTATCAAGGAGTCAGCCCCCTGCTCTTGACTTTCACTCATTTTTAAACCGACTTTCCCTTTTTAAAATGAAAACTAGCAAAATCTAGACTTACAACTTACGCCAATGATCCAATTCCTCAATTATTATTACTAATTTAATCGTTTCGAGTCGATTAAATGCCAATTTTAAACTAATACGAACCAATCCAGTTCTCCAGTCCAGTATCACCCGCTCACCGGCTTGACGTTTAAAGGGCTCCTTTACACCTACTTCCTAGCAGACGACGCGATAATAACAGTACACCAGGGAGGATGAAGGGAGAAAGGAGGCGAAAGCGAAAAGAGACACACAAGTCGACCGTATCTCTACGCGCACGATTAACACAGCCTTATACGAGTATTAACGATGTCTGTTCATCAAGACTTAATTTGCATAATGTTAGACGAGGAAGGGGGGTGGAGGGAGAGATATTTATCGAAAAATAAATAATGCCATTTGCCGTTTCCCGGTGAAACGAAAGTTCCCTTAAAATTGCATTAAACGCATCCATGTCTAAATGAATATTACTCCATGTTTTCAGTTGCGAGCAACCAATGAAAAAACGGCAAAAAAAAGAGTGAATCATATCCTAATAAATAAATTGGAAAATAATTTGGGTCTATTTGTTAGAAGGTGAACTTGAAAGCTAATTAAGAAGCCTAAAATTAACAAGATAAATCAGCAGCCAGCGGTGTCAACTATGACAGACTGTCTGTCACACAATTGACAATCGCTGATAAAGACGGGGAGCTGACCAAAAGGGTAGAGGGAGGGGGGGGGGTCCGCCTATAGTATTTGAGCGGCTTGCCCAACCCAAAAATAACACTATAATAGTTGGGAAAATATGAGTGGCAAATATACATGATTAATGCCTTGGCAATCATATATGCAAAAGTAATATTCCGTGCCGGATATCCATAAAGCGTGCAATTTCGCGACTGCACTCTCTCTCCTCTCGTAGCTACTAGGGATAGCACCTGTTGGCGATCTCACGTTCGGACACATTACTATACGAGTTTAGGACCGTACTCTTTCGAATCAATTTATTTAAAACGTCCGGGCGCTGCCTCAGCTACGGCCCGGCTAATAACAGAATCTATAAAAGATCGTGACTGACCAAATAAGCGGTGTCAAACGAGGGGCGCAAATAACGCCTTCCACAGCCATGGATAGGGCAGAAGTCAGCCTAGAGACACTAGTGGCACCACTGTAAGCTGGTGACTACCATTACTCAACTTTAAAACTGCAGATTTTAAATGCTTTCTCAAGTTATTTAAAAAAAATTACGTCACAGTCGCTCAGAGAAAGAGATCACGGAAATTTGTGAAACTTTATGCTACATTAAACGAGGTTCTAAAAGAGATAGTGCATGCGAACGATTCGCGTATGTTATAGGTCTCTTTTTTGTTGCGACAATTAGGGCCCGAGTAATTAAGCAAAACTAATTGGTTTGTATTCGTTCCACGGAGTTACTTGCACGCGACGTTGTAGGCTCGTAACTCCGGCCGATTCTATAACTTAAGAGATACCAGCAGCTTACAACAAACAGGGACCCGAGTTTGGACCAACGACAACATCAAAATTTTAGGGAGATAACGGAAAGACTAGTACGGAGATGACCCTGAAAAAGAAGGAATTCTAAATAACTAACACCCCTCATTCTCCCCCGTTTCTTTAAGTATTGATTCGTTCGTATTCTCCGTGGAGCGGCGGCCACTGGTCAGCGGGGAAAAAGCGGGGGTGTGGAAGGGACAAGAGCTAGAAGGGTCCCGGTCATTTCGTGGTCATCTCTCGAGTAAAGCGAGCGCCCGACGAGAGACAGAGAGAGAGCCAAGAACTAAATTCAAGTCGCGTCTTCAAGAAACTTGTTGAAGCATTTAAGTTGAGAAAGATAAGGATGGCCGAGAGGGGGTCGGCTTTACAATGGGGGAATGTTGGTGTGACGCCGACGTGAAATCTACGTGTCCTCGTCATTCTTTAAGCCGTAATTCTAAATGAGTAACAAAGTGGAGAAAATGCGACGGGGCATCTACGGCATGGAGAGTCTGCGAAAGACAACGTGGGCTTCGACCCATCGCAAGATCAAGATCGTCGTTTGCTCGACGTGTTTCTTCATCTGCATGTACCAATTGGTCGAATTCTTAATCGTCTACTTTGCCTTCCCCACCTCAGTCGACGCCGAAGTCCTCACCGACAGGAACACCGAAGTTCCGGCCATCACCATTTGTTACAATAACGAGTGAGTATGACCAGACACCCCCCTCCCCCCTCCCACCCTCTCCCTCCCTCAATCTTAAGTTGGACGCTGGGCAGTTAACCATGACGTCATAAGACTCATTCAACAAAATAGGTACAATTTGGAAATTTACTGGGCAGTGCGCTAAAAATATCCTCTTTTTGAACTAATTTATTTCCTAAAGAAACGTTTCTCCTCAAAAAGGACCAGATATTATACAAAAACACGAGTTTCACTTCGCAGTCCTTGGTCTGGTGACACTTTTTCAAACCCACAAAGGGGGGCCAGAAATTAGAAATTATTATTACGTGTATTGCAGTTTGAAATTAAATTAAGTTTAATCGATATGCGAAATTTGCTTTTAATCGCGTAGTTCAAACGATTGTTATGATTAGACATTTTTCCAACAAAAACGGGTATAAACGCGGCGGCGTTTCTAAAAATCTCTGGTCAGAATTGTCGCCCGTCTATCGGTTAGTTACAATCATATACTTAATATACTACGCGATTAACGTAAATAACGACTAGGGTAGGGATGGCCTCCATTTTTCAAGATGGCAGCGGATTACAAAAATATTTCTTAATGATCATCTACTAGTTAAGTATAACGTCCCTGCCAAATTTCAACTTCCTATGTAAAGCGGTTCGGTCTGGGCGTTAAATTATAAGTCACTCATAATTATATATAATTGTGGATGGAGCTAAAAAGGAAGTGTTACGTAATCCTTCCGCATTCCCAAAAAGGTCGGCGTGCTTCTATTGCGTCTGTTTCCGGTACCTCTTTTCCGCATTCTTGGGGGAAACCCTCCGTTGGTATGTAGTATCTGCACTGTTAAAGCGGCATCTTTGAAGTTGGCAGCTGGGAAACCCCTGCCACCGCGCTTGCGCCCAGACTTCAAAGCTCAAAGGTGCCGCCGCGCGTGCGCCTTCCCTTCCGAATACCGGGGAATCCTCGTGCGTGGAGTATATATTTGGAAACATTGTTAGTTGACCGTAAAACCCTATAAGGAGTTGATGATTTAGGCCTTCGCCTTAGAGACAAGTTTAACGGGAATTTTTCAAAATAACAGTATTTTATTTTTTTTCTTAATAAAAATAATAAATTTTTATCGTAATGGTGGAATTCATACTATTACTATCATTATTATATTGCCCTGCCTTTGCCTGTACTAAATAAGTGTTCCGTTCCACCCTGAAAAATGTAAATGCTAAAAGCTCATTAAATTGTATTTGTTCGCCTTAATTATTTGACACGGATAACTTTTTACTAGAACAATTTCGTACGTGAAAATCTAAGCTCAATTATCTCGAAACTCCGCCGCGTTTATACCCGTCTTTCTTGTAAAATTTCGAATCATAACGAATGTTTGAACTACGCGATAAAAACCAAATTTCCCATATCGATTAAACTTAATTTCAAACTGCAATACACGTCATAATAATTTCTAATTTCTGCCCCCCCCTTTCTTTGTGGGTTTGAAAAAGTGTCGCCAAGTATCGCGTATACTATAAACGCAGTTTTTTAAGGACTGCGAACCGAAACTAGTTAAAACTTTTTGGCGGAGTGAGACGTCTATGCTTGGCCGCGCTTGACCATGGGGTTATAGGTTAATCGTGGACGAACAATATAGGGTAAAACCTTCTCCCCAAAGCAATCCATATTCGGCCAGAGAAAAATCCATAATAAACGTTTCAAAATAATTGAGATTAAATAAATAAACAAACAATGGAAAGTCTTTCAAGCGCTACTCGACAATTCACGCAAAGTATAAAATCGAATATTTCAAGCAATCAAGTTGAGAGAGGGGGCGGGGCGTTCATGGGGACTCCCTAAAAATGGATGTCCTCAAATAGAAACCCTAGAAATAACTTCCTTCCAAGGGTGCATGCCATTTTAAACCCGCTTTCTCTTCTTTTTATTCGCAGTTTGCTGTACAAAATTCTATGCCAAACTAAATCAAACTCTTACTGCGACCTACACGTAAGTTCAATCCTTTTCTTTTCTTCATATTAAACCTTCAAATGAAAGCCCCTTCACGCGGTACCACCCCAATCTACTAAGCTTCTAGAGCCCGTTTGAACTTATCCGAGCTAAAACCTACTTCTTTCAAATGTAGTAGCGTAAGTTAATAAGATATGTTCCTTCCATAAGTATGACGCTACCTATACTTCGTAATGCTAGAGACAGCTCGAGCTATAGTTCGAGAACGACGGAAGTCCTACACTCGGTGGTTAATTTTGCATGCAGGACCAAGTTCCATCTAGGTCCTATTTAGTCTGAATTAGGTACTAAGCCCAAATTTGACAGCAGCGCCTCACCAGGGGCATCCCTCGCTTTACCCTGAATCTATGACTATACCTCACTCACTTCGTGACAAGCTAAAGTTTCAAAGTTACCAGTGACAAACTTATGGATGGAACATATCTTAGGAACTTATGGTAGTATAGAATATCGACTGGACAAACGTATAAATTCGCAAATTTTCTCGTCTATGAAAAAACAGAACGATTACGTATCGTTTTCTTTGAATTTCCAGGGGATTGTTGTATTGTAGTAATGGGGTTGCATTTTAACTTGTAAAATATGGATGGGCTGTCGCGAGTGGCATGATCGAACTGGTGTCCTTTCGAACACCGCCGAATATCGATTAGGCGCATTACAATAGAGATGATAGGGGTCTCCTTTAAAAGCTTAACCCTCTTCCGCCCTCTCACCCCCCACCACCCCCTCCAGGTAAACAATATCCTCGTTTATCGGATCCCGATAGAAAGGGCTTCTCCAATGACGTCAGAATGATCAAGGTGGCATAAATAACAGGTGTTACATTTCCCACAAACTGCGTGCCGCCTCACCTACCTATTCAACCCCCCCCCCCAAGGATTCCTTTGGTTAGGACGGGGGACGCTCGTGGGGTGGGGTGGGAGAGACAGGTGTGTGTCTCTCGGACCATTACTCGGTCCAAGAGGCGAGGATCAATTTCATTGGTCGAGAAGGATCGCCTCCTTCGAAATTGACCTTGAAGGTCCTATCTTAAATGAATCAAACCCCCGTTAGGCCGATTCTTCCCCCCCCCGTGGGAACACGATTACGACGGAAGCCTTTTATGTCTCGTTTCCCCCCCAGAGTATGAGCAACTTCGAGAACCAGGCGTACGTGGTGACGCGAGACGAGGCCAGGGTCAAGATGATCAAAGAGTGCAAATTCCGTTACATGAACAACAGCGATGACGTCTTGACACCCGAGGAATGTCAAAGGTACCAGCTCAACCCCCCCACCCTTACCAGCTCAACCCCTTACGAAATGAATTAAAAGACGCCATTTGCTTTTTGCAGCGCTTGGGTTTTTAACGGTCAGGAACCGTGCGTCGTCATAAACGTAGACTGGGGTAACAATTCCTTGCGAAACAAAAGTAGCTACGCTGGTACGCAACCCCCCCTCTCTCACTCGACCTTTAACCCCAAAAATTAAGTTTAATCGTTCTTTGCATGGGCAGAATTCATGTACAGCGTGGATACGTTCGTGGAACAACCTCAAAACCAGCGCATCCAAGGAATGGACATCTTCCTCCACAGTCCCCAAGTCTACCCTACCAGAGAAATCCGCTCCTTTTTCATTTCGCCCAACGCCCTCTACAAGGCTTCCTTCAAAAAGGTAAGCAACCCCGACACCCGACCCCTTCGAGGCGAGATACGTCTCCCCCTATAGCTAATGTGAAATTGGTCACACCCAGACTATCGTCAATCGCTTAGAAAGACCCTACAAGACCAACTGTTTTAATTACTCCAAAATCTCAGAGTTCAATGACATTGAAAACAACTTTGAAGTCAGTCAGGAGGTAAGACACGCCCCCCCCCCCAATATTATTATTATTTTAAGCGACAACTGAAATGGCGCCATGTTCTTGTTAAAGGCCTGCTATCACAGTTGTCTTCTGACCTACTTAAACTCGAGTTGCGGTTGCATTCCAACGACCAACGCCTTTCACGAGGGTTACTACGCCTGCAACCGATCGGAAAAGCGTAAGATTAGCCATTAGCGGCGTCTCCTTCCATTACATTCGTTTAATGGTTCGTTACTTTAATGGCCACTTAACAGAAACGTGTCAACCGTTACTAAAGGATGGTTTGACGGAGCGGGACGAAATCTGTAAAGATCGATGTCCGATCGGATGCCAGTCAGTTCATTCATTTGCTGGACGCGTCTCGCGCTCCTAACTGATACCATTTTTTCCCTTCTTTTCGCAGCACGGAATATTACGAATACAGCATCACGAAACTGTACGATTTTGCCAAGTACGTTCTGGTACGACGTACCAGCGCCTAACCACGCCACTAATTTCTCTTTCTTCATGACTAGACGCGAATCTGACAGGCTCAGAATCGCCGAGGTTTATCACGAACTGCGAGGAAACGTCGTGGTCATTTTTAATCACAAACCACAAATTTCGGTAAATATACCCTAATTTTCCTACTCCCTCCCCTCATTTAAGACGGCGCTAATGATCATAATAATGATATCTATCTACAGCCAGTAGAAATCTTTTCAAATATCGGTAAGTTCTCAGGCCTAGTATTGATTTGACAGGGGTGGCGTTTGAGCGGTCCTTTATTTAACAGGAGGATACCTGGGAATTTGGCTGGGAATGTCAGTTCCTTTGCTATACGACATGTTCGTCCGTTTATTGGTGGACCTCTACAAACATTACGTCAAGAGGAAAACCCCGCCCTCTTCCTCGACCACCAACAATAGGGAAATGAGGGTCATCTCGACGTCCATCATGACGCGACAACTGCGCTCTAACCACGCCCCCTCTTCGAGACATAGTCCCGTCAGGGTCAATTAGGATCAACTATACTATTATAATTAAACGTGTAATCTACGATAGATCAATAAAGATGTTTCTTTTTGTACCAAAATCAAACGGCTAAAGCTTCCTTCTCGACATAACGAGCAATTTGCCATTGTTTTCCCAAACACCGATTAACTTAATTGGATATACCAGTACCTTAATTAATAAGCCATCTATATATAAAGACGGAAATGGTCATTAAAGAGACGTAACTGTAAGCTAGTCGACCATGAGCTCTTTGGAAGGCGCGACCTATCAGAAAGTAACTCTCAGCTGGGAGAAGCTCGGAGTTTCCATTCGAACAAAGAAAGCCTCCAAGAACTTCCTGCAGAATTTCAATGTTTTTGCCCGCGAAACCACCGTTGAAATCATCAAAGATGGTACGCGACAGTCAGGGAGGGAAGGAGGGACACCTTGGGGTACCTGGAAAACTTAGGCGTACTTGGCTTTGATAGTTACAGGTTGGGCTCAAGCTGGTGAAATGTTGGCGATCATGGGCGCCAGTGGAACGGGAAAAAGCACCATGTTAAACGCCTTAACGGGACGCTTCGTCAAAAACCTGAAGACTGAGGGTACCATCTTGGTGAACGGGACGCCATTTCTCCCGAAAGATATCTCCAAAGTCAGCGCCTACGTTCCCCAGTTTCAATCTTTCATAGGATGTTTGACCGTCACGGAACATTTGTACTTCGTGGTCAGACAGACATTAATCTTATACTATTCAATATTTATCGCTTTTCTCTCAGTCCAGGCTAAAACTACCATCCCGCAATTACGAAGACGGACAGCGAAAGAAAGTCGTCGATCAAATCATTTCCGAAGTAAGTTACCAAGTCCTTTTTCTTGGATCAGAACAAAAACCGAGTTTCTACCGCGCAGATGCACTTGGAAAAGTGTCGAGATAACTTTATCAGTTTGCCGCGTCGAAACCAACGCATTTCCGGTGGGGAAATGAAAAGACTAGCGCTGGCCTCGCAAGTACCGATAAATCTAGCTTCGCGCTCATGTCTCCGAGACAATTAACGTTTTCTATTCGTTAGATTTTAAACGAGGCGCCGTTGTTGGTTTGCGACGAGCCGACGAGTGGTCTGGACCATTATTTGGCCGCCGAAGTCGTCGGGGTCTTGAGGAATTTGGCCGATAAGGGGAAAACGGTCATTTGCACCATCCACCAACCTTCCTCATCCTCATTCGGCAAATTCGACAGGGTTCTCTTACTTTCCCAAGGACGCCTGGCCTTTTTCGGACAACCCCGTGACGCTCTGATCTTTTTTAAAAGGTAAAATCGACGGCAAATCAACAATTGGTCGAAAATTGTCGAACCCCTCGACCCCTTTACAGTTTAGGATTTTCATGTCCGGATAATTTCAACCCGGCCGACTTCTTCGTCAGATTATTGGCAATTCAACCCGGACAGGTGGCGCTATGCCAAGATAGAGTTCGGGTAAGCCAAGTCCATCAAGGCCAAACTTTACTTGTTGAATTATAATTCTATTCCTCAGATGATCCAGAGCGAGTTCCGGAAAAGCCCTTACGCTTTAGCGTGTCAGCCGACATTTCCCGAAAGATCCGGTGAGAATCCATCAGTTCAGATGACGGTTAGCTCAGTTCATTACGACGATAGTTGTACGCTTCTAAACGCTTCTACTCTTCTCGAGTACAGAGAATCGGAGATAAAGGGGCCGAATGGCGGGCAATCTTGTCTCAGCAGATGACCGCTCTCCTGTGGAGGAGTTTCTTGGTGGGTCGACGCAAATTCAGGAATATGATTGGACTGGAAGCCACGTCTTGGGTTAGCGCCTTAACCAGCTTGCCCATTAACTAATTGACTAAGGGTTCGCTGTTTGGCAGACCGTGACGCTGTGCGCGTCGGCCCTGTTCTGGAACCCGGGAATAGGAGTCTCCTTCCGGGCCAAAGAGGCCGTGGATCTATGCGGGGCGCTCGTTTTCTTCGTCAACTTCTTCAACGCTCTCAACATGAACAGAGAAGTTTTCGTAATCTTGAATAGTTTCCATTTTAATAGCTGCCGGTGGTTCTTACGTTTTTAAGGCTGGCTACGCTTTTTTCAGAGCTTAATGACGGAGTTTCCACCGATTTTCCAAGAGAACCGAGCCGGAATGTACTCCTGTTTCGCCTACGTCACCACCAAACTAGTCTCCGAGGTGATAAACAGATAGAGTCGCTCGCCGCTAAGCTAACGACTTATCGCCTTCCTTCCATTCGGAACAGATGCCCTTGGACGTGGCCAGTACTTTTCTTCACAGCCTGATCTTTTACTGGAGTGTCGGTAGACGAGAATCCATCGTGGCTTTACAACAGCCAACTTCATCTTTATATATTAAAAAAGGTCTATTTCTATGTAGGATTGTACCAGAGTGGGTCAGCCTTCGCTATCTTCCTCCTAATTATGATACTGAGTGCTATTTGCTCGAAAACTATGGGTAATGAATGAAATAGGCAAGACCATGGCCTCGGACGTAATCTGGCTGAAGGAATTAATATTTCGGATATAGGTTTCCTGTTCGTTTGTTTGATCGATTCGTGGGTCATTCTGAGGGCCATCGTCCCCCCCATCATGCTTTCCTTTAACCTAATGAGCGGCTACTTCATTAACACAAAGTAACCGAGTTCTTCACCATGACGTGATGAAAGGCTAACATTGGCATTTCAGAGACGTCAATTGGATAGTGTCCCTGTTCAGGGACATTTCATTCATGCATTACTCTATGGAAGCTTTCATGGCCAATCAATGGAGGAATATCCCTTTCATCGGTATGTTATCCTTACGCAATTTGTGGGATGGCTAATTAACTCTCTCTCTATCTCTCTCTCTCTCTCTAGAATGTTCCGGGGCGATTAATAACGAGGAGGCGACGTGTTTCGAGTCGGGAAAGGCCCTATTGGATTATTACGGCTTCTCCCAGGCAACTATCATTTATTTAGGCGAATAACATATCCTTAATAAGTCTCTGTTTTGGACAACAGGAGAATATCTGGCGGGACTGCGCCGTACTGGGCTTGATGAGCCTGATCCTCTACACGATTGCCAGTCTGGTCTTGTACGTTCGTTTGAGGAAAAACAAGAATTAGCACTCATTCTATTTTCAAGCGTATACCGCTACAATTTGGATTCTCGAACGATATTAAAATTATGAAATAAATATCAACGTCAACTGTCATTTGAAAATAAAACGGGGTTTTCAGAGCGAGTAAACGAGTTTTAAGCTAACGCGGATGTCCCGAACTGCTGCTGGAGACCAGCAGTTGCCTCTTCCGCGTTATAACGTTTCCGCTAGCTAACCAAATCTAGACTGACAAATCAAAACAAAAATATGGTAGGTGGTTGAGCCCGCGAATTATTCTTCTTAAGTCAATTTGATAGGAGGGCTTCAACGACAGAGATATTTCGCAGAATCCTAAAACTCTGACAAATTAATTGGAAAACCAAAAGTTTACGCCAGTAGAGGTAAAAAAGAATATTTTACAGTTGCAGCTGTTTTAGAACTAGCGATTTAACGATCAACAACGCGACAACAAACTTCCTACCACTACACTGTTAATCGGGTGTCGCACGGCTCGCTACTTTACAGAAATTGCCAACGTTTCATTCGTCGTTACATATCTAGACGAGAAAAATGGATTCCGGCACCGGCAGTACCGTCTTAACTTGGAATCACTTAAAGGCCGACGTCCAAATTCCAGGAAATTCCCAGACGATCATTTTGGACGACGGTAAGTATAGGCGCCATTTGCCCACGAAAGAGTCTCGTCACCTATCATCTCGAACCGTTTCTTTTAGTGTCCGGAGAAGCTTACGCCGGTCAACTATTGGCGATTATGGGGGCCAGCGGCGCCGGCAAAACCACTCTCTTGAACATTCTAACGGGAGTCAAAACGAGTAGCGTCAGATACTCGGGCCGTATCGAAATAAACGGTCAATTGGTCAGTCGGGAGGAACTCCGGAGGAAGACGGCTTACGTCAGACAATTCGAGGATTATTATCCGTGCTTAACGGTCAGGGAACACCTACAATTCTACGTAAGCGTAACTCTTTGAAATGCCGACCCGGCCTAACACTCATCGCCGCGTCATCGCTTTTAAATAGGCCGAACTGAAATTGGGCGGAGAACTAAGTGGACAACAGATTGCGAAAAAGGTGGAAAATTTGATTGACGAGGTAAAGAAAATTGCCACGAAAATTGCCGCTTCTGGCAAATGAATAACGGGGGGGGGGGCTTCTTCTTTTCGCGTAGTTGCAACTTGCAAACTGCGCCTCAAACTACGTGGGAATTCCCGGCGCCATGAAAACGCTCTCGGGCGGAGAGTACAAGAGATTGGTTTTGGCTTCCGAAGTAAGGACAAGATCTCACCCCTTCTTTCAACTAGAGGGGAAAATAATAGGGGTCGCCTTTTTATTTAGATTCTGTCCGATGTCTCAGTGATAAATTGCGACGAACCAACGACGGGATTGGACAGTCACATGGCGGAAGAAGTCGTCAAAGCCTTACGTTTGACAGCCGACCGCGGGAGGGTGGTCATCTGCACCATTCACCAACCGTCCTCGCGCGTCTTCTCCCTCTTCGACCGCCTGATGTTGCTGAGTGACGGACGAGTGGCTTACAACGGAAACAGAGAGGACGCCACGGCCTTCTTCAACTCGTCAGTATCCTCGCCCCCCCCCCACACTAACATTATTGTCCATCTATGGCGTCTCTTCTAAGACCTTATTTACCGTTCAGGTTGGAATTGACGCAACCCGCCAACATCAACCCGGCCGATTTCTTTATTCGGACACTGGCCGTCAAACCCGGATACGAAGAAGCGTGTCGCGCTCGAAACAGAGTACAAAACACGTCCCCCCCATTGACTAATGTGTATGTATGATAAAAACTATTTTTTTTCAGATGATATGTCAACGCTTTCGAAACGTCCAACCCTCCGCGAGAATTATTCCCAAGACAACAAAGGTAATAATAAGATTGGCACACGCAACCCTTTAAGTTTTTAATTCTTACCTGAACGTCATTAACCGCGACAGGACGTGGACGCCGGTGACAAGGAAAAAGGGTGGTAAGCTGGAACCTTATTGGAGACCTAAAGAACACCGAGGACTAATAGCTTAATTTTATCGTAGGAAAGGCGAGGGAGCGTCGATTGTCGCGCAAATGCGACTGCTAATGTGGAGAAGTCTCATCATGAAATGGAGAACCGAAAGGAGCTGGCTCAGTACCTTGGCCACTCAATTGGTTGAGTAGCGTCGTAGTTTTGGAAGCCAAAGCTCATTCGCTTAAATGGGCGTTCCCTTTCAATACAGATCGTGACCGTCATCTACGTGACGATATACTGGCAACAGGAGGCGAGTGACGTCGGCGCCACCAACACCAACAACGGCCTCTTCATGTTATTACTGGGATTGTCTTTCTTTTACTTGATACACGAAGCTCTGGTCAGAAGAATTGGCGAGCGACCAAAGAGACAATAGTAAAGTGACCCTAACGTTCTTTCTTTCTTTCTCTCTCTCTCGGCGTTAGGGTTTGTCGATAAATCAAAGGTTAACGTTCAAGGAACGCAACCAAAACTTGTACGGGACGGTCGTCTTCCTATTCAGTTCGTTTTTCAGTTGGGTAAGACGCCGCCAGCGACCAAAGTAAATTGCCACGAGGCTCCAATTCAATTCTAATCCCATTAATATTTAGGTAATTTGGTACACGCTTCCCTTACTCTTAAATATCAATATTATTTATTGGTGTATCGGTAAGTTAAAATATAATTAGCGCCCACGCTAATTATAATAATAATAATTAACGCTGGCCGCTTCGTTAGGTTTGCCAGCGTCAGTCGTCGTCTACTTTAAAGTTCTACTCCTAATCTATTTGTCAGTTATAGCCTCCTTGTGTTTCGGTAAGTTGACAGAAGGACAAGCGGCGCCAAGGACATTGGTCAGCTTTAGTTTTAATTAGGTTAGGAGCGCGATTCAGCGCCTTAAAAGTAATATTTGGGCCTAATTTGGCAGCCATTTTGTATGTTCCGCTCATAAATAACTTTTACTTGATGACGCAATTCTCCAATATCCTCTTGAGTTTGCTAATCATTCCCAGTGGATTCTGGGTCAACGTCAGGTAATTATATACGGCTAAGGTCGAAGGTCGAAGAGTTCAGGGGGTTGAATTGTTAATGGGGGGGGGTATTCTTGGTACAGGACCATTCCGACTTATTTCAAGTGGATAAAAGAAATCTCTTGGTTCTCGTATCTATTGGACAACGTCTATACGAGCGTATGGAAGGATTTCGGACCCTTGGGTAAACTCGAAACGATAGTGGTCATATATATTAAAGGAACTGCAAAGAAGGCATTTGAAATACGTCACAGACATCACGTGACGCCAAAATACAAAGACTCCTCATGCGGTGGAACTAGTTAACGTCTAGTCCTTGGTTTTTCGCGAGATTGCAGTAGGACAACCCATTCCGTCAAGTGGTAGCGTTCGAAATAAAACGAACTAAGTTTCTTTGAACCACGCCTCTCCTCGGTCACGTGGTGCCCCTGACGTATTTCCCCACCCACCCGCCCTTCTTCACAGTCCCTTTAATAATCAGTGTCTCTAAAAAAACTATGATTTCCGTTTTGAAGAATGCAAACAACCATCGAGCGACGGAAGTTGCGCCGACACCGGAATCAAGTTACTGAAAACAATCGGATTTGAAAAGGTCAGGCGCCCCCTGCCCCCCCCCCCCAGCTCCGCGTTGTCTTCATTCATTTTGTATTGCAGGACAATTTCGGGTACGACGTGGCCTTCCTCGTTCTATTATCCCTGATTTACATTATTTTGGGCAACATTCTCTTCAACATTCGCGCCAGACTCTTCAAAGAATAACCCCTGACCCCCCTGACCCCGAAAACAGTCAAAAGAAAGGCAGTGGCGGCCCCACGTTACTCTTTTAATAATGTTCCATCGCTAAGAATAATAAATATATTTTTAATCGTAAGCGTTGGCTTTGTGCTTCGGTAGAAAAGTAAAATCCTCCGGAACGGGACCCAGCAACATTTCGCTGAAACGAGTCAACAAAGACGCCGTTGCAAAGCGTCAGAAATACCATCTCAAGACGCGCGAGAGACGGGGACCGGGGACGGGGGAAAGGACCAGCAACACAACAACCAGGGGAAACATTGTCACGTTGACGACAAAATAAATGAGTGCCCAGGATAGTTCGGACTATTGGAATTTGGATTGCTGGAGATGGTGGTGGTTGGGGGGGGGGAAAGGTTGCGGGCTTGAGGAATGGCGCCAACCATTTGGCCAGCTAAAATAAATAGTACAGGGGCGAGAGGAGAGCGTGTCCCCTCAACCAATCTCGGGTTAAACGGACAAATAAAAACGAGGCTATATTAAGGAAGGCGTGTTCGTGCGTGCGTGTCAAGGGAAAAGCGCCATCAAGTTACTAAGCGCGCCAAGAAAGTAAGGGAGAGAGGGGGAGGGGCGTTACCTGATCTTGATCCAATCGGAGCAGCTGGGGCTGGCCATCAACGTTTCCAAATGGTCCCGTCCGCAAAAGGGTGGTGGTCGCTCGTTGATCTTCTGAGGAACTCTTTCCAGAACGCCAACCGGGATGTAACTAAACGTAATAAAACAGAAACAGTCAAGCTCCCCCCCCCGGAAAGAAACGACGTCATTAAATAAAGAGAGAGAGGGAATTACCGGTAGAGAAAGGACAACCACTCTAGTAGAAATCGTCGACTTCTTTCGACACCCTGTCATTGAAAAGAGAAATTGTAACGTCGCCATTCCGTTGTTGGTCAGAGAGAGAGAGATTGCATCCGAATGAACTCACTTCGTTATCGGAACCCCAAAGTTCCAAGCCGTAATTGGTGTATTTCTTGAGGATTTCAAATCGTTCTTGGGAGGAAATGTCCCAATGACGTTGCTCTTTGATTTCCGTGAAAATCCAGGGTTTGACGAGGGCCCCTCTGGCGATCATGACGCCCGAGACGGCCGAATTCTCTCGGCGCCGCTGATTGTAGTCCTCGAAGGACAAGACGTCGCCGCCGCCAAACAAGGGAATGGGTTTGGCCGCTTCCGCGCACTTCCCGATGTAATTCCAATCGGCCTCTTTCGTGTAACGCTGCTCTCGCGAACGACCGTGCAACTGTTTGGATTAGAAAGGGGCCGGGTTAAGAGGCGGTGGCGGCATTAAGGCGGGGGGGGGGGGGGAAATACGCACGGCGATCATGGCCACTCTGTCCCCCCAAGAACGGATTTTAGCGATGAGGGCGTCGGCGATATTCTTGTTGTTGCGAATGCCCGTCCTCATCTTCAGGGTCAAGGGCGTGTCCATGACGGAGCTCATCCCGTAAACGATGTCCTCCAGTTTCTTGGCGCGCCCCATCAGTCCGCAGCCGGCTCCTTTTTGAAAGACCAAGTCGATGGGACAGCCCATATTGACGTCCACAAAGTCCACCGTCACGTTCTCGTTCAACAATTGGGCGCACCTGGTCATGACGTCGGCGTGCGCTCCGCAGATTTGGACGCCGAAGACTTTTTCCGAGTGGTGTCTCTTCAAGAGGGCCCATTCCGACGGCTGTCCTTGCAAGAGATTGACGCACATGGCCATTTCTCCGCAGGTGATGTCCGCCCCGTATTCCACGCATATCCTTCGAAACGGGAGGTTCCCCACCGTCGTCAGAGGGGCGCAGTACAACTTGTCGTCAAAGTCGACTTTCTTCTTTTCGCGACTTCTCAATTTGACCAGTCCCTCGTCGGTCAAAGCTCCCATCAGCGGCATGGCCCCTCCCCCCTTCCCTTCGCCCGAGTTTAATTTGCCAATTTCTTTCAAGACGTCGTCGGATTTTTTAAAGTCGTAGTTTCGTTTGCGCAGGGCCACTCGAACCTCTTGACTCAAATTGTTCAGCGTGGACGCAAAGTCCCTGGTTTTATCTCGCAGCGCGTCATTGGTGACGTTTTTCTTCTCGCTAAAATGACTAGCTCCGAAACGGCATTGAAAACTATAAGGGCAATAACCGAATGTCTCGAAAACGTAGCATTTCTCTCCGATATCGGGCGGACGTCGAGAAAGAAACTTCTCAACGTCGTGACTGAAACAACAAGTTTGGCCGTAAGGACAACCCGTCTCCGACATAATTCCCAGGCAGATTTTCTCATTTTTGGCCACTCTAGGGGCCCTGGGCCTTTTCTTGTTCTGGCCCTTGAGTTTCTTGCGGGGTGGCCCATCCTCCCCCCGGCGCTCCTCCCCCTCCCCAGCGTCATCTTTGGAGACGAATTCCAGGTTCAGTTCGCGAACGCGCTCTTTCGCTAAGAACCTGTCGAAACAAAATACTCCGACTCTTTTCCTCATTCTTAGATTATATCCAACAGGGTTCGTACAAAATTTACGAAATGAAATTCCCCGACGTGTCGTAAATATATGAAAACCAATCGAAATTCACTCGAATCACTTTTGCACGAGTTGCCGCTACTGTTATTCTTGTTTTACTATATTTTACCCTTCATATTATTGGTTAAGTTAGGTTGGGTCGTGTTAAGTTAGGTCGGACCGTCGGGTCACGTTAGGTTGGGTTGGGTTAAGTTAAGTTAAGTTGGGTTGGGTTAAGTTAAGTTAAGTTGGGTTGGGTTAAGTTAAGTTAAGTTAAGTTGGGTTGGGTTAAGTTAGGCTGGGTTGGGTTAAGTTAAGTTGGGTTGGGTTAAGTTAAGTTAAGTTGGGTTGGGTTAACTTAAGTTAAGTTGGGTTGGGTTAAGTTAAGTTGGGTTGGGTTAAGTTAAGTTAAGTTGGGTTGAGTTGGGTTGGGTTAAGTTAGGTTAAGTTGGGTTGGGTTGAGTTGGGTTGGGTTAAGTTAAGTTGGGTTGGATTAAGTTGGGTTGGGTTGAGTTGGGTTGGGTTAAGTTAAGTTGGGTTGGATTAAGTTGGGTTATATTATTAGATACCTTATTTTATGGTATTTGGTGGCTAGGAAGAAGGAAGTGGTCGGGTGGTGTTTATGGTCATAAAAATATGGATTAAAATAGTTTCCGCTTCGACTTAAATATAATTAACCCCCAAGAAATGATATTTATTGGAAAAGCTGTATTTTCAAGGTGCGAGCTAATTAAAGTAAAGTTTTTCCTAAAAATCAGCCAACTATTTCGTTGTAAGTAAATCATAAATAATCAGAGCGAAGAAGCTCCGCGAATTTGGTCTAACCCGCTCAGACAACAATGTCCAGACTTTCAATTTCCCTCCAATATATTTTTCTTTCCCCGACATTTCCCGGACCCCTTTTTAGATCCATTTTCAATTTACCTGACTTTTCCAGGAATTCCAGGTCGTGTACGAACCCTGTGACTAAAGGCGCTCCACTTACTCTTCTTTTATTTGAGCAACGCCGCCGGCGCTACTACGGCTACTACCAGGAGAAGCCGCCATGCTTTCAAATCTTAAGCCTAATTTCCCACTACTCCGATACAAAGGCTTAACGAAAATCGCGATTAAAATTAAACTCGGTGATAGTATTTAAACTTTTAACCCGTTTAAAACCTCGCGAATTACGTCTTCGGCCTTGAGAGGGGTTTATTTACCGTATTTAAACAGTGCACTAGCTGTTAATCGAACAAACTAACTCGATACCGAATCCAAGCTACTCTCCCATTGATTCAGATTCAGTTCAGTTCAGTGATGGTCAAAGTCAAACCCTGAACCGTCAAAATAAAAGGTTCATGGTCAAATAGAGCGTCGCCTCCTGGATGCTGGATCACGTCACGCGACTGGCGAACGCCCTTCCCTGTGGCAACGTCACCCTTAAAGGCATTGCCCGATATTACTACGTCATCTATACTATAATAAATTAACCGCATTGGGATTAATTAAAAACGTTACTTCCAAATTTATAATTGCGTAACTTATTGCGGCTAATTAAGATAAATTTTATCGCGCAATCAAAATAATTAAAAATCGTAGTTTTAAATTTCATATAATATTGAAGCTTGCACCGTATAGATGTCGCCACACTATTAACGCGGCGGCTTTTTTCAATTTCAGATTTCTGTCATTTTTACCAATTTTTATTTTCAATTTTCAAACATACTTAAATGTAATTTATGGCTTAAGTTAAACTGTATAAACTAAACAGAGGCCGAAAAATCCGAAAACGTTGGTTTTGAGTTCGTAGAACGGACAGGTTTGGAACTGTAGACCCCCGAACTTGTAACCTTCAAAGTGAAATTATGTCAAATTCTATAAAGAATTTTGAAAATGTCTCTTCCTTATTTTGTAGATAATTTGACGCGGATCGCGTTCGTAGTTTGAGACCTATCTTGCAAATTAGATTATTGTTAATTATTTTTGACACTAATTAGTACCATTATTACGGAGGAAACCCCATTTCTGGAGAAGTTTGTAAAAATTTAAAAATAGTGGCAAATTCAATTTTTGACTTTTTTCCCATAAAATCCTATCAAAGTTGAGGATGTTAGGCCACTGGGGGTTAAAACTCAAAGAGTTCTTTTCATTTTGACACTATAATAATTGCACACCGTCATTAAAAAGCGACTTAATATGTAAAACTTAGTTTTCAAACTTACGTTGATTTCTTAATCTTGTTCAATTGCAGAAATCCATTTGCACAAATTCTACCTCTCCATCCCAATTTTTTTCCTGAAAATACCGATGCACTGCCACTAAACTCCTTTCTCTTCGTCACAGTGGGTAGACTCCAAGGGGATCAAAACTCAGGGATACTTGTCCTGGAATAAGACAGGAGAGATAGTGGGGCTTGAGTTATGAGCCTTTAAAGTTCAGTGTCAAAAATCATAAATAACATGATAACTATAAATGAGACGATAGCAGTTTTAGTATGGTTGGATGGGGCATCCCCGTATTTCTACTAGAAACAGAGTTACGAGCCTGCAAAGTTTATTTTCAAAAATCAAAAGTAACCTTCTAACAAAAAGTGAGACAAAAAATAAGTTGACGACGATATTGAGGTAGCCTCAAGTTTAAAGTATCCTTGTATGGGGAGCAAAGAGTACTATAACATATCCAAAGGAGATCCCCGTATCTCTAATAGAACGAGAGTTATGAGCCTACAAAGTTCAGTGCTAAAATCATAAGTAACATAGCAAATAAAGGTGAGAAGATACCATACGTTGACGAACATTTTGCTTAATATCTCGGCCCCTGTTTGTCGTAGCCCTATGTTCTTGGTATGGTTGGATGGGGGACAAATTGGACTATAACATACTCAGAGGACATCCCCCTATGTCTATTAGAACCAGAGTTACGAGCCTCCAAAATTGGGTCAAACGCTTTTCCTATGGAGGGGTTGTTCGTTTACGTTTTGCTTAATTACTTGGCCCCTGTTTGTCGTAGCCCTAAGTTTATAGTATGGTTGGATGGGGGACAAATTGATCTATAACATACTCAAAGGACATCCCCGTATCTCTACTAGAACCAGAGTTACGAGCCTCCAAAATTGGGTCAAACGCTTTTCCTATGGAGGGGTTGTTCGTTTACGTTTTGCTTAATTACTTGGCCCATGTTTGTCGTAGCCCTACGTTTTTAGTATGGTCAGATGGGGGACAAATTGCACTATAACATTCTCAAAGGACATCCCCTTATCTCTACTAGAACCAGAGTTACGAGCCTCCAAAGTTGGGTCTAATGCTATTCCTATGGAAGGAGTTGTTTCTTTACTTTTTCCTTAATTACTCGGCCCTGTATTCTCGGTCACCCATAATAACATATCTGTAGTGTAGTGGTTAACACATCCGCCTCACTCACGGAAGGCCACAGGTTCGAAACCGCGAAGTTTTTTTTTTCGCTTGGGATATGTAAAGACCTTTATAATTATCCGAACATTTGTGTCAAGGTCACATTATTTACATCCCCGTATCTCTGGTAGAACCAGAGTTCCGAGCCTCCAAAATTTAGTTTAATGCATTTCCTATGGAGGGGTTTGTTTCTTTACGTTTTGCTTAAGTACTCGGCCCCAGTTTGTCGTAGCCCAAAGTTTTTAGTATGGTTAGATGGGGGACAAATTGGGCTATAACATACTCAAAGGACATCCGCGTATCTCTAGTAGAAAAAGAGTTACGAGCCTGCAAAGTTTATTTTCAAAAATCAAAAGTAACCTCCTAACAATAAGTGAGACAAAAAATAAGTTGACGACGATATTGAGGTAGCCTCAAGTTTAAAGTATCCTTGTAAGGGGAGCAAAGAGTACTATAACATATCCAAAGGAGATCCCCGTATCTCTAATAGAACGATAGTTATGAGCCTACAAAGTTCAGTGCTAAAATCATAAGTAACATAGCAAATAAAGGTGAGAAGATACCATACGTTGACGAACATTTTGCTTAATATCTCGGCCCCTGTTTGTCGTAGCCCTATGTTCTTGGTATGGTTGGATGGGGGACAAATTGGACTATAACATACTCAGAGGACATCCCCCTATGTCTATTAGAACCAGAGTTACGAGACTCTAAAGTTGGGTGTGACGCTATTTTTATGGCATGTTTTTGAATATTTCGCTTAATTTCTCGGCCCCTATATATGACGCAACCCCAAACCTTTGGTATAGTAGGATGGGGGACAAATTGGGCTATAACATACTCAAACGACATCCCCGTATCTCTAGTAGAAACAGAGTTACGAGCCTGCAAAGTATAGTCTAAAGCATTTCCTATGGAGGAGTTTGTTTCTTTACGTTTTGCTTAATTACTTGGCCCCTGTTTGTCGTAGCCCAAAGTTTTTAGTATGGTTAGATGGGGGGCAAATTGGGCTATAACATACTCAAAGGACATCCCCGTATCTCTAGTAGAAACAGAGTTACGAGGCAGCAAAGTTGGGTCTAAAATGCAATTCCTATGGAGGGGTTGTTTGTTTACGTTTTGCTTAATTACTTGGCCCCTGTTTGTCGCAGCCCAAAGTCTTTAGTATAGTTAGATGGGGGACAAATTTAACTATAACATACTCAAAGGACATCCCCGTATCTCTACTAGACCCACAGTTACGAGCCTGCAAAATTGGGTCTAATGCATTTCCTATGGAGGGGTTTGTTTGTTCACGTTTTGCTTAAATATTTGGCCTGTATTTTCGATCAAACATCAGAACATATCTGTAGTGCAGTGGTTATCATGTCCGCCTCACTCCCGGAAGTCTACAGGTTCGAAACCGCGAAGTTTTTTTTTTTTTTTTTTTTGCTTGGGATATGTAAAGACCTTTATAATTATCCGAACATTTGTGTCAAGGTCACATTATTTACATCCCCGTAACTCTACTAGACCCAGAGTTACGAGGCCGCAAAGTTGGGTCTAATGCAATTCCTATGGAGGGTTTGTTTGTTTACGTTTTGCTTAATTACTTGGCCCCTGTTTGTCGTAGCCCTAAGTTTATAGTATGGTTGGATGGGGGACAAATTGATCTATAACATACTTAAAGGACATCCCCGTATCACTACTAGAACCAGAGTTACGAGCCTCCAAAATTGGGTCAAACGCTTTTCCTATGGAGGGGTTGTTCGTTTACGTTTTGCTTAATTACTTGGCCCCTGTTTGTCGTAGCCCTAAGTTTATAGTATGGTTGGATGGGGGACAAATTGATCTATAACATACTCAAAGGACATCCCCGTCTCACTACTAGAACCAGAGTTACGAGCCTCCAAAATTGGGTCAAACGCTTTTCCTATGGAGGGGTTGTTTGTTTACGTTTTGCTTAATTACTTGGCCCCTGTTTGTCGTAGCCCTAAGCTTATAGTATGGTTGGATGGGGGACAAATTGATCTATAACATACTCAAAGGACATCCCCGTATCACTACTAGAACCAGAGTTACGAGCCTCCAAAATTGGGTCAAACGCTTTTCCTATGGAGGGGTTGTTCGTTTACGTTTTGCTTAATTACTTGGCCCATGTTTGTCGTAGCCCTACGTTTTTAGTATGGTCAGATGGGGGACAAATTGCACTATAACATTCTCAAAGGACATCCCCTTATCTCTACTAGAACCAGAGTTACGAGCCTCCAAAGTTGGGTCTAATGCTATTCCTATGGAAGGAGTTGTTTCTTTACTTTTTCCTTAATTACTCGGCCCTGTATTCTCGGTCACCCATAATAACATATCTGTAGTGTAGTGGTTAACACATCCGCCTCACTCACGGAAGGCCACAGGTTCGAAACCGCGAAGTTTTTTTTTTCGCTTGGGATATGTAAAGACCTTTATAATTATCCGAACATTTGTGTCAAGGTCACATTATTTACATCCCCGTATCTCTGGTAGAACCAGAGTTCCGAGCCTCCAAAATTTAGTTTAATGCATTTCCTATGGAGGGGTTTGTTTCTTTACGTTTTGCTTAAGTACTCGGCCCCAGTTTGTCGTAGCCCAAAGTTTTTAGTATGGTTAGATGGGGGACAAATTGGGCTATAACATACTCAAAGGACATCCGCGTATCTCTACTAGAAAAAGAGTTACGAGCCTGCAAAGTTTATTTTCAAAAATCAAAAGTAACCTCCTAACAATAAGTGAGACAAAAAATAAGTTGACGACGATATTGAGGTAGCCTCAAGTTTAAAGTATCCTTGTATGGGGAGCAAAGAGTACTATAACATATCCAAAGGAGATCCCCGTATCTCTAATAGAACGATAGTTATGAGCCTACAAAGTTCAGTGCTAAAATCATAAGTAACATAGCAAATATAAGTGAGACGATACCATACGTTGACGAACATTTTGCTTAATATCTCGGCCCCTGTTTGTCGTAGCCCTATGTTCTTGGTATGGTTGGATGGGGGACAAATTGGACTATAACATACTCAGAGGACATCCCTCTATGTCTATTAGAACCAGAGTTACGAGACTCTAAAGTTGGGTGTGACGCTATTTTTATGGCATGTTTTTGAATATTTCGCTTAATTTCTCGGCCCCTATATGACGCAACCCCAAACCTTTGGTATAGTAGGATGGGGGACAAATTGGGCTATAACATACTCAAACGACATCCCCGTATCTCTAGTAGAAACAGAGTTACGAGCCTGCAAAGTATAGTCTAAAGCATTTCCTATGGAGGAGTTTGTTTCTTTACGTTTTGCTTAATTACTTGGCCCCTGTTTGTCGTAGCCCAAAGTTTTTAGTATGGTTAGATGGGGGGCAAATTGGGCTATAACATACTCAAAGGACATCCCCGTATCTCTAGTAGAAACAGAGTTACGAGGCAGCAAAGTTGGGTCTAAAATGCAATTCCTATGGAGGGGTTGTTTGTTTACGTTTTGCTTAATTACTTGGCCCCTGTTTGTCGCAGCCCAAAGTCTTTAGTATAGTTAGATGGGGGACAAATTTAACTATAACATACTCAAAGGACATCCCCGTATCTCTACTAGACCCACAGTTACGAGCCTGCAAAATTGGGTCTAATGCATTTCCTATGGAGGGGTTTGTTTGTTCACGTTTTGCTTAAATATTTGGCCTGTATTTTCGATCAAACATCAGAACATATCTGTAGTGCAGTGGTTATCATGTCCGCCTCACTCCCGGAAGTCTACAGGTTCGAAACCGCGAAGTTTTTTTTTTTTTTTTTTTGCTTGGGATATGTAAAGACCTTTATAATTATCCGAACATTTGTGTCAAGGTCACATTATTTACATCCCCGTAACTCTACTAGACCCAGAGTTACGAGGCCGCAAAGTTGGGTCTAATGCAATTCCTATGGAGGGTTTGATTGTTTACGTTTTGCTTAATTACTTGGCCCCTGTTTGTCGTAGCCCTAAGTTTATAGTATGGTTGGATGGGGGACAAATTGATCTATAACATACTTAAAGGACATCCCCGTATCACTACTAGAACCAGAGTTACGAGCCTCCAAAATTGGGTCAAACGCTTTTCCTATGGAGGGGTTGTTCGTTTACGTTTTGCTTAATTACTTGGCCCCTGTTTGTCGTAGCCCTAAGTTTATAGTATGGTTGGATGGGGGACAAATTGATCTATAACATACTCAAAGGACATCCCCGTCTCACTACTAGAACCAGAGTTACGAGCCTCCAAAATTGGGTCAAACGCTTTTCCTATGGAGGGGTTGTTCGTTTACGTTTTGCTTAATTAATTGGCCCCTGTTTGTCGTAGCCCTAAGTTTATAGTATGGTTGGATGGGGGACAAATTGATCTATAACATACTCAAAGGACATCCCCGTATCACTACTAGAACCAGAGTTACGAGCCTCCAAAATTGGGTCAAACGCTTTTCCTATGGAGGGGTTGTTCGTTTACGTTTTGCTTAATTACTTGGCCCATGTTTGTCGTAGCCCTACGTTTTTAGTATGGTCAGATGGGGGACAAATTGCACTATAACATTCTCAAAGGACATCCCCTTATCTCTACTAGAACCAGAGTTACGAGCCTCCAAAGTTGGGTCTAATGCTATTCCTATGGAAGGAGTTGTTTCTTTACTTTTTCCTTAATTACTCGGCCCTGTATTCTCGGTCACCCATAATAACATATCTGTAGTGTAGTGGTTAACACATCCGCCTCACTCACGGAAGGCCACAGGTTCGAAACCGCGAAGTTTTTTTTTTCGCTTGGGATATGTAAAGACCTTTATAATTATCCGAACATTTGTGTCAAGGTCACATTATTTACATCCCCGTATCTCTGGTAGAACCAGAGTTCCGAGCCTCCAAAATTTAGTTTAATGCATTTCCTATGGAGGGGTTTGTTTCTTTACGTTTTGCTTAAGTACTCGGCCCCAGTTTGTCGTAGCCCAAAGTTTTTAGTATGGTTAGATGGGGGACAAATTGGGCTATAACATACTCAAAGGACATCCGCGTATCTCTACTAGAAAAAGAGTTACGAGCCTGCAAAGTTTATTTTCAAAAATCAAAAGTAACCTCCTAACAATAAGTGAGACAAAAAATAAGTTGACGACGATATTGAGGTAGCCTCAAGTTTAAAGTATCCTTGTAAGGGGAGCAAAGAGTACTATAACATATCCAAAGGAGATCCCCGTATCTCTAATAGAACGATAGTTATGAGCCTACAAAGTTCAGTGCTAAAATCATAAGTAACATAGCAAATATAAGTGAGACGATACCATACGTTGACGAACATTTTGCTTAATATCTCGGCCCCTGTTTGTCGTAGCCCTATGTTCTTGGTATGGTTGGATGGGGGACAAATTGGACTATAACATACTCAGAGGACATCCCTCTATGTCTATTAGAACCAGAGTTACGAGACTCTAAAGTTGGGTGTGACGCTATTTTTATGGCATGTTTTTGAATATTTCGCTTAATTTCTCGGCCCCTATATGACGCAACCCCAAACCTTTGGTATAGTAGGATGGGGGACAAATTGGGCTATAACATACTCAAACGACATCCCCGTATCTCTAGTAGAAACAGAGTTACGAGCCTGCAAAGTATAGTCTAAAGCATTTCCTATGGAGGAGTTTGTTTCTTTACGTTTTGCTTAATTACTTGGCCCCTGTTTGTCGTAGCCCAAAGTTTTTAGTATGGTTAGATGGGGGGCACATTGGGCTATAACATACTCAAAGGACATCCCCGTATCTCTAGTAGAAACAGAGTTACGAGGCAGCAAAGTTGGGTCTAAAATGCAATTCCTATGGAGGGGTTGTTTGTTTACGTTTTGCTTAATTACTTGGCCCCTGTTTGTCGCAGCCCAAAGTCTTTACTATAGTTAGATGGGGGACAGATTTAACTATAACATACTCAAAGGACATCCCCGTATCTCTACTAGACCCACAGTTACGAGCCTGCAAAATTGGGTCTAATGCATTTCCTATGGAGGGGTTTGTTTGTTCACGTTTTGCTTAAATATTTGGCCTGTATTTTCGATCAAACATCAGAACATATCTGTAGTGCAGTGGTTATCATGTCCGCCTCACTCCCGGAAGTCTACAGGTTCGAAACCGCGAAGTTTTTTTTTTTTTTTTTTTTTGCTTGGGATATGTAAAGACCTTTATAATTATCCGAACATTTGTGTCAAGGTCACATTATTTACATCCCCGTAACTCTACTAGACCCAGAGTTACGAGGCCGCAAAGTTGGGTCTAATGCAATTCCTATGGAGGGTTTGTTTGTTTACGTTTTGCTTAATTACTTGGCCCCTGTTTGTCGTAGCCCTAAGTTTATAGTATGGTTGGATGGGGGACAAATTGATCTATAACATACTCAAAGGACATCCCCGTATCACTACTAGAACCAGAGTTACGAGCCTCCAAAATTGGGTCAAACGCTTTTCCTATGGAGGGGTTGTTCGTTTACGTTTTGCTTAATTACTTGGCCCATGTTTGTCGTAGCCCTACGTTTTTAGTATGGTCAGATGGGGGACAAATTGCACTATAACATTCTCAAAGGACATCCCCTTATCTCTACTAGAACCAGAGTTACGAGCCTCCAAAGTTGGGTCTAATGCTATTCCTATGGAGGGTTTGTTCGTTTACGTTTTGCTTAATTACTTGGCCCCTGTTTGTCGTAGCCCTAAGTTTATAGTATGGTTGGATGGGGGACAAATTGATCTATAACATACTCAAAGGACATCCCCGTATCACTACTAGAACCAGAGTTACGAGCCTCCAAAATTGGGTCAAACGCTTTTCCTATGGAGGGGTTGTTCGTTTACGTTTTGCTTAATTACTTGGCCCATGTTTGTCGTAGCCCTACGTTTTTAGTATGGTCAGATGGGGGACAAATTGCACTATAACATTCTCAAAGGACATCCCCTTATCTCTACTAGAACCAGAGTTACGAGCCTCCAAAGTTGGGTCTAATGCTATTCCTATGGAAGGAGTTGTTTCTTTACTTTTTCCTTAATTACTCGGCCCTGTATTCTCGGTCACCCATAATAACATATCTGTAGTGTAGTGGTTAACACATCCGCCTCACTCACGGAAGGCCACAGGTTCGAAACCGCGAAGTTTTTTTTTTCGCTTGGGATATGTAAAGACCTTTATAATTATCCGAACATTTGTGTCAAGGTCACATTATTTACATCCCCGTATCTCTGGTAGAACCAGAGTTCCGAGCCTCCAAAATTTAGTTTAATGCATTTCCTATGGAGGGGTTTGTTTCTTTACGTTTTGCTTAAGTACTCGGCCCCAGTTTGTCGTAGCCCAAAGTTTTTAGTATGGTTAGATGGGGGACAAATTGGGCTATAACATACTCAAACGACATCCCCGTATCTCTTGTAGAAACAGAGTTACGAGCCTGCAAAGTATAGTCTAAAGCATTTCCTATGGAGGAGTTTGTTTCTTTACGTTTTGCTTAATTACTTGGCCCCTGTTTGTCGTAGCCCAAAGTTTTTAGTATGGTTAGATGGGGGGCAAATTGGGCTATAACATACTCAAAGGACATCCCCGTATCTCTAGTAGAAACAGAGTTACGAGGCTGCAAAGTTGGGTCTAAAATGCAATTCCTATGGAGGGGTTGTTTGTTTACGTTTTGCTTAATTACTTGGCCCCTGTTTGTCGCAGCCCAAAGTCTTTAGTATAGTTAGATGGGGGACAAATTTAACTATAACATACTCAAAGGACATCCCCGTATCTCTACTAGACCCACAGTTACGAGCCTGCAAAATTGGGTCTAATGCATTTCCTATGGAGGGGTTTGTTTGTTCACGTTTTGCTTAAATATTTGGCCTGTATTTTCGATCAAACATCAGAACATATCTGTAGTGCAGTGGTTATCATGTCCGCCTCACTCCCGGAAGTCTACAGGTTCGAAACCGCGAAGTTTTTTTTTTTTTTTTTTTTGCTTGGGATATGTAAAGACCTTTATAATTATCCGAACATTTGTGTCAAGGTCACATTATTTACATCCCCGTAACTCTACTAGACCCAGAGTTACGAGGCCGCAAAGTTGGGTCTAATGCAATTCCTATGGAGGGTTTGTTTGTTTACGTTTTGCTTAATTACTTGGCCCCTGTTTGTCGTAGCCCTAAGTTTATAAAATGGTTGGATGGGGGACAAATTGATCTATAACATACTTAAAGGACATCCCCGTATCACTACTAGAACCAGAGTTACGAGCCTCCAAAATTGGGTCAAACGCTTTTCCTATGGAGGGGTTGTTCGTTTACGTTTTGCTTAATTACTTGGCCCCTGTTTGTCGTAGCCCTAAGTTTATAGTATGGTTGGATGGGGGACAAATTGATCTATAACATACTCAAAGGACATCCCCGTCTCACTACTAGAACCAGAGTTACGAGCCTCCAAAATTGGGTCAAACGCTTTTCCTATGGAGGGGTTGTTCGTTTACGTTTTGCTTAATTACTTGGCCCCTGTTTGTCGTAGCCCTAAGTTTATAGTATGGTTGGATGGGGGACAAATTGATCTATAACATACTCAAAGGACATCCCCGTATCACTACTAGAACCAGAGTTACGAGCCTCCAAAATTGGGTCAAACGCTTTTCCTATGGAGGGGTTGTTCGTTTACGTTTTGCTTAATTACTTGGCCCATGTTTGTCGTAGCCCTACGTTTTTAGTATGGTCAGATGGGGGACAAATTGCACTATAACATTCTCAAAGGACATCCCCTTATCTCTACTAGAACCAGAGTTACGAGCCTCCAAAGTTGGGTCTAATGCTATTCCTATGGAAGGAGTTGTTTCTTTACTTTTTCCTTAATTACTCGGCCCTGTATTCTCGGTCACCCATAATAACATATCTGTAGTGTAGTGGTTAA
Organism: Phalangium opilio; assembly: GCF_054372755.1. Lineage (NCBI taxonomy): Eukaryota > Metazoa > Arthropoda > Arachnida > Opiliones > Phalangiidae > Phalangium > Phalangium opilio. The sequence goes on along the minus strand of NW_028324147.1, from coordinate 150,315 downwards.
CACATCCGCCTCACTCACGGAAGGCCACAGGTTCGAAACCGCGAAGTTTTTTTTTTCGCTTGGGATATGTAAAGACCTTTATAATTATCCGAACATTTGTGTCAAGGTCACATTATTTACATCCCCGTATCTCTGGTAGAACCAGAGTTCCGAGCCTCCAAAATTTAGTTTAATGCATTTCCTATGGAGGGGTTTGTTTCTTTACGTTTTGCTTAAGTACTCGGCCCCAGTTTGTCGTAGCCCAAAGTTTTTAGTATGGTTAGATGGGGGACAAATTGGGCTATAACATACTCAAAGGACATCCGCGTATCTCTACTAGAAAAAGAGTTACGAGCCTGCAAAGTTTATTTTCAAAAATCAAAAGTAACCTCCTAACAATAAGTGAGACAAAAAATAAGTTGACGACGATATTGAGGTAGCCTCAAGTTTAAAGTATCCTTGTATGGGGAGCAAAGAGTACTATAACATATCCAAAGGAGATCCCCGTATCTCTAATAGAACGATAGTTATGAGCCTACAAAGTTCAGTGCTAAAATCATAAGTAACATAGCAAATATAAGTGAGACGATACCATACGTTGACGAACATTTTGCTTAATATCTCGGCCCCTGTTTGTCGTAGCCCTATGTTCTTGGTATGGTTGGATGGGGGACAAATTGGACTATAACATACTCAGAGGACATCCCTCTATGTCTATTAGAACCAGAGTTACGAGACTCTAAAGTTGGGTGTGACGCTATTTTTATGGCATGTTTTTGAATATTTCGCTTAATTTCTCGGCCCCTATATGACGCAACCCCAAACCTTTGGTATAGTAGGATGGGGGACAAATTGGGCTATAACATACTCAAACGACATCCCCGTATCTCTAGTAGAAACAGAGTTACGAGCCTGCAAAGTATAGTCTAAAGCATTTCCTATGGAGGAGTTTGTTTCTTTACGTTTTGCTTAATTACTTGGCCCCTGTTTGTCGTAGCCCAAAGTTTTTAGTATGGTTAGATGGGGGGCAAATTGGGCTATAACATACTCAAAGGACATCCCCGTATCTCTAGTAGAAACAGAGTTACGAGGCAGCAAAGTTGGGTCTAAAATGCAATTCCTATGGAGGGGTTGTTTGTTTACGTTTTGCTTAATTACTTGGCCCCTGTTTGTCGCAGCCCAAAGTCTTTACTATAGTTAGATGGGGGACAGATTTAACTATAACATACTCAAAGGACATCCCCGTATCTCTACTAGACCCACAGTTACGAGCCTGCAAAATTGGGTCTAATGCATTTCCTATGGAGGGGTTTGTTTGTTCACGTTTTGCTTAAATATTTGGCCTGTATTTTCGATCAAACATCAGAACATATCTGTAGTGCAGTGGTTATCATGTCCGCCTCACTCCCGGAAGTCTACAGGTTCGAAACCGCGAAGTTTTTTTTTTTTTTTTTTTTTGCTTGGGATATGTAAAGACCTTTATAATTATCCGAACATTTGTGTCAAGGTCACATTATTTACATCCCCGTAACTCTACTTGACCCAGAGTTACGAGGCCGCAAAGTTGGGTCTAATGCAATTCCTATGGAGGGTTTGTTTGTTTACGTTTTGCTTAATTACTTGGCCCCTGTTTGTCGTAGCCCTAAGTTTATAGTATGGTTGGATGGGGGACAAATTGATCTATAACATACTCAAAGGACATCCCCGTATCACTACTAGAACCAGAGTTACGAGCCTCCAAAATTGGGTCAAACGCTTTTCCTATGGAGGGGTTGTTCGTTTACGTTTTGCTTAATTACTTGGCCCATGTTTGTCGTAGCCCTACGTTTTTAGTATGGTCAGATGGGGGACAAATTGCACTATAACATTCTCAAAGGACATCCCCTTATCTCTACTAGAACCAGAGTTACGAGCCTCCAAAGTTGGGTCTAATGCTATTCCTATGGAGGGTTTGTTCGTTTACGTTTTGCTTAATTACTTGGCCCCTGTTTGTCGTAGCCCTAAGTTTATAGTATGGTTGGATGGGGGACAAATTGATCTATAACATACTCAAAGGACATCCCCGTATCACTACTAGAACCAGAGTTACGAGCCTCCAAAATTGGGTCAAACGCTTTTCCTATGGAGGGGTTGTTCGTTTACGTTTTGCTTAATTACTTGGCCCATGTTTGTCGTAGCCCTACGTTTTTAGTATGGTCAGATGGGGGACAAATTGCACTATAACATTCTCAAAGGACATCCCCTTATCTCTACTAGAACCAGAGTTACGAGCCTCCAAAGTTGGGTCTAATGCTATTCCTATGGAAGGAGTTGTTTCTTTACTTTTTCCTTAATTACTCGGCCCTGTATTCTCGGTCACCCATAATAACATATCTGTAGTGTAGTGGTTAACACATCCGCCTCACTCACGGAAGGCCACAGGTTCGAAACCGCGAAGTTTTTTTTTTCGCTTGGGATATGTAAAGACCTTTATAATTATCCGAACATTTGTGTCAAGGTCACATTATTTACATCCCCGTATCTCTGGTAGAACCAGAGTTCCGAGCCTCCAAAATTTAGTTTAATGCATTTCCTATGGAGGGGTTTGTTTCTTTACGTTTTGCTTAAGTACTCGGCCCCAGTTTGTCGTAGCCCAAAGTTTTTAGTATGGTTAGATGGGGGACAAATTGGGCTATAACATACTCAAACGACATCCCCGTATCTCTTGTAGAAACAGAGTTACGAGCCTGCAAAGTATAGTCTAAAGCATTTCCTATGGAGGAGTTTGTTTCTTTACGTTTTGCTTAATTACTTGGCCCCTGTTTGTCGTAGCCCAAAGTTTTTAGTATGGTTAGATGGGGGGCAAATTGGGCTATAACATACTCAAAGGACATCCCCGTATCTCTAGTAGAAACAGAGTTACGAGGCAGCAAAGTTGGGTCTAAAATGCAATTCCTATGGAGGGGTTGTTTGTTTACGTTTTGCTTAATTACTTGGCCCCTGTTTGTCGCAGCCCAAAGTCTTTAGTATAGTTAGATGGGGGACAAATTTAACTATAACATACTCAAAGGACATCCCCGTATCTCTACTAGACCCACAGTTACGAGCCTGCAAAATTGGGTCTAATGCATTTCCTATGGAGGGGTTTGTTTGTTCACGTTTTGCTTAAATATTTGGCCTGTATTTTCGATCAAACATCAGAACATATCTGTAGTGCAGTGGTTATCATGTCCGCCTCACTCCCGGAAGTCTACAGGTTCGAAACCGCGAAGTTTTTTTTTTTTTTTTTTTTTGCTTGGGATATGTAAAGACCTTTATAATTATCCGAACATTTGTGTCAAGGTCACATTATTTACATCCCCGTAACTCTACTAGACCCAGAGTTACGAGGCCGCAAAGTTGGGTCTAATGCAATTCCTATGGAGGGTTTGTTTGTTTACGTTTTGCTTAATTACTTGGCCCCTGTTTGTCGTAGCCCTAAGTTTATAGTATGGTTGGATGGGGGACAAATTGATCTATAACATACTTAAAGGACATCCCCGTATCACTAGTAGAACCAGAGTTACGAGCCTCCAAAATTGGGTCAAACGCTTTTCCTATGGAGGGGTTGTTCGTTTACGTTTTGCTTAATTACTTGGCCCCTGTTTGTCGTAGCCCTAAGCTTATAGTATGGTTGGATGGGGGACAAATTGATCTATAACATACTCAAAGGACATCCCCGTATCACTACTAGAACCAGAGTTACGAGACTCCAAAATTGGGTCAAACGCTTTTCCTATGGAGGGGTTGTTCGTTTACGTTTTGCTTAATTACTTGGCCCCTGTTTGTCGTAGCCCTAAGTTTATAGTATGGTTGGATGGGGGACAAATTGATCTATAACATACTCAAAGGACATCCCCGTATCACTACTAGAACCAGAGTTACGAGCCTCCAAAATTGGGTCAAACGCTTTTCCTATGGAGGGGTTGTTCGTTTACGTTTTGCTTAATTACTTGGCCCATGTTTGTCGTAGCCCTACGTTTTTAGTATGGTCAGATGGGGGACAAATTGCACTATAACATTCTCAAAGGACATCCCCTTATCTCTACTAGAACCAGAGTTACGAGCCTCCAAAGTTGGGTCTAATGCTATTCCTATGGAAGGAGTTGTTTCTTTACTTTTTCCTTAATTACTCGGCCCTGTATTCTCGGTCACCCATAATAACATATCTGTAGTGTAGTGGTTAACACATCCGCCTCACTCACGGAAGGCCACAGGTTCGAAACCGCGAAGTTTTTTTTTTCGCTTGGGATATGTAAAGACCTTTATAATTATCCGAACATTTGTGTCAAGGTCACATTATTTACATCCCCGTATCTCTGGTAGAACCAGAGTTCCGAGCCTCCAAAATTTAGTTTAATGCATTTCCTATGGAGGGGTTTGTTTCTTTACGTTTTGCTTAAGTACTCGGCCCCAGTTTGTCGTAGCCCAAAGTTTTTAGTATGGTTAGATGGGGGACAAATTGGGCTATAACATACTCAAAGGACATCCGCGTATCTCTAGTAGAAAAAGAGTTACGAGCCTGCAAAGTTTATTTTCAAAAATCAAAAGTAACCTCCTAACAATAAGTGAGACAAAAAATAAGTTGACGACGATATTGAGGTAGCCTCAAGTTTAAAGTATCCTTGTAAGGGGAGCAAAGAGTACTATAACATATCCAAAGGAGATCCCCGTATCTCTAATAGAACGATAGTTATGAGCCTACAAAGTTCAGTGCTAAAATCATAAGTAAAATAGCAAATAAAGGTGAGAAGATACCATACGTTGACGAACATTTTGCTTAATATCTCGGCCCCTGTTTGTCGTAGCCCTATGTTCTTGGTATGGTTGGATGGGGGACAAATTGGACTATAACATACTCAGAGGACATCCCCCTATGTCTATTAGAACCAGAGTTACGAGACTCTAAAGTTGGGTGTGACGCTATTTTTATGGCATGTTTTTGAATATTTCGCTTAATTTCTCGGCCCCTATATATGACGCAACCCCAAACCTTTGGTATAGTAGGATGGGGGACAAATTGGGCTATAACATACTCAAACGACATCCCCGTATCTCTAGTAGAAACAGAGTTACGAGCCTGCAAAGTATAGTCTAAAGCATTTCCTATGGAGGAGTTTGTTTCTTTACGTTTTGCTTAATTACTTGGCCCCTGTTTGTCGTAGCCCAAAGTTTTTAGTATGGTTAGATGGGGGGCAAATTGGGCTATAACATACTCAAAGGACATCCCCGTATCTCTAGTAGAAACAGAGTTACGAGGCTGCAAAGTTGGGTCTAAAATGCAATTCCTATGGAGGGGTTGTTTGTTTACGTTTTGCTTAATTACTTGGCCCCTGTTTGTCGCAGCCCAAAGTCTTTAGTATAGTTAGATGGGGGACAAATTTAACTATAACATACTCAAAGGACATCCCCGTATCTCTACTAGACCCACAGTTACGAGCCTGCAAAATTGGGTCTAATGCATTTCCTATGGAGGGGTTTGTTTGTTCACGTTTTGCTTAAATATTTGGCCTGTATTTTCGATCAAACATCAGAACATATCTGTAGTGCAGTGGTTATCATGTCCGCCTCACTCCCGGAAGTCTACAGGTTCGAAACCGCGAAGTTTTTTTTTTTTTTTTTTTTTGCTTGGGATATGTAAAGACCTTTATAATTATCCGAACATTTGTGTCAAGGTCACATTATTTACATCCCCGTAACTCTACTAGACCCAGAGTTACGAGGCCGCAAAGTTGGGTCTAATGCAATTCCTATGGAGGGTTTGTTTGTTTACGTTTTGCTTAATTACTTGGCCCCTGTTTGTCGTAGCCCTAAGTTTATAGTATGGTTGGATGGGGGACAAATTGATCTATAACATACTCAAAGGACATCCCCGTATCACTACTAGAACCAGAGTTACGAGCCTCCAAAATTGGGTCAAACGCTTTTCCTATGGAGGGGTTGTTCGTTTACGTTTTGCTTAATTACTTGGCCCATGTTTGTCGTAGCCCTACGTTTTTAGTATGGTCAGATGGGGGACAAATTGCACTATAACATTCTCAAAGGACATCCCCTTATCTCTACTAGAACCAGAGTTACGAGCCTCCAAAGTTGGGTCTAATGCTATTCCTATGGAAGGAGTTGTTTCTTTACTTTTTCCTTAATTACTCGGCCCTGTATTCTCGGTCACCCATAATAACATATCTGTAGTGTAGTGGTTAACACATCCGCCTCACTCACGGAAGGCCACAGGTTCGAAACCGCGAAGTTTTTTTTTTCGCTTGGGATATGTAAAGACCTTTATAATTATCCGAACATTTGTGTCAAGGTCACATTATTTACATCCCCGTATCTCTGGTAGAACCAGAGTTCCGAGCCTCCAAAATTTAGTTTAATGCATTTCCTATGGAGGGGTTTGTTTCTTTACGTTTTGCTTAAGTACTCGGCCCCAGTTTGTCGTAGCCCAAAGTTTTTAGTATGGTTAGATGGGGGACAAATTGGGCTATAACATACTCAAAGGACATCCGCGTATCTCTACTAGAAAAAGAGTTACGAGCCTGCAAAGTTTATTTTCAAAAATCAAAAGTAACCTCCTAACAATAAGTGAGACAAAAATAAGTTGACGACGATATTGAGGTAGCCTCAAGTTTAAAGTATCCTTGTATGGGGAGCAAAGAGTACTATAACATATCCAAAGGAGATCCCCGTATCTCTAATAGAACGATAGTTATGAGCCTACAAAGTTCAGTGCTAAAATCATAAGTAACATAGCAAATATAAGTGAGACGATACCATACGTTGACGAACATTTTGCTTAATATCTCGGCCCCTGTTTGTCGTAGCCCTATGTTCTTGGTATGGTTGGATGGGGGACAAATTGGACTATAACATACTCAGAGGACATCCCCCTATGTCTATTAGAACCAGAGTTACGAGACTCTAAAGTTGGGTGTGACGCTATTTTTATGGCATGTTTTTGAATATTTCGCTTAATTTCTCGGCCCCTATATGACGCAACCCCAAACCTTTGGTATAGTAGGATGGGGGACAAATTGGGCTATAACATACTCAAACGACATCCCCGTATCTCTAGTAGAAACAGAGTTACGAGCCTGCAAAGTATAGTCTAAAGCATTTCCTATGGAGGAGTTTGTTTCTTTACGCTTTGCTTAATTACTTGGCCCCTGTTTGTCGTAGCCCAAAGTTTTTAGTATGGTTAGATGGGGGGCAAATTGGGCTATAACATACTCAAAGGACATCCCCGTATCTCTAGTAGAAACAGAGTTACGAGGCTGCAAAGTTGGGTCTAAAATGCAATTCCTATGGAGGGGTTGTTTGTTTACGTTTTGCTTAATTACTTGGCCCCTGTTTGTCGCAGCCCAAAGTCTTTAGTATAGTTAGATGGGGGACAAATTTAACTATAACATACTCAAAGGACATCCCCGTATCTCTACTAGACCCACAGTTACGAGCCTGCAAAATTGGGTCTAATGCATTTCCTATGGAGGGGTTTGTTTGTTCACGTTTTGCTTAAATATTTGGCCTGTATTTTCGATCAAACATCAGAACATATCTGTAGTGCAGTGGTTATCATGTCCGCCTCACTCCCGGAAGTCTACAGGTTCGAAACCGCGAAGTTTTTTTTTTTTTTTTTTTTTTTTGCTTGGGATATGTAAAGACCTTTATAATTATCCGAACATTTGTGTCAAGGTCACATTATTTACATCCCCGTAACTCTACTTGACCCAGAGTTACGAGGCCGCAAAGTTGGGTCTAATGCAATTCCTATGGAGGGTTTGTTTGTTTACGTTTTGCTTAATTACTTGGCCCCTGTTTGTCGTAGCCCTAAGTTTATAGTATGGTTGGATGGGGGACAAATTGATCTATAACATACTCAAAGGACATCCCCGTATCACTACTAGAACCAGAGTTACGAGCCTCCAAAATTGGGTCAAACGCTTTTCCTATGGAGGGGTTGTTCGTTTACGTTTTGCTTAATTACTTGGCCCATGTTTGTCGTAGCCCTAAGTTTATAGTATGGTTGGATGGGGGACAAATTGATCTATAACATACTCAAAGGACATCCCCGTATCACTACTAGAACCAGAGTTACGAGCCTCCAAAATTGGGTCAAACGCTTTTCCTATGGAGGGGTTGTTCGTTTACGTTTTGCTTAATTACTTGGCCCATGTTTGTCGTAGCCCTACGTTTTTAGTATGGTCAGATGGGGGACAAATTGCACTATAACATTCTCAAAGGACATCCCCTTATCTCTACTAGAACCAGAGTTACGAGCCTCCAAAGTTGGGTCTAATGCTATTCCTATGGAAGGAGTTGTTTCTTTACTTTTTCCTTAATTACTCGGCCCTGTATTCTCGGTCACCCATAATAACATATCTGTAGTGTAGTGGTTAACACATCCGCCTCACTCACGGAAGGCCACAGGTTCGAAACCGCGAAGTTTTTTTTTTCGCTTGGGATATGTAAAGACCTTTATAATTATCCGAACATTTGTGTCAAGGTCACATTATTTACATCCCCGTATCTCTGGTAGAACCAGAGTTCCGAGCCTCCAAAATTTAGTTTAATGCATTTCCTATGGAGGGGTTTGTTTCTTTACGTTTTGCTTAAGTACTCGGCCCCAGTTTGTCGTAGCCCAAAGTTTTTAGTATGGTTAGATGGGGGACAAATTGGGCTATAACATACTCAAACGACATCCCCGTATCTCTAGTAGAAACAGAGTTACGAGGCAGCAAAGTTGGGTCTAAAATGCAATTCCTATGGAGGGGTTGTTTGTTTACGTTTTGCTTAATTACTTGGCCCCTGTTTGTCGCAGCCCAAAGTCTTTAGTATAGTTAGATGGGGGACAAATTTAACTATAACATACTCAAAGGACATCCCCGTATCTCTACTAGACCCACAGTTACGAGCCTGCAAAATTGGGTCTAATGCATTTCCTATGGAGGGGTTTGTTTGTTCACGTTTTGCTTAAATATTTGGCCTGTATTTTCGATCAAACATCAGAACATATCTGTAGTGCAGTGGTTATCATGTCCGCCTCACTCCCGGAAGTCTACAGGTTCGAAACCGCGAAGTTTTTTTTTTTTTTTTTTTTTGCTTGGGATATGTAAAGACCTTTATAATTATCCGAACATTTGTGTCAAGGTCACATTATTTACATCCCCGTAACTCTACTAGACCCAGAGTTACGAGGCCGCAAAGTTGGGTCTAATGCAATTCCTATGGAGGGTTTGTTTGTTTACGTTTTGCTTAATTACTTGGCCCCTGTTTGTCGTAGCCCTAAGTTTATAGTATGGTTGGATGGGGGACAAATTGATCTATAACATACTTAAAGGACATCCCCGTATCACTACTAGAACCAGAGTTACGAGCCTCCAAAATTGGGTCAAACGCTTTTCCTATGGAGGGGTTGTTCGTTTACGTTTTGCTTAATTACTTGGCCCATGTTTGTCGTAGCCCTACGTTTTTAGTATGGTCAGATGGGGGACAAATTGCACTATAACATTCTCAAAGGACATCCCCTTATCTCTACTAGAACCAGAGTTACGAGCCTCCAAAGTTGGGTCTAATGCTATTCCTATGGAGGGTTTGTTCGTTTACGTTTTGCTTAATTACTTGGCCCCTGTTTGTCGTAGCCCTAAGTTTATAGTATGGTTGGATGGGGGACAAATTGATCTATAACATACTCAAAGGACATCCCCGTATCACTACTAGAACCAGAGTTACGAGCCTCCAAAATTGGGTCAAACGCTTTTCCTATGGAGGGGTTGTTCGTTTACGTTTTGCTTAATTACTTGGCCCATGTTTGTCGTAGCCCTACGTTTTTAGTATGGTCAGATGGGGGACAAATTGCACTATAACATTCTCAAAGGACATCCCCTTATCTCTACTAGAACCAGAGTTACGAGCCTCCAAAGTTGGGTCTAATGCTATTCCTATGGAAGGAGTTGTTTCTTTACTTTTTCCTTAATTACTCGGCCCTGTATTCTCGGTCACCCATAATAACATATCTGTAGTGTAGTGGTTAACACATCCGCCTCACTCACGGAAGGCCACAGGTTCGAAACCGCGAAGTTTTTTTTTTCGCTTGGGATATGTAAAGACCTTTATAATTATCCGAACATTTGTGTCAAGGTCACATTATTTACATCCCCGTATCTCTGGTAGAACCAGAGTTCCGAGCCTCCAAAATTTAGTTTAATGCATTTCCTATGGAGGGGTTTGTTTCTTTACGTTTTGCTTAAGTACTCGGCCCCAGTTTGTCGTAGCCCAAAGTTTTTAGTATGGTTAGATGGGGGACAAATTGGGCTATAACATACTCAAAGGACATCCGCGTATCTCTACTAGAAAAAGAGTTACGAGCCTGCAAAGTTTATTTTCAAAAATCAAAAGTAACCTCCTAACAATAAGTGAGACAAAAAATAAGTTGACGACGATATTGAGGTAGCCTCAAGTTTAAAGTATCCTTGTATGGGGAGCAAAGAGTACTATAACATATCCAAAGGAGATCCCCGTATCTCTAATAGAACGAGAGTTATGAGCCTACAAAGTTCAGTGCTAAAATCATAAGTAACATAGCAAATAAAGGTGAGAAGATACCATACGTTGACGAACATTTTGCTTAATATCTCGGCCCCTGTTTGTCGTAGCCCTATGTTCTTGGTATGGTTGGATGGGGGACAAATTGGACTATAACATACTCAGAGGACATCCCCCTATGTCTATTAGAACCAGAGTTACGAGACTCTAAAGTTGGGTGTGACGCTATTTTTATGGCATGTTTTTGAATATTTCGCTTAATTTCTCGGCCCCTATATGACGCAACCCCAAACCTTTGGTATAGTAGGATGGGGGACAAATTGGGCTATAACATACTCAAACGACATCCCCGTATCTCTTGTAGAAACAGAGTTACGAGCCTGCAAAGTATAGTCTAAAGCATTTCCTATGGAGGAGTTTGTTTCTTTACGTTTTGCTTAATTACTTGGCCCCTGTTTGTCGTAGCCCAAAGTTTTTAGTATGGTTAGATGGGGGGCAAATTGGGCTATAACATACTCAAAGGACATCCCCGTATCTCTAGTAGAAACAGAGTTACGAGGCTGCAAAGTTGGGTCTAAAATGCAATTCCTATGGAGGGGTTGTTTGTTTACGTTTTGCTTAATTACTTGGCCCCTGTTTGTCGCAGCCCAAAGTCTTTAGTATAGTTAGATGGGGGACAAATTTAACTATAACATACTCAAAGGACATCCCCGTATCTCTACTAGACCCACAGTTACGAGCCTGCAAAATTGGGTCTAATGCATTTCCTATGGAGGGGTTTGTTTGTTCACGTTTTGCTTAAATATTTGGCCTGTATTTTCGATCAAACATCAGAACATATCTGTAGTGCAGTGGTTATCATGTCCGCCTCACTCCCGGAAGTCTACAGGTTCGAAACCGCGAAGTTTTTTTTTTTTTTTTTTTTTGCTTGGGATATGTAAAGACCTTTATAATTATCCGAACATTTGTGTCAAGGTCACATTATTTACATCCCCGTAACTCTACTAGACCCAGAGTTACGAGGCCGCAAAGTTGGGTCTAATGCAATTCCTATGGAGGGTTTGTTTGTTTACGTTTTGCTTAATTACTTGGCCCCTGTTTGTCGTAGCCCTAAGTTTATAGTATGGTTGGATGGGGGACAAATTGATCTATAACATACTCAAAGGACATCCCCGTATCACTACTAGAACCAGAGTTACGAGCCTCCAAAATTGGGTCAAACGCTTTTCCTATGGAGGGGTTGTTCGTTTACGTTTTGCTTAATTACTTGGCCCCTGTTTGTCGTAGCCCTAAGCTTATAGTATGGTTGGATGGGGGACAAATTGATCTATAACATACTCAAAGGACATCCCCGTATCACTACTAGAACCAGAGTTACGAGCCTCCAAAATTGGGTCAAACGCTTTTCCTATGGAGGGGTTGTTCGTTTACGTTTTGCTTAATTACTTGGCCCCTGTTTGTCGTAGCCCTAAGTTTATAGTATGGTTGGATGGGGGACAAATTGATCTATAACATACTCAAAGGACATCCCCGTATCACTACTAGAACCAGAGTTACGAGCCTCCAAAATTGGGTCAAACGCTTTTCCTATGGAGGGGTTGTTCGTTTACGTTTTGCTTAATTACTTGGCCCATGTTTGTCGTAGCCCTACGTTTTTAGTATGGTCAGATGGGGGACAAATTGCACTATAACATTCTCAAAGGACATCCCCTTATCTCTACTAGAACCAGAGTTACGAGCCTCCAAAGTTGGGTCTAATGCTATTCCTATGGAAGGAGTTGTTTCTTTACTTTTTCCTTAATTACTCGGCCCTGTATTCTCGGTCACCCATAATAACATATCTGTAGTGTAGTGGTTAACACATCCGCCTCACTCACGGAAGGCCACAGGTTCGAAACCGCGAAGTTTTTTTTTTCGCTTGGGATATGTAAAGACCTTTATAATTATCCGAACATTTGTGTCAAGGTCACATTATTTACATCCCCGTATCTCTGGTAGAACCAGAGTTCCGAGCCTCCAAAATTTAGTTTAATGCATTTCCTATGGAGGGGTTTGTTTCTTTACGTTTTGCTTAAGTACTCGGCCCCAGTTTGTCGTAGCCCAAAGTTTTTAGTATGGTTAGATGGGGGACAAATTGGGCTATAACATACTCAAAGGACATCCGCGTATCTCTACTAGAAAAAGAGTTACGAGCCTGCAAAGTTTATTTTCAAAAATCAAAAGTAACCTCCTAACAATAAGTGAGACAAAAAATAAGTTGACGACGATATTGAGGTAGCCTCAAGTTTAAAGTATCCTTGTATGGGGAGCAAAGAGTACTATAACATATCCAAAGGAGATCCCCGTATCTCTAATAGAACGAGAGTTATGAGCCTACAAAGTTCAGTGCTAAAATCATAAGTAACATAGCAAATAAAGGTGAGAAGATACCATACGTTGACGAACATTTTGCTTAATATCTCGGCCCCTGTTTGTCGTAGCCCTATGTTCTTGGTATGGTTGGATGGGGGACAAATTGGACTATAACATACTCAGAGGACATCCCCCTATGTCTATTAGAACCAGAGTTACGAGACTCTAAAGTTGGGTGTGACGCTATTTTTATGGCATGTTTTTGAATATTTCGCTTAATTTCTCGGCCCCTATATGACGCAACCCCAAACCTTTGGTATAGTAGGATGGGGGACAAATTGGGCTATAACATACTCAAACGACATCCCCGTATCTCTAGTAGAAACAGAGTTACGAGCCTGCAAAGTATAGTCTAAAGCATTTCCTATGGAGGAGTTTGTTTCTTTACGCTTTGCTTAATTACTTGGCCCCTGTTTGTCGTAGCCCAAAGTTTTTAGTATGGTTAAATGGGGGGCAAATTGGGCTATAACATACTCAAAGGACATCCCCGTATCTCTAGTAGAAACAGAGTTACGAGGCTGCAAAGTTGGGTCTAAAATGCAATTCCTATGGAGGGGTTGTTTGTTTACGTTTTGCTTAATTACTTGGCCCCTGTTTGTCGCAGCCCAAAGTCTTTAGTATAGTTAGATGGGGGACAAATTTAACTATAACATACTCAAAGGACATCCCCGTATCTCTACTAGACCCACAGTTACGAGCCTGCAAAATTGGGTCTAATGCATTTCCTATGGAGGGGTTTGTTTGTTCACGTTTTGCTTAAATATTTGGCCTGTATTTTCGATCAAACATCAGAACATATCTGTAGTGCAGTGGTTATCATGTCCGCCTCACTCCCGGAAGTCTACAGGTTCGAAACCGCGAAGTTTTTTTTTTTTTTTTTTTTTTGCTTGGGATATGTAAAGACCTTTATAATTATCCGAACATTTGTGTCAAGGTCACATTATTTACATCCCCGTAACTCTACTTGACCCAGAGTTACGAGGCCGCAAAGTTGGGTCTAATGCAATTCCTATGGAGGGTTTGTTTGTTTACGTTTTGCTTAATTACTTGGCCCCTGTTTGTCGTAGCCCTAAGTTTATAGTATGGTTGGATGGGGGACAAATTGATCTTTAACATACTCAAAGGACATCCCCGTATCACTACTAGAACCAGAGTTACGAGCCTCCAAAATTGGGTCAAACGCTTTTCCTATGGAGGGGTTGTTCGTTTACGTTTTGCTTAATTACTTGGCCCCTGTTTGTCGTAGCCCTAAGTTTATAGTATGGTTGGATGGGGGACAAATTGATCTATAACATACTCAAAGGACATCCCCGTATCACTACTAGAACCAGAGTTACGAGCCTCCAAAATTGGGTCAAACGCTTTTCCTATGGAGGGGTTGTTCGTTTACGTTTTGCTTAATTACTTGGCCCATGTTTGTCGTAGCCCTACGTTTTTAGTATGGTCAGATGGGGGACAAATTGCACTATAACATTCTCAAAGGACATCCCCTTATCTCTACTAGAACCAGAGTTACGAGCCTCCAAAGTTGGGTCTAATGCTATTCCTATGGAAGGAGTTGTTTCTTTACTTTTTCCTTAATTACTCGGCCCTGTATTCTCGGTCACCCATAATAACATATCTGTAGTGTAGTGGTTAACACATCCGCCTCACTCACGGAAGGCCACAGGTTCTAAACCGCGAAGTTTTTTTTTTCGCTTGGGATATGTAAAGACCTTTATAATTATCCGAACATTTGTGTCAAGGTCACATTATTTACATCCCCGTATCTCTGGTAGAACCAGAGTTCCGAGCCTCCAAAATTTAGTTTAATGCATTTCCTATGGAGGGGTTTGTTTCTTTACGTTTTGCTTAAGTACTCGGCCCCAGTTTGTCGTAGCCCAAAGTTTTTAGTATGGTTAGATGGGGGACAAATTGGGCTATAACATACTCAAAGGACATCCGCGTATCTCTACTAGAAAAAGAGTTACGAGCCTGCAAAGTTTATTTTCAAAAATCAAAAGTAACCTCCTAACAATAAGTGAGACAAAAAATAAGTTGACGACGATATTGAGGTAGCCTCAAGTTTAAAGTATCCTTGTATGGGGAGCAAAGAGTACTATAACATATCCAAAGGAGATCCCCGTATCTCTAATAGAACGAGAGTTATGAGCCTACAAAGTTCAGTGCTAAAATCATAAGTAACATAGCAAATAAAGGTGAGAAGATACCATACGTTGACGAACATTTTGCTTAATATCTCGGCCCCTGTTTGTCGTAGCCCTATGTTCTTGGTATGGTTGGATGGGGGACAAATTGGACTATAACATACTCAGAGGACATCCCCCTATGTCTATTAGAACCAGAGTTACGAGACTCTAAAGTTGGGTGTGACGCTATTTTTATGGCATGTTTTTGAATATTTCGCTTAATTTCTCGGCCCCTATATGACGCAACCCCAAACCTTTGGTATAGTAGGATGGGGGACAAATTGGGCTATAACATACTCAAACGACATCCCCGTATCTCTTGTAGAAACAGAGTTACGAGCCTGCAAAGTATAGTCTAAAGCATTTCCTATGGAGGAGTTTGTTTCTTTACGTTTTGCTTAATTACTTGGCCCCTGTTTGTCGTAGCCCAAAGTTTTTAGTATGGTTAGATGGGGGGCAAATTGGGCTATAACATACTCAAAGGACATCCCCGTATCTCTAGTAGAAACAGAGTTACGAGGCTGCAAAGTTGGGTCTAAAATGCAATTCCTATGGAGGGGTTGTTTGTTTACGTTTTGCTTAATTACTTGGCCCCTGTTTGTCGCAGCCCAAAGTCTTTAGTATAGTTAGATGGGGGACAAATTTAACTATAACATACTCAAAGGACATCCCCGTATCTCTACTAGACCCACAGTTACGAGCCTGCAAAATTGGGTCTAATGCATTTCCTATGGAGGGGTTTGTTTGTTCACGTTTTGCTTAAATATTTGGCCTGTATTTTCGATCAAACATCAGAACATATCTGTAGTGCAGTGGTTATCATGTCCGCCTCACTCCCGGAAGTCTACAGGTTCGAAACCGCGAAGTTTTTTTTTTTTTTTTTTTTTGCTTGGGATATGTAAAGACCTTTATAATTATCCGAACATTTGTGTCAAGGTCACATTATTTACATCCCCGTAACTCTACTAGACCCAGAGTTACGAGGCCGCAAAGTTGGGTCTAATGCAATTCCTATGGAGGGTTTGTTTGTTTACGTTTTGCTTAATTACTTGGCCCCTGTTTGTCGTAGCCCTAAGTTTATAGTATGGTTGGATGGGGGACAAATTGATCTATAACATACTCAAAGGACATCCCCGTATCACTACTAGAACCAGAGTTACGAGCCTCCAAAATTGGGTCAAACGCTTTTCCTATGGAGGGGTTGTTCGTTTACGTTTTGCTTAATTACTTGGCCCATGTTTGTCGTAGCCCTACGTTTTTAGTATGGTCAGATGGGGGACAAATTGCACTATAACATTCTCAAAGGACATCCCCTTATCTCTACTAGAACCAGAGTTACGAGCCTCCAAAGTTGGGTCTAATGCTATTCCTATGGAAGGAGTTGTTTCTTTACTTTTTCCTTAATTACTCGGCCCTGTATTCTCGGTCACCCATAATAACATATCTGTAGTGTAGTGGTTAACACATCCGCCTCACTCACGGAAGGCCACAGGTTCGAAACCGCGAAGTTTTTTTTTTCGCTTGGGATATGTAAAGACCTTTATAATTATCCGAACATTTGTGTCAAGGTCACATTATTTACATCCCCGTATCTCTGGTAGAACCAGAGTTCCGAGCCTCCAAAATTTAGTTTAATGCATTTCCTATGGAGGGGTTTGTTTCTTTACGTTTTGCTTAAGTACTCGGCCCCAGTTTGTCGTAGCCCAAAGTTTTTAGTATGGTTAGATGGGGGACAAATTGGGCTATAACATACTCAAAGGACATCCGCGTATCTCTACTAGAAAAAGAGTTACGAGCCTGCAAAGTTTATTTTCAAAAATCAAAAGTAACCTCCTAACAATAAGTGAGACAAAAAATAAGTTGACGACGATATTGAGGTAGCCTCAAGTTTAAAGTATCCTTGTATGGGGAGCAAAGAGTACTATAACATATCCAAAGGAGATCCCCGTATCTCTAATAGAACGAGAGTTATGAGCCTACAAAGTTCAGTGCTAAAATCATAAGTAACATAGCAAATAAAGGTGAGAAGATACCATACGTTGACGAACATTTTGCTTAATATCTCGGCCCCTGTTTGTCGTAGCCCTATGTTCTTGGTATGGTTGGATGGGGGACAAATTGGACTATAACATACTCAGAGGACATCCCCCTATGTCTATTAGAACCAGAGTTACGAGACTCTAAAGTTGGGTGTGACGCTATTTTTATGGCATGTTTTTGAATATTTCGCTTAATTTCTCGGCCCCTATATGACGCAACCCCAAACCTTTGGTATAGTAGGATGGGGGACAAATTGGGCTATAACATACTCAAACGACATCCCCGTATCTCTAGTAGAAACAGAGTTACGAGCCTGCAAAGTATAGTCTAAAGCATTTCCTATGGAGGAGTTTGTTTCTTTACGCTTTGCTTAATTACTTGGCCCCTGTTTGTCGTAGCCCAAAGTTTTTAGTATGGTTAAATGGGGGGCAAATTGGGCTATAACATACTCAAAGGACATCCCCGTATCTCTAGTAGAAACAGAGTTACGAGGCTGCAAAGTTGGGTCTAAAATGCAATTCCTATGGAGGGGTTGTTTGTTTACGTTTTGCTTAATTACTTGGCCCCTGTTTGTCGCAGCCCAAAGTCTTTAGTATAGTTAGATGGGGGACAAATTTAACTATAACATACTCAAAGGACATCCCCGTATCTCTACTAGACCCACAGTTACGAGCCTGCAAAATTGGGTCTAATGCATTTCCTATGGAGGGGTTTGTTTGTTCACGTTTTGCTTAAATATTTGGCCTGTATTTTCGTTCAAACATCAGAACATATCTGTAGTGCAGTGGTTATCATGTCCGCCTCACTCCCGGAAGTCTACAGGTTCGAAACCGCGAAGTTTTTTTTTTTTTTTTTTTTTTGCTTGGGATATGTAAAGACCTTTATAATTATCCGAACATTTGTGTCAAGGTCACATTATTTACATCCCCGTAACTCTACTTGACCCAGAGTTACGAGGCCGCAAAGTTGGGTCTAATGCAATTCCTATGGAGGGTTTGTTTGTTTACGTTTTGCTTAATTACTTGGCCCCTGTTTGTCGTAGCCCTAAGTTTATAGTATGGTTGGATGGGGGACAAATTGATCTTTAACATACTCAAAGGACATCCCCGTATCACTACTAGAACCAGAGTTACGAGCCTCCAAAATTGGGTCAAACGCTTTTCCTATGGAGGGGTTGTTCGTTTACGTTTTGCTTAATTACTTGGCCCCTGTTTGTCGTAGCCCTAAGTTTATAGTATGGTTGGATGGGGGACAAATTGATCTATAACATACTCAAAGGACATCCCCGTATCACTACTAGAACCAGAGTTACGAGCCTCCAAAATTGGGTCAAACGCTTTTCCTATGGAGGGGTTGTTCGTTTACGTTTTGCTTAATTACTTGGCCCATGTTTGTCGTAGCCCTACGTTTTTAGTATGGTCAGATGGGGGACAAATTGCACTATAACATTCTCAAAGGACATCCCCTTATCTCTACTAGAACCAGAGTTACGAGCCTCCAAAGTTGGGTCTAATGCTATTCCTATGGAAGGAGTTGTTTCTTTACTTTTTCCTTAATTACTCGGCCCTGTATTCTCGGTCACCCATAATAACATATCTGTAGTGTAGTGGTTAACACATCCGCCTCACTCACGGAAGGCCACAGGTTCTAAACCGCGAAGTTTTTTTTTTCGCTTGGGATATGTAAAGACCTTTATAATTATCCGAACATTTGTGTCAAGGTCACATTATTTACATCCCCGTATCTCTGGTAGAACCAGAGTTCCGAGCCTCCAAAATTTAGTTTAATGCATTTCCTATGGAGGGGTTTGTTTCTTTACGTTTTGCTTAAGTACTCGGCCCCAGTTTGTCGTAGCCCAAAGTTTTTAGTATGGTTAGATGGGGGACAAATTGGGCTATAACATACTCAAAGGACATCCGCGTATCTCTACTAGAAAAAGAGTTACGAGCCTGCAAAGTTTATTTTCAAAAATCAAAAGTAACCTCCTAACAATAAGTGAGACAAAAAATAAGTTGACGACGATATTGAGGTAGCCTCAAGTTTAAAGTATCCTTGTATGGGGAGCAAAGAGTACTATAACATATCCAAAGGAGATCCCCGTATCTCTAATAGAACGAGAGTTATGAGCCTACAAAGTTCAGTGCTAAAATCATAAGTAACATAGCAAATAAAGGTGAGAAGATACCATACGTTGACGAACATTTTGCTTAATATCTCGGCCCCTGTTTGTCGTAGCCCTATGTTCTTGGTATGGTTGGATGGGGGACAAATTGGACTATAACATACTCAGAGGACATCCCCCTATGTCTATTAGAACCAGAGTTACGAGACTCTAAAGTTGGGTGTGACGCTATTTTTATGGCATGTTTTTGAATATTTCGCTTAATTTCTCGGCCCCTATATGACGCAACCCCAAACCTTTGGTATAGTAGGATGGGGGACAAATTGGGCTATAACATACTCAAACGACATCCCCGTATCTCTTGTAGAAACAGAGTTACGAGCCTGCAAAGTATAGTCTAAAGCATTTCCTATGGAGGAGTTTGTTTCTTTACGTTTTGCTTAATTACTTGGCCCCTGTTTGTCGTAGCCCAAAGTTTTTAGTATGGTTAGATGGGGGGCAAATTGGGCTATAACATACTCAAAGGACATCCCCGTATCTCTAGTAGAAACAGAGTTACGAGGCTGCAAAGTTGGGTCTAAAATGCAATTCCTATGGAGGGGTTGTTTGTTTACGTTTTGCTTAATTACTTGGCCCCTGTTTGTCGCAGCCCAAAGTCTTTAGTATAGTTAGATGGGGGACAAATTTAACTATAACATACTCAAAGGACATCCCCGTATCTCTACTAGACCCACAGTTACGAGCCTGCAAAATTGGGTCTAATGCATTTCCTATGGAGGGGTTTGTTTGTTCACGTTTTGCTTAAATATTTGGCCTGTATTTTCGATCAAACATCAGAACATATCTGTAGTGCAGTGGTTATCATGTCCGCCTCACTCCCGGAAGTCTACAGGTTCGAAACCGCGAAGTTTTTTTTTTTTTTTTTTTTGCTTGGGATATGTAAAGACCTTTATAATTATCCGAACATTTGTGTCAAGGTCACATTATTTACATCCCCGTAACTCTACTAGACCCAGAGTTACGAGGCCGCAAAGTTGGGTCTAATGCAATTCCTATGGAGGGTTTGTTTGTTTACGTTTTGCTTAATTACTTGGCCCCTGTTTGTCGTAGCCCTAAGTTTATAGTATGGTTGGATGGGGGACAAATTGATCTATAACATACTTAAAGGACATCCCCGTATCACTACTAGAACCAGAGTTACGAGCCTCCAAAATTGGGTCAAACGCTTTTCCTATGGAGGGGTTGTTCGTTTACGTTTTGCTTAATTACTTGGCCCCTGTTTGTCGTAGCCCTAAGCTTATAGTATGGTTGGATGGGGGACAAATTGATCTATAACATACTCAAAGGACATCCCCGTATCACTACTAGAACCAGAGTTACGAGCCTCCAAAATTGGGTCAAACGCTTTTCCTATGGAGGGGTTGTTCGTTTACGTTTTGCTTAATTACTTGGCCCCTGTTTGTCGTAGCCCTAAGTTTATAGTATGGTTGGATGGGGGACAAATTGATCTATAACATACTCAAAGGACATCCCCGTATCACTACTAGAACCAGAGTTACGAGCCTCCAAAATTGGGTCAAACGCTTTTCCTATGGAGGGGTTGTTCGTTTACGTTTTGCTTAATTACTTGGCCCATGTTTGTCGTAGCCCTACGTTTTTAGTATGGTCAGATGGGGGACAAATTGCACTATAACATTCTCAAAGGACATCCCCTTATCTCTACTAGAACCAGAGTTACGAGCCTCCAAAGTTGGGTCTAATGCTATTCCTATGGAAGGAGTTGTTTCTTTACTTTTTCCTTAATTACTCGGCCCTGTATTCTCGGTCACCCATAATAACATATCTGTAGTGTAGTGGTTAACACATCCGCCTCACTCACGGAAGGCCACAGGTTCGAAACCGCGAAGTTTTTTTTTTCGCTTGGGATATGTAAAGACCTTTATAATTATCCGAACATTTGTGTCAAGGTCACATTATTTACATCCCCGTATCTCTGGTAGAACCAGAGTTCCGAGCCTCCAAAATTTAGTTTAATGCATTTCCTATGGAGGGGTTTGTTTCTTTACGTTTTGCTTAAGTACTCGGCCCCAGTTTGTCGTAGCCCAAAGTTTTTAGTATGGTTAGATGGGGGACAAATTGGGCTATAACATACTCAAAGGACATCCGCGTATCTCTACTAGAAAAAGAGTTACGAGCCTGCAAAGTTTATTTTCAAAAATCAAAAGTAACCTCCTAACAATAAGTGAGACAAAAAATAAGTTGACGACGATATTGAGGTAGCCTCAAGTTTAAAGTATCCTTGTATGGGGAGCAAAGAGTACTATAACATATCCAAAGGAGATCCCCGTATCTCTAATAGAACGAGAGTTATGAGCCTACAAAGTTCAGTGCTAAAATCATAAGTAACATAGCAAATAAAGGTGAGAAGATACCATACGTTGACGAACATTTTGCTTAATATCTCGGCCCCTGTTTGTCGTAGCCCTATGTTCTTGGTATGGTTGGATGGGGGACAAATTGGACTATAACATACTCAGAGGACATCCCCCTATGTCTATTAGAACCAGAGTTACGAGACTCTAAAGTTGGGTGTGACGCTATTTTTATGGCATGTTTTTGAATATTTCGCTTAATTTCTCGGCCCCTATATGACGCAACCCCAAACCTTTGGTATAGTAGGATGGGGGACAAATTGGGCTATAACATACTCAAACGACATCCCCGTATCTCTAGTAGAAACAGAGTTACGAGCCTGCAAAGTATAGTCTAAAGCATTTCCTATGGAGGAGTTTGTTTCTTTACGCTTTGCTTAATTACTTGGCCCCTGTTTGTCGTAGCCCAAAGTTTTTAGTATGGTTAGATGGGGGGCAAATTGGGCTATAACATACTCAAAGGACATCCCCGTATCTCTAGTAGAAACAGAGTTACGAGGCAGCAAAGTTGGGTCTAAAATGCAATTCCTATGGAGGGGTTGTTTGTTTACGTTTTGCTTAATTACTTGGCCCCTGTTTGTCGCAGCCCAAAGTCTTTAGTATAGTTAGATGGGGGACAAATTTAACTATAACATACTCAAAGGACATCCCCGTATCTCTACTAGACCCACAGTTACGAGCCTGCAAAATTGGGTCTAATGCATTTCCTATGGAGGGGTTTGTTTGTTCACGTTTTGCTTAAATATTTGGCCTGTATTTTCGATCAAACATCAGAACATATCTGTAGTGCAGTGGTTATCATGTCCGCCTCACTCCCGGAAGTCTACAGGTTCGAAACCGCGAAGTTTTTTTTTTTTTTTTTTTTGCTTGGGATATGTAAAGACCTTTATAATTATCCGAACATTTGTGTCAAGGTCACATTATTTACATCCCCGTAACTCTACTTGACCCAGAGTTACGAGGCCGCAAAGTTGGGTCTAATGCAATTCCTATGGAGGGTTTGTTTGTTTACGTTTTGCTTAATTACTTGGCCCCTGTTTGTCGTAGCCCTAAGTTTATAGTATGGTTGGATGGGGGACAAATTGATCTATAACATACTCAAAGGACATCCCCGTATCACTACTAGAACCAGAGTTACGAGCCTCCAAAATTGGGTCAAACGCTTTTCCTATGGAGGGGTTGTTCGTTTACGTTTTGCTTAATTACTTGGCCCCTGTTTGTCGTAGCCCTAAGCTTATAGTATGGTTGGATGGGGGACAAATTGATCTATAACATACTCAAAGGACATCCCCGTATCACTACTAGAACCAGAGTTACGAGCCTCCAAAATTGGGTCAAACGCTTTTCCTATGGAGGGGTTGTTCGTTTACGTTTTGCTTAATTACTTGGCCCATGTTTGTCGTAGCCCTACGTTTTTAGTATGGTCAGATGGGGGACAAATTGCACTATAACATTCTCAAAGGACATCCCCTTATCTCTACTAGAACCAGAGTTACGAGCCTCCAAAGTTGGGTCTAATGCTATTCCTATGGAAGGAGTTGTTTCTTTACTTTTTCCTTAATTACTCGGCCCTGTATTCTCGGTCACCCATAATAACATATCTGTAGTGTAGTGGTTAACACATCCGCCTCACTCACGGAAGGCCACAGGTTCGAAACCGCGAAGTTTTTTTTTTCGCTTGGGATATGTAAAGACCTTTATAATTATCCGAACATTTGTGTCAAGGTCACATTATTTACATCCCCGTATCTCTGGTAGAACCAGAGTTCCGAGCCTCCAAAATTTAGTTTAATGCATTTCCTATGGAGGGGTTTGTTTCTTTACGTTTTGCTTAAGTACTCGGCCCCAGTTTGTCGTAGCCCAAAGTTTTTAGTATGGTTAGATGGGGGACAAATTGGGCTATAACATACTCAAAGGACATCCGCGTATCTCTACTAGAAAAAGAGTTACGAGCCTGCAAAGTTTATTTTCAAAAATCAAAAGTAACCTCCTAACAATAAGTGAGACAAAAAATAAGTTGACGACGATATTGAGGTAGCCTCAAGTTTAAAGTATCCTTGTATGGGGAGCAAAGAGTACTATAACATATCCAAAGGAGATCCCCGTATCTCTAATAGAACGAGAGTTATGAGCCTACAAAGTTCAGTGCTAAAATCATAAGTAACATAGCAAATAAAGGTGAGAAGATACCATACGTTGACGAACATTTTGCTTAATATCTCGGCCCCTGTTTGTCGTAGCCCTATGTTCTTGGTATGGCTGGATGGGGGACAAATTGGACTATAACATACTCAGAGGACATCCCCCTATGTCTATTAGAACCAGAGTTACGAGACTCTAAAGTTGGGTGTGACGCTATTTTTATGGCATGTTTTTGAATATTTCGCTTAATTTCTCGGCCCCTATATGACGCAACCCCAAACCTTTGGTATAGTATGATGGGGGACAAATTGGGCTATAACATACTCAAACGACATCCCCGTATCTCTAGTAGAAACAGAGTTACGAGCCTGCAAAGTATAGTCTAAAGCATTTCCTATGGAGGAGTTTGTTTCTTTACGTTTTGCTTAATTACTTGGCCCCTGTTTGTCGTAGCCCAAAGTTTTTAGTATGGTTAGATGGGGGGCAAATTGGGCTATAACATACTCAAAGGACATCCCCGTATCTCTAGTAGAAACAGAGTTACGAGGCTGCAAAGTTGGGTCTAAAATGCAATTCCTATGGAGGGGTTGTTTGTTTACGTTTTGCTTAATTACTTGGCCCCTGTTTGTCGCAGCCCAAAGTCTTTAGTATAGTTAGATGGGGGACAAATTTAACTATAACATACTCAAAGGACATCCCCGTATCTCTACTAGACCCACAGTTACGAGCCTGCAAAATTGGGTCTAATGCATTTCCTATGGAGGGGTTTGTTTGTTCACGTTTTGCTTAAATATTTGGCCTGTATTTTCGATCAAACATCAGAACATATCTGTAGTGCAGTGGTTATCATGTCCGCCTCACTCCCGGAAGTCTACAGGTTCGAAACCGCGAAGTTTTTTTTTTTTTTTTTTTTTTTGCTTGGGATATGTAAAGACCTTTATAATTATCCGAACATTTGTGTCAAGGTCACATTATTTACATCCCCGTAACTCTACTAGACCCAGAGTTACGAGGCCGCAAAGTTGGGTCTAATGCAATTCCTATGGAGGGTTTGTTTGTTTACGTTTTGCTTAATTACTTGGCCCCTGTTTGTCGTAGCCCTAAGTTTATAGTATGGTTGGATGGGGGACAAATTGATCTATAACATACTTAAAGGACATCCCCGTATCACTACTAGAACCAGAGTTACGAGCCTCCAAAATTGGGTCAAACGCTTTTCCTATGGAGGGGTTGTTCGTTTACGTTTTGCTTAATTACTTGGCCCATGTTTGTCGTAGCCCTACGTTTTTAGTATGGTTGGATGGGGGACAAATTGATCTATAACATACTCAAAGGACATCCCCGTATCACTACTAGAACCAGAGTTACGAGCCTCCAAAATTGGGTCAAACGCTTTTCCTATGGAGGGTTTGTTTGTTTACGTTTTGCTTAATTACTTGGCCCCTGTTTGTCGTAGCCCTAAGTTTATAGTATGGTTGGATGGGGGACAAATTGATCTATAACATACTCAAAGGACATCCCCGTATCACTACTAGAACCAGAGTTACGAGCCTCCAAAATTGGGTCAAACGCTTTTCCTATGGAGGGGTTGTTCGTTTACGTTTTGCTTAATTACTTGGCCCCTGTTTGTCGTAGCCCTAAGTTTATAGTATGGTTGGATGGGGGACAAATTGATCTATAACATACTCAAAGGACATCCCCGTATCACTACTAGAACCAGAGTTACGAGCCTCCAAAATTGGGTCAAACGCTTTTCCTATGGAGGGGTTGTTCGTTTACGTTTTGCTTAATTACTTGGCCCATGTTTGTCGTAGCCCTACGTTTTTAGTATGGTCAGATGGGGGACAAATTGCACTATAACATTCTCAAAGGACATCCCCTTATCTCTACTAGAACCAGAGTTACGAGCCTCCAAAGTTGGGTCTAATGCTATTCCTATGGAAGGAGTTGTTTCTTTACTTTTTCCTTAATTACTCGGCCCTGTATTCTCGGTCACCCATAATAACATATCTGTAGTGTAGTGGTTAACACATCCGCCTCACTCACGGAAGGCCACAGGTTCGAAACCGCGAAGTTTTTTTTTTCGCTTGGGATATGTAAAGACCTTTATAATTATCCGAACATTTGTGTCAAGGTCACATTATTTACATCCCCGTATCTCTGGTAGAACCAGAGTTCCGAGCCTCCAAAATTTAGTTTAATGCATTTCCTATGGAGGGGTTTGTTTCTTTACGTTTTGCTTAAGTACTCGGCCCCAGTTTGTCGTAGCCCAAAGTTTTTAGTATGGTTAGATGGGGGACAAATTGGGCTATAACATACTCAAAGGACATCCGCGTATCTCTACTAGAAAAAGAGTTACGAGCCTGCAAAGTTTATTTTCAAAAATCAAAAGTAACCTCCTAACAATAAGTGAGACAAAAAATAAGTTGACGACGATATTGAGGTAGCCTCAAGTTTAAAGTATCCTTGTATGGGGAGCAAAGAGTACTATAACATATCCAAAGGAGATCCCCGTATCTCTAATAGAACGAGAGTTATGAGCCTACAAAGTTCAGTGCTAAAATCATAAGTAACATAGCAAATAAAGGTGAGAAGATACCATACGTTGACGAACATTTTGCTTAATATCTCGGCCCCTGTTTGTCGTAGCCCTATGTTCTTGGTATGGTTGGATGGGGGACAAATTGGACTATAACATACTCAGAGGACATCCCCCTATGTCTATTAGAACCAGAGTTACGAGACTCTAAAGTTGGGTGTGACGCTATTTTTATGGCATGTTTTTGAATATTTCGCTTAATTTCTCGGCCCCTATATGACGCAACCCCAAACCTTTGGTATAGTAGGATGGGGGACAAATTGGGCTATAACATACTCAAACGACATCCCCGTATCTCTTGTAGAAACAGAGTTACGAGCCTGCAAAGTATAGTCTAAAGCATTTCCTATGGAGGAGTTTGTTTCTTTACGTTTTGCTTAATTACTTGGCCCCTGTTTGTCGTAGCCCAAAGTTTTTAGTATGGTTAGATGGGGGGCAAATTGGGCTATAACATACTCAAAGGACATCCCCGTATCTCTAGTAGAAACAGAGTTACGAGGCTGCAAAGTTGGGTCTAAAATGCAATTCCTATGGAGGGGTTGTTTGTTTACGTTTTGCTTAATTACTTGGCCCCTGTTTGTCGCAGCCCAAAGTCTTTAGTATAGTTAGATGGGGGACAAATTTAACTATAACATACTCAAAGGACATCCCCGTATCTCTACTAGACCCACAGTTACGAGCCTGCAAAATTGGGTCTAATGCATTTCCTATGGAGGGGTTTGTTTGTTCACGTTTTGCTTAAATATTTGGCCTGTATTTTCGATCAAACACCAGAACATATCTGTAGTGCAGTGGTTATCATGTCCGCCTCACTCCCGGAAGTCTACAGGTTCGAAACCGCGAAGTTTTTTTTTTTTTTTTTTTGCTTGGGATATGTAAAGACCTTTATAATTATCCGAACATTTGTGTCAAGGTCACATTATTTACATCCCCGTAACTCTACTAGACCCAGAGTTACGAGGCCGCAAAGTTGGGTCTAATGCAATTCCTATGGAGGGTTTGTTTGTTTACGTTTTGCTTAATTACTTGGCCCCTGTTTGTCGTAGCCCTAAGTTTATAGTATGGTTGGATGGGGGACAAATTGATCTATAACATACTCAAAGGACATCCCCGTATCACTACTAGAACCAGAGTTACGAGCCTCCAAAATTGGGTCAAACGCTTTTCCTATGGAGGGGTTGTTCGTTTACGTTTTGCTTAATTACTTGGCCCCTGTTTGTCGTAGCCCTAAGTTTATAGTATGGTTGGATGGGGGACAAATTGATCTATAACATACTCAAAGGACATCCCCGTATCACTACTAGAACCAGAGTTACGAGCCTCCAAAATTGGGTCAAACGCTTTTCCTATGGAGGGGTTGTTCGTTTACGTTTTGCTTAATTACTTGGCCCCTGTTTGTCGTAGCCCTAAGCTTATAGTATGGTTGGATGGGGGACAAATTGATCTATAACATACTCAAAGGACATCCCCGTATCACTACTAGAACCAGAGTTACGAGCCTCCAAAATTGGGTCAAACGCTTTTCCTATGGAGGGGTTGTTCGTTTACGTTTTGCTTAATTACTTGGCCCCTGTTTGTCGTAGCCCTAAGTTTATAGTATGGTTGGATGGGGGACAAATTGATCTATAACATACTCAAAGGACATCCCCGTATCACTACTAGAACCAGAGTTACGAGCCTCCAAAATTGGGTCAAACGCTTTTCCTATGGAGGGGTTGTTCGTTTACGTTTTGCTTAATTACTTGGCCCATGTTTGTCGTAGCCCTACGTTTTTAGTATGGTCAGATGGGGGACAAATTGCACTATAACATTCTCAAAGGACATCCCCTTATCTCTACTAGAACCAGAGTTACGAGCCTCCAAAGTTGGGTCTAATGCTATTCCTATGGAAGGAGTTGTTTCTTTACTTTTTCCTTAATTACTCGGCCCTGTATTCTCGGTCACCCATAATAACATATCTGTAGTGTAGTGGTTAACACATCCGCCTCACTCACGGAAGGCCACAGGTTCGAAACCGCGAAGTTTTTTTTTTCGCTTGGGATATGTAAAGACCTTTATAATTATCCGAACATTTGTGTCAAGGTCACATTATTTACATCCCCGTATCTCTGGTAGAACCAGAGTTCCGAGCCTCCAAAATTTAGTTTAATGCATTTCCTATGGAGGGGTTTGTTTCTTTACGTTTTGCTTAAGTACTCGGCCCCAGTTTGTCGTAGCCCAAAGTTTTTAGTATGGTTAGATGGGGGACAAATTGGGCTATAACATACTCAAAGGACATCCGCGTATCTCTACTAGAAAAAGAGTTACGAGCCTGCAAAGTTTATTTTCAAAAATCAAAAGTAACCTCCTAACAATAAGTGAGACAAAAAATAAGTTGACGACGATATTGAGGTAGCCTCAAGTTTAAAGTATCCTTGTATGGGGAGCAAAGAGTACTATAACATATCCAAAGGAGATCCCCGTATCTCTAATAGAACGAGAGTTATGAGCCTACAAAGTTCAGTGCTAAAATCATAAGTAACATAGCAAATAAAGGTGAGAAGATACCATACGTTGACGAACATTTTGCTTAATATCTCGGCCCCTGTTTGTCGTAGCCCTATGTTCTTGGTATGGTTGGATGGGGGACAAATTGGACTATAACATACTCAGAGGACATCCCCCTATGTCTATTAGAACCAGAGTTACGAGACTCTAAAGTTGGGTGTGACGCTATTTTTATGGCATGTTTTTGAATATTTCGCTTAATTTCTCGGCCCCTATATGACGCAACCCCAAACCTTTGGTATAGTAGGATGGGGGACAAATTGGGCTATAACATACTCAAACGACATCCCCGTATCTCTTGTAGAAACAGAGTTACGAGCCTGCAAAGTATAGTCTAAAGCATTTCCTATGGAGGAGT
This sequence comes from Phalangium opilio, assembly GCF_054372755.1. Taxonomy (NCBI): domain Eukaryota; kingdom Metazoa; phylum Arthropoda; class Arachnida; order Opiliones; family Phalangiidae; genus Phalangium; species Phalangium opilio. The sequence goes on along the minus strand of NW_028324147.1, from coordinate 120,938 downwards.
TTGTTTCTTTACGTTTTGCTTAATTACTTGGCCCCTGTTTGTCGTAGCCCAAAGTTTTTAGTATGGTTAGATGGGGGGCAAATTGGGCTATAACATACTCAAAGGACATCCCCGTATCTCTAGTAGAAACAGAGTTACGAGGCTGCAAAGTTGGGTCTAAAATGCAATTCCTATGGAGGGGTTGTTTGTTTACGTTTTGCTTAATTACTTGGCCCCTGTTTGTCGCAGCCCAAAGTCTTTAGTATAGTTAGATGGGGGACAAATTTAACTATAACATACTCAAAGGACATCCCCGTATCTCTACTAGACCCACAGTTACGAGCCTGCAAAATTGGGTCTAATGCATTTCCTATGGAGGGGTTTGTTTGTTCACGTTTTGCTTAAATATTTGGCCTGTATTTTCGATCAAACACCAGAACATATCTGTAGTGCAGTGGTTATCATGTCCGCCTCACTCCCGGAAGTCTACAGGTTCGAAACCGCGAAGTTTTTTTTTTTTTTTTTTTTTGCTTGGGATATGTAAAGACCTTTATAATTATCCGAACATTTGTGTCAAGGTCACATTATTTACATCCCCGTAACTCTACTAGACCCAGAGTTACGAGGCCGCAAAGTTGGGTCTAATGCAATTCCTATGGAGGGTTTGTTTGTTTACGTTTTGCTTAATTACTTGGCCCCTGTTTGTCGTAGCCCTAAGTTTATAGTATGGTTGGATGGGGGACAAATTGATCTATAACATACTCAAAGGACATCCCCGTATCACTACTAGAACCAGAGTTACGAGCCTCCAAAATTGGGTCAAACGCTTTTCCTATGGAGGGGTTGTTCGTTTACGTTTTGCTTAATTACTTGGCCCCTGTTTGTCGTAGCCCTAAGTTTATAGTATGGTTGGATGGGGGACAAATTGATCTATAACATACTCAAAGGACATCCCCGTATCACTACTAGAACCAGAGTTACGAGCCTCCAAAATTGGGTCAAACGCTTTTCCTATGGAGGGGTTGTTCGTTTACGTTTTGCTTAATTACTTGGCCCCTGTTTGTCGTAGCCCTAAGCTTATAGTATGGTTGGATGGGGGACAAATTGATCTATAACATACTCAAAGGACATCCCCGTATCACTACTAGAACCAGAGTTACGAGCCTCCAAAATTGGGTCAAACGCTTTTCCTATGGAGGGGTTGTTCGTTTACGTTTTGCTTAATTACTTGGCCCCTGTTTGTCGTAGCCCTAAGTTTATAGTATGGTTGGATGGGGGACAAATTGATCTATAACATACTCAAAGGACATCCCCGTATCACTACTAGAACCAGAGTTACGAGCCTCCAAAATTGGGTCAAACGCTTTTCCTATGGAGGGGTTGTTCGTTTACGTTTTGCTTAATTACTTGGCCCATGTTTGTCGTAGCCCTACGTTTTTAGTATGGTCAGATGGGGGACAAATTGCACTATAACATTCTCAAAGGACATCCCCTTATCTCTACTAGAACCAGAGTTACGAGCCTCCAAAGTTGGGTCTAATGCTATTCCTATGGAAGGAGTTGTTTCTTTACTTTTTCCTTAATTACTCGGCCCTGTATTCTCGGTCACCCATAATAACATATCTGTAGTGTAGTGGTTAACACATCCGCCTCACTCACGGAAGGCCACAGGTTCGAAACCGCGAAGTTTTTTTTTTCGCTTGGGATATGTAAAGACCTTTATAATTATCCGAACATTTGTGTCAAGGTCACATTATTTACATCCCCGTATCTCTGGTAGAACCAGAGTTCCGAGCCTCCAAAATTTAGTTTAATGCATTTCCTATGGAGGGGTTTGTTTCTTTACGTTTTGCTTAAGTACTCGGCCCCAGTTTGTCGTAGCCCAAAGTTTTTAGTATGGTTAGATGGGGGACAAATTGGGCTATAACATACTCAAAGGACATCCGCGTATCTCTACTAGAAAAAGAGTTACGAGCCTGCAAAGTTTATTTTCAAAAATCAAAAGTAACCTCCTAACAATAAGTGAGACAAAAAATAAGTTGACGACGATATTGAGGTAGCCTCAAGTTTAAAGTATCCTTGTATGGGGAGCAAAGAGTACTATAACATATCCAAAGGAGATCCCCGTATCTCTAATAGAACGAGAGTTATGAGCCTACAAAGTTCAGTACTAAAATCATAAGTAACATAGCAAATAAAGGTGAGAAGATACCATACGTTGACGAACATTTTGCTTAATATCTCGGCCCCTGTTTGTCGTAGCCCTATGTTCTTGGTATGGTTGGATGGGGGACAAATTGGACTATAACATACTCAGAGGACATCCCCCTATGTCTATTAGAACCAGAGTTACGAGACTCTAAAGTTGGGTGTGACGCTATTTTTATGGCATGTTTTTGAATATTTCGCTTAATTTCTCGGCCCCTATATGACGCAACCCCAAACCTTTGGTATAGTAGGATGGGGGACAAATTGGGCTATAACATACTCAAACGACATCCCCGTATCTCTAGTAGAAACAAAGTTACGAGCCTGCAAAGTATAGTCTAAAGCATTTCCTATGGAGGAGTTTGTTTCTTTACGTTTTGCTTAATTACTTGGCCCCTGTTTGTCGTAGCCCAAAGTTTTTAGTATGGTTAGATGGGGGGCAAATTGGGCTATAACATACTCAAAGGACATCCCCGTATCTCTAGTAGAAACAGAGTTACGAGGCTGCAAAGTTGGGTCTAAAATGCAATTCCTATGGAGGGGTTGTTTGTTTACGTTTTGCTTAATTACTTGGCCCCTGTTTGTCGCAGCCCAAAGTCTTTAGTATAGTTAGATGGGGGACAAATTTAACTATAACATACTCAAAGGACATCCCCGTATCTCTACTAGACCCACAGTTACGAGCCTGCAAAATTGGGTCTAATGCATTTCCTATGGAGGGGTTTGTTTGTTCACGTTTTGCTTAAATATTTGGCCTGTATTTTCGATCAAACACCAGAACATATCTGTAGTGCAGTGGTTATCATGTCCGCCTCACTCCCGGAAGTCTACAGGTTCGAAACCGCGAAGTTTTTTTTTTTTTTTTTTTTTTGCTTGGGATATGTAAAGACCTTTATAATTATCCGAACATTTGTGTCAAGGTCACATTATTTACATCCCCGTAACTCTACTAGACCCAGAGTTACGAGGCCGCAAAGTTGGGTCTAATGCAATTCCTATGGAGGGTTTGTTTGTTTACGTTTTGCTTAATTACTTGGCCCCTGTTTGTCGTAGCCCTAAGTTTATAGTATGGTTGGATGGGGGACAAATTGATCTATAACATACTCAAAGGACATCCCCGTATCACTACTAGAACCAGAGTTACGAGCCTCCAAAATTGGGTCAAACGCTTTTCCTATGGAGGGGTTGTTCGTTTACGTTTTGCTTAATTACTTGGCCCCTGTTTGTCGTAGCCCTAAGTTTATAGTATGGTTGGATGGGGGACAAATTGATCTATAACATACTCAAAGGACATCCCCGTATCACTACTAGAACCAGAGTTACGAGCCTCCAAAATTGGATCAAACGCTTTTCCTATGGAGGGGTTGTTCGTTTACGTTTTGCTTAATTACTTGGCCCCTGTTTGTCGTAGCCCTAAGCTTATAGTATGGTTGGATGGGGGACAAATTGATCTATAACATACTCAAAGGACATCCCCGTATCACTACTAGAACCAGAGTTACGAGCCTCCAAAATTGGGTCAAACGCTTTTCCTATGGAGGGGTTGTTCGTTTACGTTTTGCTTAATTACTTGGCCCCTGTTTGTCGTAGCCCTAAGTTTATAGTATGGTTGGATGGGGGACAAATTGATCTATAACATACTCAAAGGACATCCCCGTATCACTACTAGAACCAGAGTTACGAGCCTCCAAAATTGGGTCAAACGCTTTTCCTATGGAGGGGTTGTTCGTTTACGTTTTGCTTAATTACTTGGCCCATGTTTGTCGTAGCCCTACGTTTTTAGTATGGTCAGATGGGGGACAAATTGCACTATAACATTCTCAAAGGACATCCCCTTATCTCTACTAGAACCAGAGTTACGAGCCTCCAAAGTTGGGTCTAATGCTATTCCTATGGAAGGAGTTGTTTCTTTACTTTTTCCTTAATTACTCGGCCCTGTATTCTCGGTCACCCATAATAACATATCTGTAGTGTAGTGGTTAACACATCCGCCTCACTCACGGAAGGCCACAGGTTCGAAACCGCGAAGTTTTTTTTTTCGCTTGGGATATGTAAAGACCTTTATAATTATCCGAACATTTGTGTCAAGGTCACATTATTTACATCCCCGTATCTCTGGTAGAACCAGAGTTCCGAGCCTCCAAAATTTAGTTTAATGCATTTCCTATGGAGGGGTTTGTTTCTTTACGTTTTGCTTAAGTACTCGGCCCCAGTTTGTCGTAGCCCAAAGTTTTTAGTATGGTTAGATGGGGGACAAATTGGGCTATAACATACTCAAAGGACATCCGCGTATCTCTACTAGAAAAAGAGTTACGAGCCTGCAAAGTTTATTTTCAAAAATCAAAAGTAACCTCCTAACAATAAGTGAGACAAAAAATAAGTTGACGACGATATTGAGGTAGCCTCAAGTTTAAAGTATCCTTGTATGGGGAGCAAAGAGTACTATAACATATCCAAAGGAGATCCCCGTATCTCTAATAGAACGAGAGTTATGAGCCTACAAAGTTCAGTGCTAAAATCATAAGTAACATAGCAAATAAAGGTGAGAAGATACCATACGTTGACGAACATTTTGCTTAATATCTCGGCCCCTGTTTGTCGTAGCCCTATGTTCTTGGTATGGTTGGATGGGGGACAAATTGGACTATAACATACTCAGAGGACATCCCCCTATGTCTATTAGAACCAGAGTTACGAGACTCTAAAGTTGGGTGTGACGCTATTTTTATGGCATGTTTTTGAATATTTCGCTTAATTTCTCGGCCCCTATATGACGCAACCCCAAACCTTTGGTATAGTAGGATGGGGGACAAATTGGGCTATAACATACTCAAACGACATCCCCGTATCTCTTGTAGAAACAGAGTTACGAGCCTGCAAAGTATAGTCTAAAGCATTTCCTATGGAGGAGTTTGTTTCTTTACGTTTTGCTTAATTACTTGGCCCCTGTTTGTCGTAGCCCAAAGTTTTTAGTATGGTTAGATGGGGGGCAAATTGGGCTATAACATACTCAAAGGACATCCCCGTATCTCTAGTAGAAACAGAGTTACGAGGCTGCAAAGTTGGGTCTAAAATGCAATTCCTATGGAGGGGTTGTTTGTTTACGTTTTGCTTAATTACTTGGCCCCTGTTTGTCGCAGCCCAAAGTCTTTAGTATAGTTAGATGGGGGACAAATTTAACTATAACATACTCAAAGGACATCCCCGTATCTCTACTAGACCCACAGTTACGAGCCTGCAAAATTGGGTCTAATGCATTTCCTATGGAGGGGTTTGTTTGTTCACGTTTTGCTTAAATATTTGGCCTGTATTTTCGATCAAACACCAGAACATATCTGTAGTGCAGTGGTTATCATGTCCGCCTCACTCCCGGAAGTCTACAGGTTCGAAACCGCGAAGTTTTTTTTTTTTTTTTTTTTTTGCTTGGGATATGTAAAGACCTTTATAATTATCCGAACATTTGTGTCAAGGTCACATTATTTACATCCCCGTAACTCTACTAGACCCAGAGTTACGAGGCCGCAAAGTTGGGTCTAATGCAATTCCTATGGAGGGTTTGTTTGTTTACGTTTTGCTTAATTACTTGGCCCCTGTTTGTCGTAGCCCTAAGTTTATAGTATGGTTGGATGGGGGACAAATTGATCTATAACATACTCAAAGGACATCCCCGTATCACTACTAGAACCAGAGTTACGAGCCTCCAAAATTGGGTCAAACGCTTTTCCTATGGAGGGGTTGTTCGTTTACGTTTTGCTTAATTACTTGGCCCCTGTTTGTCGTAGCCCTAAGTTTATAGTATGGTTGGATGGGGGACAAATTGATCTATAACATACTCAAAGGACATCCCCGTATCACTACTAGAACCAGAGTTACGAGCCTCCAAAATTGGGTCAAACGCTTTTCCTATGGAGGGGTTGTTCGTTTACGTTTTGCTTAATTACTTGGCCCCTGTTTGTCGTAGCCCTAAGCTTATAGTATGGTTGGATGGGGGACAAATTGATCTATAACATACTCAAAGGACATCCCCGTATCACTACTAGAACCAGAGTTACGAGCCTCCAAAATTGGGTCAAACGCTTTTCCTATGGAGGGGTTGTTCGTTTACGTTTTGCTTAATTACTTGGCCCCTGTTTGTCGTAGCCCTAAGTTTATAGTATGGTTGGATGGGGGACAAATTGATCTATAACATACTCAAAGGACATCCCCGTATCACTACTAGAACCAGAGTTACGAGCCTCCAAAATTGGGTCAAACGCTTTTCCTATGGAGGGGTTGTTCGTTTACGTTTTGCTTAATTACTTGGCCCATGTTTGTCGTAGCCCTACGTTTTTAGTATGGTCAGATGGGGGACAAATTGCACTATAACATTCTCAAAGGACATCCCCTTATCTCTACTAGAACCAGAGTTACGAGCCTCCAAAGTTGGGTCTAATGCTATTCCTATGGAAGGAGTTGTTTCTTTACTTTTTCCTTAATTACTCGGCCCTGTATTCTCGGTCACCCATAATAACATATCTGTAGTGTAGTGGTTAACACATCCGCCTCACTCACGGAAGGCCACAGGTTCGAAACCGCGAAGTTTTTTTTTTCGCTTGGGATATGTAAAGACCTTTATAATTATCCGAACATTTGTGTCAAGGTCACATTATTTACATCCCCGTATCTCTGGTAGAACCAGAGTTCCGAGCCTCCAAAATTTAGTTTAATGCATTTCCTATGGAGGGGTTTGTTTCTTTACGTTTTGCTTAAGTACTCGGCCCCAGTTTGTCGTAGCCCAAAGTTTTTAGTATGGTTAGATGGGGGACAAATTGGGCTATAACATACTCAAAGGACATCCGCGTATCTCTACTAGAAAAAGAGTTACGAGCCTGCAAAGTTTATTTTCAAAAATCAAAAGTAACCTCCTAACAATAAGTGAGACAAAAAATAAGTTGACGACGATATTGAGGAAGCCTCAAGTTTAAAGTATCCTTGTATGGGGAGCAAAGAGTACTATAACATATCCAAAGGAGATCCCCGTATCTCTAATAGAACGAGAGTTATGAGCCTACAAAGTTCAGTGCTAAAATCATAAGTAACATAGCAAATAAAGGTGAGAAGATACCATACGTTGACGAACATTTTGCTTAATATCTCGGCCCCTGTTTGTCGTAGCCCTATGTTCTTGGTATGGTTGGATGGGGGACAAATTGGACTATAACATACTCAGAGGACATCCCCCTATGTCTATTAGAACCAGAGTTACGAGACTCTAAAGTTGGGTGTGACGCTATTTTTATGGCATGTTTTTGAATATTTCGCTTAATTTCTCGGCCCCTATATGACGCAACCCCAAACCTTTGGTATAGTAGGATGGGGGACAAATTGGGCTATAACATACTCAAAGGACATCCGCGTATCTCTACTAGAAAAAGAGTTACGAGCCTGCAAAGTTTATTTTCAAAAATCAAAAGTAACCTCCTAACAATAAGTGAGACAAAAAATAAGTTGACGACGATATTGAGGTAGCCTCAAGTTTAAAGTATCCTTGTATGGGGAGCAAAGAGTACTATAACATATCCAAAGGAGATCCCCGTATCTCTAATAGAACGAGAGTTATGAGCCTACAAAGTTCAGTGCTAAAATCATAAGTAACATAGCAAATAAAGGTGAGAAGATACCATACGTTGACGAACATTTTGCTTAATATCTCGGCCCCTGTTTGTCGTAGCCCTATGTTCTTGGTATGGTTGGATGGGGGACAAATTGGACTATAACATACTCAGAGGACATCCCCCTATGTCTATTAGAACCAGAGTTACGAGACTCTAAAGTTGGGTGTGACGCTATTTTTATGGCATGTTTTTGAATATTTCGCTTAATTTCTCGGCCCCTATATGACGCAACCCCAAACCTTTGGTATAGTAGGATGGGGGACAAATTGGGCTATAACATACTCAAACGACATCCCCGTATCTCTAGTAGAAACAGAGTTACGAGCCTGCAAAGTATAGTCTAAAGCATTTCCTATGGAGGAGTTTGTTTCTTTACGCTTTGCTTAATTACTTGGCCCCTGTTTGTCGTAGCCCAAAGTTTTTAGTATGGTTAGATGGGGGGCAAATTGGGCTATAACATACTCAAAGGACATCCCCGTATCTCTAGTAGAAACAGAGTTACGAGGCAGCAAAGTTGGGTCTAAAATGCAATTCCTATGGAGGGGTTGTTTGTTTACGTTTTGCTTAATTACTTGGCCCCTGTTTGTCGCAGCCCAAAGTCTTTAGTATAGTTAGATGGGGGACAAATTTAACTATAACATACTCAAAGGACATCCCCGTATCTCTACTAGACCCACAGTTACGAGCCTGCAAAATTGGGTCTAATGCATTTCCTATGGAGGGGTTTGTTTGTTCACGTTTTGCTTAAATATTTGGCCTGTATTTTCGATCAAACATCAGAACATATCTGTAGTGCAGTGGTTATCATGTCCGCCTCACTCCCGGAAGTCTACAGGTTCGAAACCGCGAAGTTTTTTTTTTTTTTTTTTTTTTGCTTGGGATATGTAAAGACCTTTATAATTATCCGAACATTTGTGTCAAGGTCACATTATTTACATCCCCGTAACTCTACTTGACCCAGAGTTACGAGGCCGCAAAGTTGGGTCTAATGCAATTCCTATGGAGGGTTTGTTTGTTTACGTTTTGCTTAATTACTTGGCCCCTGTTTGTCGTAGCCCTAAGTTTATAGTATGGTTGGATGGGGGACAAATTGATCTATAACATACTCAAAGGACATCCCCGTATCACTACTAGAACCAGAGTTACGAGCCTCCAAAATTGGGTCAAACGCTTTTCCTATGGAGGGGTTGTTCGTTTACGTTTTGCTTAATTACTTGGCCCCTGTTTGTCGTAGCCCTAAGTTTATAGTATGGTTGGATGGGGGACAAATTGATCTATAACATACTCAAAGGACATCCCCGTATCACTACTAGAACCAGAGTTACGAGCCTCCAAAATTGGGTCAAACGCTTTTCCTATGGAGGGGTTGTTCGTTTACGTTTTGCTTAATTACTTGGCCCATGTTTGTCGTAGCCCTACGTTTTTAGTATGGTCAGATGGGGGACAAATTGCACTATAACATTCTCAAAGGACATCCCCTTATCTCTACTAGAACCAGAGTTACGAGCCTCCAAAGTTGGGTCTAATGCTATTCCTATGGAAGGAGTTGTTTCTTTACTTTTTCCTTAATTACTCGGCCCTGTATTCTCGGTCACCCATAATAACATATCTGTAGTGTAGTGGTTAACACATCCGCCTCACTCACGGAAGGCCACAGGTTCTAAACCGCGAAGTTTTTTTTTTCGCTTGGGATATGTAAAGACCTTTATAATTATCCGAACATTTGTGTCAAGGTCACATTATTTACATCCCCGTATCTCTGGTAGAACCAGAGTTCCGAGCCTCCAAAATTTAGTTTAATGCATTTCCTATGGAGGGGTTTGTTTCTTTACGTTTTGCTTAAGTACTCGGCCCCAGTTTGTCGTAGCCCAAAGTTTTTAGTATGGTTAGATGGGGGACAAATTGGGCTATAACATACTCAAAGGACATCCGCGTATCTCTACTAGAAAAAGAGTTACGAGCCTGCAAAGTTTATTTTCAAAAATCAAAAGTAACCTCCTAACAATAAGTGAGACAAAAAATAAGTTGACGACGATATTGAGGTAGCCTCAAGTTTAAAGTATCCTTGTATGGGGAGCAAAGAGTACTATAACATATCCAAAGGAGATCCCCGTATCTCTAATAGAACGAGAGTTATGAGCCTACAAAGTTCAGTGCTAAAATCATAAGTAACATAGCAAATAAAGGTGAGAAGATACCATACGTTGACGAACATTTTGCTTAATATCTCGGCCCCTGTTTGTCGTAGCCCTATGTTCTTGGTATGGCTGGATGGGGGACAAATTGGACTATAACATACTCAGAGGACATCCCCCTATGTCTATTAGAACCAGAGTTACGAGACTCTAAAGTTGGGTGTGACGCTATTTTTATGGCATGTTTTTGAATATTTCGCTTAATTTCTCGGCCCCTATATGACGCAACCCCAAACCTTTGGTATAGTAGGATGGGGGACAAATTGGGCTATAACATACTCAAACGACATCCCCGTATCTCTAGTAGAAACAGAGTTACGAGCCTGCAAAGTATAGTCTAAAGCATTTCCTATGGAGGAGTTTGTTTCTTTACGTTTTGCTTAATTACTTGGCCCCTGTTTGTCGTAGCCCAAAGTTTTTAGTATGGTTAGATGGGGGGCAAATTGGGCTATAACATACTCAAAGGACATCCCCGTATCTCTAGTAGAAACAGAGTTACGAGGCTGCAAAGTTGGGTCTAAAATGCAATTCCTATGGAGGGGTTGTTTGTTTACGTTTTGCTTAATTACTTGGCCCCTGTTTGTCGCAGCCCAAAGTCTTTAGTATAGTTAGATGGGGGACAAATTTAACTATAACATACTCAAAGGACATCCCCGTATCTCTACTAGACCCACAGTTACGAGCCTGCAAAATTGGGTCTAATGCATTTCCTATGGAGGGGTTTGTTTGTTCACGTTTTGCTTAAATATTTGGCCTGTATTTTCGATCAAACACCAGAACATATCTGTAGTGCAGTGGTTATCATGTCCGCCTCACTCCCGGAAGTCTACAGGTTCGAAACCGCGAAGTTTTTTTTTTTTTTTTTTTTTTTGCTTGGGATATGTAAAGACCTTTATAATTATCCGAACATTTGTGTCAAGGTCACATTATTTACATCCCCGTAACTCTACTAGACCCAGAGTTACGAGGCCGCAAAGTTGGGTCTAATGCAATTCCTATGGAGGGTTTGTTTGTTTACGTTTTGCTTAATTACTTGGCCCCTGTTTGTCGTAGCCCTAAGTTTATAGTATGGTTGGATGGGGGACAAATTGATCTATAACATACTCAAAGGACATCCCCGTATCACTACTAGAACCAGAGTTACGAGCCTCCAAAATTGGGTCAAACGCTTTTCCTATGGAGGGGTTGTTCGTTTACGTTTTGCTTAATTACTTGGCCCCTGTTTGTCGTAGCCCTAAGTTTATAGTATGGTTGGATGGGGGACAAATTGATCTATAACATACTCAAAGGACATCCCCGTATCACTACTAGAACCAGAGTTACGAGCCTCCAAAATTGGGTCAAACGCTTTTCCTATGGAGGGGTTGTTCGTTTACGTTTTGCTTAATTACTTGGCCCCTGTTTGTCGTAGCCCTAAGCTTATAGTATGGTTGGATGGGGGACAAATTGATCTATAACATACTCAAAGGACATCCCCGTATCACTACTAGAACCAGAGTTACGAGCCTCCAAAATTGGGTCAAACGCTTTTCCTATGGAGGGGTTGTTCGTTTACGTTTTGCTTAATTACTTGGCCCCTGTTTGTCGTAGCCCTAAGTTTATAGTATGGTTGGATGGGGGACAAATTGATCTATAACATACTCAAAGGACATCCCCGTATCACTACTAGAACCAGAGTTACGAGCCTCCAAAATTGGGTCAAACGCTTTTCCTATGGAGGGGTTGTTCGTTTACGTTTTGCTTAATTACTTGGCCCATGTTTGTCGTAGCCCTACGTTTTTAGTATGGTCAGATGGGGGACAAATTGCACTATAACATTCTCAAAGGACATCCCCTTATCTCTACTAGAACCAGAGTTACGAGCCTCCAAAGTTGGGTCTAATGCTATTCCTATGGAAGGAGTTGTTTCTTTACTTTTTCCTTAATTACTCGGCCCTGTATTCTCGGTCACCCATAATAACATATCTGTAGTGTAGTGGTTAACACATCCGCCTCACTCACGGAAGGCCACAGGTTCTAAACCGCGAAGTTTTTTTTTTCGCTTGGGATATGTAAAGACCTTTATAATTATCCGAACATTTGTGTCAAGGTCACATTATTTACATCCCCGTATCTCTGGTAGAACCAGAGTTCCGAGCCTCCAAAATTTAGTTTAATGCATTTCCTATGGAGGGGTTTGTTTCTTTACGTTTTGCTTAAGTACTCGGCCCCAGTTTGTCGTAGCCCAAAGTTTTTAGTATGGTTAGATGGGGGACAAATTGGGCTATAACATACTCAAAGGACATCCGCGTATCTCTACTAGAAAAAGAGTTACGAGCCTGCAAAGTTTATTTTCAAAAATCAAAAGTAACCTCCTAACAATAAGTGAGACAAAAAATAAGTTGACGACGATATTGAGGTAGCCTCAAGTTTAAAGTATCCTTGTATGGGGAGCAAAGAGTACTATAACATATCCAAAGGAGATCCCCGTATCTCTAATAGAACGAGAGTTATGAGCCTACAAAGTTCAGTGCTAAAATCATAAGTAACATAGCAAATAAAGGTGAGAAGATACCATACGTTGACGAACATTTTGCTTAATATCTCGGCCCCTGTTTGTCGTAGCCCTATGTTCTTGGTATGGCTGGATGGGGGACAAATTGGACTATAACATACTCAGAGGACATCCCCCTATGTCTATTAGAACCAGAGTTACGAGACTCTAAAGTTGGGTGTGACGCTATTTTTATGGCATGTTTTTGAATATTTCGCTTAATTTCTCGGCCCCTATATGACGCAACCCCAAACCTTTGGTATAGTAGGATGGGGGACAAATTGGGCTATAACATACTCAAACGACATCCCCGTATCTCTAGTAGAAACAGAGTTACGAGCCTGCAAAGTATAGTCTAAAGCATTTCCTATGGAGGAGTTTGTTTCTTTACGTTTTGCTTAATTACTTGGCCCCTGTTTGTCGTAGCCCAAAGTTTTTAGTATGGTTAGATGGGGGGCATATTGGGCTATAACATACTCAAAGGACATCCCCGTATCTCTAGTAGAAACAGAGTTACGAGGCAGCAAAGTTGGGTCTAAAATGCAATTCCTATGGAGGGGTTGTTTGTTTACGTTTTGCTTAATTACTTGGCCCCTGTTTGTCGCAGCCCAAAGTCTTTAGTATAGTTAGATGGGGGACAAATTTAACTATAACATACTCAAAGGACATCCCCGTATCTCTACTAGACCCACAGTTACGAGCCTGCAAAATTGGGTCTAATGCATTTCCTATGGAGGGGTTTGTTTGTTCACGTTTTGCTTAAATATTTGGCCTGTATTTTCGATCAAACATCAGAACATATCTGTAGTGCAGTGGTTATCATGTCCGCCTCACTCCCGGAAGTCTACAGGTTCGAAACCGCGAAGTTTTTTTTTTTTTTTTTTTTTGCTTGGGATATGTAAAGACCTTTATAATTATCCGAACATTTGTGTCAAGGTCACATTATTTACATCCCCGTAACTCTACTAGACCCAGAGTTACGAGGCCGCAAAGTTGGGTCTAATGCAATTCCTATGGAGGGTTTGTTTGTTTACGTTTTGCTTAATTACTTGGCCCCTGTTTGTCGTAGCCCTAAGTTTATAGTATGGTTGGATGGGGGACAAATTGATCTATAACATACTTAAAGGACATCCCCGTATCACTACTAGAACCAGAGTTACGAGCCTCCAAAATTGGGTCAAACGCTTTTCCTATGGAGGGGTTGTTCGTTTACGTTTTGCTTAATTACTTGGCCCATGTTTGTCGTAGCCCTACGTTTTTAGTATGGTTGGATGGGGGACAAATTGATCTATAACATACTCAAAGGACATCCCCGTATCACTACTAGAACCAGAGTTACGAGCCTCCAAAATTGGGTCAAACGCTTTTCCTATGGAGGGTTTGTTTGTTTACGTTTTGCTTAATTACTTGGCCCCTGTTTGTCGTAGCCCTAAGTTTATAGTATGGTTGGATGGGGGACAAATTGATCTATAACATACTCAAAGGACATCCCCGTATCACTACTAGAACCAGAGTTACGAGCCTCCAAAATTGGGTCAAACGCTTTTCCTATGGAGGGGTTGTTCGTTTACGTTTTGCTTAATTACTTGGCCCATGTTTGTCGTAGCCCTACGTTTTTAGTATGGTCAGATGGGGGACAAATTGCACTATAACATTCTCAAAGGACATCCCCTTATCTCTACTAGAACCAGAGTTACGAGCCTCCAAAGTTGGGTCTAATGCTATTCCTATGGAAGGAGTTGTTTCTTTACTTTTTCCTTAATTACTCGGCCCTGTATTCTCGGTCACCCATAATAACATATCTGTAGTGTAGTGGTTAACACATCCGCCTCACTCACGGAAGGCCACAGGTTCGAAACCGCGAAGTTTTTTTTTTCGCTTGGGATATGTAAAGACCTTTATAATTATCCGAACATTTGTGTCAAGGTCACATTATTTACATCCCCGTATCTCTGGTAGAACCAGAGTTCCGAGCCTCCAAAATTTAGTTTAATGCATTTCCTATGGAGGGGTTTGTTTCTTTACGTTTTGCTTAAGTACTCGGCCCCAGTTTGTCGTAGCCCAAAGTTTTTAGTATGGTTAGATGGGGGACAAATTGGGCTATAACATACTCAAAGGACATCCGCGTATCTCTACTAGAAAAAGAGTTACGAGCCTGCAAAGTTTATTTTCAAAAATCAAAAGTAACCTCCTAACAATAAGTGAGACAAAAAATAAGTTGACGACGATATTGAGGTAGCCTCAAGTTTAAAGTATCCTTGTATGGGGAGCAAAGAGTACTATAACATATCCAAAGGAGATCCCCGTATCTCTAATAGAACGAGAGTTATGAGCCTACAAAGTTCAGTGCTAAAATCATAAGTAACATAGCAAATAAAGGTGAGAAGATACCATACGTTGACGAACATTTTGCTTAATATCTCGGCCCCTGTTTGTCGTAGCCCTATGTTCTTGGTATGGTTGGATGGGGGACAAATTGGACTATAACATACTCAGAGGACATCCCCCTATGTCTATTAGAACCAGAGTTACGAGACTCTAAAGTTGGGTGTGACGCTATTTTTATGGCATGTTTTTGAATATTTCGCTTAATTTCTCGGCCCCTATATGACGCAACCCCAAACCTTTGGTATAGTAGGATGGGGGACAAATTGGGCTATAACATACTCAAACGACATCCCCGTATCTCTTGTAGAAACAGAGTTACGAGCCTGCAAAGTATAGTCTAAAGCATTTCCTATGGAGGAGTTTGTTTCTTTACGTTTTGCTTAATTACTTGGCCCCTGTTTGTCGTAGCCCAAAGTTTTTAGTATGGTTAGATGGGGGGCAAATTGGGCTATAACATACTCAAAGGACATCCCCGTATCTCTAGTAGAAACAGAGTTACGAGGCTGCAAAGTTGGGTCTAAAATGCAATTCCTATGGAGGGGTTGTTTGTTTACGTTTTGCTTAATTACTTGGCCCCTGTTTGTCGCAGCCCAAAGTCTTTAGTATAGTTAGATGGGGGACAAATTTAACTATAACATACTCAAAGGACATCCCCGTATCTCTACTAGACCCACAGTTACGAGCCTGCAAAATTGGGTCTAATGCATTTCCTATGGAGGGGTTTGTTTGTTCACGTTTTGCTTAAATATTTGGCCTGTATTTTCGATCAAACACCAGAACATATCTGTAGTGCAGTGGTTATCATGTCCCCGCCTCACTCCCGGAAGTCTACAGGTTCGAAACCGCGAAGTTTTTTTTTTTTTTTTTTTTTTGCTTGGGATATGTAAAGACCTTTATAATTATCCGAACATTTGTGTCAAGGTCACATTATTTACATCCCCGTAACTCTACTAGACCCAGAGTTACGAGGCCGCAAAGTTGGGTCTAATGCAATTCCTATGGAGGGTTTGTTTGTTTACGTTTTGCTTAATTACTTGGCCCCTGTTTGTCGTAGCCCTAAGTTTATAGTATGGTTGGATGGGGGACAAATTGATCTATAACATACTCAAAGGACATCCCCGTATCACTACTAGAACCAGAGTTACGAGCCTCCAAAATTGGGTCAAACGCTTTTCCTATGGAGGGGTTGTTCGTTTACGTTTTGCTTAATTACTTGGCCCCTGTTTGTCGTAGCCCTAAGTTTATAGTATGGTTGGATGGGGGACAAATTGATCTATAACATACTCAAAGGACATCCCCGTATCACTACTAGAACCAGAGTTACGAGCCTCCAAAATTGGGTCAAACGCTTTTCCTATGGAGGGGTTGTTCGTTTACGTTTTGCTTAATTACTTGGCCCCTGTTTGTCGTAGCCCTAAGCTTATAGTATGGTTGGATGGGGGACAAATTGATCTATAACATACTCAAAGGACATCCCCGTATCACTACTAGAACCAGAGTTACGAGCCTCCAAAATTGGGTCAAACGCTTTTCCTATGGAGGGGTTGTTCGTTTACGTTTTGCTTAATTACTTGGCCCCTGTTTGTCGTAGCCCTAAGTTTATAGTATGGTTGGATGGGGGACAAATTGATCTATAACATACTCAAAGGACATCCCCGTATCACTACTAGAACCAGAGTTACGAGCCTCCAAAATTGGGTCAAACGCTTTTCCTATGGAGGGGTTGTTCGTTTACGTTTTGCTTAATTACTTGGCCCATGTTTGTCGTAGCCCTACGTTTTTAGTATGGTCAGATGGGGGACAAATTGCACTATAACATTCTCAAAGGACATCCCCTTATCTCTACTAGAACCAGAGTTACGAGCCTCCAAAGTTGGGTCTAATGCTATTCCTATGGAAGGAGTTGTTTCTTTACTTTTTCCTTAATTACTCGGCCCTGTATTCTCGGTCACCCATAATAACATATCTGTAGTGTAGTGGTTAACACATCCGCCTCACTCACGGAAGGCCACAGGTTCGAAACCGCGAAGTTTTTTTTTTCGCTTGGGATATGTAAAGACCTTTATAATTATCCGAACATTTGTGTCAAGGTCACATTATTTACATCCCCGTATCTCTGGTAGAACCAGAGTTCCGAGCCTCCAAAATTTAGTTTAATGCATTTCCTATGGAGGGGTTTGTTTCTTTACGTTTTGCTTAAGTACTCGGCCCCAGTTTGTCGTAGCCCAAAGTTTTTAGTATGGTTAGATGGGGGACAAATTGGGCTATAACATACTCAAAGGACATCCGCGTATCTCTACTAGAAAAAGAGTTACGAGCCTGCAAAGTTTATTTTCAAAAATCAAAAGTAACCTCCTAACAATAAGTGAGACAAAAAATAAGTTGACGACGATATTGAGGTAGCCTCAAGTTTAAAGTATCCTTGTATGGGGAGCAAAGAGTACTATAACATATCCAAAGGAGATCCCCGTATCTCTAATAGAACGAGAGTTATGAGCCTACAAAGTTCAGTGCTAAAATCATAAGTAACATAGCAAATAAAGGTGAGAAGATACCATACGTTGACGAACATTTTGCTTAATATCTCGGCCCCTGTTTGTCGTAGCCCTATGTTCTTGGTATGGTTGGATGGGGGACAAATTGGACTATAACATACTCAGAGGACATCCCCCTATGTCTATTAGAACCAGAGTTACGAGACTCTAAAGTTGGGTGTGACGCTATTTTTATGGCATGTTTTTGAATATTTCGCTTAATTTCTCGGCCCCTATATGACGCAACCCCAAACCTTTGGTATAGTAGGATGGGGGACAAATTGGGCTATAACATACTCAAACGACATCCCCGTATCTCTTGTAGAAACAGAGTTACGAGCCTGCAAAGTATAGTCTAAAGCATTTCCTATGGAGGAGTTTGTTTCTTTACGTTTTGCTTAATTACTTGGCCCCTGTTTGTCGTAGCCCAAAGTTTTTAGTATGGTTAGATGGGGGGCAAATTGGGCTATAACATACTCAAAGGACATCCCCGTATCTCTAGTAGAAACAGAGTTACGAGGCTGCAAAGTTGGGTCTAAAATGCAATTCCTATGGAGGGGTTGTTTGTTTACGTTTTGCTTAATTACTTGGCCCCTGTTTGTCGCAGCCCAAAGTCTTTAGTATAGTTAGATGGGGGACAAATTTAACTATAACATACTCAAAGGACATCCCCGTATCTCTACTAGACCCACAGTTACGAGCCTGCAAAATTGGGTCTAATGCATTTCCTATGGAGGGGTTTGTTTGTTCACGTTTTGCTTAAATATTTGGCCTGTATTTTCGATCAAACACCAGAACATATCTGTAGTGCAGTGGTTATCATGTCCGCCTCACTCCCGGAAGTCTACAGGTTCGAAACCGCGAAGTTTTTTTTTTTTTTTTTTTTTGCTTGGGATATGTAAAGACCTTTATAATTATCCGAACATTTGTGTCAAGGTCACATTATTTACATCCCCGTAACTCTACTAGACCCAGAGTTACGAGGCCGCAAAGTTGGGTCTAATGCAATTCCTATGGAGGGTTTGTTTGTTTACGTTTTGCTTAATTACTTGGCCCCTGTTTGTCGTAGCCCTAAGTTTATAGTATGGTTGGATGGGGGACAAATTGATCTATAACATACTCAAAGGACATCCCCGTATCACTACTAGAACCAGAGTTACGAGCCTCCAAAATTGGGTCAAACGCTTTTCCTATGGAGGGGTTGTTCGTTTACGTTTTGCTTAATTACTTGGCCCCTGTTTGTCGTAGCCCTAAGTTTATAGTATGGTTGGATGGGGGACAAATTGATCTATAACATACTCAAAGGACATCCCCGTATCACTACTAGAACCAGAGTTACGAGCCTCCAAAATTGGGTCAAACGCTTTTCCTATGGAGGGGTTGTTCGTTTACGTTTTGCTTAATTACTTGGCCCCTGTTTGTCGTAGCCCTAAGCTTATAGTATGGTTGGATGGGGGACAAATTGATCTATAACATACTCAAAGGACATCCCCGTATCACTACTAGAACCAGAGTTACGAGCCTCCAAAATTGGGTCAAACGCTTTTCCTATGGAGGGGTTGTTCGTTTACGTTTTGCTTAATTACTTGGCCCATGTTTGTCGTAGCCCTACGTTTTTAGTATGGTCAGATGGGGGACAAATTGCACTATAACATTCTCAAAGGACATCCCCTTATCTCTACTAGAACCAGAGTTACGAGCCTCCAAAGTTGGGTCTAATGCTATTCCTATGGAAGGAGTTGTTTCTTTACTTTTTCCTT
The DNA here is from genome assembly GCF_054372755.1 of Phalangium opilio. NCBI lineage: Eukaryota > Metazoa > Arthropoda > Arachnida > Opiliones > Phalangiidae > Phalangium > Phalangium opilio. The sequence continues at coordinate 101,687 of NW_028324147.1, read as the reverse complement.
AATTACTCGGCCCTGTATTCTCGGTCACCCATAATAACATATCTGTAGTGTAGTGGTTAACACATCCGCCTCACTCACGGAAGGCCACAGGTTCGAAACCGCGAAGTTTTTTTTTTCGCTTGGGATATGTAAAGACCTTTATAATTATCCGAACATTTGTGTCAAGGTCACATTATTTACATCCCCGTATCTCTGGTAGAACCAGAGTTCCGAGCCTCCAAAATTTAGTTTAATGCATTTCCTATGGAGGGGTTTGTTTCTTTACGTTTTGCTTAAGTACTCGGCCCCAGTTTGTCGTAGCCCAAAGTTTTTAGTATGGTTAGATGGGGGACAAATTGGGCTATAACATACTCAAAGGACATCCGCGTATCTCTACTAGAAAAAGAGTTACGAGCCTGCAAAGTTTATTTTCAAAAATCAAAAGTAACCTCCTAACAATAAGTGAGACAAAAAATAAGTTGACGACGATATTGAGGTAGCCTCAAGTTTAAAGTATCCTTGTATGGGGAGCAAAGAGTACTATAACATATCCAAAGGAGATCCCCGTATCTCTAATAGAACGAGAGTTATGAGCCTACAAAGTTCAGTGCTAAAATCATAAGTAACATAGCAAATAAAGGTGAGAAGATACCATACGTTGACGAACATTTTGCTTAATATCTCGGCCCCTGTTTGTCGTAGCCCTATGTTCTTGGTATGGTTGGATGGGGGACAAATTGGACTATAACATACTCAGAGGACATCCCCCTATGTCTATTAGAACCAGAGTTACGAGACTCTAAAGTTGGGTGTGACGCTATTTTTATGGCATGTTTTTGAATATTTCGCTTAATTTCTCGGCCCCTATATGACGCAACCCCAAACCTTTGGTATAGTAGGATGGGGGACAAATTGGGCTATAACATACTCAAACGACATCCCCGTATCTCTTGTAGAAACAGAGTTACGAGCCTGCAAAGTATAGTCTAAAGCATTTCCTATGGAGGAGTTTGTTTCTTTACGTTTTGCTTAATTACTTGGCCCCTGTTTGTCGTAGCCCAAAGTTTTTAGTATGGTTAGATGGGGGGCAAATTGGGCTATAACATACTCAAAGGACATCCCCGTATCTCTAGTAGAAACAGAGTTACGAGGCTGCAAAGTTGGGTCTAAAATGCAATTCCTATGGAGGGGTTGTTTGTTTACGTTTTGCTTAATTACTTGGCCCCTGTTTGTCGCAGCCCAAAGTCTTTAGTATAGTTAGATGGGGGACAAATTTAACTATAACATACTCAAAGGACATCCCCGTATCTCTACTAGACCCACAGTTACGAGCCTGCAAAATTGGGTCTAATGCATTTCCTATGGAGGGGTTTGTTTGTTCACGTTTTGCTTAAATATTTGGCCTGTATTTTCGATCAAACACCAGAACATATCTGTAGTGCAGTGGTTATCATGTCCGCCTCACTCCCGGAAGTCTACAGGTTCGAAACCGCGAAGTTTTTTTTTTTTTTTTTTTTTTGCTTGGGATATGTAAAGACCTTTATAATTATCCGAACATTTGTGTCAAGGTCACATTATTTACATCCCCGTAACTCTACTAGACCCAGAGTTACGAGGCCGCAAAGTTGGGTCTAATGCAATTCCTATGGAGGGTTTGTTTGTTTACGTTTTGCTTAATTACTTGGCCCCTGTTTGTCGTAGCCCTAAGTTTATAGTATGGTTGGATGGGGGACAAATTGATCTATAACATACTCAAAGGACATCCCCGTATCACTACTAGAACCAGAGTTACGAGCCTCCAAAATTGGGTCAAACGCTTTTCCTATGGAGGGGTTGTTCGTTTACGTTTTGCTTAATTACTTGGCCCCTGTTTGTCGTAGCCCTAAGTTTATAGTATGGTTGGATGGGGGACAAATTGATCTATAACATACTCAAAGGACATCCCCGTATCACTACTAGAACCAGAGTTACGAGCCTCCAAAATTGGGTCAAACGCTTTTCCTATGGAGGGGTTGTTCGTTTACGTTTTGCTTAATTACTTGGCCCCTGTTTGTCGTAGCCCTAAGCTTATAGTATGGTTGGATGGGGGACAAATTGATCTATAACATACTCAAAGGACATCCCCGTATCACTACTAGAACCAGAGTTACGAGCCTCCAAAATTGGGTCAAACGCTTTTCCTATGGAGGGGTTGTTCGTTTACGTTTTGCTTAATTACTTGGCCCATGTTTGTCGTAGCCCTACGTTTTTAGTATGGTCAGATGGGGGACAAATTGCACTATAACATTCTCAAAGGACATCCCCTTATCTCTACTAGAACCAGAGTTACGAGCCTCCAAAGTTGGGTCTAATGCTATTCCTATGGAAGGAGTTGTTTCTTTACTTTTTCCTTAATTACTCGGCCCTGTATTCTCGGTCACCCATAATAACATATCTGTAGTGTAGTGGTTAACACATCCGCCTCACTCACGGAAGGCCACAGGTTCGAAACCGCGAAGTTTTTTTTTTCGCTTGGGATATGTAAAGACCTTTATAATTATCCGAACATTTGTGTCAAGGTCACATTATTTACATCCCCGTATCTCTGGTAGAACCAGAGTTCCGAGCCTCCAAAATTTAGTTTAATGCATTTCCTATGGAGGGGTTTGTTTCTTTACGTTTTGCTTAAGTACTCGGCCCCAGTTTGTCGTAGCCCAAAGTTTTTAGTATGGTTAGATGGGGGACAAATTGGGCTATAACATACTCAAAGGACATCCGCGTATCTCTACTAGAAAAAGAGTTACGAGCCTGCAAAGTTTATTTTCAAAAATCAAAAGTAACCTCCTAACAATAAGTGAGACAAAAAATAAGTTGACGACGATATTGAGGTAGCCTCAAGTTTAAAGTATCCTTGTATGGGGAGCAAAGAGTACTATAACATATCCAAAGGAGATCCCCGTATCTCTAATAGAACGAGAGTTATGAGCCTACAAAGTTCAGTGCTAAAATCATAAGTAACATAGCAAATAAAGGTGAGAAGATACCATACGTTGACGAACATTTTGCTTAATATCTCGGCCCCTGTTTGTCGTAGCCCTATGTTCTTGGTATGGTTGGATGGGGGACAAATTGGACTATAACATACTCAGAGGACATCCCCCTATGTCTATTAGAACCAGAGTTACGAGACTCTAAAGTTGGGTGTGACGCTATTTTTATGGCATGTTTTTGAATATTTCGCTTAATTTCTCGGCCCCTATATGACGCAACCCCAAACCTTTGGTATAGTAGGATGGGGGACAAATTGGGCTATAACATACTCAAACGACATCCCCGTATCTCTTGTAGAAACAGAGTTACGAGCCTGCAAAGTATAGTCTAAAGCATTTCCTATGGAGGAGTTTGTTTCTTTACGTTTTGCTTAATTACTTGGCCCCTGTTTGTCGTAGCCCAAAGTTTTTAGTATGGTTAGATGGGGGGCAAATTGGGCTATAACATACTCAAAGGACATCCCCGTATCTCTAGTAGAAACAGAGTTACGAGGCTGCAAAGTTGGGTCTAAAATGCAATTCCTATGGAGGGGTTGTTTGTTTACGTTTTGCTTAATTACTTGGCCCCTGTTTGTCGCAGCCCAAAGTCTTTAGTATAGTTAGATGGGGGACAAATTTAACTATAACATACTCAAAGGACATCCCCGTATCTCTACTAGACCCACAGTTACGAGCCTGCAAAATTGGGTCTAATGCATTTCCTATGGAGGGGTTTGTTTGTTCACGTTTTGCTTAAATATTTGGCCTGTATTTTCGATCAAACACCAGAACATATCTGTAGTGCAGTGGTTATCATGTCCGCCTCACTCCCGGAAGTCTACAGGTTCGAAACCGCGAAGTTTTTTTTTTTTTTTTTTTTTTGCTTGGGATATGTAAAGACCTTTATAATTATCCGAACATTTGTGTCAAGGTCACATTATTTACATCCCCGTAACTCTACTAGACCCAGAGTTACGAGGCCGCAAAGTTGGGTCTAATGCAATTCCTATGGAGGGTTTGTTTGTTTACGTTTTGCTTAATTACTTGGCCCCTGTTTGTCGTAGCCCTAAGTTTATAGTATGGTTGGATGGGGGACAAATTGATCTATAACATACTCAAAGGACATCCCCGTATCACTACTAGAACCAGAGTTACGAGCCTCCAAAATTGGGTCAAACGCTTTTCCTATGGAGGGGTTGTTCGTTTACGTTTTGCTTAATTACTTGGCCCCTGTTTGTCGTAGCCCTAAGTTTATAGTATGGTTGGATGGGGGACAAATTGATCTATAACATACTCAAAGGACATCCCCGTATCACTACTAGAACCAGAGTTACGAGCCTCCAAAATTGGGTCAAACGCTTTTCCTATGGAGGGGTTGTTCGTTTACGTTTTGCTTAATTACTTGGCCCCTGTTTGTCGTAGCCCTAAGCTTATAGTATGGTTGGATGGGGGACAAATTGATCTATAACATACTCAAAGGACATCCCCGTATCACTACTAGAACCAGAGTTACGAGCCTCCAAAATTGGGTCAAACGCTTTTCCTATGGAGGGGTTGTTCGTTTACGTTTTGCTTAATTACTTGGCCCATGTTTGTCGTAGCCCTACGTTTTTAGTATGGTCAGATGGGGGACAAATTGCACTATAACATTCTCAAAGGACATCCCCTTATCTCTACTAGAACCAGAGTTACGAGCCTCCAAAGTTGGGTCTAATGCTATTCCTATGGAAGGAGTTGTTTCTTTACTTTTTCCTTAATTACTCGGCCCTGTATTCTCGGTCACCCATAATAACATATCTGTAGTGTAGTGGTTAACACATCCGCCTCACTCACGGAAGGCCACAGGTTCGAAACCGCGAAGTTTTTTTTTTCGCTTGGGATATGTAAAGACCTTTATAATTATCCGAACATTTGTGTCAAGGTCACATTATTTACATCCCCGTATCTCTGGTAGAACCAGAGTTCCGAGCCTCCAAAATTTAGTTTAATGCATTTCCTATGGAGGGGTTTGTTTCTTTACGTTTTGCTTAAGTACTCGGCCCCAGTTTGTCGTAGCCCAAAGTTTTTAGTATGGTTAGATGGGGGACAAATTGGGCTATAACATACTCAAAGGACATCCGCGTATCTCTACTAGAAAAAGAGTTACGAGCCTGCAAAGTTTATTTTCAAAAATCAAAAGTAACCTCCTAACAATAAGTGAGACAAAAAATAAGTTGACGACGATATTGAGGTAGCCTCAAGTTTAAAGTATCCTTGTATGGGGAGCAAAGAGTACTATAACATATCCAAAGGAGATCCCCGTATCTCTAATAGAACGATAGTTATGAGCCTACAAAGTTCAGTGCTAAAATCATAAGTAACATAGCAAATAAAGGTGAGAAGATACCATACGTTGACGAACATTTTGCTTAATATCTCGGCCCCTGTTTGTCGTAGCCCTATGTTCTTGGTATGGTTGGATGGGGGACAAATTGGACTATAACATACTCAGAGGACATCCCCCTATGTCTATTAGAACCAGAGTTACGAGACTCTAAAGTTGGGTGTGACGCTATTTTTATGGCATGTTTTTGAATATTTCGCTTAATTTCTCGGCCCCTATATGACGCAACCCCAAACCTTTGGTATAGTAGGATGGGGGACAAATTGGGCTATAACATACTCTAAGGACATCCCCGTATCTCTAGTAGAAACAGAGTTACGAGGCTGCAAAGTTGGGTCTAAAATGCAATTCCTATGGAGGGGTTGTTTGTTTACGTTTTGCTTAATTACTTGGCCCCAGTTTGTCGCAGCCCAAAGTTTTTAGTATGGTTGGATGGGGGACAAATTGGGCTATAACATACTCAAAGGACATCCGCGTATCTCTAGTAGAAACCGAGTTACGAGGCTGCAAAGTTGGGTCTAAAATGCAATTCCTATGGAGGGGTTGTTTGTTTACGTTTTGCTTAATTACTTGGCCCCAGTTTGTCGCAGCCCAAAGTTTTTAGTATGGTTGGATGGGGGACAAATTGGGCTATAACATACTCAAACGACATCCCCGTATCTCTTGTAGAAACAGAGTTACGAGCCTGCAAAGTATAGTCTAAAGCATTTCCTATGGAGGAGTTTGTTTAATAATAATAATAATTAAAGCTTTATTGGATATCCCTGTTCAGTCGAAACTGGTTTACAAAGGGGTCCGTTCGTTAAATTAATTGTTAAACATTAAAAATTAAAAATATGCTGTTTTACATCTCTCTTAAACTCATTAATGTTAGCTATATTTTTTATATCACATGGTAAGTTATTCCAAGATTGGATTCCCCTGTTTTTTAAACTTTTCAAGTTGGTTGTCGTTAATTTTGATGGCAGAACAAAGGTTTTAAGATTTATGCGGGTATTATAGTTATGATCGACTAAATGAAACATATCAAGGATATACTTTGGCATTTGATTATTATAGATTTTATACATTAGTACTAATAGCTGATATTCATATTCTTGAGATAGGGTCATCCAATTTAGGTTTTTAAGAGCCTCTGTGGCAGATGATCTCTTATTTCGGAGTAATATTAATTTGGCACATTTATTATGTATAATTTGAAGTCTATGTAAGTATTTTTTGGGGCCAATATTGTAAAATAAATTACCGTAATTAAAGATGGGTTGGATCATAGATTTATGTAGCGTAATTTTACTTTGAATGTTCAAACATTTATAAAGTGGATGGACGAGCCAGAGTCTCTTATTTACCTTATTTAGTACATATTCAATGTGATCAATAAAATCTAACTTTTCATCTATGATGGTTCCGATATATTTATATGATTTTACCCGTGATATATCTAGGGACCCAAGTTTGTTTATGTCTTGCGTTGTACCTCTTAATTTTTTAGGTTCAATAATCATAAAAACAGTTTTAGATTCATTAAAAATAAGGCCTCGTGAGGCTAACATTTTCTTTAGAGTTATTACGTCCGATTCTAATTCAGTGATCAATTTAGAAGCGTCATCTGATACAGAGAGAAGGGCATCGTCATCCGCGTATTCAAAAGACTTTGAAAATTTTAAGCATTTATGATTATGTCTCGTATATATGTTAAATAATAGTGGCCCCAAGATACTACCTTGAGGAACACCTGTAGATACAGTCATTGATTGAGATTTTGTATTACCAATTATTACGGATTGTGTTCTTTGACTAAGATAAGACGTGAACCATTTAAGGGTGCCCGTATCTGCCCCGCATGATCTAAGTTCATTAAGCAATATTTCATGGTTTACGCAATCAAAGGCCTTAGACAAGTCAACAAATACAATTCCAACATACCACTCTTTTTCTATACTTTGTATTATAGTCTCAAAAAGGTTCATGACACACGTGGTCGTCGAGTGACCCGGTACGAAGCCAGCCTGCATTTCATATAATAAATTATTATCGATAACATGTGCCAGCAATTGGTCGTATACGATCTTTTCAAGGATCTTTGAAAGAATTGGCAGGACTGAAACGCCCCTATAGTTATTAGGTTCCGTTGGGTCACCTTTTTTATATAAAGGGACTACTTTGGCATCTTTCCATTGATTTGGAAAGGTGTGACTGTTTATGGATAAGTTAATTAGCTTAGTTAAGAATGGCGTAATTACTATAGCTAGACCCCTTATCAGGTCACTCGACAATCCGTCTGACCCTGTTGCTTTCGAAGACTTTAAATTCTTTAAATAAGTAAAAATCATGCTTTCTGATACTTCTACTAATTTTAAATTACATACATCATTCAATTCGATTGTTAACTGTGGATTAATTATACATGGATTTTTCGTGAAATGCCTGTTTAGGTTATTTGCTATCTCAAATTGAGTTGTATATTCTATTCCATTATTACGTATCATGACAATAGATTTAGATTTGGCTTTCATGAAGGGCTTTACCAATTTCCATAAGTTAGCCCCACCCTTTAATTTTTTATGAAAATAATCTTTTTTACTTTTTTGAACCAAGTTACTCGTCAAATTACGTAATTTTTTATATTTATCAATAAATAATGGTTGTTTAAAAGATTTCTTTTTGGCCATATCCCTAAGGTGCATAACATGTTTTATCTCATTGGAAAGCCAAGGTGGGCTATTTATAAATTTGCGTTTTGATAGTAGTGGGGCATACTTGTCAAGTGTGCTTTTTATAGTATTTTGTAAAGAAGAGACACCATCATCTATGTTTTCTAATCCTAAATGATCGAGGTTACTGATTAAGTCCTTTACAAACTCGTCACTATCAAAGTTTCTGTAGTCCCGTATAAAACTAATCTCTTTTTCTTTACGCGGAGCTTTTTTCTTCCTTATACACATAATTAGGTCATGATCAGATGCACCGGTTTGTATAACTTCTTGGTACAGGATTCTATCTGGACGGGTTGTAAAAATTAGATCTAGTAACGATTGCGTTGTTAAGGTTGTACGTGTGGGACTTTCAATTAATTGTTTAAAGTTAAGGAGAGTTTTCTTCAGCGCTCGTACTCTTGGTAGTACTGGTTTATGGAGGAAATTACAGTTAAAATCACCCAAAATCATTATTTCGATATCCTGATAGATATTATGAAACTGCAAGAGTTGGGCATCTAGCTCTTCAAATGTTTCTTCATGGTTAAAACAAGGGGGGCAGTAACATGTTCCAATTAAAAGAGGTTTAGTGTTTGTTTCTTTTAACAAACACCATAATAGTTCTAAATCTTTGTCTGTATGTTGCGTAATATTGTCGACAATGGAAAGGTTGAGATGATCCCTATGATAGAGACAGACACCTCCGCCACGCTTATTTCTCCTATCTAGTCTGATTACGTCATATCCGTCGATCTTAATTAGACTGTCTGGAATATCTGTTTTAAGCCAAGTTTCACTTATAGAAAGAATGTCAATGTCATGGGTAGTTAGCAAGAAAATAATATCCTCAATATGAGGTACTACACTCCTGATATTAATATGAGCGATTTTCAAGCCACCACGAGTTGATTTAGTTTCACTGTTGGATGTAATGTCATTGTTTTTAACCGAGGCGTTTGAAGACAAGTTCTCAAGTCAGACCATAACTGGGTCATCGTTGAACTTATTGGTTTCTCGATACCGATGAATTCTGAATGGATTTGGCCAATTTTCCAAATTTAAAATAATAGTATCGTACTTTTGCCCGCCTTCTATTAAGTATGACCTCTTCCATTGTGATACAGTAGCCAATTCTGATACTGTAACATCTGTGACATCAAGATCTTGAAGATGTAATTTTACCTCTTCTGCGGATGAATTTGCTGGGCAGTTTGATAACACGTACTTCGATGTTGGTGAATTTGATAGACTGATTCCATCAGAGTCTTCATTTATTCCCCATACTCTTGTGTTGTTAGGAACGGTAGATAGTTTATGACAGGAAATACCAGACGGCCATAATTCTGGTTTTAGAATATCGTTACATCCTGACGATGATTGAAATATAAAACAGTTATATTTTGATGTAGGGTCTTCAGATTTTCTAGAGAGTTTTATGTTTATAACGTTAATGTTTCTTTTAGTGATAAAGGTTCTCATTGTCTCAACGGTTGCTGATCGAGAACAGTTACCGACGAAGTAATCATTTTGAGACAATACCCCTTTAAAACGTGAATTTTCAGTTTTGCTTTCAGGCATTCTACCTACAGGCCGTGTGGGTACTTTTCGTTTTAAGAAACCTTTATGGATTTGTGGCTGACTAGATTGTGCCACACCAACATCCTTGTTGGTGTTGGGTCTTTGATTTATGAATAAATCAGTATATAGTTTTTTTGGAAAAGTCTGAGTCTGAAAAGTGTTGCTAATGTTTGGTCTTACTGATATATTGTCATTGCGAACAAGTGGACAAGCTCCCGTCAGGTGGATCTCCTTATTTGCCTCCCCACGCAACGTAGTTTCCAATGTTTGCATTTGTGTTTTGGTAGATTCACGAAAAGTTTTGAATTCTTCGTCCAGTATGTTAAGTTGGTTACTAATTGATTCAGTATCGAATTCATCTTTATGTTCTTTAAGGTCGTCGATACTTGTTTGCTGTATTTCAAGTTTTGAAGACAAAGTTGATATTTGTTCCGCGTAAATGTCTAGATTTTCATCAATAGATGCTTTGGCTTGAGAAAACTCATCAGCAAATTGTTTTAGCTTAACTAGGGTTGACACACACCCCGCACACATCCAAAATGCTCCAGCTACCTCGTCTTTAATGTTCAAACAAGTCAAATGAAACCATACATTACACATACCGCAATGTATCATAGCCCCATGTCTCTGATTTCCTCCGTTAAATTTGCAATCCGCACAACAATGTTTAGGCATAGTTAAAATTAATTATTTAAAGTTAAATAATAACTAGTCAAAATTAAGATAAAATAAATGAATAAAACTTAAGATAAAGCTAAGATCCAAAGCCTGGACCGCGTTTACTTTAGGGTTAAGACCAAGGGTTAGCGTTCCTAACGAGAGCTCACAGAAACACGTCCGCTCACGACGACGGCGCGATGCATAATTCTTTACGTTTTGCTTAATTACTTGGCCCCTGTTTGTCGTAGCCCAAAGTTTTTAGTATGGTTAGATGGGGGGCAAATTGGGCTATAACATACTCAAAGGACATCCCCGTATCTCTAGTAGAAACAGAGTTACGAGGCAGCAAAGTTGGGTCTAAAATGCAATTCCTATGGAGGGGTTGTTTGTTTACGTTTTGCTTAATTACTTGGCCCCTGTTTGTCGCAGCCCAAAGTCTTTAGTATAGTTAGATGGGGGACAAATTTAACTATAACATACTCAAAGGACATCCCCGTATCTCTACTAGACCCACAGTTACGAGCCTGCAAAATTGGGTCTAATGCATTTCCTATGGAGGGGTTTGTTTGTTCACGTTTTGCTTAAATATTTGGCCTGTATTTTCGATCAAACATCAGAACATATCTGTAGTGCAGTGGTTATCATGTCCGCCTCACTCCCGGAAGTCTACAGGTTCGAAACCGCGAAGTTTTTTTTTTTTTTTTTTTTTTTGCTTGGGATATGTAAAGACCTTTATAATTATCCGAACATTTGTGTCAAGGTCACATTATTTACATCCCCGTAACTCTACTTGACCCAGAGTTACGAGGCCGCAAAGTTGGGTCTAATGCAATTCCTATGGAGGGTTTGTTTGTTTACGTTTTGCTTAATTACTTGGCCCCTGTTTGTCGTAGCCCTAAGTTTATAGTATGGTTGGATGGGGGACAAATTGATCTATAACATACTCAAAGGACATCCCCGTATCACTACTAGAACCAGAGTTACGAGCCTCCAAAATTGGGTCAAACGCTTTTCCTATGGAGGGGTTGTTCGTTTACGTTTTGCTTAATTACTTGGCCCCTGTTTGTCGTAGCCCTAAGTTTATAGTATGGTTGGATGGGGGACAAATTGATCTATAACATACTCAAAGGACATCCCCGTATCACTACTAGAACCAGAGTTACGAGCCTCCAAAATTGGGTCAAACGCTTTTCCTATGGAGGGGTTGTTCGTTTACGTTTTGCTTAATTACTTGGCCCATGTTTGTCGTAGCCCTACGTTTTTAGTATGGTCAGATGGGGGACAAATTGCACTATAACATTCTCAAAGGACATCCCCTTATCTCTACTAGAACCAGAGTTACGAGCCTCCAAAATTGGGTCTAATGCTATTCCTATGGAAGGAGTTGTTTCTTTACTTTTTCCTTAATTACTCGGCCCTGTATTCTCGGTCACCCATAATAACATATCTGTAGTGTAGTGGTTAACACATCCGCCTCACTCACGGAAGGCCACAGGTTCGAAACCGCGAAGTTTTTTTTTTCGCTTGGGATATGTAAAGACCTTTATAATTATCCGAACATTTGTGTCAAGGTCACATTATTTACATCCCCGTATCTCTGGTAGAACCAGAGTTCCGAGCCTCCAAAATTTAGTTTAATGCATTTCCTATGGAGGGGTTTGTTTCTTTACGTTTTGCTTAAGTACTCGGCCCCAGTTTGTCGTAGCCCAAAGTTTTTAGTATGGTTAGATGGGGGACAAATTGGGCTATAACATACTCAAAGGACATCCGCGTATCTCTAGTAGAAAAAGAGTTACGAGCCTGCAAAGTTTATTTTCAAAAATCAAAAGTAACCTCCTAACAATAAGTGAGACAAAAAATAAGTTGACGACGATATTGAGGTAGCCTCAAGTTTAAAGTATCCTTGTATGGGGAGCAAAGAGTACTATAACATATCCAAAGGAGATCCCCGTATCTCTAATAGAACGAGAGTTATGAGCCTACAAAGTTCAGTGCTAAAATCATAAGTAACATAGCAAATAAAGGTGAGAAGATACCATACGTTGACGAACATGTTGCTTAATATCTCGGCCCCTGTTTGTCGTAGCCCTATGTTCTTGGTATGGCTGGATGGGGGACAAATTGGACTATAACATACTCAGAGGACATCCCCCTATGTCTATTAGAACCAGAGTTACGAGACTCTAAAGTTGGGTGTGACGGTATTTTTATGGCATGTTTTTGAATATTTCGCTTAATTTCTCGGCCCCTATATGACGCAACCCCAAACCTTTGGTATAGTAGGATGGGGGACAAATTGGGCTATAACATACTCTAAGGACATCCCCGTATCTCTAGTAGAAACAGAGTTACGAGGCTGCAAAGTTGGGTCTAAAATGCAATTCCTATGGAGGGGTTGTTTGTTTACGTTTTGCTTAATTACTTGGCCCCAGTTTGTCGCAGCCCAAAGTTTTTAGTATGGTTGGATGGGGGACAAATTGGGCTATAACATACTCAAAGGACATCCGCGTATCTCTAGTAGAAACAGAGTTACGAGGCAGCAAAGTTGGGTCTAAAATGCAATTCCTATGGAGGGGTTGTTTGTTTACGTTTTGCTTAATTACTTGGCCCCTGTTTGTCGCAGCCCAAAGTCTTTAGTATAGTTAGATGGGGGACAAATTTAACTATAACATACTCAAAGGACATCCCCGTATCTCTACTAGACCCACAGTTACGAGCCTGCAAAATTGGGTCTAATGCATTTCCTATGGAGGGGTTTGTTTGTTCACGTTTTGCTTAAATATTTGGCCTGTATTTTCGATCAAACACCAGAACATATCTGTAGTGCAGTGGTTATCATGTCCGCCTCACTCCCGGAAGTCTACAGGTTCGAAACCGCGAAGTTTTTTTTTTTTTTTTTTTTTTGCTTGGGATATGTAAAGACCTTTATAATTATCCGAACATTTGTGTCAAGGTCACATTATTTACATCCCCGTAACTCTACTAGACCCAGAGTTACGAGGCCGCAAAGTTGGGTCTAATGCAATTCCTATGGAGGGTTTGTTTGTTTACGTTTTGCTTAATTACTTGGCCCCTGTTTGTCGTAGCCCTAAGTTTATAGTATGGTTGGATGGGGGACAAATTGATCTATAACATACTCAAAGGACATCCCCGTATCACTACTAGAACCAGAGTTACGAGCCTCCAAAATTGGGTCAAACGCTTTTCCTATGGAGGGGTTGTTCGTTTACGTTTTGCTTAATTACTTGGCCCCTGTTTGTCGTAGCCCTAAGTTTATAGTATGGTTGGATGGGGGACAAATTGATCTATAACATACTCAAAGGACATCCCCTTATCTCTACTAGAACCAGAGTTACGAGCCTCCAAAGTTGGGTCTAATGCTATTCCTATGGAAGGAGTTGTTTCTTTACTTTTTCCTTAATTACTCGGCCCTGTATTCTCGGTCACCCATAATAACTTATCTGTAGTGTAGTGGTTAACACATCCGCCTCACTCACGGAAGGCCACAGGTTCGAAACCGCGAAGTTTTTTTTTTCGCTTGGGATATGTAAAGACCTTTATAATTATCCGAACATTTGTGTCAAGGTCACATTATTTACATCCCCGTATCTCTGGTAGAACCAGAGTTCCGAGCCTCCAAAATTTAGTTTAATGCATTTCCTATGGAGGGGTTTGTTTCTTTACGTTTTGCTTAAGTACTCGGCCCCAGTTTGTCGTAGCCCAAAGTTTTTAGTATGGTTAGATGGGGGACAAATTGGGCTATAACATACTCAAAGGACATCCGCGTATCTCTACTAGAAAAAGAGTTACGAGCCTGCAAAGTTTATTTTCAAAAATCAAAAGTAACCTCCTAACAATAAGTGAGACAAAAAATAAGTTGACGACGATATTGAGGTAGCCTCAAGTTTAAAGTATCCTTGTAAGGGGAGCAAAGAGTACTATAACATATCCAAAGGAGATCCCCGTATCTCTAATAGAACGAGAGTTATGAGCCTACAAAGTTCAGTGCTAAAATCATAAGTAACATAGCAAATAAAGGTGAGAAGATACCATACGTTGACGAACATTTTGCTTAATATCTCGGCCCCTGTTTGTCGTAGCCCTATGTTCTTGGTATGGTTGGATGGGGGACAAATTGGACTATAACATACTCAGAGGACATCCCCCTATGTCTATTAGAACCAGAGTTACGAGACTCTAAAGTTGGGTGTGACGCTATTTTTATGGCATGTTTTTGAATATTTCGCTTAATTTCTCGGCCCCTATATGACGCAACCCCAAACCTTTGGTATAGTAGGATGGGGGACAAATTGGGCTATAACATACTCAAACGACATCCCCGTATCTCTAGTAGAAACAGAGTTACGAGCCTGCAAAGTATAGTCTAAAGCATTTCCTATGGAGGAGTTTGTTTCTTTACGCTTTGCTTAATTACTTGGCCCCTGTTTGTCGTAGCCCAAAGTTTTTAGTATGGTTAGATGGGGGGCAAATTGGGCTATAACATACTCAAAGGACATCCCCGTATCTCTAGTAGAAACAGAGTTACGAGGCAGCAAAGTTGGGTCTAAAATGCAATTCCTATGGAGGGGTTGTTTGTTTACGTTTTGCTTAATTACTTGGCCCCTGTTTGTCGCAGCCCAAAGTCTTTAGTATAGTTAGATGGGGGACAAATTTAACTATAACATACTCAAAGGACATCCCCGTATCTCTACTAGACCCACAGTTACGAGCCTGCAAAATTGGGTCTAATGCATTTCCTATGGAGGGGTTTGTTTGTTCACGTTTTGCTTAAATATTTGGCCTGTATTTTCGATCAAACATCAGAACATATCTGTAGTGCAGTGGTTATCATGTCCGCCTCACTCCCGGAAGTCTACAGGTTCGAAACCGCGAAGTTTTTTTTTTTTTTTTTTTTTTGCTTGGGATATGTAAAGACCTTTATAATTATCCGAACATTTGTGTCAAGGTCACATTATTTACATCCCCGTAACTCTACTTGACCCAGAGTTACGAGGCCGCAAAGTTGGGTCTAATGCAATTCCTATGGAGGGTTTGTTTGTTTACGTTTTGCTTAATTACTTGGCCCCTGTTTGTCGTAGCCCTAAGTTTATAGTATGGTTGGATGGGGGACAAATTGATCTATAACATACTCAAAGGACATCCCCGTATCACTACTAGAACCAGAGTTACGAGCCTCCAAAATTGGGTCAAACGCTTTTCCTATGGAGGGGTTGTTCGTTTACGTTTTGCTTAATTACTTGGCCCCTGTTTGTCGTAGCCCTAAGTTTATAGTATGGTTGGATGGGGGACAAATTGATCTATAACATACTCAAAGGACATCCCCGTATCACTACTAGAACCAGAGTTACGAGCCTCCAAAATTGGGTCAAACGCTTTTCCTATGGAGGGGTTGTTCGTTTACGTTTTGCTTAATTACTTGGCCCATGTTTGTCGTAGCCCTACGTTTTTAGTATGGTCAGATGGGGGACAAATTGCACTATAACATTCTCAAAGGACATCCCCTTATCTCTACTAGAACCAGAGTTACGAGCCTCCAAAATTGGGTCTAATGCTATTCCTATGGAAGGAGTTGTTTCTTTACTTTTTCCTTAATTACTCGGCCCTGTATTCTCGGTCACCCATAATAACATATCTGTAGTGTAGTGGTTAACACATCCGCCTCACTCACGGAAGGCCACAGGTTCGAAACCGCGAAGTTTTTTTTTTCGCTTGGGATATGTAAAGACCTTTATAATTATCCGAACATTTGTGTCAAGGTCACATTATTTACATCCCCGTATCTCTGGTAGAACCAGAGTTCCGAGCCTCCAAAATTTAGTTTAATGCATTTCCTATGGAGGGGTTTGTTTCTTTACGTTTTGCTTAAGTACTCGGCCCCAGTTTGTCGTAGCCCAAAGTTTTTAGTATGGTTAGATGGGGGACAAATTGGGCTATAACATACTCAAAGGACATCCGCGTATCTCTAGTAGAAAAAGAGTTACGAGCCTGCAAAGTTTATTTTCAAAAATCAAAAGTAACCTCCTAACAATAAGTGAGACAAAAAATAAGTTGACGACGATATTGAGGTAGCCTCAAGTTTAAAGTATCCTTGTATGGGGAGCAAAGAGTACTATAACATATCCAAAGGAGATCCCCGTATCTCTAATAGAACGAGAGTTATGAGCCTACAAAGTTCAGTGCTAAAATCATAAGTAACATAGCAAATAAAGGTGAGAAGATACCATACGTTGACGAACATGTTGCTTAATATCTCGGCCCCTGTTTGTCGTAGCCCTATGTTCTTGGTATGGCTGGATGGGGGACAAATTGGACTATAACATACTCAGAGGACATCCCCCTATGTCTATTAGAACCAGAGTTACGAGACTCTAAAGTTGGGTGTGACGGTATTTTTATGGCATGTTTTTGAATATTTCGCTTAATTTCTCGGCCCCTATATGACGCAACCCCAAACCTTTGGTATAGTAGGATGGGGGACAAATTGGGCTATAACATACTCTAAGGACATCCCCGTATCTCTAGTAGAAACAGAGTTACGAGGCTGCAAAGTTGGGTCTAAAATGCAATTCCTATGGAGGGGTTGTTTGTTTACGTTTTGCTTAATTACTTGGCCCCAGTTTGTCGCAGCCCAAAGTTTTTAGTATGGTTGGATGGGGGACAAATTGGGCTATAACATACTCAAAGGACATCCGCGTATCTCTAGTAGAAACAGAGTTACGAGGCAGCAAAGTTGGGTCTAAAATGCAATTCCTATGGAGGGGTTGTTTGTTTACGTTTTGCTTAATTACTTGGCCCCTGTTTGTCGCAGCCCAAAGTCTTTAGTATAGTTAGATGGGGGACAAATTTAACTATAACATACTCAAAGGACATCCCCGTATCTCTACTAGACCCACAGTTACGAGCCTGCAAAATTGGGTCTAATGCATTTCCTATGGAGGGGTTTGTTTGTTCACGTTTTGCTTAAATATTTGGCCTGTATTTTCGATCAAACATCAGAACATATCTGTAGTGCAGTGGTTATCATGTCCGCCTCACTCCCGGAAGTCTACAGGTTCGAAACCGCGAAGTTTTTTTTTTTTTTTTTTTTGCTTGGGATATGTAAAGACCTTTATAATTATCCGAACATTTGTGTCAAGGTCACATTATTTACATCCCCGTAACTCTACTAGACCCAGAGTTACGAGGCCGCAAAGTTGGGTCTAATGCAATTCCTATGGAGGGTTTGTTTGTTTACGTTTTGCTTAATTACTTGGCCCCTGTTTGTCGTAGCCCTAAGTTTATAGTATGGTTGGATGGGGGACAAATTGATCTATAACATACTCAAAGGACATCCCCGTATCACTACTAGAACCAGAGTTACGAGCCTCCAAAATTGGGTCAAACGCTTTTCCTATGGAGGGGTTGTTCGTTTACGTTTTGCTTAATTACTTGGCCCATGTTTGTCGTAGCCCTACGTTTTTAGTATGGTCAGATGGGGGACAAATTGCACTATAACATTCTCAAAGGACATCCCCTTATCTCTACTAGAACCAGAGTTACGAGCCTCCAAAGTTGGGTCTAATGCTATTCCTATGGAAGGAGTTGTTTCTTTACTTTTTCCTTAATTACTCGGCCCTGTATTCTCGGTCACCCATAATAACTTATCTGTAGTGTAGTGGTTAACACATCCGCCTCACTCACGGAAGGCCACAGGTTCGAAACCGCGAAGTTTTTTTTTTCGCTTGGGATATGTAAAGACCTTTATAATTATCCGAACATTTGTGTCAAGGTCACATTATTTACATCCCCGTATCTCTGGTAGAACCAGAGTTCCGAGCCTCCAAAATTTAGTTTAATGCATTTCCTATGGAGGGGTTTGTTTCTTTACGTTTTGCTTAAGTACTCGGCCCCAGTTTGTCGTAGCCCAAAGTTTTTAGTATGGTTAGATGGGGGACAAATTGGGCTATAACATACTCAAAGGACATCCGCGTATCTCTACTAGAAAAAGAGTTACGAGCCTGCAAAGTTTATTTTCAAAAATCAAAAGTAACCTCCTAACAATAAGTGAGACAAAAAATAAGTTGACGACGATATTGAGGTAGCCTCAAGTTTAAAGTATCCTTGTATGGGGAGCAAAGAGTACTATAACATATCCAAAGGAGATCCCCGTATCTCTAATAGAACGAGAGTTATGAGCCTACAAAGTTCAGTGCTAAAATCATAAGTAACATAGCAAATAAAGGTGAGAAGATACCATACGTTGACGAACATTTTGCTTAATATCTCGGCCCCTGTTTGTCGTAGCCCTATGTTCTTGGTATGGTTGGATGGGGGACAAATTGGACTATAACATACTCAGAGGACATCCCCCTATGTCTATTAGAACCAGAGTTACGAGACTCTAAAGTTGGGTGTGACGCTATTTTTATGGCATGTTTTTGAATATTTCGCTTAATTTCTCGGCCCCTATATGACGCAACCCCAAACCTTTGGTATAGTAGGATGGGGGACAAATTGGGCTATAACATACTCAAAGGACATCCGCGTATCTCTACTAGAAAAAGAGTTACGAGCCTGCAAAGTTTATTTTCAAAAATCAAAAGTAACCTCCTAACAATAAGTGAGACAAAAAATAAGTTGACGACGATATTGAGGTAGCCTCAAGTTTAAAGTATCCTTGTATGGGGAGCAAAGAGTACTATAACATATCCAAAGGAGATCCCCGTATCTCTAATAGAACGACAGTTATGAGCCTACAAAGTTCAGTGCTAAAATCATAAGTAACATAGCAAATAAAGGTGAGAAGATACCATACGTTGACGAACATTTTGCTTAATATCTCGGCCCCTGTTTGTCGTAGCCCTATGTTCTTGGTATGGTTGGATGGGGGACAAATTGGACTATAACATACTCAGAGGACATCCCCCTATGTCTATTAGAACCAGAGTTACGAGACTCTAAAGTTGGGTGTGACGCTATTTTTATGGCATGTTTTTGAATATTTCGCTTAATTTCTCGGCCCCTATATGACGCAACCCCAAACCTTTGGTATAGTAGGATGGGGGACAAATTGGGCTATAACATACTCAAACGACATCCCCGTATCTCTAGTAGAAACAAAGTTACGAGCCTGCAAAGTATAGTCTAAAGCATTTCCTATGGAGGAGTTTGTTTCTTTACGTTTTGCTTAATTACTTGGCCCCTGTTTGTCGTAGCCCAAAGTTTTTAGTATGGTTAGATGGGGGGCAAATTGGGCTATAACATACTCAAAGGACATCCCCGTATCTCTAGTAGAAACAGAGTTACGAGGCTGCAAAGTTGGGTCTAAAATGCAATTCCTATGGAGGGGTTGTTTGTTTACGTTTTGCTTAATTACTTGGCCCCTGTTTGTCGCAGCCCAAAGTCTTTAGTATAGTTAGATGGGGGACAAATTTAACTATAACATACTCAAAGGACATCCCCGTATCTCTACTAGACCCACAGTTACGAGCCTGCAAAATTGGGTCTAATGCATTTCCTATGGAGGGGTTTGTTTGTTCACGTTTTGCTTAAATATTTGGCCTGTATTTTCGATCAAACACCAGAACATATCTGTAGTGCAGTGGTTATCATGTCCGCCTCACTCCCGGAAGTCTACAGGTTCGAAACCGCGAAGTTTTTTTTTTTTTTTTTTTTGCTTGGGATATGTAAAGACCTTTATAATTATCCGAACATTTGTGTCAAGGTCACATTATTTACATCCCCGTAACTCTACTAGACCCAGAGTTACGAGGCCGCAAAGTTGGGTCTAATGCAATTCCTATGGAGGGTTTGTTTGTTTACGTTTTGCTTAATTACTTGGCCCCTGTTTGTCGTAGCCCTAAGTTTATAGTATGGTTGGATGGGGGACAAATTGATCTATAACATACTTAAAGGACATCCCCGTATCACTACTAGAACCAGAGTTACGAGCCTCCAAAATTGGGTCAAACGCTTTTCCTATGGAGGGGTTGTTCGTTTACGTTTTGCTTAATTACTTGGCCCCTGTTTGTCGTAGCCCTAAGCTTATAGTATGGTTGGATGGGGGACAAATTGATCTATAACATACTCAAAGGACATCCCCGTATCACTACTAGAACCAGAGTTACGAGCCTCCAAAATTGGGTCAAACGCTTTTCCTATGGAGGGGTTGTTCGTTTACGTTTTGCTTAATTACTTGGCCCCTGTTTGTCGTAGCCCTAAGCTTATAGTATGGTTGGATGGGGGACAAATTGATCTATAACATACTCAAAGGACATCCCCGTATCACTACTAGAACCAGAGTTACGAGCCTCCAAAATTGGGTCAAACGCTTTTCCTATGGAGGGGTTGTTCGTTTACGTTTTGCTTAATTACTTGGCCCCTGTTTGTCGTAGCCCTAAGCTTATAGTATGGTTGGATGGGGGACAAATTGATCTATAACATACTCAAAGGACATCCCCGTATCACTACTAGAACCAGAGTTACGAGCCTCCAAAATTGGGTCAAACGCTTTTCCTATGGAGGGGTTGTTCGTTTACGTTTTGCTTAATTACTTGGCCCCTGTTTGTCGTAGCCCTAAGTTTATAGTATGGTTGGATGGGGGACAAATTGATCTATAACATACTCAAAGGACATCCCCGTATCACTACTAGAACCAGAGTTACGAGCCTCCAAAATCAGGGTTGGCACGTTTTTGCCAGGGGTGGAAAAAACCGCGGTTTTTACCTGGAAAAAACCGGGCGGCAAAAACTAGTTTTTGCCGCGGTTTTTTCCACCTGGTTTTTTCCAGGTAAAAACCGCGCGGCAAAAACCTTTTTGCCGCGGTTTTTTCCACTTTATGTGGAAATAACGAACTAAATTTTGAAAATAAAAAAATTCGGATTTGAAATGAAAATAAAACGTCCAAAATTCTATCATAATTGTATAGGTTTACGATGTGGGTTACATTCTCAGTATAAAATGGAGATAAAAACCGCGTGGCAAAGAACGTTTTGGCTTTGTTATACAAATAAATGAAAAATCAGTCCTTATTTTTCGCTCAACACTATTTTTTTCAAGTCGCTAATATTGAGTTTTCGAAACAGATTGAAGCTAGAAACTGCTTAAAAATTATTGTTTAGTTATCAAATGCGAAGCAAGCCGGATCTTTGGAATGTGAGCAAAATTTCATAAGTTGTAAGTTTAAAGTGGATTTAGCTCGAACGTTTAAAACACAATAAATGTTATAAAACTGATTAAGATTGAGACATATTAGCTGTTGGAAGACATATAATAACACGAATGACAAATACAAAGCCAAAGTTAGCATTTCTAATTATCATTTCAATAGGGAAAAGGTTTTTGCCACTTTTTGCCGGTTTTTTCCGTTTTTGCCGGTTTTTTCCACTTTTTGCCACGTGTCCCGGCAAAAACGAGTTTTTGCCGGATTTTTGCCAACCCTGTCCAAAATTGGGTCAAACGCTTTTCCTATGGAGGGGTTGTTCGTTTACGTTTTGCTTAATTACTTGGCCCCTGTTTGTCGTAGCCCTAAGCTTATAGTATGGTTGGATGGGGGACAAATTGATCTATAACATACTCAAAGGACATCCCCGTATCACTACTAGAACCAGAGTTACGAGCCTCCAAAATTGGGTCAAACGCTTTTCCTATGGAGGGGTTGTTCGTTTACGTTTTGCTTAATTACTTGGCCCCTGTTTGTCGTAGCCCTAAGTTTATGGTATGGTTGGATGGGGGACAAATTGATCTATAACATACTCAAAGGACATCCCCGTATCACTACTAGAACCAGAGTTACGAGCCTCCAAAATTGGGTCAAACGCTTTTCCTATGGAGGGGTTGTTCGTTTACGTTTTGCTTAATTACTTGGCCCATGTTTGTCGTAGCCCTACGTTTTTAGTATGGTCAGATGGGGGACAAATTGCACTATAACATTCTCAAAGGACATCCCCTTATCTCTACTAGAACCAGAGTTACGAGCCTCCAAAGTTGGGTCTAATGCTATTCCTATGGAAGGAGTTGTTTCTTTACTTTTTCCTTAATTACTCGGCCCTGTATTCTCGGTCACCCATAATAACATATCTGTAGTGTAGTGGTTAACACATCCGCCTCACTCACGGAAGGCCACAGGTTCGAAACCGCGAAGTTTTTTTTTTCGCTTGGGATATGTAAAGACCTTTATAATTATCCGAACATTTGTGTCAAGGTCACATTATTTACATCCCCGTATCTCTGGTAGAACCAGAGTTCCGAGCCTCCAAAATTTAGTTTAATGCATTTCCTATGGAGGGGTTTGTTTCTTTACGTTTTGCTTAAGTACTCGGCCCCAGTTTGTCGTACTCGGCCCCAGTTTGTCGTAGCCCAAAGTTTTTAGTATGGTTAGATGGGGGACAAATTGGGCTATAACATACTCAAAGGACATCCGCGTATCTCTACTAGAAAAAGAGTTACGAGCCTGCAAAGTTTATTTTCAAAAATCAAAAGTAACCTCCTAACAATAAGTGAGACAAAAAATAAGTTGACGACGATATTGAGGTAGCCTCAAGTTTAAAGTATCCTTGTATGGGGAGCAAAGAGTACTATAACATATCCAAAGGAGATCCCCGTATCTCTAATAGAACGAGAGTTATGAGCCTACAAAGTTCAGTGCTAAAATCATAAGTAACATAGCAAATAAAGGTGAGAAGATACCATACGTTGACGAACATTTTGCTTAATATCTCGGCCCCTGTTTGTCGTAGCCCTATGTTCTTGGTATGGTTGGATGGGGGACAAATTGGACTATAACATACTCAGAGGACATCCCCCTATGTCTATTAGAACCAGAGTTACGAGACTCTAAAGTTGGGTGTGACGCTATTTTTATGGCATGTTTTTGAATATTTCGCTTAATTTCTCGGCCCCTATATGACGCAACCCCAAACCTTTGGTATAGTAGGATGGGGGACAAATTGGGCTATAACATACTCAAACGACATCCCCGTATCTCTTGTAGAAACAGAGTTACGAGCCTGCAAAGTATAGTCTAAAGCATTTCCTATGGAGGAGTTTGTTTCTTTACGTTTTGCTTAATTACTTGGCCCCTGTTTGTCGTAGCCCAAAGTTTTTAGTATGGTTAGATGGGGGGCAAATTGGGCTATAACATACTCAAAGGACATCCCCGTATCTCTAGTAGAAACAGAGTTACGAGGCTGCAAAGTTGGGTCTAAAATGCAATTCCTATGGAGGGGTTGTTTGTTTACGTTTTGCTTAATTACTTGGCCCCTGTTTGTCGCAGCCCAAAGTCTTTAGTATAGTTAGATGGGGGACAAATTTAACTATAACATACTCAAAGGACATCCCCGTATCTCTACTAGACCCACAGTTACGAGCCTGCAAAATTGGGTCTAATGCATTTCCTATGGAGGGGTTTGTTTGTTCACGTTTTGCTTAAATATTTGGCCTGTATTTTCGATCAAACACCAGAACATATCTGTAGTGCAGTGGTTATCATGTCCGCCTCACTCCCGGAAGTCTACAGGTTCGAAACCGCGAAGTTTTTTTTTTTTTTTTTTTTTGCTTGGGATATGTAAAGACCTTTATAATTATCCGAACATTTGTGTCAAGGTCACATTATTTACATCCCCGTAACTCTACTAGACCCAGAGTTACGAGGCCGCAAAGTTGGGTCTAATGCAATTCCTATGGAGGGTTTGTTTGTTTACGTTTTGCTTAATTACTTGGCCCCTGTTTGTCGTAGCCCTAAGTTTATAGTATGGTTGGATGGGGGACAAATTGATCTATAACATACTCAAAGGACATCCCCGTATCACTACTAGAACCAGAGTTACGAGCCTCCAAAATTGGGTCAAACGCTTTTCCTATGGAGCGGTTGTTCGTTTACGTTTTGCTTAATTACTTGGCCCCTGTTTGTCGTAGCCCTAAGTTTATAGTATGGTTGGATGGGGGACAAATTGATCTATAACATACTCAAAGGACATCCCCGTATCACTACTAGAACCAGAGTTACGAGCCTCCAAAATTGGGTCAAACGCTTTTCCTATGGAGGGGTTGTTCGTTTACGTTTTGCTTAATTACTTGGCCCCTGTTTGTCGTAGCCCTAAGCTTATAGTATGGTTGGATGGGGGACAAATTGATCTATAACATACTCAAAGGACATCCCCGTATCACTACTAGAACCAGAGTTACGAGCCTCCAAAATTGGGTCAAACGCTTTTCCTATGGAGGGGTTGTTCGTTTACGTTTTGCTTAATTACTTGGCCCATGTTTGTCGTAGCCCTACGTTTTTAGTATGGTCAGATGGGGGACAAATTGCACTATAACATTCTCAAAGGACATCCCCTTATCTCTACTAGAACCAGAGTTACGAGCCTCCAAAGTTGGGTCTAATGCTATTCCTATGGAAGGAGTTGTTTCTTTACTTTTTCCTTAATTACTCGGCCCTGTATTCTCGGTCACCCATAATAACATATCTGTAGTGTAGTGGTTAACACATCCGCCTCACTCACGGAAGGCCACAGGTTCGAAACCGCGAAGTTTTTTTTTTCGCTTGGGATATGTAAAGACCTTTATAATTATCCGAACATTTGTGTCAAGGTCACATTATTTACATCCCCGTATCTCTGGTAGAACCAGAGTTCCGAGCCTCCAAAATTTAGTTTAATGCATTTCCTATGGAGGGGTTTGTTTCTTTACGTTTTGCTTAAGTACTCGGCCCCAGTTGGTCGTAGCCCAAAGTTTTTAGTATGGTTAGATGGGGGACAAATTGGGCTATAACATACTCAAAGGACATCCGCGTATCTCTACTAGAAAAAGAGTTACGAGCCTGCAAAGTTTATTTTCAAAAATCAAAAGTAACCTCCTAACAATAAGTGAGACAAAAAATAAGTTGACGACGATATTGAGGTAGCCTCAAGTTTAAAGTATCCTTGTATGGGGAGCAAAGAGTACTATAACATATCCAAAGGAGATCCCCGTATCTCTAATAGAACGATAGTTATGAGCCTACAAAGTTCAGTGCTAAAATCATAAGTAACATAGCAAATAAAGGTGAGAAGATACCATACGTTGACGAACATTTTGCTTAATATCTCGGCCCCTGTTTGTCGTAGCCCTATGTTCTTGGTATGGTTGGATGGGGGACAAATTGGACTATAACATACTCAGAGGACATCCCCCTATGTCTATTAGAACCAGAGTTACGAGACTCTAAAGTTGGGTGTGACGCTATTTTTATGGCATGTTTTTGAATATTTCGCTTAATTTCTCGGCCCCTATATGACGCAACCCCAAACCTTTGGTATAGTAGGATGGGGGACAAATTGGGCTATAACATACTCTAAGGACATCCCCGTATCTCTAGTAGAAACAGAGTTACGAGGCTGCAAAGTTGGGTCTAAAATGCAATTCCTATGGAGGGGTTGTTTGTTTACGTTTTGCTTAATTACTTGGCCCCAGTTTGTCGCAGCCCAAAGTTTTTAGTATGGTTGGATGGGGGACAAATTGGGCTATAACATACTCAAAGGACATCCGCGTATCTCTAGTAGAAACCGAGTTACGAGGCTGCAAAGTTGGGTCTAAAATGCAATTCCTATGGAGGGGTTGTTTGTTTACGTTTTGCTTAATTACTTGGCCCCAGTTTGTCGCAGCCCAAAGTTTTTAGTATGGTTGGATGGGGGACAAATTGGGCTATAACATACTCAAACGACATCCCCGTATCTCTTGTAGAAACAGAGTTACGAGCCTGCAAAGTATAGTCTAAAGCATTTCCTATGGAGGAGTTTGTTTAATAATAATAATAATTAAAGCTTTATTGGATATCCCTGTTCAGTCGAAACTGGTTTACAAA
Source organism: Phalangium opilio (assembly GCF_054372755.1). Lineage (NCBI taxonomy): Eukaryota > Metazoa > Arthropoda > Arachnida > Opiliones > Phalangiidae > Phalangium > Phalangium opilio. Next base: position 75,539 of record NW_028324147.1, on the reverse strand, counting down.
GGGGTCCGTTCGTTAAATTAATTGTTAAACATTAAAAATTAAAAATATGCTGTTTTACATCTCTCTTAAACTCATTAATGTTAGCTATATTTTTTATATCACATGGTAAGTTATTCCAAGATTGGATTCCCCTGTTTTTTAAACTTTTCAAGTTGGTTGTCGTTAATTTTGATGGCAGAACAAAGGTTTTAAGATTTATGCGGGTATTATAGTTATGATCGACTAAATGAAACATATCAAGGATATACTTTGGCATTTGATTATTATAGATTTTATACATTAGTACTAATAGCTGATATTCATATTCTTGAGATAGGGTCATCCAATTTAGGTTTTTAAGAGCCTCTGTGGCAGATGATCTCTTATTTCGGAGTAATATTAATTTGGCACATTTATTATGTATAATTTGAAGTCTATGTAAGTATTTTTTGGGGCCAATATTGTAAAATAAATTACCGTAATTAAAGATGGGTTGGATCATAGATTTATGTAGCGTAATTTTACTTTGAATGTTCAAACATTTATAAAGTGGATGGACGAGCCAGAGTCTCTTATTTACCTTATTTAGTACATATTCAATGTGATCAATAAAATCTAACTTTTCATCTATGATGGTTCCGATATATTTATATGATTTTACCCGTGATATATCTAGGGACCCAAGTTTGTTTATGTCTTGCGTTGTACCTCTTAATTTTTTAGGTTCAATAATCATAAAAACAGTTTTAGATTCATTAAAAATAAGGCCTCGTGAGGCTAACATTTTCTTTAGAGTTATTACGTCCGATTCTAATTCAGTGATCAATTTAGAAGCGTCATCTGATACAGAGAGAAGGGCATCGTCATCCGCGTATTCAAAAGACTTTGAAAATTTTAAGCATTTATGATTATGTCTCGTATATATGTTAAATAATAGTGGCCCCAAGATACTACCTTGAGGAACACCTGTAGATACAGTCATTGATTGAGATTTTGTATTACCAATTATTACGGATTGTGTTCTTTGACTAAGATAAGACGTGAACCATTTAAGGGTGCCCGTATCTGCCCCGCATGATCTAAGTTCATTAAGCAATATTTCATGGTTTACGCAATCAAAGGCCTTAGACAAGTCAACAAATACAATTCCAACATACCACTCTTTTTCTATACTTTGTATTATAGTCTCAAAAAGGTTCATGACACACGTGGTCGTCGAGTGACCCGGTACGAAGCCAGCCTGCATTTCATATAATAAATTATTATCGATAACATGTGCCAGCAATTGGTCGTATACGATCTTTTCAAGGATCTTTGAAAGAATTGGCAGGACTGAAACGCCCCTATAGTTATTAGGTTCCGTTGGGTCACCTTTTTTATATAAAGGGACTACTTTGGCATCTTTCCATTGATTTGGAAAGGTGTGACTGTTTATGGATAAGTTAATTAGCTTAGTTAAGAATGGCGTAATTACTATAGCTAGACCCCTTATCAGGTCACTCGACAATCCGTCTGACCCTGTTGCTTTCGAAGACTTTAAATTCTTTAAATAAGTAAAAATCATGCTTTCTGATACTTCTACTAATTTTAAATTACATACATCATTCAATTCGATTGTTAACTGTGGATTAATTATACATGGATTTTTCGTGAAATGCCTGTTTAGGTTATTTGCTATCTCAAATTGAGTTGTATATTCTATTCCATTATTACGTATCATGACAATAGATTTAGATTTGGCTTTCATGAAGGGCTTTACCAATTTCCATAAGTTAGCCCCACCCTTTAATTTTTTATGAAAATAATCTTTTTTACTTTTTTGAACCAAGTTACTCGTCAAATTACGTAATTTTTTATATTTATCAATAAATAATGGTTGTTTAAAAGATTTCTTTTTGGCCATATCCCTAAGGTGCATAACATGTTTTATCTCATTGGAAAGCCAAGGTGGGCTATTTATAAATTTGCGTTTTGATAGTAGTGGGGCATACTTGTCAAGTGTGCTTTTTATAGTATTTTGTAAAGAAGAGACACCATCATCTATGTTTTCTAATCCTAAATGATCGAGGTTACTGATTAAGTCCTTTACAAACTCGTCACTATCAAAGTTTCTGTAGTCCCGTATAAAACTAATCTCTTTTTCTTTACGCGGAGCTTTTTTCTTCCTTATACACATAATTAGGTCATGATCAGATGCACCGGTTTGTATAACTTCTTGGTACAGGATTCTATCTGGACGGGTTGTAAAAATTAGATCTAGTAACGATTGCGTTGTTAAGGTTGTACGTGTGGGACTTTCAATTAATTGTTTAAAGTTAAGGAGAGTTTTCTTCAGCGCTCGTACTCTTGGTAGTACTGGTTTATGGAGGAAATTACAGTTAAAATCACCCAAAATCATTATTTCGATATCCTGATAGATATTATGAAACTGCAAGAGTTGGGCATCTAGCTCTTCAAATGTTTCTTCATGGTTAAAACAAGGGGGGCAGTAACATGTTCCAATTAAAAGAGGTTTAGTGTTTGTTTCTTTTAACAAACACCATAATAGTTCTAAATCTTTGTCTGTATGTTGCGTAATATTGTCGACAATGGAAAGGTTGAGATGATCCCTATGATAGAGACAGACACCTCCGCCACGCTTATTTCTCCTATCTAGTCTGATTACGTCATATCCGTCGATCTTAATTAGACTGTCTGGAATATCTGTTTTAAGCCAAGTTTCACTTATAGAAAGAATGTCAATGTCATGGGTAGTTAGCAAGAAAATAATATCCTCAATATGAGGTACTACACTCCTGATATTAATATGAGCGATTTTCAAGCCACCACGAGTTGATTTAGTTTCACTGTTGGATGTAATGTCATTGTTTTTAACCGAGGCGTTTGAAGACAAGTTCTCAAGTCAGACCATAACTGGGTCATCGTTGAACTTATTGGTTTCTCGATACCGATGAATTCTGAATGGATTTGGCCAATTTTCCAAATTTAAAATAATAGTATCGTACTTTTGCCCGCCTTCTATTAAGTATGACCTCTTCCATTGTGATACAGTAGCCAATTCTGATACTGTAACATCTGTGACATCAAGATCTTGAAGATGTAATTTTACCTCTTCTGCGGATGAATTTGCTGGGCAGTTTGATAACACGTACTTCGATGTTGGTGAATTTGATAGACTGATTCCATCAGAGTCTTCATTTATTCCCCATACTCTTGTGTTGTTAGGAACGGTAGATAGTTTATGACAGGAAATACCAGACGGCCATAATTCTGGTTTTAGAATATCGTTACATCCTGACGATGATTGAAATATAAAACAGTTATATTTTGATGTAGGGTCTTCAGATTTTCTAGAGAGTTTTATGTTTATAACGTTAATGTTTCTTTTAGTGATAAAGGTTCTCATTGTCTCAACGGTTGCTGATCGAGAACAGTTACCGACGAAGTAATCATTTTGAGACAATACCCCTTTAAAACGTGAATTTTCAGTTTTGCTTTCAGGCATTCTACCTACAGGCCGTGTGGGTACTTTTCGTTTTAAGAAACCTTTATGGATTTGTGGCTGACTAGATTGTGCCACACCAACATCCTTGTTGGTGTTGGGTCTTTGATTTATGAATAAATCAGTATATAGTTTTTTTGGAAAAGTCTGAGTCTGAAAAGTGTTGCTAATGTTTGGTCTTACTGATATATTGTCATTGCGAACAAGTGGACAAGCTCCCGTCAGGTGGATCTCCTTATTTGCCTCCCCACGCAACGTAGTTTCCAATGTTTGCATTTGTGTTTTGGTAGATTCACGAAAAGTTTTGAATTCTTCGTCCAGTATGTTAAGTTGGTTACTAATTGATTCAGTATCGAATTCATCTTTATGTTCTTTAAGGTCGTCGATACTTGTTTGCTGTATTTCAAGTTTTGAAGACAAAGTTGATATTTGTTCCGCGTAAATGTCTAGATTTTCATCAATAGATGCTTTGGCTTGAGAAAACTCATCAGCAAATTGTTTTAGCTTAACTAGGGTTGACACACACCCCGCACACATCCAAAATGCTCCAGCTACCTCGTCTTTAATGTTCAAACAAGTCAAATGAAACCATACATTACACATACCGCAATGTATCATAGCCCCATGTCTCTGATTTCCTCCGTTAAATTTGCAATCCGCACAACAATGTTTAGGCATAGTTAAAATTAATTATTTAAAGTTAAATAATAACTAGTCAAAATTAAGATAAAATAAATGAATAAAACTTAAGATAAAGCTAAGATCCAAAGCCTGGACCGCGTTTACTTTAGGGTTAAGACCAAGGGTTAGCGTTCCTAACGAGAGCTCACAGAAACACGTCCGCTCACGACGACGGCGCGATGCATAATTCTTTACGTTTTGCTTAATTACTTGGCCCCTGTTTGTCGTAGCCCAAAGTTTTTAGTATGGTTAGATGGGGGGCAAATTGGGCTATAACATACTCAAAGGACATCCCCGTATCTCTAGTAGAAACAGAGTTACGAGGCAGCAAAGTTGGGTCTAAAATGCAATTCCTATGGAGGGGTTGTTTGTTTACGTTTTGCTTAATTACTTGGCCCCTGTTTGTCGCAGCCCAAAGTCTTTAGTATAGTTAGATGGGGGACAAATTTAACTATAACATACTCAAAGGACATCCCCGTATCTCTACTAGACCCACAGTTACGAGCCTGCAAAATTGGGTCTAATGCATTTCCTATGGAGGGGTTTGTTTGTTCACGTTTTGCTTAAATATTTGGCCTGTATTTTCGATCAAACATCAGAACATATCTGTAGTGCAGTGGTTATCATGTCCGCCTCACTCCCGGAAGTCTACAGGTTCGAAACCGCGAAGTTTTTTTTTTTTTTTTTTTTTTTGCTTGGGATATGTAAAGACCTTTATAATTATCCGAACATTTGTGTCAAGGTCACATTATTTACATCCCCGTAACTCTACTTGACCCAGAGTTACGAGGCCGCAAAGTTGGGTCTAATGCAATTCCTATGGAGGGTTTGTTTGTTTACGTTTTGCTTAATTACTTGGCCCCTGTTTGTCGTAGCCCTAAGTTTATAGTATGGTTGGATGGGGGACAAATTGATCTATAACATACTCAAAGGACATCCCCGTATCACTACTAGAACCAGAGTTACGAGCCTCCAAAATTGGGTCAAACGCTTTTCCTATGGAGGGGTTGTTCGTTTACGTTTTGCTTAATTACTTGGCCCCTGTTTGTCGTAGCCCTAAGTTTATAGTATGGTTGGATGGGGGACAAATTGATCTATAACATACTCAAAGGACATCCCCGTATCACTACTAGAACCAGAGTTACGAGCCTCCAAAATTGGGTCAAACGCTTTTCCTATGGAGGGGTTGTTCGTTTACGTTTTGCTTAATTACTTGGCCCATGTTTGTCGTAGCCCTACGTTTTTAGTATGGTCAGATGGGGGACAAATTGCACTATAACATTCTCAAAGGACATCCCCTTATCTCTACTAGAACCAGAGTTACGAGCCTCCAAAATTGGGTCTAATGCTATTCCTATGGAAGGAGTTGTTTCTTTACTTTTTCCTTAATTACTCGGCCCTGTATTCTCGGTCACCCATAATAACATATCTGTAGTGTAGTGGTTAACACATCCGCCTCACTCACGGAAGGCCACAGGTTCGAAACCGCGAAGTTTTTTTTTTCGCTTGGGATATGTAAAGACCTTTATAATTATCCGAACATTTGTGTCAAGGTCACATTATTTACATCCCCGTATCTCTGGTAGAACCAGAGTTCCGAGCCTCCAAAATTTAGTTTAATGCATTTCCTATGGAGGGGTTTGTTTCTTTACGTTTTGCTTAAGTACTCGGCCCCAGTTTGTCGTAGCCCAAAGTTTTTAGTATGGTTAGATGGGGGACAAATTGGGCTATAACATACTCAAAGGACATCCGCGTATCTCTACTAGAAAAAGAGTTACGAGCCTGCAAAGTTTATTTTCAAAAATCAAAAGTAACCTCCTAACAATAAGTGAGACAAAAAATAAGTTGACGACGATATTGAGGTAGCCTCAAGTTTAAAGTATCCTTGTATGGGGAGCAAAGAGTACTATAACATATCCAAAGGAGATCCCCGTATCTCTAATAGAACGAGAGTTATGAGCCTACAAAGTTCAGTGCTAAAATCATAAGTAACATAGCAAATAAAGGTGAGAAGATACCATACGTTGACGAACATGTTGCTTAATATCTCGGCCCCTGTTTGTCGTAGCCCTATGTTCTTGGTATGGCTGGATGGGGGACAAATTGGACTATAACATACTCAGAGGACATCCCCCTATGTCTATTAGAACCAGAGTTACGAGACTCTAAAGTTGGGTGTGACGGTATTTTTATGGCATGTTTTTGAATATTTCGCTTAATTTCTCGGCCCCTATATGACGCAACCCCAAACCTTTGGTATAGTAGGATGGGGGACAAATTGGGCTATAACATACTCTAAGGACATCCCCGTATCTCTAGTAGAAACAGAGTTACGAGGCTGCAAAGTTGGGTCTAAAATGCAATTCCTATGGAGGGGTTGTTTGTTTACGTTTTGCTTAATTACTTGGCCCCAGTTTGTCGCAGCCCAAAGTTTTTAGTATGGTTGGATGGGGGACAAATTGGGCTATAACATACTCAAAGGACATCCGCGTATCTCTAGTAGAAACAGAGTTACGAGGCAGCAAAGTTGGGTCTAAAATGCAATTCCTATGGAGGGGTTGTTTGTTTACGTTTTGCTTAATTACTTGGCCCCTGTTTGTCGCAGCCCAAAGTCTTTAGTATAGTTAGATGGGGGACAAATTTAACTATAACATACTCAAAGGACATCCCCGTATCTCTACTAGACCCACAGTTACGAGCCTGCAAAATTGGGTCTAATGCATTTCCTATGGAGGGGTTTGTTTGTTCACGTTTTGCTTAAATATTTGGCCTGTATTTTCGATCAAACATCAGAACATATCTGTAGTGCAGTGGTTATCATGTCCGCCTCACTCCCGGAAGTCTACAGGTTCGAAACCGCGAAGTTTTTTTTTTTTTTTTTTTTTGCTTGGGATATGTAAAGACCTTTATAATTATCCGAACATTTGTGTCAAGGTCACATTATTTACATCCCCGTAACTCTACTAGACCCAGAGTTACGAGGCCGCAAAGTTGGGTCTAATGCAATTCCTATGGAGGGTTTGTTTGTTTACGTTTTGCTTAATTACTTGGCCCCTGTTTGTCGTAGCCCTAAGTTTATAGTATGGTTGGATGGGGGACAAATTGATCTATAACATACTCAAAGGACATCCCCGTATCACTACTAGAACCAGAGTTACGAGCCTCCAAAATTGGGTCAAACGCTTTTCCTATGGAGGGGTTGTTCGTTTACGTTTTGCTTAATTACTTGGCCCATGTTTGTCGTAGCCCTACGTTTTTAGTATGGTCAGATGGGGGACAAATTGCACTATAACATTCTCAAAGGACATCCCCTTATCTCTACTAGAACCAGAGTTACGAGCCTCCAAAGTTGGGTCTAATGCTATTCCTATGGAAGGAGTTGTTTCTTTACTTTTTCCTTAATTACTCGGCCCTGTATTCTCGGTCACCCATAATAACTTATCTGTAGTGTAGTGGTTAACACATCCGCCTCACTCACGGAAGGCCACAGGTTCGAAACCGCGAAGTTTTTTTTTTCGCTTGGGATATGTAAAGACCTTTATAATTATCCGAACATTTGTGTCAAGGTCACATTATTTACATCCCCGTATCTCTGGTAGAACCAGAGTTCCGAGCCTCCAAAATTTAGTTTAATGCATTTCCTATGGAGGGGTTTGTTTCTTTACGTTTTGCTTAAGTACTCGGCCCCAGTTTGTCGTAGCCCAAAGTTTTTAGTATGGTTAGATGGGGGACAAATTGGGCTATAACATACTCAAAGGACATCCGCGTATCTCTACTAGAAAAAGAGTTACGAGCCTGCAAAGTTTATTTTCAAAAATCAAAAGTAACCTCCTAACAATAAGTGAGACAAAAAATAAGTTGACGACGATATTGAGGTAGCCTCAAGTTTAAAGTATCCTTGTATGGGGAGCAAAGAGTACTATAACATATCCAAAGGAGATCCCCGTATCTCTAATAGAACGAGAGTTATGAGCCTACAAAGTTCAGTGCTAAAATCATAAGTAACATAGCAAATAAAGGTGAGAAGATACCATACGTTGACGAACATTTTGCTTAATATCTCGGCCCCTGTTTGTCGTAGCCCTATGTTCTTGGTATGGTTGGATGGGGGACAAATTGGACTATAACATACTCAGAGGACATCCCCCTATGTCTATTAGAACCAGAGTTACGAGACTCTAAAGTTGGGTGTGACGCTATTTTTATGGCATGTTTTTGAATATTTCGCTTAATTTCTCGGCCCCTATATGACGCAACCCCAAACCTTTGGTATAGTAGGATGGGGGACAAATTGGGCTATAACATACTCAAAGGACATCCGCGTATCTCTACTAGAAAAAGAGTTACGAGCCTGCAAAGTTTATTTTCAAAAATCAAAAGTAACCTCCTAACAATAAGTGAGACAAAAAATAAGTTGACGACGATATTGAGGTAGCCTCAAGTTTAAAGTATCCTTGTATGGGGAGCAAAGAGTACTATAACATATCCAAAGGAGATCCCCGTATCTCTAATAGAACGAGAGTTATGAGCCTACAAAGTTCAGTGCTAAAATCATAAGTAACATAGCAAATAAAGGTGAGAAGATACCATACGTTGACGAACATTTTGCTTAATATCTCGGCCCCTGTTTGTCGTAGCCCTATGTTCTTGGTATGGTTGGATGGGGGACAAATTGGACTATAACATACTCAGAGGACATCCCCCTATGTCTATTAGAACCAGAGTTACGAGACTCTAAAGTTGGGTGTGACGCTATTTTTATGGCATGTTTTTGAATATTTCGCTTAATTTCTCGGCCCCTATATGACGCAACCCCAAACCTTTGGTATAGTAGGATGGGGGACAAATTGGGCTATAACATACTCAAACGACATCCCCGTATCTCTAGTAGAAACAAAGTTACGAGCCTGCAAAGTATAGTCTAAAGCATTTCCTATGGAGGAGTTTGTTTCTTTACGTTTTGCTTAATTACTTGGCCCCTGTTTGTCGTAGCCCAAAGTTTTTAGTATGGTTAGATGGGGGGCAAATTGGGCTATAACATACTCAAAGGACATCCCCGTATCTCTAGTAGAAACAGAGTTACGAGGCTGCAAAGTTGGGTCTAAAATGCAATTCCTATGGAGGGGTTGTTTGTTTACGTTTTGCTTAATTACTTGGCCCCTGTTTGTCGCAGCCCAAAGTCTTTAGTATAGTTAGATGGGGGACAAATTTAACTATAACATACTCAAAGGACATCCCCGTATCTCTACTAGACCCACAGTTACGAGCCTGCAAAATTGGGTCTAATGCATTTCCTATGGAGGGGTTTGTTTGTTCACGTTTTGCTTAAATATTTGGCCTGTATTTTCGATCAAACACCAGAACATATCTGTAGTGCAGTGGTTATCATGTCCGCCTCACTCCCGGAAGTCTACAGGTTCGAAACCGCGAAGTTTTTTTTTTTTTTTTTTTTTGCTTGGGATATGTAAAGACCTTTATAATTATCCGAACATTTGTGTCAAGGTCACATTATTTACATCCCCGTAACTCTACTAGACCCAGAGTTACGAGGCCGCAAAGTTGGGTCTAATGCAATTCCTATGGAGGGTTTGTTTGTTTACGTTTTGCTTAATTACTTGGCCCCTGTTTGTCGTAGCCCTAAGTTTATAGTATGGTTGGATGGGGGACAAATTGATCTATAACATACTTAAAGGACATCCCCGTATCACTACTAGAACCAGAGTTACGAGCCTCCAAAATTGGGTCAAACGCTTTTCCTATGGAGGGGTTGTTCGTTTACGTTTTGCTTAATTACTTGGCCCCTGTTTGTCGTAGCCCTAAGCTTATAGTATGGTTGGATGGGGGACAAATTGATCTATAACATACTCAAAGGACATCCCCGTATCACTACTAGAACCAGAGTTACGAGCCTCCAAAATTGGGTCAAACGCTTTTCCTATGGAGGGGTTGTTCGTTTACGTTTTGCTTAATTACTTGGCCCCTGTTTGTCGTAGCCCTAAGCTTATAGTATGGTTGGATGGGGGACAAATTGATCTATAACATACTCAAAGGACATCCCCTTATCTCTACTAGAACCAGAGTTACGAGCCTCCAAAATTGGGTCTAATGCTATTCCTATGGAAGGAGTTGTTTCTTTACTTTTTCCTTAATTACTCGGCCCTGTATTCTCGGTCACCCATAATAACATATCTGTAGTGTAGTGGTTAACACATCCGCCTCACTCACGGAAGGCCACAGGTTCGAAACCGCGAAGTTTTTTTTTTCGCTTGGGATATGTAAAGACCTTTATAATTATCCGAACATTTGTGTCAAGGTCACATTATTTACATCCCCGTATCTCTGGTAGAACCAGAGTTCCGAGCCTCCAAAATTTAGTTTAATGCATTTCCTATGGAGGGGTTTGTTTCTTTACGTTTTGCTTAAGTACTCGGCCCCAGTTTGTCGTAGCCCATAGTTTTTAGTATGGTTAGATGGGGGACAAATTGGGCTATAACATACTCAAAGGACATCCGCGTATCTCTAGTAGAAAAAGAGTTACGAGCCTGCAAAGTTTATTTTCAAAAATCAAAAGTAACCTCCTAACAATAAGTGAGACAAAAAATAAGTTGACGACGATATTGAGGTAGCCTCAAGTTTAAAGTATCCTTGTATGGGGAGCAAAGAGTACTATAACATATCCAAAGGAGATCCCCGTATCTCTAATAGAACGAGAGTTATGAGCCTACAAAGTTCAGTGCTAAAATCATAAGTAACATAGCAAATAAAGGTGAGAAGATACCATACGTTGACGAACATTTTGCTTAATATCTCGGCCCCTGTTTGTCGTAGCCCTATGTTCTTGGTATGGCTGGATGGGGGACAAATTGGACTATAACATACTCAGAGGACATCCCCCTATGTCTATTAGAACCAGAGTTACGAGACTCTAAAGTTGGGTGTGACGGTATTTTTATGGCATGTTTTTGAATATTTCGCTTAATTTCTCGGCCCCTATATGACGCAACCCCAAACCTTTGGTATAGTAGGATGGGGGACAAATTGGGCTATAACATACTCTAAGGACATCCCCGTATCTCTAGTAGAAACAGAGTTACGAGGCTGCAAAGTTGGGTCTAAAATGCAATTCCTATGGAGGGGTTGTTTGTTTACGTTTTGCTTAATTACTTGGCCCCAGTTTGTCGCAGCCCAAAGTTTTTAGTATGGTTGGATGGGGGACAAATTGGGCTATAACATACTCAAAGGACATCCGCGTATCTCTAGTAGAAACAGAGTTACGAGGCAGCAAAGTTGGGTCTAAAATGCAATTCCTATGGAGGGGTTGTTTGTTTACGTTTTGCTTAATTACTTGGCCCCTGTTTGTCGCAGCCCAAAGTCTTTAGTATAGTTAGATGGGGGACAAATTTAACTATAACATACTCAAAGGACATCCCCGTATCTCTACTAGACCCACAGTTACGAGCCTGCAAAACTGGGTCTAATGCATTTCCTATGGAGGGGTTTGTTTGTTCACGTTTTGCTTAAATATTTGGCCTGTATTTTCGATCAAACATCAGAACATATCTGTAGTGCAGTGGTTATCATGTCCGCCTCACTCCCGGAAGTCTACAGGTTCGAAACCGCGAAGTTTTTTTTTTTTTTTTTTTTTTGCTTGGGATATGTAAAGACCTTTATAATTATCCGAACATTTGTGTCAAGGTCACATTATTTACATCCCCGTAACTCTACTAGACCCAGAGTTACGAGGCCGCAAAGTTGGGTCTAATGCAATTCCTATGGAGGGTTTGTTTGTTTACGTTTTGCTTAATTACTTGGCCCCTGTTTGTCGTAGCCCTAAGTTTATAGTATGGTTGGATGGGGGACAAATTGATCTATAACATACTTAAAGGACATCCCCGTATCACTACTAGAACCAGAGTTACGAGCCTCCAAAATTGGGTCAAACGCTTTTCCTATGGAGGGGTTGTTCGTTTACGTTTTGCTTAATTACTTGGCCCATGTTTGTCGTAGCCCTACGTTTTTAGTATGGTTGGATGGGGGACAAATTGATCTATAACATACTCAAAGGACATCCCCGTATCACTACTAGAACCAGAGTTACGAGCCTCCAAAATTGGGTCAAACGCTTTTCCTATGGAGGGGTTGTTCGTTTACGTTTTGCTTAATTACTTGGCCCATGTTTGTCGTAGCCCTACGTTTTTAGTATGGTCAGATGGGGGACAAATTGCACTATAACATTCTCAAAGGACATCCCCTTATCTCTACTAGAACCAGAGTTACGAGCCTCCAAAATTGGGTCTAATGCTATTCCTATGGAAGGAGTTGTTTCTTTACTTTTTCCTTAATTACTCGGCCCTGTATTCTCGGTCACCCATAATAACATATCTGTAGTGTAGTGGTTAACACATCCGCCTCACTCACGGAAGGCCACAGGTTCGAAACCGCGAAGTTTTTTTTTTCGCTTGGGATATGTAAAGACCTTTATAATTATCCGAACATTTGTGTCAAGGTCACATTATTTACATCCCCGTATCTCTGGTAGAACCAGAGTTCCGAGCCTCCAAAATTTAGTTTAATGCATTTCCTATGGAGGGGTTTGTTTCTTTACGTTTTGCTTAAGTACTCGGCCCCAGTTTGTCGTAGCCCAAAGTTTTTAGTATGGTTAGATGGGGGACAAATTGGGCTATAACATACTCAAAGGACATCCGCGTATCTCTAGTAGAAAAAGAGTTACGAGCCTGCAAAGTTTATTTTCAAAAATCAAAAGTAACCTCCTAACAATAAGTGAGACAAAAAATAAGTTGACGACGATATTGAGGTAGCCTCAAGTTTAAAGTATCCTTGTATGGGGAGCAAAGAGTACTATAACATATCCAAAGGAGATCCCCGTATCTCTAATAGAACGAGAGTTATGAGCCTACAAAGTTCAGTGCTAAAATCATAAGTAACATAGCAAATAAAGGTGAGAAGATACCATACGTTGACGAACATTTTGCTTAATATCTCGGCCCCTGTTTGTCGTAGCCCTATGTTCTTGGTATGGCTGGATGGGGGACAAATTGGACTATAACATACTCAGAGGACATCCCCCTATGTCTATTAGAACCAGAGTTACGAGACTCTAAAGTTGGGTGTGACGGTATTTTTATGGCATGTTTTTGAATATTTCGCTTAATTTCTCGGCCCCTATATGACGCAACCCCAAACCTTTGGTATAGTAGGATGGGGGACAAATTGGGCTATAACATACTCTAAGGACATCCCCGTATCTCTAGTAGAAACAGAGTTACGAGGCTGCAAAGTTGGGTCTAAAATGCAATTCCTATGGAGGGGTTGTTTGTTTACGTTTTGCTTAATTACTTGGCCCCAGTTTGTCGCAGCCCAAAGTTTTTAGTATGGTTGGATGGGGGACAAATTGGGCTATAACATACTCAAAGGACATCCGCGTATCTCTAGTAGAAACAGAGTTACGAGGCAGCAAAGTTGGGTCTAAAATGCAATTCCTATGGAGGGGTTGTTTGTTTACGTTTTGCTTAATTACTTGGCCCCTGTTTGTCGCAGCCCAAAGTCTTTAGTATAGTTAGATGGGGGACAAATTTAACTATAACATACTCAAAGGACATCCCCGTATCTCTACTAGACCCACAGTTACGAGCCTGCAAAACTGGGTCTAATGCATTTCCTATGGAGGGGTTTGTTTGTTCACGTTTTGCTTAAATATTTGGCCTGTATTTTCGATCAAACATCAGAACATATCTGTAGTGCAGTGGTTATCATGTCCGCCTCACTCCCGGAAGTCTACAGGTTCGAAACCGCGAAGTTTTTTTTTTTTTTTTTTTTTGCTTGGGATATGTAAAGACCTTTATAATTATCCGAACATTTGTGTCAAGGTCACATTATTTACATCCCCGTAACTCTACTAGACCCAGAGTTACGAGGCCGCAAAGTTGGGTCTAATGCAATTCCTATGGAGGGTTTGTTTGTTTACGTTTTGCTTAATTACTTGGCCCCTGTTTGTCGTAGCCCTAAGTTTATAGTATGGTTGGATGGGGGACAAATTGATCTATAACATACTCAAAGGACATCCCCGTATCACTACTAGAACCAGAGTTACGAGCCTCCAAAAATGGGTCAAACGCTTTTCCTATGGAGGGGTTGTTCGTTTACGTTTTGCTTAATTACTTGGCCCATGTTTGTCGTAGCCCTACGTTTTTAGTATGGTCAGATGGGGGACAAATTGCACTATAACATTCTCAAAGGACATCCCCTTATCTCTACTAGAACCAGAGTTACGAGCCTCCAAAGTTGGGTCTAATGCTATTCCTATGGAAGGAGTTGTTTCTTTACTTTTTCCTTAATTACTCGGCCCTGTATTCTCGGTCACCCATAATAACATATCTGTAGTGTAGTGGTTAACACATCCGCCTCACTCACGGAAGGCCACAGGTTCGAAACCGCGAAGTTTTTTTTTTCGCTTGGGATATGTAAAGACCTTTATAATTATCCGAACATTTGTGTCAAGGTCACATTATTTACATCCCCGTATCTCTGGTAGAACCAGAGTTCCGAGCCTCCAAAATTTAGTTTAATGCATTTCCTATGGAGGGGTTTGTTTCTTTACGTTTTGCTTAAGTACTCGGCCCCAGTTTGTCGTAGCCCAAAGTTTTTAGTATGGTTAGATGGGGGACAAATTGGGCTATAACATACTCAAAGGACATCCGCGTATCTCTACTAGAAAAAGAGTTACGAGCCTGCAAAGTTTATTTTCAAAAATCAAAAGTAACCTCCTAACAATAAGTGAGACAAAAAATAAGTTGACGACGATATTGAGGTAGCCTCAAGTTTAAAGTATCCTTGTATGGGGAGCAAAGAGTACTATAACATATCCAAAGGAGATCCCCGTATCTCTAATAGAACGAGAGTTATGAGCCTACAAAGTTCAGTGCTAAAATCATAAGTAACATAGCAAATAAAGGTGAGAAGATACCATACATTGACGAACATTTTGCTTAATATCTCGGCCCCTGTTTGTCGTAGCCCTATGTTCTTGGTATGGTTGGATGGGGGACAAATTGGACTATAACATACTCAGAGGACATCCCCCTATGTCTATTAGAACCAGAGTTACGAGACTCTAAAGTTGGGTGTGACGCTATTTTTATGGCATGTTTTTGAATATTTCGCTTAATTTCTCGGCCCCTATATGACGCAACCCCAAACCTTTGGTATAGTAGGATGGGGGACAAATTGGACTATAACATACTCAGAGGACATCCCCCTATGTCTATTAGAACCAGAGTTACGAGACTCTAAAGTTGGGTGTGACGCTATTTTTATGGCATGTTTTTGAATATTTCGCTTAATTTCTCGGCCCCTATATGACGCAACCCCAAACCTTTGGTATAGTAGGATGGGGGACAAATTTAACTATAACATACTCAAAGGACATCCCCGTATCACTACTAGAACCAGAGTTACGAGCCTCCAAAATTGGGTCAAACGCTTTTCCTATGGAGGGGTTGTTCGTTTACGTTTTGCTTAATTACTTGGCCCCTGTTTGTCGTAGCCCTAAGTTTATAGTATGGTTGGATGGGGGACAAATTGGACTATAACATACTCAAAGGACATCCCCGTATCACTACTAAAACCAGAGTTACGAGCCTCCAAAATTGGGTCAAACGCTTTTCCTATGGAGGGGTTGTTCGTTTACGTTTTGCTTAATTACTTGGCCCCTGTTTGTCGTAGCCCTAAGTTTATAGTATGGTTGGATGGGGGACAAATTGATCTATAACATACTCAAAGGACATCCCCGTATCACTACTAGAACCAGAGTTACGAGCCTCCAAAATTGGGTCAAACGCTTTTCCTATGGAGGGGTTGTTCGTTTACGTTTTGCTTAATTACTTGGCCCCTGTTTGTCGTAGCCCTAAGTTTATAGTATGGTTGGATGGGGGACAAATTGGACTATAACATATCCTAAGGACATCCCCGTCCGACCCCTCGAGTAGTCCACTACCGCAAAGGGTGAAACGGGAATGTAGAATGAAAGAGACACAGAGATGAAATACTTTATTTAAGAAAAGAAACACGCAAGTACGTTGCCCTGACAGTACAAGGTCGGAAAATACACAGCGTAACATTATTATCGACATCGTTATTATTATTATTTGTAAAATAATATATTTATGGCATTATATATATTTAAAATTATACAAAAAAATTTGAGTATTGCAAAAGTGCGTTAAAGTACGTATTGGTTGCTTGCCCGAGGCGATTGTTGGACGGGAGCCAGTGTCCTATCGTGTTCCCCATTGGCTGGTCAATGAGAGCCTGGTATTCATTTCTTCCAAGAAAATATTGGCAGTGCCTTGGCTCCAAGTAATTGACTCTACCAGCTTGGTCTTCTTCGTGTCTCGTTCAAATCGAACTGTGGGCTCAATCCTCTTGGAGATTCGTATTTGGGGGGAGATGTCCATCCAATCTCTCGCCCTCGCCCTGCCCCCACCCCCGCCCAGCAACTACTAGATCGGCGCGTTTATTTGACCCCCAAGGGGTTGATAACTCCGCAACTCCGCTTATTACCCCTTGGATATCAGATAAGATAAGGAAATAGGCCTAAGATAAGGAGATCTATTTGTTCCTTTGATAGGTGGTATCACGTGACAATGAAAACCCCGCCCCGCCCTAGACGTTGGTTGGTTGGTTGGTTGTTGTCCGCCGCCGCCGCGCTTATAATTTTGATCAATTTTATTTATTGGTAACGTAATTAATAATTTAAACATTAACAAACAACTTAATAATTAATTTTAATTATCGGGCAAAACCCTTAAAACTTCCCTTACAAAATAAAAAACTAAACATTTCACTCACCATAGGACCCTTGAGTTTGAAAGATCCGAGGGCTGGAGTGGTTGTATTTCATTATGGTCTAATGGCACCCCATGTTATTTCCCCATAGAGCTTAATACAGTCGAAGGCAGAGGGCTGCCATTACCCTATACCGCTTAAACCCACGGACACCTAATAAATAAATAAACGAAGTAAAACGGATTTAGGCTTATTTAAATTGATTTAGGATTACTTAAAATTATTTAGAATAATTTACGCTTACTTAATAAGATGAAATCGCGTTAAAATTACTTATTAAACATTTTACTTTACGGTTTAGCCCTTGGCACAATCAAAATACGGCAGTTTTTCCAATAAATAATCATTTATTCAAGGTTATTAATTACATTTAAGTCGCGGCGGAAATTAACTTAAATCGATAATTTAATGAGCGTAAAATTATACCCAGTTCCTTCTTCCTAGCCACCAAATACCATAAAATATAACCCAATCAACCCTAAATTAACCCTAACCCTAACCCTACCTGACCTACCCTAACCAATAATATGAAGAGTAAAATATAGAAAAACATGGAAAATATATATTTTAATTAATTTCCACACCTTAAATGTAGTTAATTATCCTTTAATTAACCTTGAATAAATGATATTTATTGAAAAACTGTGTATTTTGAATGTGCAAAGGGCTAAAGTAAAATCTAGCCCAATATTTTCAGTATCCACCCAAAAGTAGGCCTAACAACATTTAAACCTACAACTATTAATTACTTTGGCCCTGGAAGTCTTTTAAATGAACCCGTCTTCATACGCGGAATCCACAAATTTTATACTAATCAATAAAATTACGTTAAATATAATTGAAACTCAATTAAAAGTTATAATTAACCACGCAAAACAAAGGCTTAAAAAAATTAGAGACGTCGCAGCAGGCACGGTACCACCACCGGGCTGTTAGTCTGTTAGTCCACGGCCAACTTAGATACTCGACAAGCTCGCCAATAAGGCCAGCCAAGATTTATCGCCCTCTATGTTAACGAGCGTATGAGAAAAACCCGGAAAAAAATATGAAGCCGGGACAAAAAGAGACGAGCTAAAATTTTTTTATAATGTTAATCCTATGGGGCATGGTCCCGAGAGCGGATTCTGTCAGCAATTAAGAGTCCTTTTTACAATGTTTCCAATTTTTGTCAACTCTGGGGATTTTATGAGGCGTGAAGTAAGTTTTGAGCTTCATTTTGAACCTAATTTCATAATTTTACATAAATTATTTCGCTTTCAATAAATTATTGTTCCTAAGCCTTGGTCATGTTTTTGTTTAAGCAAGCCGGGACAACTCGGGACGAGCTAAAATGAGATTCTAATGCTATTCCTATGGAAAATGGTTTCGAAACTGGATTCTACCTTTAATTAGGAGTCGTTTTCAAAATGTTTCAGATTTTTATCAACTCTGGAGATTTTATGAGGCGTGAAGTAGGGTTTAAGCTTCATTTTGAACCTAATTTCATAATTTTAAATTGCATTGTTTCACTCCCACTAATTTTCTAAACTTGGACCTTGGCTCGTCTCTGTGTTATTTTAAAATATTACACTACGGAATTGTTTGTTTTATGGAATAAGATTTAATATTATATTAAATGTATGAAATGTTAAATAGCGCATTGCATTTAAATAAACAATGTTTAAACTGAATGTTTGTCATATGACTCGTAGTTACAATTTCAAAACTTTACGACTAATGGGTTTATTCGTGAGGTCTTTGGTAACATTTTAATTTTTTGGGAAATGATATGCCATTTTCTGGATGTGTTGCTGATTGCCGCAGTCTTCAAGCTTGAGAAGTAACAGAGACTTTACTTTTTGCCGGAATCTTATTTTGGCAAGCTTCAACATAATTTTGAAGGTTCGCTACAAAAGTTCTGCTTGGGTACCGAAGATTTCCTTTAGAAGCTTGACAAGTATTTTTATTATTAAATTACACATAAGATGACTTTTTGTGATAAAATAAAACGGCAAAAAAATTATTTTTCAAATTTATTGAGTTTTGACATTGCAATATTTACATTTTTTACAAATTCAAATTTCGCGGGAAATGAAGCCAGGCTTCATAATTACTTGCCTTCAAATTGAAGTTCAAGTTTAGAAAATTAGTGGGAGTGAAACAATGCAATTTAAAATTATGAAATTAGGTTCAAAATGAAGCTTAAACCCTACTTCACGCCTCATAAAATCTCCAGAGTTGATAAAAATCTGAAACATTTTGAAAACGACTCCTAATTAAAGGTAGAATCCAGTTTCGAAACCATTTTCCATAGGAATAGCATTAGAATCTCATTTTAGCTCGTCCCGAGTTGTCCCGGCTTGCTTAAACAAAAACATGACCAAGGCTTAGGAACAATAATTTATTGAAAGCGAAATAATTTATGTAAAATTATGAAATTAGGTTCAAAATGAAGCTCAAAACTTACTTCACGCCTCATAAAATCCCCAGAGTTGACAAAAATTGGAAACATTGTAAAAAGGACTCTTAATTGCTGACAGAATCCGCTCTCGGGACCATGCCCCATAGGATTAACATTATAAAAAAATTTTAGCTCGTCTCTTTTTGTCCCGGCTTCATATTTTTTTCCGGGTTTTTCTCATACGCTCGTTAACATAGAGGGCGATAAATCTTGGCTGGCCTTATTGGCGAGCTTGTCGAGTATCTAAGTTGGCCGTGGTTAGTCAGATTTGATTGGCTGCTAGCGAGAAACTTACCATGGAGCAATATCTAAAGATACCTAATTGCATTATATTGGCCTTTCAAGGAACACTCCATTGTAACTCCCAACCCCGATAAATATTATTACTCCTTGGAAAATTCTAACCTAGTGGATAAACTAGCGCCATCTATTTTTCAAAACTGGTATTAAAAGTTGCGTTTTCAGGGTTAAAAGGCGCCTTTGTCTGAAAACGTGGCGCCATCTATGTTTCAAAACTGGTAATAAAAGTTGCGTTTTTGGGTCTAAATCATTAAGCCTTGGCCCGAAAACTTTAAAATAATGTAAATAAATTAAAAACACTTGCCAAACTGTTGCATTTTCGTAAAAAGGTTCCATTGGACTCTCGAGCATTCTTTAAAAAGACAAAAACAAATTAAAAACATATCTTAATAACTTTAAATTAGGTTTGAAATTAAAACTTACTCTCCAGGCCCAAGAACTTCGTTACTTGGAAAAGCAATACTTCGTTATAAGGTCAAATTTCTTGAAAAATAAAAAGAAAAAAGCCAATTAATTGGAGTACAAATTAAATTAAACTATTTTAAATAATTACAACAATCAGGGGCCGAGGAATTAAGCAAAATGTTCATAAACATTCGCTCCATTGAATTAAGACGGACTTATTTTACACAACACCCATTAACTCTGGTTCTACTACAGATACGGGGATGTCCTTTGAGTATGTCATAGTCCTATTTGTCCCCCATCAAACCATACTAAAAACGTAGGGCTACGACAAACAGGGGCCGAGATATTAAGGAAAATGATCGTCCCCTCCATAGGATTTGCGTCACACCCAACTTTGGAGTTATAGGCCTCTAAAGTTGGGTGTGACGCTCTCCCTACAGCATGTTTTTGAACATTTTGCTTAATATCTCGGCCCCTGTTTGACGAAATCCAAGTTTTAAGTATTGTTGGATGGGGGACAAATTGGACTATAACATACTCAAAGGACATCCCCGTATCTCTAGTGGAACCAGAGTTATAAGCCTGCAAAGTAACCTAGCTTAATCAAACCCAACCTAACTTAACCTAATCTATAATATGAAGGGTAATATATAGACAAAAAACATGGAAAATGTATATTTTAATTAATTTCCGCGACTTAAATGTAATTAATTATGCTATAATTAACCTTGAATAAATGATATTTATTGAAAAAACTGTGTATTTTTAATGTGCTAAGGGCTAAAGTACAGTTTGGGAACACAGAAATGTTTTGAATAGTCTTAAATATTAAATTATGCATATATTACCTGCTATAAAAATGTTCCGAACATACTCTACTGACGTAACATTTAACCATCCCGCCAAATTCCAATCTTTTCTATGAAGAGTTGAAGACACTCACTAAGCCTTGGCCCTTTCTCCAAACTGTCATTGCTTAAGCCTTGGTTCTTTTCTATAAACATTGCTTTTTCGATTACCTTTGGCCTTTAAAACTCAATAAAAAAACTAAAGTTTCTTTCACGTAATCATGGTTTGAACACTTTTCAACCATTTTTAATTGCAATTAACGAAAGAACTTGGTTCAATTAAACTAAATAACGGTGCAAACACGAAATGTCACACAGGAGCTAAGCACAGGCTGCCATGCTGAACTCAGCTGATGCCGGCCTCAGATAGGACCGGAAATAAGCACACAGCATTGAGCATTTTATAATAAAATTTTAATGTCCTATAATGCTTTTAAGAACTAAAGGGGGTCACTGGACATTTTGACCAATAAATATTGTATAGTTTTGATTGATTACGACGTCACGACGACAGTAACAATGCAAAGAAGGCCATTCCGGGGATGCAGTTTCCCATTCTCGCTCAAACTGTCTACATTCTTGCTACTCCGTAAATACTTGTGGCTGGCTAGGCGGGTTTTTTGAATTTCAGATCTCTGTCATTTTTACTTTCAATTTTCATTTTCGATTTTAAACCCTAATTAAATTTAATTTATGGCTTAAATTAACTTAAATAAACTAAACAGAGTCCGAAAAAGCAGAAAATGTTGGTTTTGAGTTCGTAGAACTGATAGGTTTTGAACTATTGACCTCCGAATTTGAAATATTAAAAGTGAAATTATGCAAATTCTATAAAGAATTTTGAAACTTTCTTTACGTCATTTTATAGATACTTTGATGGGGAATCCAACGCGAGTAACCCCGTACAGATCGCGTTAGTAGTTTGAGCCCTATCTCGAGATTTAGTTTCCCGCCATTTTTCAAAATGGCGGCACAAACACAAAAATGCTGGAAATGTGTAAATCAGTTCAAATCAGTATATAATCCATATCAGTTTCATCAAAATAAATTATATTTAAACAAGGAACACTAATAATCAGTTTTAAACCTCGTTTCTAAAGATATCAGTCTGATTTTTCAATATGACACTCTTAACGGGTCAAAAGACACTATTCAATAAAAATATTCCGCTAAAAATTAAGATAATTAAGGTTTTAACCCTAATTAATGAAAATCAACATAACTCGATACCAGGAAGTACTGCGAGGCCGTAGACCATAACCTTTACAGTCGCTACACAGTTAGGTTGAAACTAAAAACGGACATAGCCGTAATTAGTGCAATAACTAATGAACCGCTAGTCGCACGATATTGGGACCACTTCCATTAGATTCCTTAGAGTTCTCTACGTCCGAATCGGTTAATTTAAGTTTAATTAATTTAAATTTAAATGGCAAAAAGAGGTTGGAAAGTAGAAAAACTGAAAAAACGGGCTGCGTTTCGGGACGTTTAATGACGTAGTTAATTAACGGTTAGTCGTAGAGAGACGCGACTAGTACCATCGGAATCAGGAGGTTTTAATCATTCAGATTAAGTGTATTTAATTTAATTAATTAAGTTAATTTCGATGGGAAATTAAAAATAACCGAAAATTGAAATTGCGAAAAATTCTCTCTCATCTCGCGTATCAACCACGTCTCCCCGAGGGGGAAACCACTTGTGAAATCAGGTGTACAAAATTTTTGAAATCACAATTGAAGTCCATAAATTGTTTTTGAAGTCTCTATAAATCGCAAAGTTTAGTTGAAATCTCGGAAGTCTTAGGAAGTCCCTAGAGAATCCCTTGAAGTCATGCGAAGTCCCTTGGAAATCGCTTGAAGTCATTCGAAGTCTCTCGGAAGTCTCTTGAAGTCATACGAAATCCCTTTGAAATCTCTTGAAGTTTCTCTGAAGTCATACGAAGTCCCTTTGAAATCTCTTGAAGTCTCTTGGAAATCTCTTGAAGTCTCTTGGAAATCTCTTGAAGTCTCTTGGAAATCTCTTGAAGTCTCTCGGAAATCTCTTGAAGTCTCTTAGAAGTCATACGAAGTCCGTTGGAAATCTCTTGAAGTCAAATGAAGTGCTAGAAAAATCCCTTGAAGTCTATTGAAATTCCGTCTTTCATAAGTGGAAATTTCCTTTTCTTCAAATTTTATTTTCAATAGTCTTGATCAGGGCCGGAAATAAGCATAGGACACTGGAATTTTAAAATGTGCCATAATTTTGTTAAAAACTAAGGGGGTCACTGGACAGTTTGACCAATAAAATTTTGGAAGTTTTGATAGTTTGACTATGGAGATGTGATACTATTTCTCCACACTACAGTGGACAATGTCCTATAAATTTTCCAGTCAAACAGGGGGGGCCCTGGTCTTGATCCCTCAATTTTCAGCCGTTTTCGGAGGTGCAATGCTACCAGACTCTTGTGCCAGACACTCTTCCCCAGAATTTTTTCCTTTTTGGACTTATTGTCGTCTGCTAATCATTCCGTTTTCAAAGAATATTCGTAAAATCTATATATTTTTGTTTGTGGCGAAGTTTAATTGGCTTAATTTAAACTACTATTTAACTAAATTGGGAACCTTCAAAATACAGCATACAAGCAGCCAATTTAAAAATTGTGTCTTCTAGTTCTCTGAACTATGAATTCGAGTATGAATCAGACGATAATCAGTTTCAAAAACCTGAGGGGTCAAACGTTTTGGAAAAAGTGTACGGGATTTCGAAATCCAATTTGATTTCTTCGGATTTCGTTTGATTTCGTCGGATTTCCATTGATTTCGTCGGATTTTGTTTGATTTCAAAGTTCGATAAAATGCAACGGATTTTGCAATTTTCCCCGTGATTTCCTCGGATTTTTTCCATGATTTCGGCAGATTTTGGGATATTTCAATTGATTTCGTTGGATTTTGTGATTTCTTTTGAGCTTGGATTTCGTGAATTTTCTAATGGATTTCGCGATTTCGTTACTGATTTTGTGATTTCTTTGTTGATTTTGTGGTATCTTTACTGATTTTGTGATTTCTCTACTGATTTTGTGATTTCTTTACTGTTTTGTTATTTCGTTATTGATTTCGGATTTTTTGTGAGATTTCTTAAGTTGGATTTCGCGGGTAGCGTACGGAATTTCATGAATGACCGACCCCTTGCAAAAATTCTATTGAAGTCACTTGAAGTCTATAAAATGTAATGAAGTCACTTGAAGTCTATAAATTATATTGAAGTCACTTGAAGTCTTTATAAATTGTATTGAAGTCACTTGAAGTCTTTATAAATTGTATTGAAGTCACTTGAAGTCTTTATAAATTATATTGAAGTCACTTGAAGTCTTTATAAATTTTATTGAAGTCATCTGAAATCAAATACAGTTAGTGAAGTCTTTGAAGTCAAATGAAGTCTATGATAGTTCAATTGAAGTCATTTAAAATCTGAAATCAGGTGTACAAAATTTTCTTAGTGGTTTCCCCCTCGCGTCTCCCGTCCGTAGACTTTTCATGCGTTTGCAAAGACTTGATTTTGGAGTTTTTAAAATAGGTTTTTCCCTTAATTAAGGCGTCTAATTAAGGTATATTAACAAGGAAAATATATTTCCTGATTAATTTCAAGGCGAGGAATCGGAAAAAAATGGTTTCAGAAGCGTACAGCCACATTTTCGGCCACCTTGTTCATTTTAGGCCGATTCGCCTATCACCAATCGATTTCTCATCTAAAACTAACCCGAAATCCATATCGGGTTAATTAATTTAGGCCTAATTTTAGGCCTAAAACGGGAAAAACCCTCCGTATCTGCCCTTCTAAAGGTCAAAATGTCTCTAAAATAACCCTATCCTACGTTGCACTTCGTAACTAACAGTAATCAGTAAAAAAATCGCGGTTAAAATCAATTAAAATAATTTTTAAGCCCAAATAATGAATTGGGTTTCGATTAATGGCACCGAGGGGGAAACCACTAAGAAAATTTTGTACACCTGATTTCAGATTTTAAATGACTTCAATTGAACTATCATAGACTTCATTTGACTTCAAAGACTTCACTAACTGTATTTGATTTCAGATGACTTCAATAAAATTTATAAAGACTTCAAGTGACTTCAATATAATTTATAAAGACTTCAAGTGACTTCAATACAATTTATAAAGACTTCAAGTGACTTCAATACAATTTATAAAGACTTCAAGTGACTTCAATATAATTTATAGACTTCAAGTGACTTCATTACATTTTATAGACTTCAAGTGACTTCAATAGAATTTTTGCAAGGGGTCGGTCATTCATGAAATTCCGTACGCTACCCGCGAAATCCAACTTAAGAAATCTCACAAAAAATCCGAAATCAATAACGAAATAACAAAACAGTAAAGAAATCACAAAATCAGTAGAGAAATCACAAAATCAGTAAAGATACCACAAAATCAACAAAGAAATCACAAAATCAGTAACGAAATCGCGAAATCCATTAGAAAATTCACGAAATCCAAGCTCAAAAGAAATCACAAAATCCAACGAAATCAATTGAAATATCCCAAAATCTGCCGAAATCATGGAAAAAATCCGAGGAAATCACGGGGAAAATTGCAAAATCCGTTGCATTTTATCGAACTTTGAAATCAAACAAAATCCGACGAAATCAATGGAAATCCGACGAAATCAAACGAAATCCGAAGAAATCAAATTGGATTTCGAAATCCCGTACACTTTTTCCAAAACGTTTGACCCCTCAGGTTTTTGAAACTGATTATCGTCTGATTCATACTCGAATTCATAGTTCAGAGAACTAGAAGACACAATTTTTAAATTGGCTGCTTGTATGCTGTATTTTGAAGGTTCCCAATTTAGTTAAATAGTAGTTTAAATTAAGCCAATTAAACTTCGCCACAAACAAAAATATATAGATTTTACGAATATTCTTTGAAAACGGAATGATTAGCAGACGACAATAAGTCCAAAAAGGAAAAAATTCTGGGGAAGAGTGTCTGGCACAAGAGTCTGGTAGCATTGCACCTCCGAAAACGGCTGAAAATTGAGGGATCAAGACCAGGGCCCCCCCTGTTTGACTGGAAAATTTATAGGACATTGTCCACTGTAGTGTGGAGAAATAGTATCACATCTCCATAGTCAAACTATCAAAACTTCCAAAATTTTATTGGTCAAACTGTCCAGTGACCCCCTTAGTTTTTAACAAAATTATGGCACATTTTAAAATTCCAGTGTCCTATGCTTATTTCCGGCCCTGATCAAGACTATTGAAAATAAAATTTGAAGAAAAGGAAATTTCCACTTATGAAAGACGGAATTTCAATAGACTTCAAGGGATTTTTCTAGCACTTCATTTGACTTCAAGAGATTTCCAACGGACTTCGTATGACTTCTAAGAGACTTCAAGAGATTTCCGAGAGACTTCAAGAGATTTCCAAGAGACTTCAAGAGATTTCCAAGAGACTTCAAGAGATTTCCAAGAGACTTCAAGAGATTTCAAAGGGACTTCGTATGACTTCAGAGAAACTTCAAGAGATTTCAAAGGGATTTCGTATGACTTCAAGAGACTTCCGAGAGACTTCGAATGACTTCAAGCGATTTCCAAGGGACTTCGCATGACTTCAAGGGATTCTCTAGGGACTTCCTAAGACTTCCGAGATTTCAACTAAACTTTGCGATTTATAGAGACTTCAAAAACAATTTATGGACTTCAATTGTGATTTCAAAAATTTTGTACACCTGATTTCACAAGTGGTTTCCCCCTCGAATGGCACCCTGTTTTAAATGTACGGAAGGTTTAACGCTAGTAACTCACAGCGCTGCCACTACTGCGGGGTGAAAGAAAAAAAAGAGAGATTGAAATTTATCGTCTCTTTATTTTATGACGCGGCTAACCTGATAGCGCTACCAAGCGCAGGGAGGAATATGGGCGACCAATATATTCACTTTAGTTTAGTTGACGTTTACGTCTACATTGTAGCGCGGTTACAAATAGAAGGGGGGGTAGACAACGGTAACGGGACTGACTCAAGGCGGAGGGATAAGCAATGTTGAAAAGGCGGAGGTCGAAAATAGTTCGGCGGGAAAACTTGGACGAAACAAGTCGTACCACTGAGAGTCAACCGAAGCGAGGTTTGTCTGTCCGAATCAGTGTATTGGGACGCGAGGGGGCCGTCACTCCTTCAAATCTCATACACCTAGGTTTTCAAATCATTCAAATCACATAAATCACTTCCCAAATCTAGAAAATCACTAAAATCGCTATGAAATCAGTGAAATCACCATCCAAAGCAGTCAAATTAAGAATTCAAATCATTCAAATCAATGCCAAATCATTCGAGTCGTACCATAAGTAAATAAGATATGTGTTCCTTAAGTGTTAATGAGAGCTTGTCATGAAGTGACGTAGGAGAAAAGTCATAGATTCTCGTAAAGCGACGCGTGGTGACTGGGGCGCTGTCAAAGGTTTACCATAGACTAAATAGGAGGATGGACTGCAAAACCAGGTATAGTCAATTCTCGCTTGTCCTTATTGAACTAGCTCTCATTAAGCCTTTGGCATTACGAAGTGTAGGTAGTGACTTACTTACGGAACATATCTTATAAACTTATGATCGTACAAATCATTCAAATCACATTAATCGTATTGAAATCATCAAAATCGGTAGTGATTTCAAATCTCGTACGCTCTGATGCGTAGTGACGGTCCCCTCGCCATCTAAACTTGTTGAATTTGAGATCCGAGAACACCCAGCAATTGGCCATATTTATTTTGCTTCTAATTAAGTTAATTATCATTAAAATTTAATGAAATTTACAGCTAATAATCTCCATTAAGTGCTCTATCTAGATCTGCTTTCGAATTAGCTCTATCTTTTACGGTTTAAAAGATATGGCGCTTTTAAGTTTTGTGTCGAGGGGTGGGTAAGCTAAACGAATGACGCAGTGGGTTGGTTAAACGAGTGAGATAGATAGAGCCATAAAACGGGAAAAACCTTCCGTATCTGCCCTTCTAAGGGTCAAAATGTCTCTAAAACACCCCTATCCTAAGCTAAACGTCATAACAGTAACACGTAAAGGTTAGAAGCAGAGTTACGAGCCTCCAAAGGTTAGTGTAACGGAGGGTATGGTGGTTATGAACATTTTCCTTAATTACTCGGCCCCTGTTTGTCGTAGCCCTAAGTTTTAAGTATCCTTGGAAAGGGGACAAATAGAACTACGACATACTCAAAGGACATCCGGGTATCTATAACAGAACCGGAGTTATAAGCCTCCAAAGTTGGGTGTAATGTTATTCCTATGGAGGGGGGTTTGTTTACGTTTTGCTTAATATCTCGGCCCCTGTTTGTCCTAGCCCTATGTTTTAAGTATCCTTGGAGAGGGGACAAATAGGACTATGACATACTCAAAGGACATTCCCGTATCTCTAATAGAACCAGAGTTACGAGCCTCCAAAGTTTAGTGTGAAAATTATAAGTAACAGTCTAAGTAGAAGTGTGACGCTTCCCCCAGTTGAGCATTTTCCTTAATTACTGCTTCTAATTAAGGTACATTAACAAGGAAAATATATTTCCTGATTAATTTCAAGGCAAGGAATCGGAAAAAAATGGTTTCAGAAGCGTATTAAAAAAGTTTCACTGAGATTTCCATGAATTTTATTAAAAAATTACAAATTTGAATGAGTTTTCATTTTCATTTCTTTCCTTGGTGAGTATTTTTGAAACTGGCCTTCTTAGACTGGACCTGCCCTTCTTGCCCCGTTGGACTATTGGATCATAGAACCAGAGTTACGAGCCTGCAAAGTATAGTCTAATGTTAATCCTATGGTGGGGGTTTGATTGTTTACGTTTTGCTCAATTACTCGGCCCCTGTTTGTCCTATTCCTAAGTTTTTAGTATCGTTGGAAAGGGGACAAATTGCACTATAACATACTCAAAGGACAACCCCGTATCTCTAGTAGAACCGGAGTTAATGGGTGTTTTGTAAAATAAGTCCGTCTTAATTCAACGGAGCGAATGTTTATTAAAATTTTGCTTAATTACTCGACCCCCGTTTGTCGTAGTCCTATGTTTTTAGTATCGTTGGATGGGGGACAAATAGGACTACAACATACTCAAAGGACATCCCGTTATCTCTAGTAGAACCAGAGTTACAAGCCATAAAACCTAAGCCTAACGTAAACCATTTGGAGCCTGTACCTTTTGAGTTCTTTACATTTTAATGCTATAATAATTGGACACTATAATTAATTAAAGAGGTACTTACCAGGCATTAAGCGAAGTGTTTCTTGAGTTTCTTCAAACTGTAGGAGCCCACACAAAGTGATCTTTCAGCGGAGAACGAGCGGCTGTACAGCTCCTTGCCATGCATATCTTTTGATAACAGTCTCTACTTGGATAACACGACTGGTTTTAAACGCCCCAAGTACTTTTGGGGGTTGTTTTGTATCCATTATAGCAGCGGGTTGCCCCAAATATTAAATTAAAATGCGTTAATTACATTTAAAAAGGCCTATCTTGTGTTCTACACTATCTAAACCAGTGGTGGGCAAATTCGCGAACTTCTGAAATGCTTGTCACTCTCACTCTGTGAATGATAATTCTATTAACTGACCCTTCTCACTCTCACTCGCAAACTGAGAGTGAAATCTCGGGAATTTGAAAATCTCACTCCGCGAGGGAAAGTGAGCGCGCGCTTCCGATTTCCTTCATTAGAAAAGAGTGAGAGAGTAGAGAAAATATTTGTTCACTCTTTATAGAAGAATGAATGAGAATAACCTATTAATGTTATGACTCTCTCACTCAGTTTGAAAGGCTTTGAGCTAGGGATTTTTAGCGAGCGAGTGAAGTCTTGTTTTAACATGAAATGTTTACTGGGAAAATCTGGTTTAGGAAATCTACTAGATGGAGGTGTTTGAGTAAGAAAGAATCTCTAACGAGGGAGTCGTCACTCAGCGTTATAGCGTATGACATGAGAAGCTTATTGTTGATTAAGATGATTTGAATGACTTTGTTTATTAAGATGATTTGAATGACCTTGTTTATTTAGATGATTTGAATGACCTTGTTTATTTAGATGATTTGAATGACATTGTTTATTTAGATGGCAATGATAATTTTAATTATTTTAATGACCTCGTTGATTTGAATTATCTTGTTGATTTAGATTATTTGAATGACTTCGTCGCTCTGAATGGCTTCATTGATTTGAATTTTTTGACTTTGTTGATTAAGGTTATTTGGATGGCAACAATGATTAGGATTATCGGTATAATTTTGCTGAATAGGATTATTTGGATGGCAATAATGATTAGGATTATCGTGATGACTTTGTTGATATGGGATATTTGAACGACTGTTGATTGGGTTGAATTTGTTGATTTGGATTATAGGGTTGAAATTTTTGATTAGGATGATTTGAATGACTATGTAGATATTTGATTTGAATGACTATGCAGATATTTGATTTGAATGAGTACGGTGATTTGATTGCCAATTGTGATTTGAATAGGTCATTTGAATGACAACTGTAATTCAAATCACGATTGTCATTCAAATGGCCCATTCAAATCACGATTGTCATTCAAATGGCCCATTCAAATCACGATTGTCATTCAAATGGCCCATTCAAATCACGATTGTCATTCAAATGGCCCATTCAAATCACGATTGTCATTCAAATGACCCATTCAAATCACGATTGTCATTCAAATGACCCATTCAAATCACGATTGTCATTCAAATGACCCATTCAAATCACGATTGTCATTCAAATGACCCATTCAAATCACGACTGTCATTCAAATGACCCATTCAAATCACGACTGTCATTCAAATGACCCATTCAAATCACGACTGTCATTCAAATGACCCATTCAAATCACGACTGTCATTCAAATGACCCATTCAAATCACCATTGTCATTCAAATGACCCATTCAAATCACCATTGTCATTCAAATGACCCATTCAAATCACCATTGTCATTCAAATCAAATATCTACATAGTCATTCAAATCAAATATCTACATAGTCATTCAAATCAAATATCTACATAGTCATTCAAATCAAATATCTGCATAGTCATTCAAATCAAATATCTGCAAAGTCATTCAAATCAAATCAATCTGCATAGTCATTCAAAGTCATTTAAATCATCTTAATCAACAATATAATTCAAATAAACGAAATAAATAAAAATAATTCATATCACCCTAGTCATCCAAATCACTTAAATAAGCTAACTCATAAGCTTTCTCATGTGACGACTCCCTCGTTAGAGATTCTTTCTTACTCAATCTAGTAGATTTCCTAAACCAGATTATCCCAATTCCCAGTAAAAATTTCATAATAAAAGAGGACTTCACTCGCTCTCTAAAATCACTTTCAAACTAATATAATTTTCATTCACTGAATGAGAGTGAGAGTGAGTGAAGTTCTCGAATTTTTTATATTTATAAGTCCTTAAGAGTGATTTCGTCTCGATTTATGAAAGTCACTCCCGACAATAGAAAGAGGCATTGGTGAAAGAAACCTTATCACTCTTTTGGAAAAACATTACTTCGCGAGAGTGAGATATTGTAATTCGCGTGTATGAAACTCTCAAGCCACGAGTGCTAACAAGTCACTCATTCTTGTCTCACTCTTTCGGCGCGAGAGACTTCTTTAAGAGAGACGAAAGATCTTTCGCAATGCGAGTGACACTCGCGATTTGCCCACCACTGATCTAAACATTGCTTAAGCCTTGGTACTTTTCCATAATTATTGCTTTTTCGATTACCTTTGGCCTTTAAAACTCAATAAAAAACTAAAGTTTCTTTCGCGTAATCATGGTTTGAACACTTCTTAACCATTTTTAATTGCAATTAACGAAAGAACTTGGTTTAATTAAACTAAATAAAGGTGCAAACACGAAATGTCACACAGGAGCTAAGCACAGGCTGCCATGATGAACTCAGCTGATGCCGGCCACAGATAGGACCGGAAATAAGCACAGAGAATTAAGCATTGTTTAATAATATTTTAATGTCCTATAATGCTTTTAAAAACTAAAGGGGGGCTCACTGGACATTCTGGCCAATAAATATTGCGTAGTTTTGATTGATTACGACGTCACGACGGCAGTAACGACACAAAGAAGGCGATTCCAGCTATGAGTTTCTTCATTCTCGCTCTAGCTACACATATTCTTGCTACTCCGTCTATACTTGTATCTTGATAGGCGGGTTTTGCCATCTATATGTGCAAAATTGAACTGCATTGTGATTAATTAAAACTTTGTTGTTTCAAAGAACTAATTGCAGAATTACTTTTGCCTAAATAAGGTTCAGTTCTACCTGCAATCAAAATAATTATACATTGTAGTTTTAAATTCAAATAATATTTGAGTTTGTATTGTATAGATGTCGCCACACTATTAACGCAGCGGCTTTTTTTGAAATTTGAGATCCGAAAACACCTATACCATAAAATCTTATTTTGCTTCTAATTAAGTTAATTATCATTCAAATTAAATGAAAATTACGGATAATAATGCCCATTAACTCCTCTATCTAAATCTGCTTTGAAATTAACGCTATCTATTACGGTTTAAAAGATATAACGATTTATAGAATTCGGACTAATAGTGTGGCGACATCTAAACAAGGCAAGCGCCGATGTTCAAAACTACAATGTTTAATTATTTTGATTAGAGAGGCAATTGAAGCTTAAATAGTCGTAATTAACTACGCAATTATTTCTTTGAAACTTGAAAGTTTAAATAACATTAACGCAGTTCATTTATCTCGCTATAGATGGCGTAGCACCAAACTAACTAACGGTTTTCGCATTGGAATTACACTGAAAATGTTTTTTGGCTCTAATTCAGTTAATTATCATTCAAATTAAATGAAAATTACGGATAATAATGCCCATTAACTCCTCTATCTAAATCTGCTTTCAAATTAACGCTATCTATTACGGTTTAAAAGATATAGCGATTTTAAGATATGTATAGCGTGGAAGGCACCCAGCAAGGGGCCATAGGAAATACATTGAAATATTTTTTTGCTTGTAATTAAGTTAATTATCATTCAAATTAAATGAAAATTAAACCTTATGAAGATAATTAAGTGCTCTATTTAATTCTTCTTTCAAATTAACGCTATCTATTACGGTTTAAAAGATATAGCGATTTTAAGATATGTATAGCGTAGAAGACACCCAGCAAGGGGCCATAGGAAATACATTGAAAGATTATTTTGCTTGTAATTAAGTTAATTATCATTTAAATTTAATGAAAATTACACCTAATGAAGATAATTAAGTGCTCTATTTAATTCTGCTTTCAAATTAACGCTATCTAATACGGTTTAAAAGATATAGCGATTTTAAGATATGTATAGCGTAGAAGACACCCAGCATGGGGCCATAGGAAATACATTGAAAGTTTATTTTGCTTGTAATTAAGTTAATTATCATTCAAATTAAATGAAAATTAAACCTAATGAAGATAATTAAGTGCTCTATTTAATTCTGCTTTCAAATTAACGCTATCTATTACGGTTTAAAGGATATAGCGATTTTAAGATATGTATAGCGTAGAAGACACCCAGCAAGGGGCCATAGGAAATACATTGAAAGATTATTTTGCTTGTAATTAAGTTAATTATCATTTAAATTTAATGAAAATTACACCTAATGAAGATAATTAAGTGCTCTATTTAATTCTGCTTTCAAATTAACGCTATCTAATACGGTTTAAAAGATAAAGCGATTTTAAGATATGTATAGCGTAGAAGACACCCAGCATGGGGCCATAGGAAATACATTGAAAGTTTATTTTGCTTGTAATTAAGTTAATTATCATTCAAATTAAATGAAAATTAAACCTAATGAAGATAATTAAGTGCTATATTTAAATCTGATTTCAAATTAACGCTATCTATTACGGTTTAAAAGATATAGCGATTTTAAGATATGTATAGCGTAGAAGACACCCAGCAAGGGGCCATAGGAAATACATTGAAAGTTTATTTCGCTTGTAATTAAGTTAATTATCATTTAAATTTAATGAAAATTACACCTAATGAAGATAATTAAGTGCTCTATTTAATTCTGCTTTCACATTAACGCTATCTATTACGGTTTAAAAGATATAGCGATTTTAAGATATGTATAGCGTAGAAGACACCCAGCAAGGGGCCATAGGAAATACATTGAAAGTTTATTTTGCTTGTAATTAAGTTAATTATCATTTAAATTTACTGAAAATTACACCTAATGAAGATAATTAAGTGCTCTATTTAATTCTGCTTTCAAATTAACGCTATCTATTACGGTATAAAAGATATAGCGATTTTAAGATATGTATAGCGTAGAAGACACCCAGCAAGGGGCCATAGGAAATACATTGAAAGTTTATTTTGCTTGTAATTAAGCTAATTATAATTTAAATTAATGAAAATTACAGCTAATGAAGATAATTAAGTGCTCTATTTAATTCTGCTTTCAAATTAACGCTATCTATTACGGTATAAAAGATATACCGATTTTAATATATGTATAGCGTCGAAGACACCCAGCAAGGGGCCATAGGAAATACATTGAAAGTTTATTTTGCTTGTAATAAGGTTAATTATCATTCAAATTAAATGAAAATTAAACCTAATGAAGATAATTAAGTGTTCTATTTAGATCTGCTTTGAAATTAACGCTATCTATTACGGTTTAAAAGATATACCGATTTTAAGATATGTATAGCGTAGAAGACACCCAGCAAGGGGCCATAGGAAATACATTGAAAGTTTATTTTGCTTGTAATTAAGTTCATTATCATTTAAATTTACTGAAAATTACACCTAATGAAGATAATTAAGTGCTCTATTTAATTCTGCTTTCAAATTAACGCTATCTATTACGGTATAAAAGATATAGCGATTTTAAGATATGTATAGCGTAGAAGACACCCAGCAAGGGGCCATAGGAAATACATTGAAAGTTTATTTTGCTTGTAATTAAGCTAATTATAATTTAAATTAATGAAAATTACAGCTAATGAAGATAACTAAGTGCTCTATTTAATTCTGCTTTCAAAGTAACGCTATCTATTACG
Organism: Phalangium opilio; assembly: GCF_054372755.1. Classification (NCBI taxonomy): domain Eukaryota; kingdom Metazoa; phylum Arthropoda; class Arachnida; order Opiliones; family Phalangiidae; genus Phalangium; species Phalangium opilio. Next base: position 40,429 of record NW_028324147.1, on the reverse strand, counting down.
GTTTAAAAGATATAGCGATTTAAAGATATGTATAGCGTTGAAGACACCCAGCAAGGGGCCATAGGAAATACATTGAAAGTTTATTTTGCTTGTAATTAAGTTAATTATCATTTAAATTTAATGAAAATTACACCTAATGAAGATAATTAAGTGCTCTATTTAATTCTGCTTTCAAATTAACGCTATCTATTACGGTTTAAAAGATATAGCGATTTTAAGATATGTATAGCGTGGAAGACACCCAGCAAGGGGCCATAGGAAATACATTGAAAGTTTATTTTGCTTGTAATTAAGTTAATTATCATTCAAATTAAATGAAAATTAAACACAATGAAGATAATTAAGTGCTCTATTTAAATCTGCTTTCAAATTAACGCAATCTATTACGGTTTAAAAGATATAGCGATTTTAAGATATGTATAGCGTAGAAGACACCCAGCAAGGGGCCATAGGAAATACATTGAAAGTTTATTTTGCTTGTAATTAAGTTAATTATCATTCAAATTAAATGAAAATTGAACGTAATAGAGATAATTAAGTGCTCTATTTAAATCTGCTTTCAAATTAACGCTATCTATTACGGTTTAAAAGATATAGCGATTTTAAGATATGTATAGCGTAGAAGACACCCAGCAAGGGGCCATAGGAAATACATTGAAAGTTTATTTTGCTTGTAATTAAGTTAATTATCATTTAAATTTACTGAAAATTACACCTAATGAACATAATTAAGTGCTCTATTTAATTCTGCTTTCAAATTAACGCAATCTATTACGGTTTAAAAGATATAGCGATTTTAATATATGTATAGCGTCGAAGACACCCAGCAAGGGGCCATAGGAAATACATTGAAAGTTTATTTTGCTTGTAATAAGGTTAATTATCATTCAAATTAAATGAAAATTAAACCTAATGAAGATAATTAAGTGTTATATTTAGATCTGCTTTGAAATTAACGCTATCTATTACGGTTTAAAAGATATACCGATTTTAAGATATGTATAGCGTAGAAGACACCCAGCAAGGGGCCATAGGAAATACATTGAAAGTTTATTTTGCTTGTAATTAAGTTCATTATCATTTAAATTTACTGAAAATTACACCTAATGAAGATAATTAAGTGCTCTATTTAATTCTGCTTTCAAATTAACGCTATCTATTACGGTATAAAAGATATAGCGATTTTAATATATGTATAGCGTAGAAGACACCCAGCAAGGGGCCATAGGAAATACATTGAAAGTTTATTTTGCTTGTAATTAAGCTAATTATAATTTAAATTAATGAAAATTACAGCTAATGAAGATAACTAAGTGCTCTATTTAATTCTGCTTTCAAAGTAACGCTATCTATTACGGTTTAAAAGATATAGCGATTTTAAGATATGTATAGCGTGGAAGACACCCAGCAAGGGGCCATAGGAAATACATTGAAAGTTTATTTTGCTTGTAATTAAGTTAATTATCATTCAAATTAAATGAAAATTAAACATAATGAAGATAATTAAGTGCTCTATTTAAATCTGCTTTCAAATTAACGCTATCTATTACGGTTTAAAAGATATAGCGATTTTAAGATATGTATAGCGTAGAAGACACCCAGCAAGGGGCCATAGGAAATACATTGAAAGTTTATTTTGCTTGTAATTAAGTTAATTATCATTCAAATTAAATGAAAATTAAACCTTATGAAGATAATTAAGTGCTCTATTTAAATCTGCTTTCAAATTAACGCTATCTATTACGGTTTAAAAGATATAGCGATTTTAAGATATGTATAGCGTAGAAGACACCCAGCAAGGGGCCATAGGAAATACATTGAAAGTTTATTTTGCTTGTAATTAAGTTCATTATCATTTAAATTTACTGAAAATTACACCTAATGAAGATAATTAAGTGCTCTATTTAATTCTGCTTTCAAATTAACGCTATCTATTACGGTATAAAAGATATAGCGATTTTAAGATATGTATAGCGTAGAAGACACCCAGCAAGGGGCCATAGGAAATACATTGAAAGTTTATTTTGCTTGTAATTAAGCTAATTATAATTTAAATTAATGAAAATTACAGCTAATGAAGATAATTAAGTGCTCTATTTAATTCTGCTTTCAAATTAACGCTATCTATTACGGTATAAAAGATATACCGATTTTAAGATATGTATAGCGTAGAAGACACCCAGCAAGGGGCCATAGGAAATACATGGAAAGTTTATTTTGCTTGTAATTAAGTTAATTATCATTTAAATTTAATGAAAATTACAACTAATGAAGAGAATTAAGTGTTCTATGTAATTCTGCTTTCAAATTAACGCTATCTATTACGGTTTAAAAGATAAAGCGATTTTAATATATGTATAGCGTCGAAGACACCCAGCAAGGGTCCATAGGAAATACATTGAAAGTTTATTTTGCTTGTAATAAGGTTAATTATCATTCAAATTAAATGAAAATTAAACCTAATGAAGATAATTAAGTGCTCTATTTAGATCTGCTTTCAAATTAACGTTATCTATTACGGTTTAAAAGATATACCGATTTTAAGATATGTATAGCGTAGAAGACACCCATTAAGGGGCCATAGGAAATACATTGAAAGTTTATTTTGCTTGTAATTAAGTTAATTATCATTTAAATTTAATGAAAATTACACCTAATGAAGATAATTAAGTGCTCTATTTAATTCTGCTTTCAAATTAACGCTATCTATTACGGTATAAAAGATATACCGATTTTAAGATATGTATAGCGTAGAAGACACCCAGCAAGGGGCCATAGGAAATACATTGAAAGTTTATTTTGCTTGTAATTAAGTTAATTATCATTTAAATTTAATGAAAATTACAACTAATGAAGAGAATTAAGTGTTCTATTTAATTCTGCTTTCAAATTAACGCTATCTATTACGGTTTAAAAGATAAAGCGATTTTAATATATGTATAGCGTCGAAGACACCCAGCAAGGGTCCATAGGAAATACATTGAAAGTTTATTTTGCTTGTAATAAGGTTAATTATCATTCAAATTAAATGAAAATTAAACCTAATGAAGATAATTAAGTGCTCTATTTAGATCTGCTTTCAAATTAACGTTATCTATTACGGTTTAAAAGATATACCGATTTTAAGATATGTATAGCGTAGAAGACACCCAGGAAATACATTGAAAGTTTATTTTGCTTGTAATTAAGTTAATTATCATTTAAATTTACTGAAAATTACACCTAATGAAGATAATTAAGTGCTCTATTTAATTCTGCTTTCAAATTAACGCTATCTATTACGGTTTAAAAGATATAGCGATTTTAATATATGTATAGCGTCGAAGACACCCAGCAAGGGGCCATAGGAAATACATTGAAAGTTTATTTTGCTTGTAATAAGGTAATTATCATTCAAATTAAATGAAAATTAAATCTAATGAAGATAATTAAGTGTTCTATTTAGATCTGCTTTCAAATTAACGCTATCTATTACGGTTTAAAAGATATACCGATTTTAAGATATGTATAGCGTAGAAGACACCCAGCAAGGGGCCATAGGAAATACATTGAAAGTTTATTTTGCTTGTAATTAAGTTAATTATCATTTAAATTTACTGACAATTACACCTAATGAAGATAATTAAGTGCTCTATTTAATTCTGCTTTCAAATTAACGCTATCTATTACGGTATAAAAGATATACCGATTTTAAGATATGTATAGCGTAGAAGACACCCAGCAAGGGGCCATAGGAAATACATTGAAAGTTTATTTTGCTTGTAATTAAGTTAATTATCATTTAAATTTACTGAAAATTACACCTAATGAAGATAATTAAGTGCTCTATTTAATTCTGCTTTCAAATTAACGCTATCTATTACGGTATAAAAGATATAGCGATTTTAAGATATGTATAGCGTAGAAGACACCCAGCAAGGGGCCATAGGAAATACATTGAAAGTTTATTTTGCTTGTAATTAAGTTAATTATCATTTAAAGTTAATGAAAATTACAACTAATTAAGATAATTAAGTGCTCTATTTAATTCTGCTTTCAAATTAACGCTATCTATTACGGTTTAAAAGATTTTCTATTTCCAAGTTCCAAGTTTGTATTTCCAAGTTTCTATTTCGTTTTTCGTATTTCGAAGTTGCAAGTTTGAAGTTCGAAGTCAAGGTTAGGTTAGGTTAGGTTAGGTTAGGTTAGGTTAGGTTAGGTTAGGTTAGGTTAGGTTAGGTCTTATAGAATTTATTAGGCATTGAATAGCAATTTTTACATGTTAAAATCAAGTTAGGCTAACGTTGCCTAAGATTTTTAATGATCAGGTAGTGACCTGTGTGTTCTATGGGAAAATAACATGGGTTTTTACCTTCTCCGAGTGTCAAGTGTAAGTCTAAGTGAAAGTGTAAAGTCCAAGGGAACACGGGAACTACATACGGTAACTAGTTACCGTAAGTCTAGTTCCCTTCTGCGAGTTTTAAAGTCCAAGGGAACACGGGAACTACATACGGTAACTAGTTACTTCCCGTCTCCGAAGGAACATAGTTCCCGTCTCCAAGGGAACCTAGTTACCGTAAGTCTTGTTCCCGTCAGAGAGTGTGGTCACGCCTAAGGGAACACGGGAACTACATACGGTAACTAGTTACTTCCCGTCTCCGAAGGAACATAGTTCCCGTCTCCGAGGGAACCTAGTTCCCGTCTCCAAGGGAACCTAGTTACCGTAAGTCTAGTTCCCTTCAGAGAGTGTGGTCACGCCTAAGGGAACACGGGAACTACATACGGTAACTAGTTACTTCCCGTCTACGAAGGAACATAGTTCCCGTCTCCAAGGGAACCTAGTTACCGTAAGTCTAGTTCCCGTCAGAGAGTGTGGTCACGCCTAAGGGAACACGGGAACTACATACGGTAACTAGTTACTTCCCGTCTCCGAAGGAACATAGTTCCCGTCTCCGAAGGAACATAGTTCCCGTCTCCGAGGGAACCTAGTTACCGTAAGTCTAGTTCCCTTCAGAGAGTGTGGTCACGCCTAAGGGAACACGGGAGCCACATACGGTAACTAGTTACTTCCCGTCTCCACGGGAACTTACTTCCCGTCTCCGAAGGAACTTACTTCCCGTCTCAGAGGGAACTTACTTCCCGTCTCAGAGGGAACTTACTTCCCGTCTCCACGGGAACTTACTTCCCGTCTCAGAGGGAACTTACTTCCCGTCTCAGAGGGAACTTACTTCCCGTCTCAGAGGGAACTTACTTCCCGTCTCAGAGGGAACTTACTTCCCGTCTCCACGGGAACTTACTTCCCGTCTCAGAGGGAACTTACTTCCCGTCTCAGAGGGAACTTACTTCCCGTCTCCACGGGAACTTACTTCCCGTCTCAGAGGAAACTTACTTCCCGTCTCAGAGGGAACTTACTTCCCGTCTCAGAGGGAACTTACTTCCCGTCTCAGAGGGAACTTACTTCCCGTCTCCGAAGGAACATAGTTCCCGTCTCCGAAGGAACATAGTTCCCTCTGAGACGGGAACTTACTTCCCGTCTCCACGGGAACTTACTTCCCGTCTCCACGGGAACTTACTTCCCGTCTCCACGGGAACTTACTTCCCGTCTCAGAGGGAACTTACTTCCCGTCTCAGAGGGAACTTACTTCCCGTCTCAGAGGGAACTTACTTCCCGTCTCCACGGGAACTTACTTCCCGTCTCCACGGGAACTTACTTCCCGTCTCAGAGGGAACTTACTTCCCGTCTCAGAGGGAACTTACTTCCCGTCTCAGAGGGAACTTACTTCCCGTCTCCGAAGGAACATAGTTCCCGTCTCCGAAGGAACTTAGTTCCCGTCTCCAAGGGAACTTAGTTCCCGTCTCCGAAGGGAACTTACTTCCCGTCTCCGAAGGGACATAGTTCCCGTCTCCGAGGGAACTTACTTCCCGTCTCCGAAGGAACTTAGTTCCCGTCTCCAAGGGAACTTAGTTCCCGTCTCAGAGGGAACTTACTTCCCGTCTCAGAGGGAACTTACTTCCCGTCTCAGAGGGAACTTACTTCCCGTCTCCGAAGGAACATAGTTCCCGTCTCCGAAGGAACTTAGTTCCCGTCTCCACGGGAACTTACTTCCCGTCTCCACGGGAACTTACTTCCCGTCTCAGAGGGAACTTACTTCCCGTCTCAGAGGGAACTTACTTCCCGTCTCAGAGGGAACTTACTTCCCGTCTCCACGGGAACTTACTTCCCGTCTCAGAGGGAACTTACTTTCCGTCTCAGAGGGAACTTACTTCCCGTCTCAGAGGGAACTTACTTCCCTCTCAGAGGGAACTTACTTCCCGTCTCCGAAGGAACATAGTTCCCGTCTCCGAAGGAACTTAGTTCCCGTCTCCAAGGGAACTTAGTTCCCGTCTCCAAGGGAACTTACTTCCCGTCTCCGAAGGGACATAGTTCCCGTCTCCGAAGGAACATAGTTCCCGTCTCCACGGGAACTTACTTCCCGTCTCCACGGGAACTTACTTCCCGTCTCAGAGGCAACTTACTTCCCGTCTCCGAAGGAACATAGTTCCCGTCTCCGAAGGAACTTAGTTCCCGTCTCCGAAGGAACTTACTTCCCGTCTCCGAAGGAACTTACTTCCCGTCTCCACGGGAACTTACTTCCCGTCTCAGAGGGAACTTACTTCCCGTCTCAGAGGGAACTTACTTCCCGTCTCAGAGGGAACTTACTTCCCGTCTCAGAGGGAACTTACTTCCCGTCTCAGAGGGAACTTACTTCCCGTCTCCACGGGAACTTACTTCCCGTCTCAGAGGGAACTTACTTCCCGTCTCCACGGGAACTTACTTCCCGTCTCAGAGGGAACTAACTTCCCGTCTCAGAGGGAACTTACTTCCCGTCTCAGAGGGAACTTACTTCCCGTCTCAGAGGGAACTTACTTCCCGTCTCAGAGGGAACTTACTTCCCGTCTCCACGGGAACTTAATTCCCGCCTCAGAGGGAACTTACTTCCCGTCTCAGAGGGAACTTACTTCCCGTCTCAGAGGGAACTTACTTCCCGTCTCAGAGGGAACTTACTTCCCGTCTCAGAGGGAACTTACTTCCCGTCTCCGAAGGAACATAGTTCCCGTCTCCGAAGGAACTTAGTTCCCGTCTCCACGGGAACTTACTTCCCGTCTCAGAGGGAACTTACTTCCCGTCTCAGAGGGAACTTACTTCCCGTCTCAGAGGGAACTTACTTCCCGTCTCAGAGGGAACTTACTTCCCGTCTCCACGGGAACTTACTTCCCGTCTCAGAGGGAACTTACTTCCCGTCTCCACGGGAACTTACTTCCCGTCTCAGAGGGAACTTACTTCCCGTCTCAGAGGGAACTTACTTCCCGTCTCCACGGGAACTTAGTTCCCGTCTCCACGGGAACTTACTTCCCGTCTCAGAGGGAACTTACTTCCCGTCTCAGAGGGAACTTACTTCCCGTCTCAGAGGGAACTTACTTCCCGTCTCAGAGGGAACTTACTTCCCGTCTCAGAGGGAACTTACTTCCCGTCTCCACGGGAACTTACTTCCCGTCTCAGAGGGAACTTACTTCCCGTCTCAGAGGGAACTTACTTCCCGTCTCCACGGGAACTTACTTCCCGTCTCAGAGGGAACTAACTTCCCGTCTCAGAGGGAACTTACTTCCCGTCTCAGAGGGAACTTACTTCCCGTCTCAGAGGGAACTTACTTCCCGTCTCAGAGGGAACTTACTTCCCGTCTCAGAGGGAACTTACTTCCCGTCTCAGAGGGAACTTACTTCCCGTCTCAGAGGGAACTTACTTCCCGTCTCAGAGGGAACTTACTTCCCGTCTCCGAAGGAACATAGTTCCCGTCTCCGAAGGAACTTACTTCCCGTCTCCAAGGGAACTTAGTTCCCGTCTCCAAGGGAACATAGTTCCCGTCTCCGAAGGAACTTAGTTCCCGTCTCCAAGGGAACTTAGTTCCCGTCTCCAAGGGAACTTACTTCCCGTCTCCGAAGGGACATAGTTCCCGTCTCCGAGGGAACTTACTTCCCGTCTCCGAAGGGACATAGTTCCCGTCTCCGAGGGAACTTACTTCCCGTCTCCGAAGGAACATAGTTCCCGTCTCCGAAGGAACTTAGTTCCCGTCTCCAAGGGAACTTAGTTCCCGTCTCAGAGGGAACTTACTTCCCGTCTCAGAGGGAACTTACTTCCCGTCTCCACGGGAACTTACTTCCCGTCTCAGAGGGAACTTACTTCCCGTCTCAGAGGGAACTTACTTCCCGTCTCAGAGGGAACTTACTTCCCGTCTCAGAGGGAACTTACTTCCCGTCTCCACGGGAACTTACTTCCCGTCTCAGAGGGAACTTACTTCCCGTCTCAGAGGGAACTTACTTCCCGTCTCAGAGGGAACTTACTTCCCGTCTCCACGGGAACTTACTTCCCGTCTCAGAGGGAACTAACTTCCCGTCTCAGAGGGAACTTACTTCCCGTCTCAGAGGGAACTTACTTCCCGTCTCAGAGGGAACTTACTTCCCGTCTCAGAGGGAACTTACTTCCCGTCTCAGAGGGAACTTACTTCCCGTCTCAGAGGGAACTTACTTCCCGTCTCAGAGGGAACTTACTTCCCGTCTCAGAGGGAACTTACTTCCCGTCTCCGAAGGAACATAGTTCCCGTCTCCGAAGGAACTTACTTCCCGTCTCCAAGGGAACTTAGTTCCCGTCTCCAAGGGAACATAGTTCCCGTCTCCGAAGGAACTTAGTTCCCGTCTCCAAGGGAACTTAGTTCCCGTCTCCAAGGGAACTTACTTCCCGTCTCCGAAGGGACATAGTTCCCGTCTCCGAGGGAACTTACTTCCCGTCTCCGAAGGGACATAGTTCCCGTCTCCGAGGGAACTTACTTCCCGTCTCCGAAGGAACATAGTTCCCGTCTCCGAAGGAACTTAGTTCCCGTCTCCAAGGGAACTTAGTTCCCGTCTCAGAGGGAACTTACTTCCCGTCTCAGAGGGAACTTACTTCCCGTCTCAGAGGGAACTTACTTCCCGTCTCCGAAGGAACATAGTTCCCGTCTCCGAAGGAACTTAGTTCCCGTCTCCAAGGGAACTTAGTTCCCGTCTCCGAAGGGACATAGTTCCCGTCTCCGAGGGAACTTACTTCCCGTCTCCGAAGGAACATAGTTCCCGTCTCCGAAGGAACTTAGTTCCCGTCTCCAAGGGAACTTAGTTCCCGTCTCAGAGGGAACTTACTTCCCGTCTCAGAGGGAACTTACTTCCCGTCTCAGAGGGAACTTACTTCCCGTCTCCGAAGGAACATAGTTCCCGTCTCCGAGGGAACTTACTTCCCGTCTCCACGGGAACTTACTTCCCGTCTCCACGGGAACTTACTTCCCGTCTCCGAGGGAACTTACTTCCCGTCTCCGAGGGAACTTACTTCCCGTCTCCGAAGGAACATAGTTCCCGTCTCCGAAGGAACATAGTTCCCGTCTCCGAAGGAACTTAGTTCCCGTCTCCAAGGGAACTTACTTCCCGTCTCCGAAGGAACATAGTTCCCGTCTCCGAGGGAACTTACTTCCCGTCTCCGAAGGAACATAGTTCCCGTCTCCACGGGAACTTACTTCCCGTCTCCGAAGGAACATAGTTCCCGTCTCCGAAGGAACATAGTTCCCGTCTCCGAGGGAACATACTTCCCGTCTCCTAAGGAACTTACTTCCCGTCTCCGAGGGAACTTACTTCCCGTCTCCACGGGAACTTACTTCCCGTCTCCGAGGGAACTTACTTCCCGTCTCAGAGGGAACTTACTTCCCGTCTCAGAGGGAACTTACTTCCCGTCTCAGAGGGAACTTACTTCCCGTCTCCGAAGGAACATAGTTCCCGTCTCCGAAGGAACTTACTTCCCGTCTCCACGGGAACTTACTTCCCGTCTCCACGGGAACTTACTTCCCGTCTCAGAGGGAACTTACTTCCCGTCTCAGAGGGAACTTACTTCCCGTCTCAGAGGGAACTTACTTCCCGTCTCAGAGGGAACTTACTTCCCGTCTCAGAGGGAACTTACTTCCCGTCTCAGAGGGAACTTACTTCCCGTCTCAGAGGGAACTTACTTCCCGTCTCCACGGGAACTTACTTCCCGTCTCAGAGGGAACTTACTTCCCGTCTCAGAGGGAACTTACTTCCCGTCTCAGAGGGAACTTACTTCCCGTCTCAGAGGGAACTTACTTCCCGTCTCAGAGGGAACTTACTTCCCGTCTCAGAGGGAAGTTACTTCCCGTCTCCGAAGGAACATAGTTCCCGTCTCCGAAGGAACATAGTTCCCTCTGAGACGGGAACTTACTTCCCGTCTCCACGGGAACTTACTTCCCGTCTCCACGGGAACTTACTTCCCGTCTCCACGGGAACTTACTTCCCGTCTCAGAGGGAACTTACTTCCCGTCTCAGAGGGAACTTACTTCCCGTCTCAGAGGGAACTTACTTCCCGTCTCAGAGGGAACTTACTTCCCGTCTCCACGGGAACTTACTTCCCGTCTCAGAGGGAACTTACTTCCCGTCTCAGAGGGAACTTACTTCCCGTCTCAGAGGGAACTTACTTCCCGTCTCCACGGGAACTTACTTCCCGTCTCAGAGGGAACTTACTTCCCGTCTCAGAGGGAACTTACTTCCCGTCTCAGAGGGAACTTACTTCCCGTCTCAGAGGGAACTTACTTCCCGTCTCCACGGGAACTTACTTCCCGTCTCAGAGGGAACTTACTTTCCGTCTCAGAGGGAACTTACTTCCCGTCTCAGAGGGAACTTACTTCCCTCTCAGAGGGAACTTACTTCCCGTCTCCGAAGGAACATAGTTCCCGTCTCCGAAGGAACTTAGTTCCCGTCTCCAAGGGAACTTAGTTCCCGTCTCCAAGGGAACTTACTTCCCGTCTCCGAAGGGACATAGTTCCCGTCTCCGAAGGAACATAGTTCCCGTCTCCACGGGAACTTACTTCCCGTCTCCACGGGAACTTACTTCCCGTCTCAGAGGCAACTTACTTCCCGTCTCCGAAGGAACATAGTTCCCGTCTCCGAAGGAACTTAGTTCCCGTCTCCGAAGGAACTTACTTCCCGTCTCCGAAGGAACTTACTTCCCGTCTCCACGGGAACTTACTTCCCGTCTCAGAGGGAACTTACTTCCCGTCTCAGAGGGAACTTACTTCCCGTCTCAGAGGGAACTTACTTCCCGTCTCAGAGGGAACTTACTTCCCGTCTCAGAGGGAACTTACTTCCCGTCTCCACGGGAACTTACTTCCCGTCTCAGAGGGAACTTACTTCCCGTCTCCACGGGAACTTACTTCCCGTCTCAGAGGGAACTAACTTCCCGTCTCAGAGGGAACTTACTTCCCGTCTCAGAGGGAACTTACTTCCCGTCTCAGAGGGAACTTACTTCCCGTCTCAGAGGGAACTTACTTCCCGTCTCCACGGGAACTTAATTCCCGCCTCAGAGGGAACTTACTTCCCGTCTCAGAGGGAACTTACTTCCCGTCTCAGAGGGAACTTACTTCAAGTCTCAGAGGGAACTTACTTCCCGTCTCAGAGGGAACTTACTTCCCGTCTCCGAAGGAACATAGTTCCCGTCTCCGAAGGAACTTAGTTCCCGTCTCCACGGGAACTTACTTCCCGTCTCAGAGGGAACTTACTTCCCGTCTCAGAGGGAACTTACTTCCCGTCTCAGAGGGAACTTACTTCCCGTCTCAGAGGGAACTTACTTCCCGTCTCCACGGGAACTTACTTCCCGTCTCAGAGGGAACTTACTTCCCGTCTCCACGGGAACTTACTTCCCGTCTCAGAGGGAACTTACTTCCCGTCTCAGAGGGAACTTACTTCCCGTCTCCACGGGAACTTAGTTCCCGTCTCCACGGGAACTTACTTCCCGTCTCCACGGGAACTTACTTCCCGTCTCAGAGGGAACTAACTTCCCGTCTCAGAGGGAACTTACTTCCCGTCTCAGAGGGAACTTACTTCCCGTCTCAGAGGGAACTTACTTCCCGTCTCAGAGGGAACTTACTTCCCGTCTCAGAGGGAACTTACTTCCCGTCTCAGAGGGAACTTACTTCCCGTCTCAGAGGGAACTTACTTCCCGTCTCAGAGGGAACTTACTTCCCGTCTCCGAAGGAACATAGTTCCCGTCTCCGAAGGAACTTACTTCCCGTCTCCAAGGGAACTTAGTTCCCGTCTCCAAGGGAACATAGTTCCCGTCTCCGAAGGAACTTAGTTCCCGTCTCCAAGGGAACTTAGTTCCCGTCTCCAAGGGAACTTACTTCCCGTCTCCGAAGGGACATAGTTCCCGTCTCCGAGGGAACTTACTTCCCGTCTCCGAAGGGACATAGTTCCCGTCTCCGAGGGAACTTACTTCCCGTCTCCGAAGGAACATAGTTCCCGTCTCCGAAGGAACTTAGTTCCCGTCTCCAAGGGAACTTAGTTCCCGTCTCAGAGGGAACTTACTTCCCGTCTCAGAGGGAACTTACTTCCCGTCTCCACGGGAACTTACTTCCCGTCTCAGAGGGAACTTACTTCCCGTCTCAGAGGGAACTTACTTCCCGTCTCAGAGGGAACTTACTTCCCGTCTCAGAGGGAACTTACTTCCCGTCTCCACGGGAACTTACTTCCCGTCTCAGAGGGAACTTACTTCCCGTCTCAGAGGGAACTTACTTCCCGTCTCAGAGGGAACTTACTTCCCGTCTCCACGGGAACTTACTTCCCGTCTCAGAGGGAACTAACTTCCCGTCTCAGAGGGAACTTACTTCCCGTCTCAGAGGGAACTTACTTCCCGTCTCAGAGGGAACTTACTTCCCGTCTCAGAGGGAACTTACTTCCCGTCTCAGAGGGAACTTACTTCCCGTCTCAGAGGGAACTTACTTCCCGTCTCAGAGGGAACTTACTTCCCGTCTCAGAGGGAACTTACTTCCCGTCTCCGAAGGAACATAGTTCCCGTCTCCGAAGGAACTTACTTCCCGTCTCCAAGGGAACTTAGTTCCCGTCTCCAAGGGAACATAGTTCCCGTCTCCGAAGGAACTTAGTTCCCGTCTCCAAGGGAACTTAGTTCCCGTCTCCAAGGGAACTTACTTCCCGTCTCCGAAGGGACATAGTTCCCGTCTCCGAGGGAACTTACTTCCCGTCTCCGAAGGGACATAGTTCCCGTCTCCGAGGGAACTTACTTCCCGTCTCCGAAGGAACATAGTTCCCGTCTCCGAAGGAACTTAGTTCCCGTCTCCAAGGGAACTTAGTTCCCGTCTCAGAGGGAACTTACTTCCCGTCTCAGAGGGAACTTACTTCCCGTCTCAGAGGGAACTTACTTCCCGTCTCCGAAGGAACATAGTTCCCGTCTCCGAAGGAACTTAGTTCCCGTCTCCAAGGGAACTTAGTTCCCGTCTCCGAAGGGACATAGTTCCCGTCTCCGAGGGAACTTACTTCCCGTCTCCGAAGGAACATAGTTCCCGTCTCCGAAGGAACTTAGTTCCCGTCTCCAAGGGAACTTAGTTCCCGTCTCAGAGGGAACTTACTTCCCGTCTCAGAGGGAACTTACTTCCCGTCTCAGAGGGAACTTACTTCCCGTCTCCGAAGGAACATAGTTCCCGTCTCCGAGGGAACTTACTTCCCGTCTCCACGGGAACTTACTTCCCGTCTCCACGGGAACTTACTTCCCGTCTCCGAGGGAACTTACTTCCCGTCTCCGAGGGAACTTACTTCCCGTCTCCGAAGGAACATAGTTCCCGTCTCCGAAGGAACATAGTTCCCGTCTCCGAAGGAACTTAGTTCCCGTCTCCAAGGGAACTTACTTCCCGTCTCCGAAGGAACATAGTTCCCGTCTCCGAGGGAACTTACTTCCCGTCTCCGAAGGAACATAGTTCCCGTCTCCACGGGAACTTACTTCCCGTCTCCGAAGGAACATAGTTCCCGTCTCCGAAGGAACATAGTTCCCGTCTCCGAGGGAACATACTTCCCGTCTCCTAAGGAACTTACTTCCCGTCTCCGAGGGAACTTACTTCCCGTCTCCACGGGAACTTACTTCCCGTCTCCGAGGGAACTTACTTCCCGTCTCAGAGGGAACTTACTTCCCGTCTCAGAGGGAACTTACTTCCCGTCTCAGAGGGAACTTACTTCCCGTCTCCGAAGGAACATAGTTCCCGTCTCCGAAGGAACTTACTTCCCGTCTCCACGGGAACTTACTTCCCGTCTCCACGGGAACTTACTTCCCGTCTCAGAGGGAACTTACTTCCCGTCTCAGAGGGAACTTACTTCCCGTCTCAGAGGGAACTTACTTCCCGTCTCAGAGGGAACTTACTTCCCGTCTCAGAGGGAACTTACTTCCCGTCTCAGAGGGAACTTACTTCCCGTCTCAGAGGGAACTTACTTCCCGTCTCCACGGGAACTTACTTCCCGTCTCAGAGGGAACTTACTTCCCGTCTCAGAGGGAACTTACTTCCCGTCTCAGAGGGAACTTACTTCCCGTCTCAGAGGGAACTTACTTCCCGTCTCAGAGGGAACTTACTTCCCGTCTCAGAGGGAAGTTACTTCCCGTCTCCGAAGGAACATAGTTCCCGTCTCCGAAGGAACATAGTTCCCTCTGAGACGGGAACTTACTTCCCGTCTCCACGGGAACTTACTTCCCGTCTCCACGGGAACTTACTTCCCGTCTCCACGGGAACTTACTTCCCGTCTCAGAGGGAACTTACTTCCCGTCTCAGAGGGAACTTACTTCCCGTCTCAGAGGGAACTTACTTCCCGTCTCAGAGGGAACTTACTTCCCGTCTCCACGGGAACTTACTTCCCGTCTCAGAGGGAACTTACTTCCCGTCTCAGAGGGAACTTACTTCCCGTCTCAGAGGGAACTTACTTCCCGTCTCCACGGGAACTTACTTCCCGTCTCAGAGGGAACTTACTTCCCGTCTCAGAGGGAACTTACTTCCCGTCTCAGAGGGAACTTACTTCCCGTCTCAGAGGGAACTTACTTCCCGTCTCAGAGGGAACTTACTTCCCGTCTCCGAAGGAACATAGTTCCCGTCTCCGAAGGAACTTAGTTCCCGTCTCCACGGGAACTTACTTCCCGTCTCAGAGGGAACTTACTTCCCGTCTCAGAGGGAACTTACTTCCCGTCTCAGAGGGAACTTACTTCCCGTCTCAGAGGGAACTTACTTCCCGTCTCAGAGGGAACTTACTTCCCGTCTCCACGGGAACTTACTTCCCGTCTCAGAGGGAACTTACTTCCCGTCTCAGAGGGAACTTACTTCCCGTCTCCACGGGAACTTAGTTCCCGTCTCCACGGGAACTTACTTCCCGTCTCAGAGGGAACTTACTTCCCGTCTCAGAGGGAACTTACTTCCCGTCTCAGAGGGAACTTACTTCCCGTCTCAGAGGGAACTTACTTCCCGTCTCCACGGGAACTTACTTCCCGTCTCAGAGGGAACTTACTTCCCGTCTCAGAGGGAACTTACTTCCCGTCTCAGAGGGAACTTACTTCCCGTCTCCACGGGAACTTACTTCCCGTCTCAGAGGGAACTTACTTCCCGTCTCAGAGGGAACTTACTTCCCGTCTCAGAGGGAACTTACTTCCCGTCTCAGAGGGAACTTACTTCCCGTCTCAGAGGGAACTTACTTCCCGTCTCAGAGGGAACTTACTTCCCGTCTCAGAGGGAACTTACTTCCCGTCTCAGAGGGAACTTACTTCCCGTCTCAGAGGGAACTTACTTCCCGTCTCCGAAGGAACATAGTTCCCGTCTCCGAAGGAACTTACTTCCCGTCTCCAAGGGAACTTAGTTCCCGTCTCCAAGGGAACATAGTTCCCGTCTCCGAAGGAACTTAGTTCCCGTCTCCAAGGGAACTTAGTTCCCGTCTCCAAGGGAACTTACTTCCCGTCTCCGAAGGGACATAGTTCCCGTCTCCGAAGGAACTTAATTCCCGTCTCCAAGGGAACTTACTTCCCGTCTCCGAAGGAACATAGTTCCTGTCTCCGAGGGAACTTACTTCCCGTCTCCGAAGGAACTTACTTCCCGTCTCCACGGGAACTTACTTCCCGTCTCCGAGGGAACTTACTTCCCGTCTCCACGGGAACTTACTTCCCGTCTCCACGGGAACTTACTTCCCGTCTCAGAGGGAACTTACTTCCCGTCTCAGAGGGAACTTACTTCCCGTCTCAGAGGGAACTTACTTCCCGTCTCAGAGGGAACTTACTTCCCGTCTCAGAGGGAACTTACTTCCCGTCTCCACGGGAACTTACTTCCCGTCTCAGAGGGAACTTACTTCCCGTCTCAGAGGGAACTTACTTCCCGTCTCAGAGGGAACTTACTTCCCGTCTCCGAAGGAACATAGTTCCCGTCTCCGAAGGAACATAGTTCCCGTCTCCACGGGAACTTACTTCCCGTCTCCACGGGAACTTACTTCCCGTCTCAGAGGGAACTTACTTCCCGTCTCAGAGGGAACTTACTTCCCGTCTCAGAGGGAACTTACTTCCCGTCTCCACGGGAACTTACTTCCCGTCTCAGAGGGAACTTACTTCCCGTCTCAGAGGGAACTTACTTCCCGTCTCAGAGGGAACTTACTTCCCGTCTCAGAGGGAACTTACTTCCCGTCTCCGAAGGAACATAGTTCCCGTCTCCGAAGGAACATAGTTCCCTCTGAGACGGGAACTTACTTCCCGTCTCCACGGGAACTTACTTCCCGTCTCCACGGGAACTTACTTCCCGTCTCCACGGGAACTTACTTCCCGTCTCCGAAGGAACATAGTTCCCGTCTCCGAAGGAACTTAGTTCCCGTCTCCAAGGGAACTTAGTTCCCGTCTCCAAGGGAACTTACTTCCCGTCTCCGAAGGGACATAGTTCCCGTCTCCGAGGGAACTTACTTCCCGTCTCCGAAGGAACATAGTTCCCGTCTCCGAAGGAACTTAGTTCCCGTCTCCAAGGGAACTTAGTTCCCGTCTCAGAGGGAACTTACTTCCCGTCTCAGAGGGAACTTACTTCCCGTCTCAGAGGGAACTTACTTCCCGTCTCCGAAGGAACATAGTTCCCGTCTCCGAAGGAACTTACTTCCCGTCTCCACGGGAACTTACTTCCCGTCTCCACGGGAACTTACTTCCCGTCTCAGAGGGAACTTACTTCCCGTCTCAGAGGGAACTTACTTCCCGTCTCAGAGGGAACTTACTTCCCGTCTCAGAGGGAACTTACTTCCCGTCTCCACGGGAACTTACTTCCCGTCTCAGAGGGAACTTACTTCCCGTCTCAGAGGGAACTTACTTCCCGTCTCAGAGGGAACTTACTTCCCGTCTCAGAGGGAACTTACTTCCCGTCTCAGAGGGAACTTACTTCC
This sequence comes from Phalangium opilio, assembly GCF_054372755.1. NCBI lineage: Eukaryota > Metazoa > Arthropoda > Arachnida > Opiliones > Phalangiidae > Phalangium > Phalangium opilio. The sequence continues at coordinate 23,167 of NW_028324147.1, read as the reverse complement.
CGTCTCCGAAGGAACATAGTTCCCGTCTCCGAAGGAACTTAGTTCCCGTCTCCACGGGAACTTACTTCCCGTCTCAGAGGGAACTTACTTCCCGTCTCAGAGGGAACTTACTTCCCGTCTCAGAGGGAACTTACTTCCCGTCTCAGAGGGAACTTACTTCCCGTCTCAGAGGGAACTTACTTCCCGTCTCAGAGGGAACTTACTTCCCGTCTCAGAGGGAACTTACTTCCCGTCTCCACGGGAACTTACTTCCCGTCTCAGAGGGAACTTACTTCCCGTCTCAGAGGGAACTTACTTCCCGTCTCAGAGGGAACTTACTTCCCGTCTCAGAGGGAACTTACTTCCCGTCTCAGAGGGAACTTACTTCCCGTCTCAGAGGGAACTTACTTCCCGTCTCAGAGGGAACTTACTTCCCGTCTCAGAGGGAAGTTACTTCCCGTCTCAGAGGGAACTTACTTCCCGTCTCCACGGGAACTTACTTCCCGTCTCAGAGGGAACTTACTTCCCGTCTCAGAGGGAACTTACTTCCCGTCTCAGAGGGAACTTACTTCCCGTCTCCACGGGAACTTACTTCCCGTCTCAGAGGGAACTAACTTCCCGTCTCAGAGGGAACTTACTTCCCGTCTCAGAGGGAACTTACTTCCCGTCTCAGAGGGAACTTACTTCCCGTCTCAGAGGGAACTTACTTCCCGTCTCCACGGGAACTTACTTCCCGCCTCAGAGGGAACTTACTTCCCGTCTCAGAGGGAACTTACTTCCCGTCTCAGAGGGAACTTACTTCCCGTCTCAGAGGGAACTTACTTCCCGTCTCAGAGGGAACTTACTTCCCGTCTCCGAAGGAACATAGTTCCCGTCTCCGAAGGAACTTAGTTCCCGTCTCCACGGGAACTTACTTCCCGTCTCAGAGGGAACTTACTTCCCGTCTCAGAGGGAACTTACTTCCCGTCTCAGAGGGAACTTACTTCCCGTCTCAGAGGGAACATACTTCCCGTCTCCACGGGAACTTACTTCCCGTCTCCGAGGGAACTTAGTTCCCGTCTCCGAGGGAACTTACTTCCCGTCTCCACGGGAACTTACTTCCCGGCTCCACGGGAACTTAGTTCCCGTCTCCGATCGAACTTACTTCCCGTCTCCGAGGGAACTTACTTCCCGTCTCCAAAGGAACAGTTCCCGTCTCCGAAGGAACTTAGTTCCCGTCTCCACGGGAACTTACTTCCCGTCTCCACGGGAACTTACTTCCCGTCTCCGAGGGAACTTAGTTCCCGTCTCCGAGGGAACTTACTTCCCGTCTCCACGGGAGCTTACTTCCCGTCTCCACGGGAACTTACTTCCCGTCTCCACGGGAACCTACTTCCCGTCTACGAAGGAACATAGTTCCCGTCTCCGAATCCCAAAAGGTTAGGCGCCTAACCCTCATGCAAAACTTTTTAGCAAAAAATTATGCAAGAAATTAGGCGCCTAACCTCTTGCATAATTTTAGCTACGAAGGAACATAGTTCCCGTCTCCGAGGGAACTTACTTCCCGTCTCCGAAGGAACATAGTTCCCGTCTCCACGGGAACTTACTTCCCGTCTCCACGGGAACTCACTTCCCGTCTCCGAGGGAACTTACTTCCCGTCTCCAAAGGAACATAGTTCCCGTCTCCGAAGGAACTTAGTTCCCGTCTCCAAGGGAACTTACTTCCCGTCTCAGAGGGAACCTACTTCCCGTCTTCGAAGGAACATAGTTCCCGTCTACAAGGGAACCTACTTCCCGGCTCCGAGGGAACCTTTTTACCCTTCTGCCAGGGAACTCTAGTTATTATGTTTCTGAAGAACAGCAATCGTATCGCCAAAGGCGAGCTCTTAGTGTTATCTGAAATGGGCTGATATTTTGGGTTCAAACAGTTTAATCTCAGCACTATAGTTTAAATGTTGGAAGTGATGATTGAGGTTCGGGTTAGGTTAGGTTAGGTTAGGTTAGGTTAGGTTAGGTTAGGTTAGGTTAGGTTAGGTTAGGTTAGGTTAGGTTAGGTTAGGTTAGGTTAGGTTAGGTTAGGTTAGGTTAGGTTAGGTCTAGGGGATTTTTCGTCACTTAACATATTCTCACACCATATTCCCCGGTTCACATAGTCAACGGTGTTTTAACTTGTTCCCGAGGATTGAGTCCGATTTCCCGCAACGCCTTTGGTGTCTCACGGTAGAAATATTCTCATGTTGAACACCCATAGAGAAACAAGTATACTCGGATGTATTTGTGTATACTCGGATGTATTAGGGTATACTTGGATTTATCACATATTCGAGTATACTCGGATTGGTAGCATGTTTTTGGGTATACTCGGATTTATAACATATATATTTGGGTATTCCTGGATTTATAGCGTACTCGAGTATAATCGGATTTATCACATATTCGAGCATACTCGGATATATAACGTATGTATTTTGGTATACTCTGATTTCCCACATATTCTAGTATACTCGGATTTATCACATATATATAATTGACTATGCTCCGATTAATTGAATGATTACTCGGGTATACTCGGATTTACTTCTTATTTATATGAGTATACCTTATTATATCATGTGTAAATTTTCGCAAAACCTAAGGAATTCTTGCAAATCGATGTCCTAACGAAGTACATTTCATGCTACTTATTTTAGCAAATTAAGTAATTCGCATACAGTTCGCGTAAGGCGAAGTGTTGGCGAATTGTTTTAGTACCTTTATTTCTGAGCCGTCATGCGCTAGTAGGCATTTAAGTGCTTTTCTCTCGGAAAACATATGGCAAGTTAGTATTTTTCACGTTAGGTAGTATGTAATGTGCGAAGAGTTTTCCGAGTATTAAGAAGTCTTTTTAATTTTAACGCTGTTATGTACTAGCAATTTAAGCAATTCACAAACAGTTCGCGTAAGGCTATGTGTTGGCGAAGTATATTGGATCCTGCCCCTGTGACATTTCTTGCAATCGAAGGATTTTATAACATTGAAATTGTGGTATACTCGGATTACGTAATACAGACATTGTGGTATACTCGGTTTTCGTAACATAGAAATCGCGGTAATAAAGAATGCTTTATAGGATCTCCAGTTTTGCCTTGTATGTTTCAAGAAAACTAAGTCTCAATCAGCGTGCTAAAAATAACAAATGAAATGTTCATTCATTTATTATTCTAAAGTCTGACATTATGGCTAACTAAAAGAGATCTAAACATTGATGGTGCGTTCTTAACATTTGCAGGTAAAATATGGGAACTCATATTGGTTACGCTTAAGTCATCTAAAACCGAAGTGAAGGCGAAACAATATATTTTCATACATAACTTCATATTTCAAGAGGAAAACATTTGAAGATAAAATATGTGAACCCAAATCGGTTACACTTAAGTCAGCAAAAAGCGAAGTGAAGACGAAACGAGATATTTTTATACATAACTTTATATTTCAAGATTAAAACATTTGCAAATAAAATAAGCGTAACCGAAATGAGTTCCCATAAGTCGGCTAAAAGCGAAGTACATTTCATGTCACTTATTTGTAGCAAATTAAGTAATTCGCATACAGTTCGCATAAGGCGAAGTGTTAGCTAATTTTTTAGGTACCTAAAATTCTGAGCTGTCATGCGCTAGAAGGCATTAAAGCGCTTTTCAATCGAAACACATACGGTATGTTAGGTAGTATGTAATGTGCGAAGAGTTTTCCGAGTATTAAGAAGTCTTTTTACTTTTCACTCTGTTATGTTCTAGAAATTTAAGCAGTTCGTAAACAGTTCGCGTAAGGCGAACTCATTAATTGTGTTGTACTCGGATTTCATAACATAGAAATCGCGGTAAGAAAGAATGCTTTATAGGATCTCCAGTTTTGCCTTGTATGTTTCAAGAAAACTAAGTCTCAATCAGCGTGCTAAAAATAACAAATGAAATGTTCGTTCATTTATTATTCTAAAGTCTGACATTATGGCTAACTAAAAGAGATCTAAACATTGATGGTGCGTGCTTAGTAGGCAGGTGTATAAAGCTATGACCTGGGATATATCGAATTGAAAACTAACTAATAATTACATGGAAGCATTTTTTGTAGGCTAGTGTGGCAAATGAAGTTTGACTTATTTTATGTAGCGCTGACCTCGCATATGGCAAACCAAAAGCGAACTAAACGTAGTATGTTTCATTCTTTTTTTTTAGTTTTTAGCAGCTAGCTAAGCGTTTAGCAAATATTTAGCGTCCGAAGAATTCTTATCGTATACAATTAGAACCTTCAGTTGTGAACTTGTGACTTTGAATTATAGGACAACATAAAATATTAGAACAGTAAAGCTTTGAAATTATATAGCAGACACTAATAGTTAGTCTTTACTGTTTCATGTTTTTTTTCTATTTTCAGCTAGTTAAGCGATTCTCAAATATTTATGGCGAAGTCTTTAGGTAGAATATTTGACGCATTTATTGTTATTTTACATAAAGTGGGGCGATGGGCTAATATTAAGTGTTTGGCGAATTCATAGCGTATAACATTTAACTTTTGATTGTCTTGACCCTCGTTGGTTTTTAGGAATTTAAAAGCTATGAAACTATAAAAACCATTAGCTTTTAAATAAAGAATTGAAAAGCTCTGAAAATATATAAAAACAATTAGCTTAAAGCGAAGTCTTTACGTAGAATGTTTGATGCTTTAATTTTTAATACACAAATGTTTTCATTTTTTATTGTTAATACACAAATGTTTTAAGTCCTAAAAACCAACAAGCGCCACGACGACCGAAGGTTCTAATGTCTATATAATACATAATAATTTTATACACAACTGCATATTTCAAGAGGGAAACATTTGCAGATAAAGTATGGGAATTCATTTCGGTTACCATTAAGTCAGCTAAAAGCGAAGTGAAGACGAAACAATATATTTTTATACATAACTGCATATTTCAACCTGAAAATATTTGCAGAGAAAATATGGGAACTCATATCGGTTACGCTTAAGTCAGCTAAAAGCGAAGTGAAGACGAAACAAGATTATTTTACACATAACTGCATATTTCAACATGAAAATATTTGCAAATAAAATATGGGAACTCATATCGGTTACCCTAAAATCCGCTAAATGCGAAGTGAAGACCAAACAAGATAATTTTATACATAACTGCATATTTCAAGAGGAAAACATTTGCAGATAAAATATGGGAACTCATATCGGTTAGGCTTAAGTCGGCTAAAAGCGAAGTGAAGACGAACAAGATATTTTAATACATAACTGCATATTTCAACTTGAATATATTTGCATATAGAATATGGGAACTCATATCGTTTACGCTTCAGTCAGCTAAAAGCGAAGTGAAGACGAAACAATATATTTTCATACGTCATATTTCAAGAGGTAAACATATGCAGATAAATTTTGGAATTCATTTCGGTTACGCTTAAGTCAGCTAAAAGCGAAGTGAAGACGAAACAAGATAATTTTACATACATCTGCATATTTCAAGAGGAAAACATTTGCAGATAAAATATGGGAACTCATAGCGGCTACCCTTAGGTCGGCTAAAAGCGAAGTGAAGACGAAACAAGATAATTTTACAAAAAAACTGCATATTTCAACATTAAAATATTTGCAAATAAAATATGGGAACTCATATCGGTTAGGCTTAAGTCGGCTAAAAGCGAAGTGAAAACGAAACAAGTATTTTTATACATAACTGCATATTTCAACCTGAAAATGTTTGCGCTAGAAGGCATTAAAGCGCTTTTCACTCGGAGCACTATGGCAAGTTAGAATTTTGCACGTTATGTAGTATGTAATGTGCGAAGTTTTCCGCGTATTTACAAGTCTTTGACTTTTCACCCTAGCATGTTAAGCAATTCGCATTCAGTTCGCGTAAGGCGAAATGTTGGCGAGGTACAACTGCAACTGTGACATTTCTTGCAATGGAAGGATTTTATAATAATGAAATTGTGGTATACTCGTATTACATAACATAGACATTGTAATTACATGGAAGCATTTTCTGAGGAATAGTGTGGCAATTGACGTTTAACTTATTTTATGTAGCGCTGACCATGAATATGGCAAACCAAAAGCGAACTCATATCCGTTAGGCTTAAGTCTGCTAAAAGCGAAGTGAAGACGAAACAAGATAATTTTATACATAACTGCAAATTTCAACATGAAAATATTTGCAGATAAAATAAGGGAAGTCATATCGGTAACCCTTAAGTCAGCTAAAAGCGAAGTGAAGACGAAACAAGATATTTTTATACATAACTGCATATTTCAAGAGGAAAACATTTGCAGATAAAATATGGGAACTCATATCGGTTAGGCTTAAGTCGGCTAAAAGCGAAGTGAAGACGAACAAGATATTTTAATACATAACTGCATATTTCAACTTGAAAATATTTGCATATAGAACATGGGAACTCATATCGTTTACGCTTCAGTCAGCTAAAAGCGAAGTGAAGACGAAACAATATAATTTCATACGTCATATTTCAAGAGGTAAACATATGCAGATAAATTTTGGAATTGATTTCGGTTACGCTTAAGTCAGCTAAAAGCGAAGTGAAGACGAAACAAGATAATTTTACATACATCTGCATATTTCAAGAGGAAAACATTTGCAGATAAAATATGGGAACTCATAGCGGCTACCCTTAGGTCGGCTAAAAGCGAAGTGAAGACGAAACAAGATTATTTTACACAAAACTGCATATTTCAACATTAAAATATTTGCAAATAAAATATGGGAACTCATATCGGTTTGGCTTAAGTCGGCTAAAAGCGAAGTGAAAACGAAACAAGGTATTTTTATACATAACTGCATATTTCAACCTGAAAATATTTGCAGAGAAAATATGGGAACTCATCGTTTACGCTTCAGTCAGCTAAAAGCGAAGTGAAGACGAAACAATATATTTTCATACATATTTCAAGAGGTAAACGTATGCAGATAAATTTTGGAATTCATTTCGGTTACGCTTAAGTCAGCTAAAAGCGAAGTGAAGACGAAACAAGATAATTTTACACACAACTGCATATTTCAAGAGGAAAACATTTGCAGATAAAATATGGGAACTCATAGCGGCTACCCTTAGGTCGGCTAAAAGCGAAGTGAAGACGAAACAAGATTATTTTACACATAACTGCATATTTCAACCTGAAAATATTTGCAGAGTAAATAAGGGAACTCATATCGGTTACCCTTATGTCAGCTAAAAGCGAAGTTAAGACGAAACAAGATATTTTTATATATAACTGCATATTTCAAGAGGAAAACATTTGCAGGCAAAATATGGGAACTCATATCAGTTAGGCTTAAGTCGGCTAAAAGCGAAGTGAAAACGAAACAAGGTATTTTTATACATAACTGCATATTTCAACCTGAAAATATTTGCAGAGAAAATATGGGAACTCATCGTTTACGCTTCAGTCAGCTAAAAGCGAAGTGAAGACGAAACAATATATTTTCATACATATTTCAAGAGGTAAACGTATGCAGATAAATTTTGGAATTCATTTCGGTTACGCTTAAGTCAGCTAAAAGCGAAGTGAAGACGAAACAAGATAATTTTACACACAACTGCATATTTCAAGAGGAAAACATTTGCAGATAAAATATGGGAACTCATAGCGGCTACCCTTAGGTCGGCTAAAAGCGAAGTGAAGACGAAACAAGATTATTTTACACATAACTGCATATTTCAACCTGAAAATATTTGCAGAGTAAATAAGGGAACTCATATCGGTTACCCTTATGTCAGCTAAAAGCGAAGTTAAGACGAAACAAGATATTTTTATATATAACTGCATATTTCAAGAGGAAAACATTTGCAGGCAAAATATGGGAACTCATATCAGTTAGGCTTAAGTCGGCTAAAAGAGAAGTGAAGACGAAACAAGATTATTTTACACATAACTGCATATTTCAACCTGAAAATATTTGCAGATAAAATATGGGAACTCATATCGGTTACCCTTAAGTCAGCTAAAAGCGAAGTGAAGACGAAAGAATATATTTTCATACATCATATTTCAAAAGGTAAACATCAGCGTAACCGAAATGAATTCCAACATTTTATCTGCATAAGTTAGCTAAAAGCGAGGTGAAGACGAAACAAGATATTTTTAAACATAACTGCATATTTCAACATGAAAATATTTAAAAGGTCAAACATAACTATTATTATACACGGGTGTGAAGTAATTTAGAAAATTGAAGAAATTTACGGAGATAAACCACGTGTAATTAGAGTTAAATAATAATTTATTTAAAACATCCAAATTAAAAATGAGACGTTTCGAGCCGCGGCTCGTCGTTCAGTCCCAGATAAAATATGGGAACTCATATCGGTTACCCATAAGTCAGCTAAAAGCAAAGTGAAAACGAAACAAGGTATTTTTATACATAACTGCATATTTCAACCTGAAAATATTTGCAGAGAAAATATGGGAACTCATATCGTTTACGTTTCAGTCAGCTAAAAGCGAAGTGAAGACGAAACAATATATTTTCATACGTCATATTTCAAGAGGTAAACATATGCAGATAAAATATGGGAACTCATAGCGGCTACCCTTAGGTCGGCTAAAAGCGAAGTGAAGACGAAACAAGATTATTTTACACAAAACTGCATATTTCAACATTAAAATATTTGCAAATAAAATATGGGAACTCATATCGGTTTGGCTTAAGTCGGCTAAAAGCGAAGTGAAAACGAAACAAGGTATTTTTATACATAACTGCATATTTCAACCTGAAAATATTTGCAGAGAAAATATGGGAACTCATATCGTTTACGCTTCAGTCAGCTAAAAGCGAAGTGAAGACGAAACAATATATTTTCATACGTCATATTTCAAGAGGTAAACTAATGCAGATAAATTTTGGAATTCATTTCGGTTACGCTTAAGTCAGCTAAAAGCGAAGTGAAGACGAAACAAGATAATTTTACACACATCTGCATATTTCAAGAGGAAAACATTTGCAGATAAAATATGGGAACTCATAGCGGCTACCCTTAGGTCGGCTAAAAGCGAAGTGAAGACGAAACAAGATTATTTTACACATTAATGCATATTTCAACATGAAAATATTTGCAAATAAAATATGGGAACTCATATCGGTTTGGCTTAAGTCGGCTAAAAGCGAAGTGAAAACGAAACAAGGTATTTTTATACATAACTGCATATTTCAACCTGAAAATGTTTGCAGAGAAAATATGGGAACTCATCGTTTACGCTTCAGTCAGCTAAAAGCGAAGTGAAGACGAAACAATATATTTTCATACATCATATTTCAAGAAGTAAACGTATGCAGATAAATTTTGGAATTCATTTCGGTTACGCTTAAGTCAGCTAAAAGCGAAGTGAAGACGAAACAAGATAATTTTACACACTGCATATTTCAAGAGGAAAACATTTGCAGATAAAATATGGGAAGTCATAGCGGCTACCCTTAGGTCGGCTAAAAGCGAAGTGAAGGCTAAACAAGATTATTTTACACATAACTGCATATTTCAACCTGAAAATATTTGCAGAGTAAATATGGGAACTCATATCGGTTACCCTTATGTCAGCTAAAAGCGAAGTTAAGACGAAACAAGATATTTTTATATATAACTGCATATTTCAAGAGGAAAACATTTGCAGGCAAAATATGGGAACTCATATCAGTTAGGCTTAAGTCGGCTAAAAGAGAAGTGAAGACGAAACAAGATTATTTTACACATAACTGCATATTTCAACCTGAAAATATTTGCAGAGCAAATATGGGAACTCATATCGGTTTTCTTAAGTCAGCTAAAAGCGAAGTGAAGACGAAACAAGATATTTTATACATTACTGCATATTTCAAGAAGAAAACATTTGCAGATAAAATATGGGAACTCATAGCGGCTACCCTTAGGTCAGCTAAAAGCGAAATGAAGACTAAACAATATATTTTCATGCATCATATTTCAAGAGGGAAACATATGCAGATAAAATGTTGGAATTCATTTCGGTTACGCTTAAGTCAGCTAAAAGCGAAGTGAAGATGAAACAAGATAATTTTACACACAACTGCATATTTCAAGAGGAAAACATTTGCAGGCAAAATATGGGAACTCATATCAGTTAGGCTTAAGTCGGCTAAAAGCGAAGTGAAGACGAAACAAGATTATTTTACACATTAATGCATATTTCAACATGAAAATATTTGCAAATAAAATATGGGAACTCATATCGGTTTGGCTTAAGTCGGCTAAAAGCGAAGTGAAAACGAAACAATGTATTTTTATACATAACTGCATATTTCAACCTGAAAATATTTGCAGAGAAAATATGGGAACTCATATCGTTTACGCTTCAGTCAGCTAAAAGCGAAGTGAAGACGAAACAATATAATTTCATACGTCATATTTCAAGAGGTAAACATATGCAGATAAATTTTGGAATTCATTTCGGTTACGCTTAAGTCAGCTAAAAGCGAAGTGAAGACGAAACAAGATAATTTTACATACATCTGCATATTTCAAGAGGAAAACATTTGCAGATAAAATATGGGAACTCATAGCGGCTACCCTTAGGTCGGCTAAAAGCGAAGTGAAGACGAAACAAGATTATTTTACACAAAACTGCATATTTCAACATTAAAATATTTGCAAATAAAATATGGGAACTCATATCGGTTTGGCTTAAGTCGGCTAAAAGCGAAGTGAAAACGAAACAAGGTATTTTTATACATAACTGCATATTTCAACCTGAAAATATTTGCAGAGAAAATATGGGAACTCATCGTTTACGCTTCAGTCAGCTAAAAGCGAAGTGAAGACGAAACAATATATTTTCATACATATTTCAAGAGGTAAACGTATGCAGATAAATTTTGGAATTCATTTCGGTTACGCTTAAGTCAGCTAAAAGCGAAGTGAAGACGAAACAAGATAATTTTACACACAACTGCATATTTCAAGAGGAAAACATTTGCAGATAAAATATGGGAACTCATAGCGGCTACCCTTAGGTCGGCTAAAAGCGAAGTGAAGACGAAACAAGATTATTTTACACATAACTGCATATTTCAACCTGAAAATATTTGCAGAGTAAATAAGGGAACTCATATCGGTTACCCTTATGTCAGCTAAAAGCGAAGTTAAGACGAAACAAGATATTTTTATATACAGGGTGTTTGTGAAAAGTCCATCAATAATGAAAGAGCGTATTTATTGGGCCATTTTGAGTCGAAAATGTTCTATGACATTTTGCCGTCCGAGCCACGGTTTTCGAGTTATGATTTGAATATTTTAGGGATGACCCCTTCATTAAATTAGCGCTGTCTTTCAATTTCTTAATTAAATTTAAGGGGTCATCCGTAAATTACTCCAATCATAACTTGAAAACAGTGGCTCGGACGGCAAAATGTCATAGAACATTTTCGACTCAAAATGGCCCAATAAATACGCCCTTTCATTATTGATAGACCTTTCACAAACACCCTGTATAACTGCATATTTCAAGAGGAAAACATTTGCAGGCAAAATATGGGAACTCATATCAGTTAGGCTTAAGTCGGCTAAAAGAGAAGTGAAGACGAAACAAGATTATTTTACACATAACTGCATATTTCAACCTGAAAATATTTGCAGATAAAATATGGGAACTCATATCGGTTACCCTTAAGTCAGCTAAAAGCGAAGTGAAGACGAAAGAATATATTTTCATACATCATATTTCAAAAGGTAAACATCAGCGTAACCGAAATGAATTCCAACATTTTATCTGCATAAGTTAGCTAAAAGCGAAGTGAAGACGAAACAAGATATTTTTAAACATAACTGCATATTTCAACATGAAAATATTTAAAAGGTCAAACATAACTATTATTATACACGGGTGTGAAGTAATTTAGAAAATTGAAGAAATTTACGGAGATAAACCACGTGTAATTAGAGTTAAATAATAATTTATTTAAAACATCCAAATTAAAAATGAGACGTTTCGAGCCGCGGCTCGTCGTTCAGTCCCAGATAAAATATGGGAACTCATATCGGTTACCCATAAGTCAGCTAAAAGCAAAGTGAAAACGAAACAAGGTATTTTTATACATAACTGCATATTTCAACCTGAAAATATTTGCAGAGAAAATATGGGAACTCATCGTTTACGCTTCAGTCAGCTAAAAGCGAAGTGAAGACGAAACAATATATTTTCATACATATTTCAAGAGGTAAACGTATGCAGATAAATTTTGGAATTCATTTCGGTTACGCTTAAGTCAGCTAAAAGCGAAGTGAAGACGAAACAAGATAATTTTACACACAACTGCATATTTCAAGAGGAAAACATTTGCAGATAAAATATGGGAACTCATAGCGGCTACCCTTAGGTCGGCTAAAAGCGAAGTGAAGACGAAACAAGATTATTTTACACATAACTGCATATTTCAACCTGAAAATATTTGCAGAGTAAATAAGGGAACTCATATCGGTTACCCTTATGTCAGCTAAAAGCGAAGTTAAGACGAAACAAGATATTTTTATATATAACTGCATATTTCAAGAGGAAAACATTTGCAGGCAAAATATGGGAACTCATATCAGTTAGGCTTAAGTCGGCTAAAAGCGAAGTGAAAACGAAACAAGGTATTTTTATACATAACTGCATATTTCAACCTGAAAATATTTGCAGAGAAAATATGGGAACTCATCGTTTACGCTTCAGTCAGCTAAAAGCGAAGTGAAGACGAAACAATATATTTTCATACATATTTCAAGAGGTAAACGTATGCAGATAAATTTTGGAATTCATTTCGGTTACGCTTAAGTCAGCTAAAAGCGAAGTGAAGACGAAACAAGATAATTTTACACACAACTGCATATTTCAAGAGGAAAACATTTGCAGATAAAATATGGGAACTCATAGCGGCTACCCTTAGGTCGGCTAAAAGCGAAGTGAAGACGAAACAAGATTATTTTACACATAACTGCATATTTCAACCTGAAAATATTTGCAGAGTAAATAAGGGAACTCATATCGGTTACCCTTATGTCAGCTAAAAGCGAAGTTAAGACGAAACAAGATATTTTTATATATAACTGCATATTTCAAGAGGAAAACATTTGCAGGCAAAATATGGGAACTCATATCAGTTAGGCTTAAGTCGGCTAAAAGAGAAGTGAAGACGAAACAAGATTATTTTACACATAACTGCATATTTCAACCTGAAAATATTTGCAGATAAAATATGGGAACTCATATCGGTTACCCTTAAGTCAGCTAAAAGCGAAGTGAAGACGAAAGAATATATTTTCATACATCATATTTCAAAAGGTAAACATCAGCGTAACCGAAATGAATTCCAACATTTTATCTGCATAAGTTAGCTAAAAGCGAGGTGAAGACGAAACAAGATATTTTTAAACATAACTGCATATTTCAACATGAAAATATTTAAAAGGTCAAACATAACTATTATTATACACGGGTGTGAAGTAATTTAGAAAATTGAAGAAATTTACGGAGATAAACCACGTGTAATTAGAGTTAAATAATAATTTATTTAAAACATCCAAATTAAAAATGAGACGTTTCGAGCCGCGGCTCGTCGTTCAGTCCCAGATAAAATATGGGAACTCATATCGGTTACCCATAAGTCAGCTAAAAGCAAAGTGAAAACGAAACAAGGTATTTTTATACATAACTGCATATTTCAACCTGAAAATATTTGCAGAGAAAATATGGGAACTCATATCGTTTACGTTTCAGTCAGCTAAAAGCGAAGTGAAGACGAAACAATATATTTTCATACGTCATATTTCAAGAGGTAAACATATGCAGATAAAATATGGGAACTCATAGCGGCTACCCTTAGGTCGGCTAAAAGCGAAGTGAAGACGAAACAAGATTATTTTACACAAAACTGCATATTTCAACATTAAAATATTTGCAAATAAAATATGGGAACTCATATCGGTTTGGCTTAAGTCGGCTAAAAGCGAAGTGAAAACGAAACAAGGTATTTTTATACATAACTGCATATTTCAACCTGAAAATATTTGCAGAGAAAATATGGGAACTCATATCGTTTACGCTTCAGTCAGCTAAAAGCGAAGTGAAGACGAAACAATATATTTTCATACGTCATATTTCAAGAGGTAAACTAATGCAGATAAATTTTGGAATTCATTTCGGTTACGCTTAAGTCAGCTAAAAGCGAAGTGAAGACGAAACAAGATAATTTTACACACATCTGCATATTTCAAGAGGAAAACATTTGCAGATAAAATATGGGAACTCATAGCGGCTACCCTTAGGTCGGCTAAAAGCGAAGTGAAGACGAAACAAGATTATTTTACACATTAATGCATATTTCAACATGAAAATATTTGCAAATAAAATATGGGAACTCATATCGGTTTGGCTTAAGTCGGCTAAAAGCGAAGTGAAAACGAAACAAGGTATTTTTATACATAACTGCATATTTCAACCTGAAAATGTTTGCAGAGAAAATATGGGAACTCATCGTTTACGCTTCAGTCAGCTAAAAGCGAAGTGAAGACGAAACAATATATTTTCATACATCATATTTCAAGAAGTAAACGTATGCAGATAAATTTTGGAATTCATTTCGGTTACGCTTAAGTCAGCTAAAAGCGAAGTGAAGACGAAACAAGATAATTTTACACACTGCATATTTCAAGAGGAAAACATTTGCAGATAAAATATGGGAAGTCATAGCGGCTACCCTTAGGTCGGCTAAAAGCGAAGTGAAGGCTAAACAAGATTATTTTACACATAACTGCATATTTCAACCTGAAAATATTTGCAGAGTAAATATGGGAACTCATATCGGTTACCCTTATGTCAGCTAAAAGCGAAGTTAAGACGAAACAAGATATTTTTATATATAACTGCATATTTCAAGAGGAAAACATTTGCAGGCAAAATATGGGAACTCATATCAGTTAGGCTTAAGTCGGCTAAAAGAGAAGTGAAGACGAAACAAGATTATTTTACACATAACTGCATATTTCAACCTGAAAATATTTGCAGAGCAAATATGGGAACTCATATCGGTTTTCTTAAGTCAGCTAAAAGCGAAGTGAAGACGAAACAAGATATTTTATACATTACTGCATATTTCAAGAAGAAAACATTTGCAGATAAAATATGGGAACTCATAGCGGCTACCCTTAGGTCAGCTAAAAGCGAAATGAAGACTAAACAATATATTTTCATGCATCATATTTCAAGAGGGAAACATATGCAGATAAAATGTTGGAATTCATTTCGGTTACGCTTAAGTCAGCTAAAAGCGAAGTGAAGATGAAACAAGATAATTTTACACACAACTGCATATTTCAAGAGGAAAACATTTGCAGGCAAAATATGGGAACTCATATCAGTTAGGCTTAAGTCGGCTAAAAGCGAAGTGAAGACGAAACAAGATTATTTTACACATTAATGCATATTTCAACATGAAAATATTTGCAAATAAAATATGGGAACTCATATCGGTTTGGCTTAAGTCGGCTAAAAGCGAAGTGAAAACGAAACAATGTATTTTTATACATAACTGCATATTTCAACCTGAAAATATTTGCAGAGAAAATATGGGAACTCATATCGTTTACGCTTCAGTCAGCTAAAAGCGAAGTGAAGACGAAACAATATAATTTCATACGTCATATTTCAAGAGGTAAACATATGCAGATAAATTTTGGAATTCATTTCGGTTACGCTTAAGTCAGCTAAAAGCGAAGTGAAGACGAAACAAGATAATTTTACATACATCTGCATATTTCAAGAGGAAAACATTTGCAGATAAAATATGGGAACTCATAGCGGCTACCCTTAGGTCGGCTAAAAGCGAAGTGAAGACGAAACAAGATTATTTTACACAAAACTGCATATTTCAACATTAAAATATTTGCAAATAAAATATGGGAACTCATATCGGTTTGGCTTAAGTCGGCTAAAAGCGAAGTGAAAACGAAACAAGGTATTTTTATACATAACTGCATATTTCAACCTGAAAATATTTGCAGAGAAAATATGGGAACTCATCGTTTACGCTTCAGTCAGCTAAAAGCGAAGTGAAGACGAAACAATATATTTTCATACATATTTCAAGAGGTAAACGTATGCAGATAAATTTTGGAATTCATTTCGGTTACGCTTAAGTCAGCTAAAAGCGAAGTGAAGACGAAACAAGATAATTTTACACACAACTGCATATTTCAAGAGGAAAACATTTGCAGATAAAATATGGGAACTCATAGCGGCTACCCTTAGGTCGGCTAAAAGCGAAGTGAAGACGAAACAAGATTATTTTACACATAACTGCATATTTCAACCTGAAAATATTTGCAGAGTAAATAAGGGAACTCATATCGGTTACCCTTATGTCAGCTAAAAGCGAAGTTAAGACGAAACAAGATATTTTTATATACAGGGTGTTTGTGAAAAGTCCATCAATAATGAAAGAGCGTATTTATTGGGCCATTTTGAGTCGAAAATGTTCTATGACATTTTGCCGTCCGAGCCACGGTTTTCGAGTTATGATTTGAATATTTTAGGGATGACCCCTTCATTAAATTAGCGCTGTCTTTCAATTTCTTAATTAAATTTAAGGGGTCATCCGTAAATTACTCCAATCATAACTTGAAAACAGTGGCTCGGACGGCAAAATGTCATAGAACATTTTCGACTCAAAATGGCCCAATAAATACGCCCTTTCATTATTGATAGACCTTTCACAAACACCCTGTATAACTGCATATTTCAAGAGGAAAACATTTGCAGGCAAAATATGGGAACTCATATCAGTTAGGCTTAAGTCGGCTAAAAGAGAAGTGAAGACGAAACAAGATTATTTTACACATAACTGCATATTTCAACCTGAAAATATTTGCAGATAAAATATGGGAACTCATATCGGTTACCCTTAAGTCAGCTAAAAGCGAAGTGAAGACGAAAGAATATATTTTCATACATCATATTTCAAAAGGTAAACATCAGCGTAACCGAAATGAATTCCAACATTTTATCTGCATAAGTTAGCTAAAAGCGAAGTGAAGACGAAACAAGATATTTTTAAACATAACTGCATATTTCAACATGAAAATATTTAAAAGGTCAAACATAACTATTATTATACACGGGTGTGAAGTAATTTAGAAAATTGAAGAAATTTACGGAGATAAACCACGTGTAATTAGAGTTAAATAATAATTTATTTAAAACATCCAAATTAAAAATGAGACGTTTCGAGCCGCGGCTCGTCGTTCAGTCCCAGATAAAATATGGGAACTCATATCGGTTACCCATAAGTCAGCTAAAAGCAAAGTGAAAACGAAACAAGGTATTTTTATACATAACTGCATATTTCAACCTGAAAATATTTGCAGAGAAAATATGGGAACTCATATCGTTAGGTTAGGTTAGGTTAGGTTAGGTTAGGTTAGGTTAGGTTAGGTTAGGTTAGGTTAGGTTAGGTTAGGTTAGGTTAGGTTAGGTTAGGTTAGGTTAGGTTAGGTTAGGTTAGGTTAGGTTAGGTTAGGTCTTATAGAATTTATTAGGCATTGAATAGCAATTTTTACATGTTAAAATCAAGTTAGGCTAACGTTGCCTAAGATTTTTAATGATCAGGTAGTGACCTGTGTGTTCTATGGGAAAATAACATGGGTTTTTACCTTCTCCGAGTGTCAAGTGTAAGTCTAAGTGAAAGTGTAAAGTCCAAGGGAACACGGGAACTACATACGGTAACTAGTTACCGTAAGTCTAGTTCCCTTCTGCGAGTTTTAAAGTCCAAGGGAACACGGGAACTACATACGGTAACTAGTTACTTCCCGTCTCCGAAGGAACATAGTTCCCGTCTCCAAGGGAACCTAGTTACCGTAAGTCTTGTTCCCGTCAGAGAGTGTGGTCACGCCTAAGGGAACACGGGAACTACATACGGTAACTAGTTACTTCCCGTCTCCGAAGGAACATAGTTCCCGTCTCCGAGGGAACCTAGTTCCCGTCTCCAAGGGAACCTAGTTACCGTAAGTCTAGTTCCCTTCAGAGAGTGTGGTCACGCCTAAGGGAACACGGGAACTACATACGGTAACTAGTTACTTCCCGTCTACGAAGGAACATAGTTCCCGTCTCCAAGGGAACCTAGTTACCGTAAGTCTAGTTCCCGTCAGAGAGTGTGGTCACGCCTAAGGGAACACGGGAACTACATACGGTAACTAGTTACTTCCCGTCTCCGAAGGAACATAGTTCCCGTCTCCGAAGGAACATAGTTCCCGTCTCCGAGGGAACCTAGTTACCGTAAGTCTAGTTCCCTTCAGAGAGTGTGGTCACGCCTAAGGGAACACGGGAGCCACATACGGTAACTAGTTACTTCCCGTCTCCACGGGAACTTACTTCCCGTCTCCGAAGGAACTTACTTCCCGTCTCAGAGGGAACTTACTTCCCGTCTCAGAGGGAACTTACTTCCCGTCTCCACGGGAACTTACTTCCCGTCTCAGAGGGAACTTACTTCCCGTCTCAGAGGGAACTTACTTCCCGTCTCAGAGGGAACTTACTTCCCGTCTCAGAGGGAACTTACTTCCCGTCTCCACGGGAACTTACTTCCCGTCTCAGAGGGAACTTACTTCCCGTCTCAGAGGGAACTTACTTCCCGTCTCCACGGGAACTTACTTCCCGTCTCAGAGGAAACTTACTTCCCGTCTCAGAGGGAACTTACTTCCCGTCTCAGAGGGAACTTACTTCCCGTCTCAGAGGGAACTTACTTCCCGTCTCCGAAGGAACATAGTTCCCGTCTCCGAAGGAACATAGTTCCCTCTGAGACGGGAACTTACTTCCCGTCTCCACGGGAACTTACTTCCCGTCTCCACGGGAACTTACTTCCCGTCTCCACGGGAACTTACTTCCCGTCTCAGAGGGAACTTACTTCCCGTCTCAGAGGGAACTTACTTCCCGTCTCAGAGGGAACTTACTTCCCGTCTCCACGGGAACTTACTTCCCGTCTCCACGGGAACTTACTTCCCGTCTCAGAGGGAACTTACTTCCCGTCTCAGAGGGAACTTACTTCCCGTCTCAGAGGGAACTTACTTCCCGTCTCCGAAGGAACATAGTTCCCGTCTCCGAAGGAACTTAGTTCCCGTCTCCAAGGGAACTTAGTTCCCGTCTCCGAAGGGAACTTACTTCCCGTCTCCGAAGGGACATAGTTCCCGTCTCCGAGGGAACTTACTTCCCGTCTCCGAAGGAACTTAGTTCCCGTCTCCAAGGGAACTTAGTTCCCGTCTCAGAGGGAACTTACTTCCCGTCTCAGAGGGAACTTACTTCCCGTCTCAGAGGGAACTTACTTCCCGTCTCCGAAGGAACATAGTTCCCGTCTCCGAAGGAACTTAGTTCCCGTCTCCACGGGAACTTACTTCCCGTCTCCACGGGAACTTACTTCCCGTCTCAGAGGGAACTTACTTCCCGTCTCAGAGGGAACTTACTTCCCGTCTCAGAGGGAACTTACTTCCCGTCTCCACGGGAACTTACTTCCCGTCTCAGAGGGAACTTACTTTCCGTCTCAGAGGGAACTTACTTCCCGTCTCAGAGGGAACTTACTTCCCTCTCAGAGGGAACTTACTTCCCGTCTCCGAAGGAACATAGTTCCCGTCTCCGAAGGAACTTAGTTCCCGTCTCCAAGGGAACTTACTTCCCGTCTCCGAAGGGACATAGTTCCCGTCTCCGAAGGAACATAGTTCCCGTCTCCACGGGAACTTACTTCCCGTCTCCACGGGAACTTACTTCCCGTCTCAGAGGGAACTTACTTCCCGTCTCCGAAGGAACATAGTTCCCGTCTCCGAAGGAACTTAGTTCCCGTCTCCGAAGGAACATAGTTCCCGTCTCCACGGGAACTTACTTCCCGTCTCCACGGGAACTTACTTCCCGTCTCCACGGGAACTTACTTCCCGTCTAGGAAGGAACATAGTTCCCGTCTCCGAGGGAACTTACTTCCCGTCTCCGAAGGAACTTAGTTCCCGTCTCCAAGGGAACTTACTTCCCGTCTCCAAGGGAACTTACTTCCCGTCTCCGAAGGATCATAGTTCCCGTCTCCGAGGGAACTTACTTCCCGTCTCCGAAGGAACATAGTTCCCGTCTCCACGGGAACTTACTTCCCGTCTCCACGGGAACTTACTTCCCGTCTCCGAGGGAACTTACTTCCCGTCTCCGAAGGAACATAGTTCCCGTCTCCGAAGGAACATAGGTTAGGTTAGGTTAGGTTAGGTTAGGTTAGGTTAGGTTAGGTTAGGTTAGGTTAGGTTAGGTTAGGTTAGGTTAGGTTAGGTTAGGTTAGGTTAGGTTAGGTTAGGTTAGGTTAGGTTAGGTTAGGTTAGGTTAGGTTAGGTTAGGTTAGGTTAGGTTAGGTTAGGTTAGGTTAGGTTAGGTTAGGTTAGGTTAGGTTAGGTTAGGTTAGGTTAGGTTAGGTTAGGTTAGGTTAGGTTAGGTTAGGTTAGGTTAGGTTAGGTTAGGTTAGGTTAGGTTAGGTTAGGTTAGGTTAGGTTAGGTTAGGTTAGGTTAGGTTAGGTTAGGTTAGGTTAGGTTAGGTTAGGTTAGGTTAGGTTAGGTTAGGTTAGGTTAGGTTAGGTTAGGTTAGGTTAGGTTAGGTTAGGTTAGGTTAGGTTAGGTTAGGTTAGGTTAGGTTAGGTTAGGTTAGGTTAGGTTAGGTTAGGTTAGGTTAGGTTAGGTTAGGTTAGGTTAGGTTAGGTTAGGTTAGGTTAGGTTAGGTTAGGTTAGGTTAGGTTAGGTTAGGTTAGGTTAGGTTAGGTTAGGTTAGGTTAGGTTAGGTTAGGTTAGGTTAGGTTAGGTTAGGTTAGGTTAGGTTAGGTTAGGTTAGGTTAGGTTAGGTTAGGTTAGGTTAGGTTAGGTTAGGTTAGGTTAGGTTAGGTTAGGTTAGGTTAGGTTAGGTTAGGTTAGGTTAGGTTAGGTTAGGTTAGGTTAGGTTAGGTTAGGTTAGGTTAGGTTAGGTTAGGTTAGGTTAGGTTAGGTTAGGTTAGGTTAGGTTAGGTTAGGTTAGGTTAGGTTAGGTTAGGTTAGGTTAGGTTAGGTTAGGTTAGGTTAGGTTAGGTTAGGTTAGGTTAGGTTAGGTTAGGTTAGGTTAGGTTAGGTTAGGTTAGGTTAGGTTAGGTTAGGTTAGGTTAGGTTAGGTTAGGTTAGGTTAGGTTAGGTTAGGTTAGGTTAGGTTAGGTTAGGTTAGGTTAGGTTAGGTTAGGTTAGGTTAGGTTAGGTTAGGTTAGGTTAGGTTAGGTTAGGTTAGGTTAGGTTAGGTTAGGTTAGGTTAGGTTAGGTTAGGTTAGGTTAGGTTAGGTTAGGTTAGGTTAGGTTAGGTTAGGTTAGGTTAGGTTAGGTTAGGTTAGGTTAGGTTAGGTTAGGTTAGGTTAGGTTAGGTTAGGTTAGGTTAGGTTAGGTTAGGTTAGGTTAGGTTAGGTTAGGTTAGGTTAGGTTAGGTTAGGTTAGGTTAGGTTAGGTTAGGTTAGGTTAGGTTAGGTTAGGTTAGGTTAGGTTAGGTTAGGTTAGGTTAGGTTAGGTTAGGTTAGGTTAGGTTAGGTTAGGTTAGGTTAGGTTAGGTTAGGTTAGGTTAGGTTAGGTTAGGTTAGGTTAGGTTAGGTTAGGTTAGGTTAGGTTAGGTTAGGTTAGGTTAGGTTAGGTTAGGTTAGGTTAGGTTAGGTTAGGTTAGGTTAGGTTAGGTTAGGTTAGGTTAGGTTAGGTTAGGTTAGGTTAGGTTAGGTTAGGTTAGGTTAGGTTAGGTTAGGTTAGGTTAGGTTAGGTTAGGTTAGGTTAGGTTAGGTTAGGTTAGGTTAGGTTAGGTTAGGTTAGGTTAGGTTAGGTTAGGTTAGGTTAGGTTAGGTTAGGTTAGGTTAGGTTAGGTTAGGTTAGGTTAGGTTAGGTTAGGTTAGGTTAGGTTAGGTTAGGTTAGGTTAGGTTAGGTTAGGTTAGGTTAGGTTAGGTTAGGTTAGGTTAGGTTAGGTTAGGTTAGGTTAGGTTAGGTTAGGTTAGGTTAGGTTAGGTTAGGTTAGGTTAGGTTAGGTTAGGTTAGGTTAGGTTAGGTTAGGTTAGGTTAGGTTAGGTTAGGTTAGGTTAGGTTAGGTTAGGTTAGGTTAGGTTAGGTTAGGTTAGGTTAGGTTAGGTTAGGTTAGGTTAGGTTAGGTTAGGTTAGGTTAGGTTAGGTTAGGTTAGGTTAGGTTAGGTTAGGTTAGGTTAGGTTAGGTTAGGTTAGGTTAGGTTAGGTTAGGTTAGGTTAGGTTAGGTTAGGTTAGGTTAGGTTAGGTTAGGTTAGGTTAGGTTAGGTTAGGTTAGGTTAGGTTAGGTTAGGTTAGGTTAGGTTAGGTTAGGTTAGGTTAGGTTAGGTTAGGTTAGGTTAGGTTAGGTTAGGTTAGGTTAGGTTAGGTTAGGTTAGGTTAGGTTAGGTTAGGTTAGGTTAGGTTAGGTTAGGTTAGGTTAGGTTAGGTTAGGTTAGGTTAGGTTAGGTTAGGTTAGGTTAGGTTAGGTTAGGTTAGGTTAGGTTAGGTTAGGTTAGGTTAGGTTAGGTTAGGTTAGGTTAGGTTAGGTTAGGTTAGGTTAGGTTAGGTTAGGTTAGGTTAGGTTAGGTTAGGTTAGGTTAGGTTAGGTTAGGTTAGGTTAGGTTAGGTTAGGTTAGGTTAGGTTAGGTTAGGTTAGGTTAGGTTAGGTTAGGTTAGGTTAGGTTAGGTTAGGTTAGGTTAGGTTAGGTTAGGTTAGGTTAGGTTAGGTTAGGTTAGGTTAGGTTAGGTTAGGTTAGGTTAGGTTAGGTTAGGTTAGGTTAGGTTAGGTTAGGTTAGGTTAGGTTAGGTTAGGTTAGGTTAGGTTAGGTTAGGTTAGGTTAGGTTAGGTTAGGTTAGGTTAGGTTAGGTTAGGTTAGGTTAGGTTAGGTTAGGTTAGGTTAGGTTAGGTTAGGTTAGGTTAGGTTAGGTTAGGTTAGGTTAGGTTAGGTTAGGTTAGGTTAGGTTAGGTTAGGTTAGGTTAGGTTAGGTTAGGTTAGGTTAGGTTAGGTTAGGTTAGGTTAGGTTAGGTTAGGTTAGGTTAGGTTAGGTTAGGTTAGGTTAGGTTAGGTTAGGTTAGGTTAGGTTAGGTTAGGTTAGGTTAGGTTAGGTTAGGTTAGGTTAGGTTAGGTTAGGTTAGGTTAGGTTAGGTTAGGTTAGGTTAGGTA